>NC_064924.1:617291174-617964507 GCF_023897955.1 Schistocerca gregaria | reverse complement strand
TAATAAATCGAGAGTGGACCGGTAGAAAAATAGAGTGAAAGTTGTTCGACAAACAGTCTTCCAGGCACTTAGATGTAGATGTACATAAAGCCTCCAATGGAAGTAGACGTACATAGTTGTTAAATATGGCTGCCCTCATTCAACTTAACCAAACCCTATGACTGAAAGCCATTGTCATTCTTCATTTTTTAGCTTTGCTTGAATTTAATTTTCGTAAAAATGGTGTTTTTCTTAGTAATTGGAGAGAACAAGAATTCGTAACGAAATTTTAAATCTACAGTGCAGTGTGCGCTGATATGAAACTTCCTGGCAGATTAAAACTCTGTGCCGGACCGAGACTCGAACTCGGGACCTTTGCCTTTCGCGAGCAAGTACTCTACCACTGAGTTACCCAAGAACGACTCACGCCCCATTGCACAGTTTTAATCTGCCAGTAAGTTTCATATTAGCGCACACTCCGCTGTAGAGTGAAAATTTCATTCTAGAAACATCTCCCAGGCTGTGGCTAAGCCATGTCTTGGCAATATCCTTTCTTCCAGGAGTGATAGTTCTGCAAGGTTCGCACGAGAGCTTCTGTGAAGTTTGTCAGGTAGGAAACGAGGTAATGTGGAATTAAAGCTGTGAGGACGGATGGTGAGTCGTGCTTGGATAGCTCAGTGGTAATGCACTTGCCTGAGAAAGTCAAAGGTTCCTAGTTCGAGTCTCGGTCCGGCACACAGTTTTAACCTGCCAGGAAGTTTCAAGAATTCTTAAGATTATCCGGTTACATTTTCACACAGATATGGTATAAAACATCTATACAGATACATAAAGCAGTTGAGTGTCCTGTGTACAGGGGAGGGTAAACTCGACTTTTTGAAGTTTTTACCCCCTCCTCTTCTTCTTTGAACTGTGTATCATCCACTGTTACTTCCGTACACACAATGTAAAATTTGTTGAGGTTTAACATTTTTATTTTGACATACCTGTAGATAAAGATAAGATGGGGTTCTCCTTTTCTTTTTTCTCAGCAAGTTGATGTTACACAATTAGTTATTTCTGATTTATAGCACTGTTTGAATAAGTGTTGATATGATTTTGTTTCAACGGTCACAAATTTTACTATCAGGACCACATTATGCTCAAGATTGAATATTTTATTGCAAACCCTGGACTAATTTTTAAACATCCCACCATTTGGTCTACGCCTTGAGGATAATCAGGTCAAAAGCCCAAAGGAGGGCTTCAAGCTTGAGCTAATCATGTTACGAAATGCATGTTTATAGTAAAATTAAAAATGGTCATTTTGAGCTGTTTGCTTCCATGCATTCATGAAACATTTTCGTGCATTATTTTGCATAGTCGTTAGAATGTTGATGTATATTATGTGAGTCATCACGAATGTTGAATAGCACATTATCTTTAATCAGGAATATTAGATGGGTAGATCACATAACTAATGAGAAGGTATTGAACAGAATTGGGGAGTAGAGGAGTTTGTGGCAAAACTTGACTAGAAGAAGGGATCGGTTGGTAGGACACGTTATAAGGCACCAAGGGATTACCAATTTAGTATTGGAGGGCAGCGTGGAGGGTAAAAATCGTAAAGGGTGACCAAGAGATGAATACACTAAGCAGATTCAGATGGATGTAGGTTGCATTAGGTACTGGGAGAAAGTTTGCACAGGATAGAGCAGCATGGAGAGCTGCATCAAACCAGTCTCAGGACTGAAGACCACAACAACAACAGGATGAGTGGAGGAGTTGAGGTTACTATTCGCAGTGTTAATAAGCACCAATAGTTTCTTTCGTTCATAATGTCTTTTCTTTTACAATTTTTTATTTTTATTTCTCAGCAGTGCCACATCTTAGTGACACGTGCATGTTGTCGGAGCGTTGTTTTCGTTGTAGCTTTTCCCGTCACCAGCCAGGTTTATGGTACTGGGTTTAGCAAGGATCGTCTTGAAGTAAGCGCCGTCCAACTGTCAGTGGCAAGATTACATCCAACATTCGTACAACATCGGGAGTAAATCAAATATAAACTCCCTGAAAATAAAACAGTATTAAAACACGTGTTCATTTCTTGTGAGTATCATCTTTTAACCTAATTACAACCGAAATCTAGTGTGATTCAGAAGACAGCAGTCTGTGATACTAACATTTTGATATCGTCTCCGACATTTATCCTTAATTGCTCATAACAGACCACAGTCCGCCGAAAATCGATTCTCTGCTTAGCATGTTGTTTGACAACATTCCATACATATCCAAGAGCAGTCTTTGTAGTGGATATAGCGGTCCTAACGTATATTTCGAACAATGTAACTCTCTTAGATAGCCACAGTGTCAACAATACCTCTGCTTGGAGACGATTGTCGACTGTCAGTTCAAAATGCTGTTCAAAATCCGCGCGTGAATAAATTTTCCTGTTCTTCCTGATAGAGTCCATGGTTAACTGTCACACAACACATCACGTTCAGAACTGACGACTTCGCAGCATTAGCCACCACTGTAAGGTAAGAGAACTTTCAGTATTATTAATGAGCAGATGGACCTCTTTATTAGCGGGTTCATGTAACAGAAAGGCAACATCTGATTCATTTCGTTATTGCACAACTGTGAATCTGGCTTCTTCTGCACAACAAGTCTATACGCTCTACATGGCGTTTTCATTATGCAGTAGTCCAGACTGCCCAAATCGCTCACGAATTCAATCTGTACATATGAGACAGTATTAATATCATAAACATAAGAGCAATAAACGTTTATCTGTTCGAAAAATACCACTCCATAGCCTCTGCTTGCAGCAATCGAATAGCAATCAATCATTCAGAATTCGACAGTTTCTATCTCAATATTATACCTTACTGGTGAGAATTGTTTCACAAAACTTCTACACCTAGTATAGGAATAAACAACCACTTCTGTTATGTCTGATTTGTCTAAGGACAATCAGCATACTTAGTACATCTGCAGCTGTAGTTCATTACTTTTAGTTAATGCAAAGTATTTTATTAACGCACACGAAAACGAGAAAATTTAACTTCCATTCAACTGCAAACATGAAAAAACATAAACTTGAAACACACATAAGAAAATAAATGATACTGTACATCTTTATAGCAATGGTTCTACATTCTCCACAGGGAAGAATATTCCGTTAACACATATATATTACTAACACAATTTTTACATATTAACGAGAATACCTATGTAATACATTATCACCACAGTCCACCTGAGTATTTAATCAGTGGCTGTGTAGATTCTTTTTCTACTTTGAAATGCATGTTTCTTTCTGATTATCATAACAGTGTAGGCTTCTTTATAAGAAAAACAGGCTCACTACTCAACTATGACCACAATTCCACATACATCTTCAAATTCTGGTGAGGATGAAATCCTTTAATCTTGTTGGCCCCAGAATGAGTAAGGAAGCACCTGCATTTGGGTTCCTGATGATCACAAATAGACCTGTTTATAGCGGCTGCCACTTCCTATTCCTTTTACAAAATGGAGATGATTTAGGATGACTACTAGGCAAAACTTTGTCACCAGCGGAAAATCTTATTACTCATGCTAACCTTTTGCCAAATTACTTTTTCCTCTGAATAGTCTCGTCTGTCAAAATACTTAATGCTTGATGCACCTGTCCTTCCCAGGAACCTACATTCCTAGGAGATTGAGGGAGTACCTTTACCTACTCACTTTTCTCGTTCCTCCTGAGCATTAACTCAGCTGCGGTACAATTTGTAGACATGTACTGAAGATTATTCATGGTCTCTTCAAAAGGTTTTAAATAACCAATCCAGCTTGTCTGCTTCTTACAGCAATAGATGCTTATAAAGCTGTTTAACTCCCTGAAATTTCATTTAAAGGGATTATCTTCCAGGTAGTACTTCGATATGAGCATCTGCCTAATTTGTAGATGTTGTAGAGAATTTGTCCTGTGGTATTTAGTAAAGTTTGTGGCATTATTAGAGTGCAAAGCGAGCGGCTTTCCTACTATTGGTATAAAGCCCGTCATCACAGCACTGTGGCACTTTTTGTGGGATACAATCTTACGTATTGGTAAATAAATCATAAAAAGCAACAAGGCACTTAGCATCAGAACGTGCTCTCAAAAGTGGGCCACATAGTTCACAGATAAAATATGAAATGGTTTTATGGGTAGTATGGCATGCAATTCGCCTTTACATGAACTGCACTTCATTTTCTTTTTGTGGATAATAAACGTTCCCAACAACTCTTGTACATTTTTGCACATGTTGGTAAGTGACAATACGTTCCTGTTTTCTTGCAACATTTCATGACATCTAAGCATCTCCGAATGTGGTGTAAATACCACATTAATAAATTTCTATTATCTGTAGGCATGCAAATGCACCATTGATCAGACTCCAGGAAGCAGTGATAGAATAAAGCTTCATTTACTATTGCATAATACACGGCCGTAATTTTTCCCGAGGGCATGCAGCTTTACTGTATGGTTAAATGATGATGGCATCCCCTTGGGTAAAATATTCCGGAGGTAAAATAGTCACCCATTCGGATCTCCGGGCGGGGACTACTCAAGAGGATGTCGTTATCAGGAAAAAGAAAACTGGCGTTCTACGGATCGGAGCGTGGAATGTCAGATCCCTTAATTGGGCAGGTAGGTTAGAGAATTTAAAAAGGGAAATGGATAGGTTAAAGTTAGATATATTGGGAATTAGTGAAGTTCGGTGGCAGGAGGAACAAGACTTCTGGTCAGGTGACTACAGAGTTATAAACACAAAATCAAATAGGGGTAATGCAGGGGTAGGTTTAATAATGAATAGGAAAATAGGAATTCGGGTAAGCTACTACAAACAGCATAGTGAACGCATTATTGTGGCCAAGATAGATACGGAGCCCACGCCTACTACAGTAGTACAAGTTTATATGCCAACTAGCTCTGCAGATGACGAAGAAATTGAAGAAATGTATAATGAAATAAGAGAAATCATTCAGATAGTGAAGGGTGACGAAAATTTAATAGTCATGGGTGACTGGAATTCGGTAGTAGGAAAAGGGAGAGAAGGAAACATAGTAGGTGAATACGGATTAGGGCTAAGAAATGAAAGAGGAAGCCGCCTGGTAGAATTTTGCACGAAGCACAACTTAATCATAGCTAACACTTGGTTCAAGAATCATAGAAGAAGGCTGTATACATGGAAGAAGCCTGGAGATACTGACATGTTTTAAATAGATTATCTAATGGTAAGACAGAGATTTAGGAACCAGGTTTTAAATTGTAAGACATTTCCAGGGGCAGATGTGGACTCTGACCACAATCTAGTGGTTACGACCTGTAGATTAAAACTGAAGAAACTGCAAAAAGGTGGGAATTTAAGGAGATGGGACCTGGATAAACTGAAAGAAGCAGAGGTTGTACAGAGTTTCAGGGAGAGCATAAGGGAACAATTGACAGGAATGGGGGAAAGAAATACAGTAGAAGAAGAATGAATAGTTTTGAGGGATGAAGTAGTGAAGGCAGCAGAGGATCAAGTAGGTGAAAAGACGAGGGCTGCTAGAAATCATTGGGTAACAGAAGATATATTGAATTTAACTGATGAAAGGAGAAAATATAAAAATGGAGTAAATGAAGCAAGCAAAAAGGAATACAAACGTCTCAAAAATGAGATTGACAGGAAGTGCAAAATGGCTAAACAGGGATGGCTAGAGGACAAATGTGGAGGCTTATCTCACTAGGGGTGAGATAAATACTGCCTACAGGAAAATTAAAGAGACCTTTGGAGATAAGAGAACCACTTGCATGAACATCAAGAGCTCAGATGGCAACCCAGTTCCATGCAAAGAAGGGAAGGCAGAAAGGTGGAAGGAGTATATGGAGGGTTTATACAAGGGCGATGTATTTGAGGACAATATTATGGAAATGGAAGAAGATGAAGGTGAAGACGAAATGGGAGATACGATACTATGTGAAGAGTTTGACAGAGCACTGAAGGACTGAGTCGAAACAAGGCCCCCGGAATAGACAACATTCCATTGGAACTACTGACGGCCTAGGGAGAGCCAGTCCTGACAAAACTCTACCATCTGGTGAGCAAGATGTATGAGGCAGGCGAAATACCCTCATACTTCAAGAAGAATATATTAATTGGAATCCCAAAGAAAGTAGGTGCTGACAGATGTGAAAATTACCGAACTATCAGTTTAATAAGTCACAGCTGCAAAATACTAACGCGAATTCTTTACAGAAGCTAGATTAAGGAAGGGCAAACCTACGTTTTTAGCATTTGTAGACTTAGAGAAAGCTTTTGACAATGTTGACTGGAATTCTCTCTTTCAAATTCTGAATGTGGCTGGGGTAAAATACAGGGAGCGAAAGGCTATTTATAATTTGTACAGAAACCAGATGGCAGTTGTAAGAGTCGAGGGACATGAAAGGGAAGCAGTGGTTGGGAAGGGAGTAAGACAGGGTTGTAGCCTCTCCCCAATGTTATTCAATCTGTATATTGAGCAAACAGTAAAGGAAACAAAAGCAAAATCGGAGTAGGTAATAAAATCCACGGAGAAGAAATAAAAACTTTGAGGTTCACCGATGACATTGTAATTGTATCAGAGGCATCAAAGGACTTGGAAGAGCAGTTGAAAGGAATGGATAGTATCTTGAAAGGAGGATATAAGATAAACATCAACAAAAGCAAAACGAGGATAATGGAATGTAGTCGAATTAAGTCGGGTGATGCTGAGGGAATTAGATTAGGAAATGAGACACTTAAGGTAGTAAAGGAGTTTTGCTATTTGGGCAGCAAAATAACTGATGATGGTCGAAGTAGAGAGGATATAAAATGTAGACTTTCAATGACAAGGAAAGCGTTTCTGAAGAAGAGAAATTTGTTGACATCGAGTATAGATTTAAGTGTGCGGAAGTCATTTCTGAAAGTTATTGTATGGAGTGTAGCCATGTATGGAAGTGAAACATGGACGATAAATAGTTTGGATAAGAAGAGAATAGAAGCTTTTGAAATGTGGTGCTACAGAAGAATGCTGAAGATTAGATGGGTAGATCACATAACTAATGAGGAAGTATTGAATAGGATTGGGGAGAACTGACGTTTGTGGCACAACTTGACTAGAAGAAGGGATCGGTGGGTAGGGCATGTTCTGAGGCATCAAGGTATCACCAATTTCATATTGGAGGGCAGCGTGGAGGGTAAAAATCGTAGAGGGAGACCAAGAGATGAATACACCAAGCAGATTCAGAATGATATAGGTTGCAGTAGGTACTGGGAGATGAAGAGGCTTGTACAGGATAGAAAGGGATGTGGAGCTGCATCAAACCAGTCTCAGGACTGAAGACCACAAAAACAACAACAACAACAACAATACACTGGGAGCCTCTGAGTCTGATTTTGCAGCGGTTGTTACTTAAAATGATTTCATCTAGGATCTGCATTTTGCGGCATTGTCATATTCTTGTATATATCTGAATAACATTTCCTATAGACTATCTTGCATTATTAATTTTCTGAATCTTGAATATTAAACATTTACATATCAACTTTATTGCAAACCATCAAGGAGCCAACGTAAGGCATTGTCCACTATGTTTTCCTTTTATTTGTATGGATAACTTCGAAACTATACTCCATAGGTGGTACTGACAATCTAGCGAGACAGTCACGTAATATTTTGCAAATGGGGAGAGAGGCTGGTGCCTGGTGATCTCAGTATACCTTAGTGTGTGTTCAGCAAAGTAATAGCGGAATTTTTTGAATGCCCACACGTCCGCAATTAGTATCAAGTTTCCTTACTTGGAACAGACAAGCACCCAAGTCAACACATGATGTGTCTGTCAATAAATCGAGATCAGCTGATATATGCGGGTGGTATAGCATGTTGGAATTTATAAGTGCTTGCTTGATATTATCGAAAACCAGTTGGAAATCCAGTGACTTCTACGACAACACATTTTTCGCAATAAGTTTAAAAGTTGTCCTAAATTAAATAGCGTGGAACGTACCCCTGGTAGAATGGAAAGAGACCGATGGAACATTTCAACTCTTTCCTCACATGAAGAATAGATCATATTCCGGGAGTGTCACTTCCGCTATATTGGACTGACGGAGAGTTCAATCTGCAACAGGCTTTAAGAACATAATAGAAATTGAAGATTGAAGAAGCCTGATTCAGCCTTCTCGGAAATTGCCTAACAACAACTACGAATACATAATAGACGTAAAAGTCTTATGCACAGACGAAAACGGCGCTAAAATCAGCCAGTTATAAATTTTAGAAGTTAAAAAACAGATGTGTACATTCCCACACCTATTATTAAACGAGCAAACCCAGTTAAATTATTCATCTCTTTTAGATTATGTCACAACTCCGGGACAGGAAATGCAAAATCGCTAAGCAGGGATGACTACAGGTTAAATGTAAGGATGTAGAGGTATATACCATTAGGATTAAGATAGATGCTGCCTACAGGAGAATTAAAGAGACCTTTGGAGAAAAGAGAACCACTTGTATGAATATCAAGAGCTCAGATGGAAACCCAGTTCTAAGCAAAGAAGGGAGAGCAGGAAGGTGGAAGGAGTATATAGAGGGTCTATAGTACAAGTTTATATGCCAACTAGCTCTGCAGATGATGAAGAAATTGAAGAAATGTACGATGAAATAAAAGAAATTATTCAGATAGTGAAGGGAGACGAAAATTTAATAGTAATGGGTGACTGGAATTCGAGTGTAGGAAAAGGGAGAGAAGGAAACATAGTAGGTGAATATGGATTGGGGCTAAGAAATGAAAGAGGAAGCCGCCTAGTAGAATTTTGCACAGAGCACAACTTAATCATAGCTAACACTTGGTTTAAGAATCATGAAAGAAGGTTGTATACGTGGAAGAACCCTGGAGATACTAAAAGGTATCAGATAGATTATATAATGGTAAGACAGAGATTTAGGAACCAGGTTTTAAGTTGTAAGACATTTCCAGGGGCAGATGTGGACTCTGACCACAATCTATTGGTTATGACCTGTAGATTAAAACTGAAGAAACTGCAAAAAATGTGGGAAATTAAGGAGATGGGACCTGGACAAACTGAAAGAACCAGAGGTTGTACAGAGTTTCAGAGAGAGCATAAGGGAACAATTGACAGGAATAGGGGAAAGAAATACAGTAGAAGAAGAATGGGTAGCTCTGAGGGATGTAGTAGTGAAGGCAGCAGAGGATAAAGTAGGTACAAAGACGAGGGCTGCTAGAAATCCTTGGGTAACAGAAGAAATATTGAATTTAATTGATGAAAGGAGAAAATATAAAAATGAAGTAAATGAAGCAGGCAAAAAGGAATACAAACGTCTCAAAAATGAGATTGACAGGAAGTGCAAAATGGCTAAACAGGGATGGCTAGAGGACAAATGTAAGGATGTAGAAGCTTATCTCACTAGGGGTAAGATAGATACTGCCTACAGGAAAATTAAAGAGACCTTTGGAGAGAAGAGAACCACGTGTATGAATATCAAGAGCTCAGATGGCAGCCCAGTTCTAAGCAAAGAAGGGAAGGCAGAAAGGTGGAAGGAGTATATAGAAGGTTTATACAAGGGCGATGTACTTGAGGACAATATTATGGAAATAGAAGAGGATGTAGATGAAGACGAAATGGGAGATACGATACTGCGTGAAGAGTTTGACAGAGCACTGAAAGACCTGAGTCGAAACAAGGCCCCCGGAGTAGACAACATTCCATTACAACTACTGACGGCCTTGGGAGAGCCAGTCATGACAAAACTCTACCAGCTGGTGAGCAATATGTATGAGACAGGCGAAATACCCTCAGACTTCAAGAAGAATATAATAATTCCAATCCCAAAGAAAGCAGGTGCTGACAGATGTGAAAATTACCGAACTATCAGTTTAATAAGCCACGGCTGCAAAATACTAACGCGAATTCTTTACAGACGAATGGAAAAACTGGTAGATGCAGACCTCGGGGAGGATCAGTTTGGATTCCGTCGAAATGTTGGAACACGTGAGGCAATACTGACCTTACGACTTATCTTAGAAGAAAGATTAAGAAAAGGCAAACCTACGTTTCTAGCATTTGTAGACTTAGAGAAAGCTTTTGACAATGTTGACTGGAATACTCTTTTTCAAATTCTAAAGATGGCAGGGGTAAAATACAGGGAGCGAAGGGCTATTTATAATTTGTACAGAAACCAGATGGCAGTAATAAGAGTCGAGGGGCATGAAAGGGAAGCAGTGGTTGGGAAAGGAGTGAGACAGGGTTGTAGCCTCTCCCCGATGTTATTCAATCTGTATATTGAGCAAGCAGTAAAGGAAACAAAAGAAAAATTCGGAGTAGGTATTAAAATTCATGGAGACGAAGTAAAAACTTTGAGGTTCGCCGATGACATTGTAATTCTGTCAGAGACGGCAAAGGACTTGGAAGAGCAGTTGAACGGAATGGACAGTGTCTTGAAAGGAGGATATAAGATGAACATTAACAAACGCAAAACGAGGATAATGGAACGTAGTCAAATTAAATCGGGTGATGCTGAGGGAATTAGATTAGGAAATGAGACACTTAAAGTAGTAAAGGAGTTTTGCTATTTAGGAAGTAAAATAACTGAAGATGGTCGAAGTAGAGAGGATATAAAATGTAGACTGGCAATGGCAAGGAAAGCGTTTCTGAAGAAGAGAAATTTGTTAACATCGAATATAGATTTATGTATCAGGAAGTCGTTTCTGAAAGTATTTGTTTGGAGTGTAGCCATGTATGGAAGTGAAACATGGACGATTACTAGTTTGGACAAGAAGAGAATAGAAGCTTTCGAAATGTGGTGCTACAGAAGAATACTGAAGATAAGGTGGATAGATCACGTAACTAATGAGGAGGTATTGAATAGGATTGGGGAGAAGAGAAGTTTGTGGCACAACTTGACTAGAAGAAGGGATCGGTTGGTAGGACATGTTTTGAGGCATCAAGGGATCACAAATTTAGCATTGTAGGGCAGCGTGGAGGGTAAAAATCGTAGAGGGAGACCGAGAGATGAGTACACTAAGCAGATTCAGAAGGATGTAGGTTGCAGTAGGTACTGGGAGATGAAGCAGCTTGCACAGGATAGAGTAGCATGGAGAGCTGCATCAAACCAGTCTCAGGACTGAAGACAACAACAACATACTAGGGCGATGTATTTGAGGACAATTTTATGGAAATGGAAGAGAATGTAGAGGAAGATGAAATGGGAGATATGATACTGCGTGAAGAGTATGACAGAGCACTGAAAGACCTGAGTCGAAACAAGGCCCCGGGAGTAGATAACATTCCATTAGAACTACTGACAGCCTTGGGAGAGCCAGTCCTGACAAAACTCTACCATCTGGTGAACAAGATGTATGAGACAAGCGAAATACCCTCAGACTTCAAGAATAATACAATAATTCCAATCCCAAAGAAATCAGGCGTTGACATGTTTGAAAATTACCGAACTATCAGTTTAATAAGTCACGGCAGCAAAATACTAACGCGAATTCTTTACAGACGAATGGAAAAACTAGTAAAAGTCGACCTCGGGGAAGATCAGTTTGGATTCCGTAGAAATATTGGAACACGTGAGGCAATACTGAGCCTACGACTTATCTTGGAAGCTAGATTAAGGAAAGGCAAACCTACGTTTCTAGCATTTGTAGCCTTAAAGAAACTTTTGACAATGTTGACTGGAATACTCTCTTCCAGATTCTGAACGTGGCAGGTGTAAAATACAGGGAACGAAAGGCTGTTTACAATTTGTACAGAAACCAGATGGCAGTTATAAGAGTCAAGGGGCATGAAAGGGAAGCGGTGGTAGAGAAGGGAGTGAGACAGGGTTGTAACCTATCTCTGTTGTTATTCAATTTGTGAATTGAGCAAGAAGTAAAGGAAACAAAAGAAAAATTCGGAGTAGGAATTAAAATGCATGGAAAAGAAATAAGAGCTTTGAGATTTGCCAACGACATTGTAGTTCTGTCAGAGACAGCAAAGAACCTGGAAGAACAGTTTAACGGAATGGGCAGTGTCTTGAGAGGAGGATATAAGATGAACATCAACAAAAGTAAAACTAAGATAATGGAATGTAGTCGAATTAAATCAGGTGATGCTGGTGGAATTAGGTTAGGAAATGAGACACTTAAAGTAGTAGATAGGTTTTGCTAATTGGGCAGCAAAATAACTGATGATGGTCGAAGTAGAGAGGCTATAAAATGTAGACTGGCAATGGCAAGGAAAGGATTTTAGAAGAAGAGAAATTTGTTAACATTGAGTATAGATTTAAGTGTCAGGAAGTCTTTTCTGAAAGTATTTGTATGGAGTGTAGCCATGTGTGGCCGTGAAACATGGACGATAAATAGTTTAGACAAGAAGAGAAAATAGAAGGTTTCGAAATGTGGTGCTGCAGAAGAATGCTGAAGATTAGATGGGTAGATCATGTAACTAATAAAGAGGTACTGAGTAGAATTGGGGAGATGAGAAAGTTTTGGCACAACTTGACTAGAAGAATGGATCGGTAGGCAGGACATGTTCTGAGGCATCAAGGGATCACCAATTTAGTATTGGAGGGCAGCGTGGAGGGTAAAAATCGTAGAGGGAGGCCAAAAGATGAATACACTAAACAGATTCAGAAGGGTGTAGGTTGCAGTAGGTACTCGCAGATGAGGAAGCTTGGAGAGCTGTATCAAATCAGTCTCTGGACTTAAGACAACAACAAAAAAACAACTCAGGGATGGAAGTAATACTTTGGACTCCAGTCCATCAGTAGATAACAAGTTCTTCGCTAATGCATTACTTTATTCCTAGGTGTGTTTAGTCATGTTAGTGTAATCGTTGAATTGTTTAATTACATATGTAATTTGTCATAAATTGTCATTGAAGTAATTTTACATGAAGTCAAGGATCGATAGATTAAGAAGTTGAGATGACTATCTTTGCCTTATCATCATGTTTTCATATTTCCGATATTACCTTTGGAATCAGTAATGTACTTGCAAATGGGCTTTGCAGTAACCATAATAAAATTTGCGAATTTGTGAAACAAGCGGTGTTTGTTTCACCAAGAACCCACAGTTGATTCAATTAAAAAGAGCAGGGAAATCTGCTATTGCACTTAGTTGGTTGTGTCAGAAAGTATAACTTGGGATGTAATTACATGTCTCAGACACTTAATTTGCCCTTGTCCGAATTTTGACTTCTGCAGGTTGGCAGTTACCTCTGCCTGATATAATTTATTTAACACCTTTCTCTATCAGATAGATATGATTTGAGCGTGTTTGTGTTGCTGTTAGCAAATCATTCACAAAAAATGTCACCTGGTTCAGCGTCTGAGGTCCTAGGACCTGATACGAATATAGCTGATCTCACAGTAAGACCAAAAGTCATCAGTTTAAATTGATAGCGCCTCCTGGAATGTATAAACAGTACGTATATGACGGTGGTTCTGTTGGCAGGGGTATCTGCCAGTATGTATTATGAAGGACAATAATCGTTAGGTGTTTTAGCCCTTGGAACTTTTGGGTCAACTCATCCATGTTGTCAGGTATCATTCGTACAGGCACAGAATAATCCGATTTACAGTATATCTGCCGTGTCTGAGACTAATCTGACATTTCCACCAGTCTTCACTACTGCAAGAGGTGGACTACATAGAAGCGCCAAACAAACTGGTATATACATGTGTACTGAAATACAGGTATATTTAAATAGGCAGAATACGGCGCTGCGGTCGGCAACGCCTACATAAGAGAAGTGTCTGGCGTAGTTACATCGGTTACTGCTGCAATAACGCTGCTTGAGCGGGGCACAAGTACACGAACTCTTTCCCTCCCCTTTCCTTCGCCCCACCAACCACTCCTTGCCCGCCACGTTTTCTGCTTATCCCATTCCTGTCAACCACCCCTTCACGCCCGGTCGACCATCACGCCGAAGACCCTGCGACGCTTTCCAGCCCAAAGAGATGTCATTGCCCCTTGATGTGAAGATCGATAAATTTCGACATGGCACAGTGTGATACGAAGTAGGTGGAAGTATTTTATTTTAACAGATTGAGAGAAAACTGTATATTTTAATTGCGTACGCCAACAACACTGATAATCCATTTATGGGATCGTTATCTTCTGGCTTGACTTTTGTGAGTGAGTTCCACAACACCACTACACACAGACTAGCTGTTGCGCAATAATACAGCTTTCCGACTGAGCCTGGAAAAATCTATGAACAACCTTCAATCGGTTGTATTATGATTAAAATTCAAATATTTCATCATATCACTAACATCATAGGAAACTGTAGATCTAATATAATTTAATTTTCTGTGAGACATTTGAACCTTAACTTTATGCACGATAATGACAGAAGCTGAAGAAGTGGATTAAAATTTGTGCCACAGGTGGGACGTGAATCCAGGTTTCTTTACTTAATAGACAGGTGTGCCAGCCATTACACCACTGCACAGTCTACCATAGTCCAATACCGTCCCTACCACACCCTTCATTACATATCTTCAGCTTATTTCCCCATTATTGAGTCGTCATTGTTGCCGAGGCTCTTTCTGGGGTGCTATTCCAATAATGGAGAACTTTGGCAATAAGCAAGGAGCCCTGAGTTCAAACGACAGCTGTGGCGCAAAATTTAATTAATTTCTTCAGCTTCTGTCATTATCACAGGACACAACTTCTAGAAAAAAAAAGGAATCAATAATCAGTTCCCTATGACGATATCTACACTGTGAGAGACTGACATCCCTATGGAGAATATTTCATTGCTGTTGTCCTGACCCTAGAAGTTCTGTCTTGTCCTTCGACAAACCTAGGTCTTGAATGGCATCATTCAATCCCAGTTGACTAAGTCTGGGAGAATTATCGCCTTCTTCGTGAAAATCAGATTCATGAGATGTGGAAAGCTTGTTGTTTATTTGTTCTTCCACGCCATTTTCATCTTTCACTTGAGATTCACAATTTTGGGGAGGAGTAGAAACTAGCAAACTATCTGAACATGCAATAGGTCGAATAGCAGATTCAAGGTCGAGGTACTGAACAGTTCCTCCATTTACCATTGACGGTCCTAACGTTACATGTGGAGTCAAATAGGAACAGCAGTTATCTGTATGGCTGGGAGTTCCCCACCAAATGATATGCAAAATTTCTAGGCCGTTCTCGCAGTATAGCTGAACAAAAGTTGCAGCGTACCTGCAGAGCCCATGATTTACCATGGTCTCTTATCTGCAAACTAAAATAATGCTGCTAGGCAGTCTTCAGAAATGGGGTCAGACTGCGTTTCTGCGACGAAAATCTTACCATAAATGCAACAAAAATTCACACTAAATTTACAGATTTTTGTAACGTTTTGTTACAACTGAAAAGCACTCGAAAATATGAAATTCTGCACTAAACAAAACAACAAAAAAATATGAAACATAGCGTCACAGCAACAGTAGCAATGTTTATAACCCTACAACTAACTGGAGAACGTTGTGTGTTGTCATATAACAGGTGGGGCAACACCAAAAACATAAGTACCCCCCAAACTAAAAATATAGGTCGGGAAAAAATGACATGTTATTACATATCCAAATCAAGAGCTAATCGGTCATTGTTATGGTAATCTTTGAATTCATCATGTGGAAATACGTAAGAATAAGCTATTTTTGAGCCCAAAATATTTTCATTGTTGGGCAGTGTTACAAATCCTGTGAATCTTGTTTATAAAAATTGATTTTCAGTTTCAAATACTTAAACGCCCTCTTTCATTCGAAAGATGTTCAATTTCTCTAAGTTATTTAATATATGATATTGTTTAAGTTTGGTGAACTTATGGTGAAGCGTATTAGAACCTGCGATCTTCGGAAAGGTTTTTACAGTATACAGCCTCCGAGAGAAAAATTAAGTAACAGTACTAACCGTCATCTCGGTAAACTAGTATCACTCATTGCAATCGCGTGAATACGTTGTGAATCGCACAAAGAAGGGAAAAGGCAAAAAGAAAGAACATATCTAAATTAAATCAAAAGCTCTATAAAAATATTAATCCCACTTAATTACATAGACTATTAAATTCGCTATGATTAGAGCTAACGGTCTTCCCATAACATGAGCAGTGTGTTCGGAATACTTTCTGTCGTAGAAAAGATAACTAAACACACGCTGACGCGTTATTATTGTATCTTCCCAGTGCTATTACAGAACAAGCAGATCAGATCTGTCGAGTCTGATGGAAACACATGTGACTAATAGAACCACATCAAAGCTGACAATATAATCCGCTTCGTCTGACGAAATCTGCCTTATTCTCTACGTTGCGCATGTAATTCCATATATGCGGAATAAGTAGACGGACAAGGTAGCGTACAGTGTTTTGTCACTTTATACGTTAGTAATCTAATGGTGCTAACCTAGGCTACGGACAGGTCCTTCTTGTTTATATTTCGCAGGCCACAAAAGTAGGTGATTTTCGTGCCTGAGGGGGGAGATTATAAACACCAATCTCTTTCGGCGACGACCGTTTGAATAACTTCGACTTCTTCCTCATCCTTCTTGACGATGGAAACGTGGCATTTATCTGTAGGTGTTGTCCCCCAGTATCAACGGAATCTTCGATTAATGATGTCCTTTTTTTAAATATTGACTGCATTGCCCTTGTCAGTTGCCAGGACAGAGATAAAAGGATCGTTGCGGAGTGAGCGTAGGCTGTTGCAGTCGTCCCTTGTCAAGTTAGGAGCTTGTGCTTTGAGTCTGGAAGGATCCCAGATCGATTCACGCCAGGTACCATTAGCAGTCAGAACGTTCATCTTCCGAGTTGCTTGTTCCTTACCTCACCTGTTGTATATTCTTTCAATTGAACTCCACATCTCCGACTTCCGCACTCTTAACCTACTCCAGTACTACTAACTACTATTTAAGGGCACTCTGAAAAATTCGTTTGTCTGACCAGGATTCGATCGGGCGACCTGATGGTCTCCAGGATCGCACTTTACCACTAGGACACCACGCCGATATTTCGCAGAAATGGGTAATCCACGGCTATAATACTACATGAAGTTCCCTCTTAGGTACCGAGATGACATCAGCTTCAGTTCTTCGTCGTTGTGCTGGCGATCTGCAGTCCGCATCGTGTTGTTGTGGTGCATGTCGGATGCATTTCCTCATCAGTTTATCTATGATTCGCTTTTGTGGTGGCATTTGTTGTCCTGCGGCGGCCTTGTCAATAGTGTCCGAAAGTGGCTCAATCTTTTACAGACGGCCAAGCAGTGCTTCCTGGAAATAATGCATCCCTCTAACAGCAGAATGTGGCTGCTGCCGCAGCATATTCTTCTGGTTGCAAACAGTCTCGACTTGACACTGTACAACGTGGAACCGTTTACGCTTCACAACAGTATGAAAGGAAGATTAGATAACTGAATAGATTAACCCTCCAGATGCGGAATTTCCTCAGACATTAATGCTAAGTAAGGTTTTCTCCCCTTATCGGGACGTAATTTATGAATCTGTCGTCTCGAGGCAATATGACTAAATCAAACCTTCTCAGGTTTCCATGAGCGTCATTTTACGTCCACGAGCATTCGGGGATGTACTCTGCTAACCTGGAAATTACTTCCTGCGCGTAGTGCATGCGTACTAAGGGGAGTCCTAGGGTTCTCCACCCTGCAGCAGGGTCGATAAATTTGTATTCGAGATTGTCACAGAACCGTCTGACCCTCTGTTTTATGCCCTCCACTCGGCTCAAGACCAGAGGACCGCAGTTGGTTTTGGGAATGATGCTGCAGATCGCCAGCTCAGCTTCTGCCCAGCGTCCGAGGCTAGTTGTCGACGCCAGTTCAGCCAGCCGTCTGCAGTACCGAGGATGGCCTCTGGATCCCAGTGACAGGCTTCGTTCGTACCAACGCGCCTCACGGTTTGTCGCCCGCAGCAGTGTGTGCACAACAGCCGCTGGCATTGTGTGCTTTTCCTCTCACACGATACCCTCCCGAAAAGCTGAGTGGACACTGGCCTATAAATGTGTGCTGTATCATGATTCGAAATCTATACCGTATACGAATATCACAATTTTTACGTTATTTATATAGGAGACAGAGGACGTAAACTTAATATTTGTTACGAGTTAAATATCGACGACATTCCAAAATAATAAAACATTATGATTTCCGAATCACACGCAATGCGATACAAAACTTTGGAAAGGTCTGTTGCCGAGCAAGGTTTTTTGGTGATCAGTGAAAAGAAAGATTTAAGTAAATTTAGTAGTTTGTAGTATGATGTGATATGTTTAAAGATGTTTTCCAGATGGGAAAACTGCACATGTTAAGAATAAATTAATATAATTCTGGCCTTAATTAAAATTAAGAACAATGTTAACAATGTTTTGACATGATTAGGCATTGTAGACAGAATGATTACGCTGCCCATTCCGCTGGGTTTTATGCAACCCATAATGCCTTCAAATACTACACACAAGATTTTCATATTTTCTCACTAGCTACATGCAGAATATTGGTTCTACATAAAAGAAATTGCAGGACCTTTTTTGCAGGAAATTTATTGTAGTTAAATTTTGTACCGAGATACATTTTCCCTAGATGCTGAAGTTTTCGAATTATTCAAGGAAAACATACAAAAGTGTCCTCCAAAGGTGTTTTCATGGATAACTCGAAAACGATGGCTTCCAGCGATAACACATCCTAGTACAAAATTTAACTGCATTAAATTTCATACAAAAAGATGCTGTTCTTTTTATCTGTAGGAGTCACAATTTGTGAATAGTGAGCGAGAGTGAAAATCTGGAGTGTGGTATTTGAAGACATTGTGGGTTGCATAAACCCCAGCAGAAGGGGCCTCTGAATCTCCCTGTATGCAGCTCACACTGTTGCACTTCAGAAGCGTAGCAGTTTTATTTACGACCATTGGTTTCTTTCCTCAGAATACTCAATTTAGGATTCTCTGCATGTCTATGGTTTAGACCCAATTTGTTTTTGGCGCATTCTCTACAAGTGGTTTCAGATAAGCTAGCAATTCTGTAGGGTATCCTGTTTCCCAAATGAAATCCAAACCCCTTTTGTTCTACGGTTTATTTCTTACTATGTCTACCTGGCAAGTATTTACATGTACGCTAAGTGCTTCAATTCGGTACCTGGTTCAGCAACGCCCTTGCAGATCTTCAGTATCTTCATTGTATTACTTTGTTCGTTATACAAGTGGCGCCTGGTGGTCCAGTGGTAAAACGTGTGCTTGTAAATCGGGATGTCGGGGATTCGATTCCTAGTCCGACCGCAGAAAAGCCAAGTCTAAATGCAGTTGTTCTCAGACGATACACCAGAAATCATATGGGGAGATAGAGTTAACAGGGGACGCCAGGCGTGTCAGAGGGGTCACAAAAGATAACGACGCAGCCAGATAGCCGAGGCGGCGGTCCAAGCGGCCAGGCAGCTGCGCGTGATAAGCAAGGAAGCAGACTCAGCTATTAAGATAAACAGGGCGCTCTGGGCAGGTCCCTTAATAAACAATAACTTGCAGTATCAACACTCTTGGCTAGAGGGAGAAGTCTGGGAGCGGAGAGAGAAAGAAAGAGGGCCCTAGGTGGGGACCGCACTACGTCATGAGGAGCCAATGAAGGGCTCAGGACGCAGTGCGTGACCATATAGGGAGAGGCCCCTCTACCCCTCCACCCAGCTTCTGAAGAAAAGTACTGAAGTTAATACTAAAACAATCCCTAATAAGGAAAAGTTGCACTCGACGCTACGTCATGCCAAGCGCTGGCGGGGTCGAAGGGGAAGAGCTAACAAAACTCGGAGGCACGCCGCTCCGGGGATCTCTCTCTCTCTCGGGTTTAGGCAGCGACGGTAGTCAGCGTGAGTAGCAGCCGACTTGGGCTGAGGGCGGGCTGCAGGCAGACAGTTGGAGATAGTCGCCGATGAGCGTTTAGGCAGCGTCCGCGGGACTCTGACGTAGGGTGCTAGTGTGGGCAGCAAAGTGCTGGAAAGTTCTATCAGGCAGCCAGAACGGTGGAAGTCAGTCACCGTCTCTGTAATGGGCTTGGCTATTCTGTAGGTACAATCACTACGCAGTTAGGGTGATCTGTATTCTTTATGAATAAATTAGAACTTTTATAACGTCCATACGAGTTTACTTCTACCAACATCCTAGCCTTGTACCTTCACACCAGGGAATTCAACATCTTAGCCAGATCAAAAGTCTCCCTCTCAATTAGGTCAACCGGCTAATTCCCGTTTACGAACCGTGTCGCTCAATCCCTCGCAAAACCCACGCTTGGGACGCGACATAAATACAAGTTTTGGTGCCAGGTGTGGGATACCACAAAGGCATATAGGCAAAAAGGAGATAGGAGCCAGTAGATTTTGCTACAGCGACTGTGGCAATTAGCAGGAAGTTGTGGCGACTCGCAACTTTCAGCATTAGTAGCCCCACTACGACAGAGTCCAGAGAAGTAGTCCTCGCGGGTGCAGGGCAACGCAGGATAGCGGCAGCACGACGCGGAGCGACGAGGCACAGAGGTGCCTAAGCAGCCAGCGTTCGAGACCGGGGGTCCGGGCCGAGCAGCGGCAGCTGCCGTAGCAGCGGCAGCCGAGGCGAGCGACGGGGTCGGCACAGCCCAGCAGAGCGGCGGCCGACGCATCGCGGCAGCGCGGAACAGCGCGGGCATAGAGAGCACAGAGACAGCGCGGAGCAGCGCGGCACAACGCGGGACAACGCGGATCAGCGGAACAGACGGCGCACCACAAGAGAAGCGGTACATATAAAATTATATTAAGAATTTTGTATCTTGTATTGTAAAGTGCTAACATAGTTAAGTTGGTAAGATGGCCCAAACTAACGAAGTTCCGTCATCCTCCAGTAGCGGTAAGATATCAGTGAAAGAAGCCTTGTGTATAGTTCCAAAAGTGTTCGAAGGAAATAAGAGAGATCTTAGGGAGTTTATTGAAAATGTAGACGCTGCATTTGAACTTGTGAAACCGGAGGAACACGAAACGTTACTGAAGTTTGTTAAAGCCAAAATAACCGGAGAGGCCAGATCGAGGCTGCAAGTAAGGGAACGCACGGGGACATGGCAGGAAGTAAAACATGTTCTAGAGGAAAATTATGCGAGTAAGCGTACCATTGACTACTACGCGTGCAAGATATTTCAATCGAGACAGGGACAAGGAGAGCCAACTGCGACATGGGCAAGCCGAATAGATGAAATGCAAAGGGATTTCAGGGAAGCAGTAAGCAGAGTTTCGGCTAGGGAGAACTTAAAGGGCGCAATAGAACTGGTTGATTCACTAGGAAGAGCATGCTTTATACAAGGGTTAAGCAATGATAGAATACAGACGATAGTAAGAAGTAGAGGCTATGAAATCACGCTAGCAGTGGCCGTGGAACTAGCATTGCAAGAAGAAAGTGCAATACTGTCAATGAAAGAGCGGGGACTAGCCCCAAGAGTAACTTTCAACCGGGGAAAGGAAACGGTGAAGAATACCAGAGATATTAGAGATTGGAAATGTTTCAATTGTGGATTGAGAGGGCACATGGCAAGCAAGTGTAGAAAGAATAGGCCAGAGGGAAGAGTACGGATAATGACGGGCGAAGAGTTTACGAATTTTTGTTACGGGTGCGACAAGCCAGGACATACAGACGCGGAATGCCGGGTAAGATTAAGAAAAATTCAGCCGATAGATACAAGAGACTTTAGAGGAAATCATAGGGAAGCTGATGGAGGGTTACGAGAGTGGAGGTGCCCACAATGTAATCTACCAGGGAACTGTGGAGTTCCGTGTACGAGGGTAAAAGACGTTGCTTGTTTCAAGTGTAAGCGGCCGGGACATTACGCGAAAGATTGTCACGCAGGGCCCTGGCACGCATGGAGAAAAGGCAGGGTGCCAGTATCGAGCAAAACCGGTAAAGTGGTGCAGGGAAACTAAGAGGCGGCAAGGCCGCACAGTCGGGCCTTGTTGCGATAGGTAAACCCTCAGTTAGGGTAATCGACTGTGCAACAGAAAATGACGTTTTGGTTTTATACTGCATAGAATTAAAAAGATATTTGAAGTTGCTAATAGACACTGGAGCACAGTTGTGTCTGCTCAAGAGAACGAGTATTCCGATAAATAGTACACTTGCAATTAATGAAGCGGAAAGGCTTCGGCTAAAAGGTGTAACCAGTGAGGCCGTCAGCACAATAGGTACGGTACAGGTACACTTAAGTGTGGACGGTTCTGAGCAAGTAGGGCAAAAATTTCACGTGTACGGGAGAGGATTAGATATTCCGTACGACGGACTGATAGGCAGAAATTTCTTGACAGAGCATAGAGTTAAGTTAGACTATGCAGGTAAAATAGTGAGACTAAAAGGGCGAGATATACCCTTAGTAGTAGAGGAAGAGCCAAAGGGACATGAGAACGAACAAGATTCAGAAGTAGGCGGGGAAATAGGGCCCCGAGAGGAAAAAATAATGTTATTGAAGGTGGAAGGAAATGTAAAAAGGGGAATCGAAAAGGAAATGATTATTCCTAGGCAGGAGATTGCACAAGGGGTACATGTACCTGAAGCGTTAGTAAAATTGCGAAATGGGAAATGCATAGTAAGTGCATTAAACTTGTCAGAAGACAGAGTGCAGTTAGGAAACGTCAGGTTAATGACGGAAGAATTAGAAAAAGTAGGGAAAATACGGGAAGTAAAATGTTGTACTAATGTCATAGGAAAGACAGAAAGTCGTACTAGAGTGTTGCGAAGGCAATTAAGAATGGATCATTTGAACGCTGAAGAGAAAAGCGCTCTAGCAGAGGTTTGCGCGGAATACGGAGATGTATTTCATCTACCAGGGGACAACCTGTCCTATACTTCCGCAGTGAAGCACAGAATACCGATTGCACCGGAACACGCGGGAAAGGTAGTAAACGCTAGACCGTACAGGATCCCGGAAGCGCAAAAGGAAGTGCTAAGGGAGCAAATAGAGCAGGTGCTAAGAGATGACATAATTGTCGAGAGTAAGAGCGCTTGGAACGCACCGTTACTGTTAGTTCCAAAGAAGCTAGACGCTAGTGGCAAACAGAAATGGAGAATCGTAGTGGACTACAGAAGATTAAATGATATCACTGTAGGCGATGCATTTCCACTACCGAATATCTCCGAGATACTGGATCAGTTAGGGCAAGCTAAGTACTTCTCGACGCTTGACCTCGCAAGCGGGTACCATCAAATATTGACGGACGAGAAGGACAGAGAGAAAACGGCATTTAGCTCAAACTATCAGCATTACGAATACAAACGAATGCCGATGGGACTGAAGGGAGCCCCAGGACGTTTTCAGAGACTGATGAATACAGTCTTGGCAGGTTTACAAGGAGTGAAATGCTTTGTATATCTAGACGACATAGTATGCTATGGGAAAAACCTGCAGGAGCATAACGAAAAGCTCCGGGAAATATTTGACAGGTTGCGAGAGCACAATTTGAAGCTGCAACCAGACAAGTGTGAATTCCTGAGGAAGGAAGTAATCTTCCTAGGTCATTGCATCACTGACAAAGGAATATCACCAGATATGGCGAAGGTGGAGAAGGTGAAGTTCTTCCCACAGCCAAAGACAACTAAGGAACTAAAAGGGTATCTCGGATTGATAGGTTACTACCGCCGTTTCATTGCTAACTTCAGCAAGATTGCGAAACCTCTCCATGAGCTCTTAAAAAAGGGAGTGGAGTACCGATGGAGCGAACGTCAGAACAATGCGTTCGAAGAACTAAAAGAGAAATTAATAAACCCTCCGTTACTTCAGTACCCTGACTTTACGAAACCGTTCATCATTACAACGGATGCGAGTAACGCAGCCTTGGGTGCAGTGTTATCGCAAGGTAAGAAGATTGGCGAAGACTTGCCCATCGCATATGCATCCAGAGCATTGAACAAAGCCGAACTAAATTATAGCACAACGGAAAAAGAGTTGTTGGCTATAGTTTACGCAGTAAAACAGTTCAGACCATATGTATATGGCAGAAAGTTCACTGTAGTGACAGACCATAAGCCACTAACGTGGATATTTAGTGTCAAAGATCCGAGTTCGAGACTCCTGAAGTGGAGACTGAAACTCGAGGAGTATGATTATGAAGTAATATACAAGCCAGGAAAGTTAAATAGTAATGCGGATGCGCTGAGTAGAATAAGGCATGAAGGGAAGGAAGAGATAGATGCGAAGCAGAAGGTGGAGACAGAGATCTCGGCAGCAAAAGCAAATGGGGAAGAAAGTTCCGTAAACGTGCGGCAAGCACAAGTGTCGAGTGAAATAGAACAGGAAACGGATAGTGGTGAGGAAATTAGTCCCGAAGAAAAAGAAAATATACTAAAGGAAATGCATGACAATCCCTTGGGAGGTCACCAAGGAATGCACAGGACACTCGAAAGAATTAAAGCATACAAGCAGTGGCGCGGAATGAAGCGTGACATTGAAAATTACATTAGGAAATGCCCATCGTGTCAAAAGAATAAAAACACGCAAATGAAAACTAGGATGCCCTTAGAAATTACAGACACAGCAGAAACAGTATTCGGAAAGTGTGCGATGGATATAGTGGGTCCACTAGATGTATCTAATACAGGAAAAAGGTACATGTTAACATTGCAAGACGATCTGAGTAAATTTACCTTAGCAATCCCAATTGACAAACAAGATGCCGAAACAGTAGCTGAGGCATTTGTGGAAAACGCAGTATTAAGGTATGGAATTCCATCAGTATTATTAACAGATCAAGGGTCTAACTTTCTGAGTGATGTATTTAAAAGTGTATGTAAATTGTTGAAGGTAAAGCGTATAAATACTACAGCGTACCACCCTGAATCAAATGGTGCACTAGAAAGAAGTCATAGAACTATTGTAGAGTATCTCAGACACTTTTTAACAGGAGATCAAAGTTCTTGGGACAAATGGGTACCGTATGCAATTTTTGTGTTCAACACTACACCACACAGCAGCACAGGATACACACCATTTGAATTACTATACGGAAGAAAGGTTAACATACCAGGAGTACTGCAGCAAGAAACACAGCAGGTAAGTTACAATTATGAAATGTATGTAAATAAACTAAGAGCGAGAATGCAGGAAGCCCACAGAGTGGCCAGAGACTCGATTATAAGAAGTAAGAAAATCAGTAAGGAACAGTATGACATGAAACAAAATCCAAAAAACTTCAAGGTAGGAGATAAAGTATTACTGCACGATGAGTCGGTGAGACGGGGTAGATCTCGGAAATTAGATTCACAATGGAGAGGTCCATTTGAAGTAGTAAAAGCGGAAGGTCCTAACGTAGTAATAAAAGTTAAAAGAAATAAGGAAACAAAAGTACATGCCAACAGGCTGAAACAATTCTTTTAAATTTCAGGTATGGCACTCAAGTGGCAGGTCGTGAAATTCGTCATAGTGATAACAGCATACTACATCACTGTATCAGAGCATGCAACAAATAAGTACCAAGTGACACCATTTCCGAGTTCATCAGGACTATATTACGATAATAGAGGACAGGTAGAAATATACAGTACCACATGGAGAATAGTCACATACGTAAATCTAGATATAATAACAGAAAGGTTTCAGAATGCAGAGAGGTATGGTAGGGCAGCGGTACAAAGGTGCCGAGAAACACTAACACAATTAAATGTAGGATTAATAGAATGCAGGGTACTAGACCAACAAGTAACCCATCATGTGGAAAAAATCACAGGATTGCAACTTTTAGTACAGCAGCTAACGAAACACGAGACCAGAAGGAAGAGAGGAGTATTCAACTTCGTCGGGCAGGTAAGTAAAATACTGTTCGGGACGTTGGACGAAGCAGATGCAGCATACTATAAGGAAAGAATAGACGCTATGGAGAAAAACTCAGAAGGGTTGTTGAGGCTAACAAAGGAACAGGTGGCAGTGGTAAGAGCCACATTGGCGGGAGTAAACAGGACGGTATATACACTAGAGTCAAGTGAGTACGTTCTGAAGACAGGTATGCAAAGACTAGAACGATTCATGACGGAATACGTGAAGGAAACCGATATAGGGTTTAAACGTGTAGCGTCCTTCGCCACAGTAACAGAGCAAGTATTACAACTATCGGCAGTGTTTGGTCAGATCGAAGAGGAATACGAACAAATGATAAATGCCATTGTAAATGCTCAGAAGGGAATACTACAGCCTCATATAATTAATCCAGTCCAAATTGTAAAATACCTAAGTTTAATACGGGAAGAACTAAAAGATGTAAAGTTTCCTGTTCCTCTTACGGAGTCCTCAGGTTATCTATTGTTAAGAATAATTGATTTAGATGTTTTCATCTCGGGTAGCATACTAGGATATGTAATTAATATTCCATTAATAAATAATAACAATTTCAATTTGTATAGAGTACTCCCACTACCAAAAGAAATTCCAAACATGAAAGGTAAATATGTGTACATACAGCCAGAAAAAGAATTCTTACTAATAGATGAATCCAAAAGGCAGTACGCGAAACTTTCTGCGGAGGAACTAAAATGCAAGGAGCTAAGTAAAAATAGGAGACTGTGCAAACAAGCATTCGCCTTGCTGTCAACATTCGACCACGAAGAGTGCGAAGCCAAATTGTTGCAACCGGTAAGAGAAATTCCGGAAGATTGTGTGCGAAAAATAGTCGCACTGAATCAGAGCCTTTGGACTCATCTAAACAGTAACGAATGGCTATATGTAGCACCGAAGGAAGAAGGCTTAACAGTATTGTGTGGAAGGGAACCACCAAAGGACCTAGTAATAAAAGGGATAGGAAAAATTAGTTTTTACAGTAAATGTGAGGGGTATGGCACTAGAGTGTTCATACAAACAGATAGAGTGATTCAGAGTAATGTGACGAAGAAAGACATAGTTCCGCAGATCAATCTAGAATTCGATTGTTGCGTGGTAAACAAGGAAAAAAAGAATGTCTCAACGTTAGCATTAGATTTGCCATTGGACCAGGTAATAACACAGTTAGACGACTTTAAAGTCGCAGGAAAAAGACTGGATGATGTCCAGAAGATGGTAGAGAGACAAGAGGAGGAAATGAAGTTCTCCAGGTACTTCACACATTACTCCATAACTACGTATGTAGCCATATCAATAGTTATTCTAATCATAATAACATGCTGTTGTCAAAACTGTAAATGTTGTAAAGACTGTTTTAAAAGTATATGGAAATATTTTGAAGACAGTGATTGTTGTGGAAAAGTATTTATAAGAAATACCATAGTGAACCAATACCCAGAGACTAGTTCAGCTAGAAGACACAGTAATAAAGAAACTGAAGAGATAGTAATTTATGAAAGATGTGGAAAAGACCAAGGTGATACGGTCGCTTTCAGAAACAGACGTTAAATAACTGTATTTGAAATGTGTATGGCCGTACCGTAGGTGCAACCACAACGGAGGGGTATCTGTTGAGAGGCCAGACAAACGTGTGGTTTCTGAAGAGGGGCAGCAGCCTTTTCAGTAGTTGCAGGGGCAACAGTCTGGATGATTGACTGATCTGGCCTAGCAACATTAACCAAAACGGCTTTGCTGTGCTGGTACTGCGAACGGTTGAAAGCAAGGGGAAACTACAGCCGTAATTTTTCCCGAGGACATGCAGCTTTACTGTATGATTAAATAATGATGGCATCCTCTTGGGTAAAATATTCCGGAGGTAAAATAGTCCCCCATTCGGATCTCCGGGCGGGGACTACTCAGGAGGATGTCGTTATCAGGAGAAAGAAAACTGGCGTTCTACGGATCGGAGCGTGGAATGTCAGATCCCTTAATCGGGCAGGTAGGTTAGAAAATTTAAAAAGGGAAATGGATAGGTTAAAGTTAGATATAGTGGGAATTAGTGAAGTTCGGTGGCAGGAGGAACAAGACTTCTGGTCAGGTGACTACAGGGTTATAAACACAAAATCAAATAGGGGTAATGCAGGAGTAGGTTTAATAATGAATAGGAAAATAGGAATGCGGGTAAGCTACTACAAACAGCATAGTGAACGCATTATTGTGGCCAAGATAGATACGAAGCCCACACCTACTACAGTAGTACAAGTTTATATGCCAACTAGCTCTGCAGATGATGAAGAAATTGAAGAAATGTACGATGAAATAAAAGAAATTATTCAGATAGTGAAGGGAGACGAAAATTTAATAGTAATGGGTGACTGGAATTCGAGTGTAGGAAAAGGGAGAGAAGGAAACATAGTAGGTGAATATGGATTGGGGCTAAGAAATGAAAGAGGAAGCCGCCTAGTAGAATTTTGCACAGAGCACAACTTAATCATAGCTAACACTTGGTTTAAGAATCACGAAAGAAGGTTGTATACGTGGAAGAACCCTGGAGATACTAAAAGGTATCAGATAGATTATATAATGGTAAGACAGAGATTTAGGAACCAGGTTTTAAGTTGTAAGACATTTCCAGGGGCAGATGTGGACTCTGACCACAATCTATTGGTTATGACCTGTAGATTAAAACTGAAGAAACTGCAAAAATGTGGGAAGTTAAGGAGATGGGACCTGGATAAACTGAAAGAACCAGAGGTTGTACAGAGTTTCAGAGAGAGCATAAGGGAACAATTGACAGGAATAGGGGAAAGAAATACAGTAGAAGAAGAATGGGTAGCTCTGAGGGATGTAGTAGTGAAGGCAGCAGAGGATAAAGTAGGTACAAAGACGAGGGCTGCTAGAAATCCTTGGGTAACAGAAGAAATATTGAATTTAATTGATGAAAGGAGAAAATATAAAAATGCAGTAAATGAAGCAGGCAAAAAGGAATACAAACGTCTCAAAAATGAGATCGACAGGAAGTGCAAAATGGCTAAACAGGAATGGCTAGAGGACAAATGTAAGGATGTAGAAGCTTATCTCACTAGGGGTAAGATAGATACTGCCAACAGGAAAATTAAAGAGACCTTTGGAGAGAAGAGAACCACGTGTATGAATATCAAGAGCTCAGATGGCAGCCCAGTTCTAAGCAAAGAAGGGAAGGCAGAAAGGTGGAAGGAGTATATAGAAGGTTTATACAAGGGCGATGTACTTGAGGACAATATTATGGAAATAGAAGAGGATGTAGATGAAGACGAAATGGGAGATACGATACTGCGTGAAGAGTTTGACAGAGCACTGAAAGACCTGAGTCGAAACAAGGCCCCCGGAGTAGACAACATTCCATTAGAACTACTGACGGCCTTGGGAGAGCCAGTCATGACAAAACTCTACCAGCTGGTGAGCAAGATGTATGAGACAGGCGAAATACCCTCAGACTTCAAGAAGAATATAATAATTCCAATCCCAAAGAAAGCAGGTGCTGACAGATGTGAAAATTACCGAACTATCAGTTTAATAAGCCACGGCTGCAAAATACTAACGCGAATTCTTTACAGACGAATGGAAAAACTGGTAGATGCAGACCTCGGGGAAGATCAGTTTGGATTCCGTAGAAATGTTGGAACACGTGAGGCAATACTGACCTTACGACTTATCTTAGAAGAAAGATTAAGAAAAGGCAAACCTACGTTTCTAGCATTTGTAGACTTAGAGAAAGCTTTTGACAATGTTGACTGGAATACTCTTTTTCAAATTCTAAAGGTGGCAGGGGTAAAATACAGGGAGCGAAAGGCTATTTATAATTTGTACAGAAACCAGATGGCAGTAATAAGAGTCGAGGGGCATGAAAGAGAAGCAGTGGTTGGGAAAGGAGTGAGACAGGGTTGTAGCCTCTCCCCGATGTTATTCAATCTGTATATTGAGCAAGCAGTAAAGGAAACAAAAGAAAAATTTGGAGTAGGTATTAAAATTCATGGAGACGAAGTAAAAACTTTGAGGTTCGCCGATGACATTGTAATTCTGTCAGAGACGGCAAAGGACTTGGAAGAGCAGTTGAACGGAATGGACAGTGTCTTGAAAGGAGGATATAAAATGAACATTAACGAAAGCAAAACGAGGATAATGGAATGTAGTCAAATTAAATTGGGTGATGCTGAGGGAATTAGATTAGGAAATGAGACACTTAAAGTAGTAAAGGAGTTTTGCTATTTAGGAAGTAAAATAACTGATGATAGTCGAAGTAGAGAGGATATAAAATGTAGACTGGCAATGGCAAGGAAAGCGTTTCTGAAGAAGAGAAATTTGTTAACATCGAATATAGATTTATGTATCAGGAAGTCGTTTCTGAAAGTATTTGTTTGGAGTGTAGCCATGTATGGAAGTGAAACATGGACGTTAAATAGTTTGGACAAGAAGAGAATAGAAGCTTTCGAAATGTGGTGCTACAGAAGAATACTGAAGATAAGGTGGATAGATCACGTAACTAATGAGGAGGTATTGAATAGGATTGGGGAGAAGAGAAGTTTGTGGCATAACTTGACTAGAAGAAGGGATCGGTTGGTAGGACATGTTTTGAGGCATCAAGGGATCACAAATTTAGCATTGGAGGGCAGCGTGGAGGGTAAAAATCGTAGAGGGAGACCGAGAGATGAGTACACTAAGCAGATTCAGAAGGATGTAGGTTGCAGTAGGTACTGGGAGATGAAGCAGCTTGCACAGGATAGAGTAGCATGGAGAGCTGCATCAAACCAGTCTCAGGACTGAAGACAACAACAACAACAATTGAAATGTAACTGTATTTGAAATGTGTAATTGAAATGTAACTGTATTTGAAATGTAATTCTAATTGAAATGTGAATGTATGTATCAATGAAAGTGTCTTTTGATTTTAATGGAAATGCTTTTGACATAACTGAATGTTAGGCATGTATAATGTAATTGTATTATTGTGTGTTTAATGAATTTGACTTTACTAAATGAAAATGAAAAATATAACATATCAGATGCTAATGTAATAAACAAATCTGTAAAGCATGTAATGGAAAAAAAATGAAATAAAAGAGTCACAATTGACGCTACTCTGAGGAGTAACGCCAATTTCCCTGGCGGGGGAGGTGTTGTAACCGCAGAAAAGCCAAGTCTAAATGCAGTTGTTCTCAGACGATACACCAGAAATCATATGGGGAGATAGAGTTAACAGGGGACGCCAGGCGTGTCAGAGGGGTCACAAAAGATAACGACGCAGCCAGATAGCCGAGGCGGCGGTCCAAGCGGCCAGGCAGCTGCGCGTGATAAGCAAGGAAGCAGACTCAGCTATTAAGATAAACAGGGCGCTCTGGGCAGGTCCCTTAATAAACAATAACTTGCAGTATCAACACTCTTGGCTAGAGGGAGAAGTCTGGGAGCGGAGAGAGAAAGAAAGAGGGCCCTAGGTGGGGACCGCACTACGTCATGAGGAGCCAATGAAGGGCTCAGGACGCAGTGCGTGACCATATAGGGAGAGGCCCCTCTACCCCTCCACCCAGCTTCTGAAGAAAAGTACTGAAGTTAATACTAAAACAATCCCTAATAAGGAAAAGTTGCACTCGACGCTACGTCATGCCAAGCGCTGGCGGGGTCGAAGGGGAAGAGCTAACAAAACTCGGAGGCACGCCGCTCCGGGGATCTCTCTCTCTCTCGGGTTTAGGCAGCGACGGTAGTCAGCGTGAGTAGCAGCCGACTTGGGCTGAGGGCGGGCTGCAGGCAGACAGTTGGAGATAGTCGCCGATGAGCGTTTAGGCAGCGACCGCGGGACTCTGACGTAGGGTGCTAGTGTGGGCAGCAAAGTGCTGGAAAGTTCTATCAGGCAGCCAGAACGGTGGAAGTCAGTCACCGTCTCTGTAATGGGCTTGGCTATTCTGTAGGTACAATCACTACGCAGTTAGGGTGATCTGTATTCTTTATGAATAAATTAGAACTTTTATAACGTCCATACGAGTTTACTTCTACCAACATCCTAGCCTTGTACCTTCACACCAAGGAATTCAACATCTTAGCCAGATCAAAAGTCTCCCTCTCAATTAGGTCAACCGGCTAATTCCCGTTTACGAACCGTGTCGCTCAATCCCTCGCAAAACCCACGCTTGGGACGCGACAATCGGGATGTCGGGGATTCGATTCCTAGTCCGACCAATGAAACTGTCAGTCGGCCGGTATAATCTAGCCTTCACCTGTGTCGACACGTTAAACATTGTCCCCTTTCCCTGGCAGGACTACTGGGGTAGGTTAGGGACATGCACGTCGCCAAAATGGCGTCCGACTGTAACACTTGCACACGGTAATTCAGCCACACGCAGAAATATTGTCTTATACAGGTTGAATCCCAACAAAATTTCGTAGGTTGCCCAAATATTTTCTTCTGGATATTTTGCTATAAGGGTCTCGAGGACTCCGGTGGCTCGCTATACAATAAATAGGTTCGTTTGATTTCTTCCCCTCATTTATTTTTATATCTGTTATATAATAAACTATCAGCTTCGATTGCGGTAATGAAACCAACCTTTACCTGGATTTCAGCCCAAATAATTGAGCCTTCTTAAGAAGATATACCTGAATCTGTAATTTGTCTAAGAGGGCATGGTCTAGAAGGTATATCTTCTGAAGAAGTCTCAATTATTTGGGCTGAAACCTAGGTAAAGGTTGGTTTCATTACCGCACTCGAGGTTGATAGTTTCTTATATTTTAGATTATCACGATTGCTGACTGGGCTGCAATGTTGAAAGTACAAAAATTTTATATCTGTATTCTACTTCAAAAATCTCCACAAGAGTGCAAGTATAGACTGCACGCCCTGTGTGTGTTGTTTGGTAAAATCTTTGCTCCATTCACTCACTGTTGTTTCTGTCGCCAGAAGAAATGCCTACTTTGCTCGTCGTCCTCGAGAGCTTGCATGAAGTACTTCTCGGTTCAGGTTCTGATCTGTTTTCCTGGTTGTGTTGCAAAAATTACAGATGCGAAAGTGCTGTGATGTGATGGCTGTCACATCGGTAAGAGGTCGCTCGTCAACACGGCACTATTGTGCCATTGCACTCAGTGAGCCCGTTCACGATGTGCGCATCAGCCAACTCTTCATCACTGAACCTATCCATAATGCCGTCTGTCACTGTCAAGGTACAAGTAACACTGCCACAAAAACAATCTTGAGACAGAAACGAGCCGTACTGGATGCAAGCTGGAGAGCGAAGAACGTAGCGGCCATTACTGTAGTCAAAAGCAAGTGCCGTCAGAGAATGGAACAACATTAATTCTAAACAAGATACACAGCGCATACCGTCGTCAGTTGCACTGCTGTCCAGATATTTATGGTTCAAAACAGATGAAAAATTTGGGGTAAAAAATCAAACGAAATGTAGTTCTTCTATAACGAACAACCGGAGATCACAGGCCCCTTTTACGAATACACTCAGAAAATGTCTCCCATCCACTTCCGAAGTTTTGCAGGTGGACTTGATGCTCACCTGTATGCCGCGCGAGATTAGCCGAGCGGTCTCAGGCGCTGCAGTCATGGATTGTGCGGCTAATCCCGGCGGAGGTTCGAGTCCTCCCTCGGGCATGGGTGTGTGTGTGTTTGTCCTTAGGATAATTTAGGTTAAGTAGTGTGTAAGCTTAGGGACTGATGACCTTAGCAGTTAAGTCCCATAAGATTTCACACTTTTTTTTTTGCTCACCTATATCAGTTAAATTTAATTTAATCTTACCTTAGCTGTTTTGAACCCTCTCTCATACTTCGTTTACTGTGTTCATAAAAAAGTGTATAAACTGATGCATTTACACACATCAAAAAAAGTTTTGTATCAGCCCGATTCGAAGAACTGTTGGAGATAGACGTTGACTGCGGCTACTTATCACAGACACAGTCTCTTTGACTCTTTAGAGATGTCGCTAAACCCGTACAGAGATTTAAACAACCATGCATGAACAGCGCCCCTAACAGCTGATCCGTTCCAGTCATTCCACCAGGAAGGAGGTACACGGCTCGTGTTGTCTGTAGTTCGACCAGGCCTAGACGGTCAATACCGCGGTTCGATCGCGTCCGCAGTGTTACTTTGTGCCAGGAAGGGCTCTCAACAAGGGAAGCGTCCAGGCGTCTCAGAGTGAACCAAAGCGATATTGTTCGGACATGGATGAGATACAGAGAGACAGGATCTGTCGATGACATGCCTCGCTCAGGCCTCCCAAAGGCTACTACTGCAGTGGATGATCGCTACCTACCGATTATGGCTCGGAGGAACCCCGACAGCAACGCCACCATGTCGAATAATGCTTTTCATGCAGCCACAGGACGTCTTGTTACGACAAACTGTGCACAATAGGCTGCGTGATGCGCAACTTCACTCCCGACCTCCATGGCGAGGTCCATCTTTGCAAACGCGACACCATGCGGCGCTGTACAGATGGGCCCAACATCAAGCCGAATGGACCGCTCAGGATTGGAATCACGTTCTCTTCACCGATGAGCGTGCATATGCCTTCACCAGACAATCGTCGGAGACGTGTTTGGAGGCAACCCGGTCAGGCTGAACGCCTTATACACATCAGCGAGTGCAGCGAGGTGGAGGTTCCCTGCTGTTTTGGGCTGGCATTATGTGGGACCGACTTACACCGCTGGTGGTCATGGAAGGCGCCGTAACGGCTGCACGATACGTGAATGCCATACTCCGATCGATAAGGCAAGCATATCGGCAGCATATTGGCGAGGCATTCGTCTTTATGCACGACAATTCGCGCCCCCATCGTGCACATCTTGTGAATGACTTCCTTCAGGACAACGACATCGCTCGAATGGAGTGGCCAGCATGTTCTCCAGACATGAACCCTATGGAACTTGTCTGGGATAGATTGAAAAGGTCTGTTTGTGGACGACGTTGTCCACCAACCACTCTGAGGGATCTACGCCGAATCGCTGTTGAAGAGTGGGATAATCTGGACCAACAGTGCCTTGATGAACTTGTGGATAGTATGCCACGGCGAATACATTCGTGTGTCAGTTGAAGAGGACGTGCTGCTGGGTATTAGAGGTACGGGTGTGTACAGCAATCTGGACCACCACTTCTGAAGGTCTCGCTGTATGTTGGTACAACATGCAATGTGTGGTTTTCATGAGCAATTAAAAGGGCAGAAATGATGTTTAAGTTGATCTCTAGTCCAATTTTCTTTTCAGGTTCAGCAACTCTCGAAACCGAGGTGATGCAAGACTTTTTATGATGTGTGTAAGTAAATTAGAAAGAGTTGAACACGTATTAACAGAGAGGTTTTATGGAGGGCCGGTTCCCGGGCGGGGAGGGGGGGGGGGGGGGGGGGGTTGGGAGTGGCAAAATCTTAACTTTTAATATGGTTCCAAAACCACAAATTCAACAAGACAAGGAAGTAGTGCAACAATAAACTCTAAAAACAAAACATCCCTAAAATCTAGAGTGTTACGTGTTACTGGAAACTATCTACGGAATTGTGAAACAGATGACAAAGGAAGCACTGGAGTTGGACACATTGAGTGCGTCTTTCGAAGTACACCATGTGATCAAAAGTATCTGGACAACCCCAAAGACATACGTTTTTCATATTAGGTGCATTGAGCTGCCCGTTACTGCCAGGTACTCCATATCAGTGACCTCAGTAGTCATTAGACGTCATGAGAGAGCAGAATGCGGCGCTCCGCGGAATTCACGGACTTCGAACGTGGTCAGGTGATTGAGTGTCCCTTGTGTCATACGTCTGTACGCGAGATTTCTACACTCCTAAGCATCCCTAGGTCCACTGTTTCCGATGTGATAGAGAAGTGGAAACGTGAAGAGACACGTGCAGCACAAAGTCGTACAGGCCGACCTCGTCTGTTGACTGACAGAGACCGCCGACAGTTGGAGAGGGTCGTAATGTGTAATTGGCAGGCATCTATCTAGACCATCACTGGATCAGGATCCACTGCAAGTGCTATGACAGCTAGGCGGGAGGTGAGGACACTTGGATTTCATGGTGCAGCGGCTACTCGTTAGCCCCACATCACGACGGTAAATGCCGAACGATGCCTCATTTGGTGTAAGGAGCGTAAACATTGGACGATTGAACAGCGGAAAAACGTTGTGTGGAGTGACGAATCACGGTACACAATGATGCGATCCGACGGCAGGGTGTGGGTATGGCGAATGCCCGGTGAACGTCATCTGCTAGCGTGTGTAGCGCCAACAGCAGAATTCGGAGGCAGTGGTGTTATGGTGTGGTCGTGTTTTTCATGGAAGGGGCTTGTACCCCTTGTTGTTTTGCGTGGCACTATCACAACACAGGCATACATTGATGTTTTAAGCACCTTCTTCCTTCCCAATGTTGAAGGGCATTTCGGGGATGGTGATTGCATCTTTCAACTCGATCGAGCACCTGTTCATAATGCACGGCCTATGGCGGAGTGGTTACATGATAATAACATCCCTGTAATAGAATGGCCTGCAGAACGTCGTGACCGGAATCCTATAGAATACCTTTGGGATGTTTTGGAACGCCGATTTCGTGCCGGGCCTCACAGACTGACATTGATACATCTCCTCAGTGCAGCACTCCGTGAAGAATGGGCTTCCATTCCCCAGCACCTGACTGAACGTATGCATGCGAGAGTGGAAGCTGTCATCAAGGCAAAGGGTGGGCCAAAAACATATTGAATTCCAGCATTACCAATGGAGGGTACCACGAACATTTAAGTAATTTTCAGCCAGGTGTCCGGATGCTTTTTATCACATAGTGTAACTAAGATAGCTATTGGCAGTGTTGGCAACTATGTTTCTGCCATGCGGATTTACTGCACTTAGAAAGTACCAACGCCAAGTTGAAAGCCCCTACAGAATAGTAAGACTTCATAATGAGGAATGTAGCATATGACTGTGGGGGCATGTCTGAGAAAAACGCTTTATAATAAACAAATAAAGGGTTATCATAGAGTGAAGGCTTTCACGGCAGGTGTTGTCATCACTTAACACTTCCGGGCTGAGATGCCGTGGTCCGTACATAAGACACTCCGCCTTCCGCAGTCGAAGGCGAAACGCCAGGGTAGAGTCTTATGTGTGGACCACGGCGTCCCAGCCCGGAAGTGTTAAGTGATGAAAATAAAGGTCTAGTAAAATATACAATGTCCGTCACGTGCCATAGCCTTCTGAAGGAGGACGTTGTGATAAAAATGGGTTTACGTGTGGAAAGATGCATAGCATCCTCCTCCTACCACTCCCTCTCATCTGTACCTGCCATTAAACCCATTCATAATATCGTCTTCTTACCACTTTCCTCTAAATTAAATTTTTTCTGCTTAGCCTGTAACTAGTTTTAATTTTTATTTCATATTCTTTTTTTCTCGACATTGAAGCCAAATTGTTTAGGTATTGAAGACTGAATACCAAGTACATTGTTTTTGTTCTACTGATTTTTGTTTGTTTCGGACTAATTTGCGGTTTATTAGATCATCTTCAGGAAACAATTGACTAGCGTTTGTAAGGGACAGTGGTTCTTAGGTAACCAAACATTATAAGCGAAGATACCATGACTTGCCTAGCGTGTTGTGCATCGAACTTGTCTATTAATGTTGAAATTACATTTTACAGATTAGACAATGTTAAGCACAATAAATAATTAAACTACACATTGTTACAAGTCAAATTGTTATAACCCCTTTTTTTGTAGTCTTGACATTGGCTCAGAAAGTGTTAAACAAGTACCATTCTTTTATGTTGTATATAACGTACGCGGTTAAACTGAGTACTCTTCATTTATGTTGTGCACAGCACAAATGAATGCAACTCGGTTTAACAGTTTCTCAGTCAATGTCAAGGCCACAAAAAAGGCGTTATAAGCATTTGACCTGTAATATTGTGCAGTTTAATTATTTATTGTGCTTAACGTTGTCCATTGTTTCAAATGTAATTTCAACATTAAGAAACAAGTTTGATGCACAACACACTACGCAAGTGATTGTATCCCCGTGTGTGATGTTTGGTTACCTAAGAACCAGTATCCCTTTCAGACGCTAGTCAGATTTTTCCTGGAGATAGCCTAATAAGCTCTAAACTAGATCGAAGTAAACAAAAATCTATAGAACAAAAATAGTGTACTTAATCAATTTTGAATATGGGATTGGTCAACCAATAAGTAACGGAAGAATCTATAAATAATAACAGATATTAGTATTTAAGATAATACGGGAAACTGTCAAACCTTATTTTGCAATTGAAGGCATTAAGTGCACTGCACAGAACTGTCGGGCCATTCATTTTTGCCGTATTTCACACTATTTAGCATGTAACTGTTAACTTTCACTACAATAAATGAAAATGTTTTCAAAAATGCTTGTTTTGAGGCATAAATCACGGTCGTGCGTGTCGGAAAGCATACCTTCTCGATATTCGACTACAGCTGTTTTTACTTTATGTGCTCCTGATATACCGAACAGATGCCGGCGAATTATAGTTATTTCCAAGAAATAAAGCCTTTGTATGTAAATCACCCGCCAATCTGTGATCTCCGCTTTGAACAGCAGAAGCAGCTACGATACGGTCGACAATGCGGTACTCAGGTGTGCTGGTCCCTGCAGGTCTCGAAACACACGATTCCTTCGGCCCAGGGAACGAGAAAAAATAAACAGATTTTTGTCATAAGCTCTGCAGTGATAAAACTTAATTTTGTTGCACAATTAATTTTGGAGTTATAACCGAAAATGTATTCCATTGTAAACGTGTCACTTCTGTTTTACTGATAGATGTCCCACGCCTAGCTCTGGTCTTAAAGAGGTATTCACATCAGAGAGAACGTATGAGTAATTGTGGTACGTGAAAATAAGACGTAATGGATGACTGACATTATGGAAAAGGTTAATTATATCTGAAAATGCAAGGAGGGAACAGGAGGGTGGGAGAAGGGGTAAGGGGGGGGGGGGGGGGGAGGGTGCTTGAAAATTCCACACGGGTGTCAAAATTCCTGGAGCCGGCCCTGGTGTAATGTTAATTTGATCCGATGATAACTGTTTCAGTTCTGGTATTATATTGAGCTTTGATCGGTTTGGAAGGGAAACGAGCGAAAGGACTGCTTGATACGCAGGCGTACATGGACGCGATAAGGCAAACAGCAGCAGTATTCGTCAATGAGGGGAAATCCCCCTAAGGAGTAGCTCCGCAGACGAGCCAACTTCGGGCAGGGGAAACATTCCCTCCCAGCCCATCTGCCGCGCTGCGCAGCGCAGAAAGCGTGCGCTGCGGAGCGGAGATGACTTTACAACAATAACTCCTCGTACTTATTGCCTCGAGACAGAAGCCTCCTTGAAGTCGCCTCTTTCCAGCTGCTTGGATAAATATTTTCAGTCTGCGCTGATCAGCAGGCCTTCGGAGACGTCTCATTATAACTTTGACAAACTCCACTCATTATGAAATTGAAAGGCAGAACAATAAAACTGCTTGTGGAACTTGGCTAAATAAACCCATTGTTCGAGGAATACCTTCCGTCTCCCTCCAGAGTCAATACAGTCAGATTAGCCACTAGAGAAAATGCTAAATTCCGAGGTGTTCCGCCAATAAAGTGCAGCTTAGTTCTTGAAAAGAGATATGTTGCTCTGTCTTTTACTATCGCCGTCATTGTTGACAGTCTGATGAAGTGTTCTGCAGTCCACCACTATCATATACTCAAGGCGACGATTTTTGTGAACATAAATGTTTGAGGAAGGGGAAGAGGTACTAAAGTTGAGGTAGGAAGCACATTATTATCTATACACTGCTCAGTAAGATAAGTAGAAGACCCATTGTTCAACTGAAACTATCAGTCTACTCTTCAGTGTTAGTCGAATTATGAGGGAAACTTTTAAAACAGCACGAGATGCTATAATTCTGCAAAGTGGTTTTACTACAAAAATGTTGGTAGACAGATGCTCGCTTGGAAAACAAATAGCTTGCAAATTTCGGTTTAAGTAGTAATGATAATAAGCCTTTTTTCCTTCAGGAAATGAAGTGGACCGATAATTTGAATTTGACTAAGTAACAGTAATTAGATATGTTGACTGACCTAATGTGCCTGTTGCGCTGCTCTTTCAACATCTTAATCAAGAACTTTAGTTTTTCACAGTTTCGTATCGAATACATACTATGTGGACGTTTGTGATGCATGTGACGAGTGTCACATCGTACTTTCGCAACTTATTTGTTTATTTTTTTCATAAATTGTTAGAGCACTGTCAGAATATCTTATAGGTTGTTAGTGTCACATCGAAACGGCTCGGCGGAATGTTGAGTAAACATGCCGTAACTGACAAACCATTTCCTGTGTGCAGTGAGATATATCGAGGGCAATAATTAGTATTTCACAAAAATTTAACATCGTCTCTGTATAGCCAGTGTCTCGACTGACTGGCTCACTGATTCATCATCGACTAAGGATAGAAATCTGAAATTTGCAGAGGGCGTTGAAGTTATAATATATGCGTCGTTTAAGAAGGGATTTTTCGATATTCCACTCCTAAGGGGGTGAAATAGGGGATGAAAGGTTTTTTGAAAACATATCGCTGTACAGGAAATTTTGAAGCTAGACTTACGAAAATTGGTATCCGGTTTCGCGATCCGAAATGAACAATTACATGTTTCACCATTTTTGCAAATTTAACCCCTATAAGAGTGAAATAGTGGGTAAAAGCTTTCTCTGCTAATAAATCGATGCTAAAGAACCACTGAAGAATTTTTAAAGCTAAAATTTGGTATTTGAATTCTCAGCTACAAATTGAAAAATACGTGTTTAGTTGTTTATGGAAATTCAATCCTGAAGGTGGTGAAATAGGAGATGAAATGTTTTAAGAAAATATTTCATTATGAAAGCATTTCTAAAGCTGACCGTATTAAAATTTGAGTTTGGCTTCTGAGTCGGAAATACATATTTCTTTGTTTAATATAATTCAGCCCCTATGCAGGTGAAATAGGGGACGTAAGTTTTTATGGAAATATTTCATTGTGTAACCATACTTTGAGCTAAATCCAACAAAATTTGTATTCTGCTTCTGTGTGAAGCAAAAAAAAACTCAGTTTACAGTTTCTGGAGATGAAATGTTTTATGAAAATGCTCCATTGTGAAAGGATTTTTAAAGTTAAACCTTTGAAAATTGGTATCGAATTAGAAATGAAAAAAAGCATGTTCCACTGTTTTCAAAAATACAGCCCCTAACGGAGTGAAACTCGGGCAGACTGATCCGCTGACTCATCAGTGCCCACCCTAACCATCTAACTTGAAATGTGGAGATCGTGTTGATCTTCTACTGTGGGCGTAGTTTTAAGAACGCACTATTCGAAATTATACCCCTAAGATGATGAAAATGGGATGAAAAGCTTTTTAAAAATATGTCACTGTTAAGACAAATTTGAAAACAAAACTACTAGAATTGTTATTCAGTATTCAGTCGGAAATTTTTAAAAAAATGTATTTCAACATTTTTGGACAGTCAACCACGATGGCAATAAAATAGTGGGACAAAGTTTTTTTGAAAATAAATCGTATTAGGGAACTACTAAAACAATTTTGAAGGTATGTCAATGAAAAAGGGTATTTGACATCTCGGGTAGAAATAAAAGAATCTGTGTTTTATTATTATTTTTAGAAAATCAACCCATAAGTCGTGAAACAGGGGATGAAAAATTTTAGGATAATTTTTCGTTGTATTAAAAATGTTTAAAAGTTAATGTTTGAAAACAGGTATTTCTCGGTTAGATACGAAGAAATATGCGTTAAGGGATGAAAAGCAGCATTCAGTCGTCAGTCAGGCCATAAGTGGCCCATCGGCACCATCCAACCGCCGTGTCATCCTCAGCTGAGGATGCGTACAGGGGGGGGGGGGGGCGTGTGGACAGCACGCCGCTCTCCCGGTCGTTATAATGGTTTTCTGTGACCGGAGCCGCTACTATTTGGTCGAGTAGCTCCTCAATTGGCATCACGATGCAGAGTGCACCTTAAGGGATGAAAGTTTCCACGGAAATATCAGCACAGCATGGTATCAGAATCGCTTTTTGGTCAGAAGTGCAATCCAGAAAAGAACATGCTTCCATTGCGTAATTAGCGTCAATATTTTAGAAGGTATTGCAATAAGAGAACAACATAAAAATTCGATTAAAAAAGCAAAAAAAAAAAGCCTGCAGACAACAAAGAAAGCAGCGGGTGCTAAACTATTTCAAAATATTACACCACGCGATCAAAACTATCCGGACACCTCCAAAAACATGTTGTTGTTGTTGTTGTTGATGTTGTGGTCTTCAGTCCTGAGACTGGTTTGATGCAGCTCTCCATGCTACTCCATCCTGTGCAAGCATCTTCATCTCTCAGTACCTACTGCAACCTATATCATTCTGAATCTCCTTGGTGTATTCATCTCTTGGTCTCCCTCTACGATTTTTACCCTCCACGCTGCCCTCCAATGCTAAATTGGTGATCCCTTGATGCCTCAGAACATGTCCTACCAAACGATCCATTCTTCTAGCCTAGTTGTGCCACAAACTTCTCCTCTCCCCAATCCTATTCAATACCTCCTCATTAGTTACGTGATCTGCCCATCTAATCTTAAGCATTCTTCTGTAGCACCACATTTCGAAAGCTTCTATTCTCTTCCTTTCCAAACTATTTATCGTCCATGTTTCACTCCATACCAATACTTTCAGAAATGACTTCCTGACATTTAAATCTATACTCGATGTTAACAGATTTCTCTTCTTCAGAAACGCTTTCCTTACCATTGCCAGTCTACATTTTATATCCTCTCTACTTCGACCATCATTAGTTATTTTGCTCCCCAAATAGCAAAACTCCTTTACTACTTTAAGTGTCTCATTTCCTAATCTAATACCCTCAGCATCACCCGACTTAATTCGACTACATTCCATTATCCTCGTTTTGCTTTTGTTGATGTTCATCTTATATCCTCCTTTCAAGACGCTATCCATTCCGTTCAACTGCTCTTTCAAGTCCTTTGCTGTCTCTGACAGAATTACAATGTCATCGGCAAACCTCAAGGTTTTTATTTCTTCTCCATGGGTTTTAATACCTACTCCGAATTTTTCTTTTGTTTCCTTTACTCCTTGTTCAATATACAGATTGAATAACATCGGAGAGAGGCTAAAACCCTGTCTCACTCCCCTCCCAACCACTGCTTCCCTTTCGTGCCCCTCAGCTCTTATAACTGCCATTTGGTTCGTGTACAAATTGTAAATAGGCCTTCGTTCCCTGTATTTTACCCCTGCCATCTTCAGAATCTGAAAGAGAGTATTCCAATCAACATTGTCAAAAGCTTTCTCTAAGTCTACAAATGCGTAGGTTTGCCTTTCCTTAATCTAGCTCACAAGATAAGTCGTAAGGTCAGTACTGCCTCACGTGTTCCAATATTTATACGGAATCCAATCTGATCTTCCCCGAGGTCGGCTTTTACTAGTTTTTCCATTCGTCTGTAAAGAATTCGCGTTAGTATTTTGCTGCCGTGACTTATTAAACCGATAGTTCGGTAATTTTCAAACATGTCAGCGCCTGATTTCTTTGGGATAGGAATTATTGTATTATTCTTGAAGTCTGAGGGTATTTCGCTTGTCTCATACATCTTGCTCACGAGATGGTAGAGTTTTGTCAGGACTGGCTCTCCCAAGGCTGTAAGTAGTTCTAATGGAATGTTAACTACTCCCGGGGCCTTGTTGCGACTCAGGTCTTTCAGTGCTCTGTCAAACTCTTCACGCAGTATCATATCTCCCATTTCATCTTCCTCTACATTCTCTTCCATTTCCATAAAATTGTCCTCAAATACCTCGCCCTTATATATACTCCTTCCACCTTCCTCCTTTCCCTTCTTTGCTTAGAACTGTGTTTCCATCTGAGCTCTTAAGTGGTTCTCTTTTCTCCAAAGGTATCTTTGATTTTCCTGTAGGCAGTATCTATCTTACCCTTAGTGAGATAAGCCTCTACATCCTTACATCTGTCCTCTAGCCATCCCTGCTTAGCCATTTTGCACTTCCTGTCGATCTCATTTTTGAGACGTTTGTATTCATTTTTGCCTGCTTCATTTACTGGATTTTTATATTTTCTCCTTTCATGGATTAAATTCAATATTTCTTCTGTTACCCAAGGATTTCTACTAGCCCTCGTCTTTTTACTTACTTGATCCTGTGCTGCCTTCACTACTTCATCGCTCTAAGCTACCCATTCGTCTTCTACTGTATTTCTTTCCCCCATTCCTTTCAATTGTTTCCTTATGCTCTCCCTGAAACTCTGTACAACCTCTGGTTTAGTCAATTTATACAGATCCCATCTCCTTAAATTCCCACCTTTTGCAGTTTCGCCAGTTTTAATCTGCAGTTCATAACCACTAGATTGTGGTCAGAGTCCACATCTGCCCCTGGAAATGTCTTACAATTTAAAACCTGGTTCCTAAATCTCTGTCTTACCATTAGGTAATCTATTTGAAACATGTCAGTATCTCCAGGCTTCTTCCATGTATGCAAACTTCTTTTATGATTCTTGGACCAAGTGTTAGCTATGATTAAGTTGTGCTCTGTGCAAAATTCTACCAGGCGGCTTCGTCTTTCATACGTTTTACTTATTACGTGCATTGTGCTACCACCTAGTGCCAGGTACACCATATCAGCGACCTCGGTAGACATTAGACATCGTGAGAGAGCAGAATGGGGCGCTCCGCAGAACTCACGGACTTCGGACCTGGTCAGGTGATTGTCACTTGTGCCATAAGTCAGTACGCGAGATTTCTACACTCCTACACAGGTCTACAGCACCCGATGCGATAGTGAAGTGGATATGTGAAGGGACACGTACAGGACAAAAGCGTACAGGCCGACCTCGTCTGTTGACTGAAAGAGCCGGCCGCGGTGGCCGTGCGGTTCTAGACGCTACAGCCCGGAACGGCGGGACTGCTACGGCCGCAGGTTCGAATCCTGCCTCGGGCATGGATGTGTGTGATGTCCTTAGGTTAGTTAGGTTTAAGTAGTTCTAAGTTTTAGGGGATTGATGACCTAAGATGTTAAGTTCCATAGTGCTCAGAGCCATTTGTGCCATTTTTGACTGACAGAGACTGCCGACAGTTGGAGGGGGTCGCAATGTGTAATTGGCAGACATCTGTCTATACCACCACACAGGAACTCCAAACTGCATCATGGTCCACGGCAAGTACTATGACAGATAGGCGGGATGTGAGAAAACTAGGATTTCATGGTCGAGCCGCGATTTACGACGGTAAATCCCAAACGACGCCTCACTTGGTGTAAGGAGCGTAAACAGTGGACGATTGAAGAGTGGGAAAACATTGTGCGGAGTGACGAATCACGGTACAGTGTGGCGATCCGATGGCAGCGTGTGGGTATGGCAAATGCTCGATGAAAGTCATCTGGCAGCGTGTGAAGTGCCAATAGTAAAATTCGGAGGCAGTCGTGTTATGGTGAGGTCGTGTTTTTCATGGAGGGGGCTTGCACCACTTTTTGCTTTGCGTGGCACTATCACAGCACAGGCGTAAATTGATGTTTTAAGCACCTTCTTGCTTCCCACTTTTGAAGAGCAATTCGGGGATGGCGATTGCATCTTTCAACAAGATCGAGCGCCTGTTCATAATGCACGGCCTGTGGCGGAGTGGTTTCTCGACAATAACATCCGTGTAATGGACTGTCCTGCACAGAGTCCTGTCTGGAATCGTATGGAACACCTTTGGGATGTTTTGGAACGCCGACTTCGTGCCAGGCCTGACGAACCGACAGCGATACCTCTCATCGTGCAACACTCCGTGAAGAATCGGGTGCCATTCTCCAAGAGACATTCCACCAACTGTTTGAACGTATGCCTGCGAGTGTGGAAGCTGTCATCAAGGCTTAGGGTTCGCCAACATCATGTTGAATTCGAGCATTACCGATGGAGGTCGCCAAGCACTAGTAAGCCGTTTTAGCCAGGTGTCTGTATACTTTTCATAACATAGTGTATGTTATTAAGCCACCTGTCAGATAAGGGCCTGTTTATCCACACAAGATATCCTACAAATAGTATTCGTTGGTCATAATGTAGATTCCGTGTTCTTAGACTTCCGAAAGGCGTTCTACACACTGTGCCACATAGTTGACTACTGTGCAGGATACTGCCACACTATCTTTGTGGATTTACAACTCCCTCGATGAATTTTTGATTAACCTTGGAACACTAAAGGGAGGAGAGGAAACGTTATATTTCGACTAAACCATCGTAAATATTACTACTCGTAATTTTATTCAAAGGAAGACAATTTACAGGTCATGCGTTAGTTAACTGCAGGTATTACATATCCAGTGGTATGTTACATACAAAATTAAACAATGTCCTGTTTAATATGCTACAGTTATCGTAAGGTTTACGGGACCCCAACACGTCACGCTGTATGCTGAACGTTAGTCATAAACCAAAGTTACCTCAGAATTTTTCTCAGGAAGAGTAATGAGACTTCTGACTTTGTGACACATAATTTGATTTATTAGATTGGTGAGCCGGAGGGGAAGGAGGGGGGAGGGGACAGCATTACCACCAGATTATCGGCTGACAGTGTTGTTGTCAAAAGAGAACTATCGACGTTAGACAATCGCAGCTAAATACAGATGGACTTGGTCAAAATTTCAGCGTTGTGTACTGAGTGGCAATTTGCTTTAAATGTTGGTAAATTCCTACAACGTGACATATCGTCGGTAGGCAATGAAAACCTCGTAACTCCATCTGACAATGAAATCCACGTAACTCCATTACCAAATGTAGACAATTATGTCACACAGCCTGTTGAAACCTTCCTTCTTCGAGTTGAACGGTGTCGCCATCTAGCGGCAATAATGAAAAACTCACATCGCCAGGGATATGTATTTTGTGCTGTAAACCTCGCATCTCCGGTAATCTCCATTGTTAGTGTGCAGGGCGAACACATGCTCCGAGATTAAAACATTTTTTGATGTAATAGTAATCTTTCTGACTGACAGACAGAACACTGCTTTATTGCTCTACAGGTACGTGTAAGTATTTCTCGGTATTTATGTATTGTGTTTTAATATACAGAATTAATAATGACCTCGTTAAAAACAATGTTGACTTACGAGTTTTTCATCGCGCGTAAAGCAGACTGTACTCGGTACATACGAGGTTCTAATTTTAGAACTTAACAGAATCCTATACATTCTACAGTAACTACTTTGTTTTCAGCTATGGGTAAAAAGAGTAAATTCACTCTGCACCTTGTGAAAAAAGCCGAGAACGGATCATATCGTATAAAATCACACGAAGGAGATTCTGGTCAGGTTCCCTCTTGTCATACTCCAGAAGGAAGAGTAGACCTACAAAGTGAAGGTAAACCGTAGTTCATATTGTTGTAACTTCAAGTAAGATCCATGTTTGAAAGGTGAGGTGATAAAAAATTATTTAAATATTATTGATGATATTATTGTTTGCACTACAGATAATGCGGAAAAAGAAGCCAGTACAGAGGCGAATTCCACTTCTGAGTTTGAAAGTATTTTCGAACACAGCAGCAAGGATGATATCTCCAGTGGCAGTAGTGATGTGTATGACCCAGATAAAAGTAAAAATGAAAAAAAAAGTTCAAATGTGTGTGAAATCTTATGGGACTTAACTGCTAAGATCATCAGTCCCTAAGTTTACACACTACTTAACCTACATTATCCTAAGGACAAACACATACACCCATGCCCGAGGGAGGACTCGAACCTCCGCCGGGATCAGCTGCACAGTTCATGACTGCAGCGCCTGAGACCGCTCGGCTAATCCCGCGCGACTAACAAAAATGACCATAGCAGTAACAACAACACGGAAGACGACGATGACGAAGTCGATGTGGTAGTAAATAGTAGTAAGCAGCGCCATAAAAGGAAAATCAATTAATCACTTCAAAGTTTGCAGAAAGAAAAACGTATGAGGGGACAGGATTATTTAGGAATGCAAAAAGATGAGTTTGGCAAAAAGAGACCAACAATGAGTAGAAGTAGGAGGGAAATGAAACCACGATGTAATTGAAAACATTCTTCCTTAAATCGGAACAGGAATTGGAAGGATATTACAGAAGAGCAGAGACAGCTAATATTTAATCATTTCTGGCAAGATATGTCTTGGGGTAAAAGAAAAATTTTTGTTAGAAGCCATGTCTACTACGTTCCAGTTCAAAGACGCAGAAATAATTCAGAATCTAATAAATTTCATCGTTATAACACACTGTATTACAATTTTGTAACAGAAGGACAGAGAAAAACTGTATGCAAGACTATGTTTCTGAACACTTTGTGCTTAGGCGAATGGACTGTCAGAACATGGGCATCTAGTCTATCAGGAAGAACGCTTGCAGAACGGCCTCAAATGCAGGAGAGACCAACGAAAGTTTCAGGTGGACGTCAGATTTTTTTTTGCAGAGTTGCCGAAACTGGAATCGCATTACTGCCATCGTTCTTCCACAAAATTCTACTTGGAACCTAATTGGCAGAGTAAATCAGAACTACATGGGGAATATACAGAATTTTGCAAGAATAGAGGACAAATCCGAACTGCTTACAAACAGTTCTGCGAGGTATTCGATGAAAATAATCTTTAACTTATTTGCGCCAAAAAGGACCAGTGCGATCTTTGTTGTTGTCACCAGACAGGCAATCTCTCAGACAATGAATAGTCTTTGCATATGGCCCAAAACGTGAGGCAAGGGAAGCGAAAAATAATGATAAATTAGGACCAGCTAGAGTGTTTACCATGGACCTTCAAGCACTTGTGCTTTCTCCCAGACTAAAAGCACCTGCACTGAACTATAAAAGCAAACTGGAAGTCCACAACTTTACCATCTGTGATTTAAAAAGTAACGATGGTTATTGTTACCTTTGGCACGAGAGTGAAGGTGGACTAACATCTTCGGAATTTGCCAGTATACTCGAGCATTTTACAGAAACGTACGTCCAAAATGATTCAGAAGCTATTTTGCATAGCGACAGATCCATGTACCAGAATCGAAACTCAGACATGAGTAATGCACTGGCTCATTTCGCCAATCAGAAAGGCATTCCAATAGTGTAAAAATTTCTGGAGAAAGGCCACACTCAAATGGAGTGTGAGTCTATGCACTCCACCATAGAAAGGAAGTTAAAAAACACACATTTATACTCCTTCTGGCCACGCAGAAGTATGTGCTACAGTGCCTCCTCTCTACAGTTCACCACTAAAGCTCAGTGCAGAAAAGTTTACGCATTTGCAACAACTAAAGCTGGCCCTTCCTAAGGATGTGCATTCATTTTATGACACACTGGCTCACATTTGTAATGAGTGAACATGTTCGTGCATTAAAAAATGCAGCCGAAAATAAACTTGTTAACAATCACCTATGACTATGATAGTATCATTAATAGTAACAATAACATATGTTAATAAACTGCACAAATGTTTACAGTAATAAAAGTTTAATTAAAGCCAACGACATTGTTTCCATGTTTTTTTTTAAACACTGTAATTTGTGAACATCCAGATTCAAATATTTTGATCAATGTGAAATTATTCATTTCACTTTATATCTGCAACAATGTATCCTTACAGATGTTTCATAGTACACAAATAATGCAAAGTCTAAGTGAGAATTTTTTAAAACAAATTAAACATTCTTTCATTTCAATTCTTAACCGTGCACTCGTTACATGCCTCTTATCTCCATCACTACCAAAAAAATAACCGTGAAAACCTCGTAACTCCAAAAACCGGCAGACAATTTGAAGTGCATAATAAACTCTTATCTACCAATGACCGGATCAATATTACGTAGCAGAAACCACTACATTTGACTACTCAGGTCCTCATGTTACTTCTATAATTAGTTTTTTGTTTCTCCTGTAAAATTTGGCCAATTTGAGTTACGAGGTTTTCATTGCCTAGCGACGATATGTCAATTATAATCAGCCATCTTCCATATATTCTCGTTTTACTTAGCTTCGTCTCATGAGCTATCTTTGCTATTAAACCTGAGGCACGCTACTCGATTTCCGCATATTCACGGCTGCTTCGGCTATGCGAGTGTATCTGCGTGAGGTCTCTGAGGCGATAGCAGCTTCCGCAATGTCTGTTAAGTCGAGACAGCGTAAGGCGATCCCCTACAGCTCGATGCGCTGTTGCCAGATTTCAACCACGAAGTGCTAACAGCTGCTGGTGAAAACAGTAGCCGTCTACAGAACTGTGACAACACTGAAGCGTCGCCACAGAGACGTTCACAAAATCGCGTTATGTTATTGGCTGATGTAGCCCCGCGGAGCTGCGCACCCAGCCCACAGCAACTGGCAGGGATCAACTTACGCTGACTCAACTATGGCGAGGGTGGGTCCGCCGAACATGGCTTGCCGGTTTTGAAGGGAAGCAACGCTTTTTGCTTAGGCCTAATCTGCTTCTGCTGTTCTGGAGTAACGTTCGTTGTTTTGCTCCCATGTGATATGGTGTGCTTCTGAATGAGACTGCAATGCACTACACTGGGAAAGCCGGCCGGTGTGGGCGTGCGGTTCTAGACGCTTCAGTCTGGAACCGCGTGACCGCTACGGTCTCAGGTTCGATTCCTGCCTCGGGCATGGATGTGTGTGATGTCCTTAGGTTAGTTAGGTTTAAGTAGTTCTAAGTTCTACGGGACTGATGACCACAGATGTTAAGTCCCATAGTGCTCAGAGCCATTTGAACCATTTTTGAACACTGGGAAAGATGGAGAGCAGTAACTGAAATTAGCTTACAGCTCGTTTTCACGCTGTCGGGTTAGTAGCATAGCGGCACCTGCAGTCACGTCCAGTGTGGGGCAGATTTTGTTCTGCTTACCTATTCTATCTGATTCGTGACTGGGTTTAGCAAGATGGTATTTCAGTCACCAAATAGGTTGTGTGATTTGCAAATGTGTATTTAAGTTCAGATGTTTGTACGTATATGCTAACAACTACACGTGTTTCACGTAACACTAATCCGTGTGATCTATGTAAACATTTGTATGCTTGAAGCACAATAACAATCAAACGTTAATGCACGTCTTATGCTTTTATTTCAAATCCGTATTCAGTGAAGTGAATTACAGTTTTGTGAGGTAACAGAGGTGAGTAACTTTAAGTGTCTGCATGCATGCCTATGCAAAAGAAACTAAGTTAAATATTTTAAAACTCGCTCGTGTCACTAAACTGGGAGGTGTCCCGGAAAACTAATTGGGGAACTCGAGGCAGAACGGGATAGAAAGTTTGTGGGATTTTCTAAGGCCACGAAGGAATCACCTGTGCTTCTAATTGTTCACAGACATTCAACACACACTAAAAACCTGGAGCTGCTTGATATGGCTAGAGACAATGGTGTAGTCCTCCTTTGTTTACCACCACACACTTCACATAAATTACAACCCCTGGACGTAACGTTTTTCAATCCCCTGAGTTGTTATTACAGTGAAAAGATAAAAAGAGACTACGGAGCCATCCAGGAATGACCTGAATGTGTTTTCAGACGCAGACTACCTTCCATCAGCGCCAACAGATATTCAGTTCGAAAATTGCGAAAGTCCGACTACAAATTCTACAGATGGACAATCTAACACATTGATTACAGGCTCTCCAGTGTCTACTGAACCTGCCACTAATTGGCCTACGGCTAAGACTGACCAAGGCTCAATCATTGACCCCCAGCCTGGATGTTCATGGATGCCGGACTCTCCCAACCAGCTATGCTCGCCGAACAACTCAGCTTTCCAGATATCACCCGATGCTGTCATTCCAATCCCATTAATCTGTCAAGATACTCGGCGGAGTACAGGACGAAAAGGAAAAACCATCGTATTAACAGATCCTCCTTATAAGAAGGAACTGCAGAATGCTGTCGCATGTAAAGTAGGCCTACAGAAACCAAGAGGGCACACAAACATTAACAATGTCAGGACAGACACGTCAGGTGCATTGCAACTTAAGGCAAAAATATCAAATTTTACACCCAAAGAACCAAAGCAGTGGACACCAAAGGAAGAAGATGATGGAGAAGAGAGAATCAGAGAGGATGCTGAGTGTGTCTACTGTGGGGACTTCCACTACGTTTCTAAAGAGCACTGGGTCGCATGCCGGAGGTGTTTCAAGTGGGCAGACAATTCATGTGCTGGCACAGACAGTGAGGATGAAGAGGAGATACTGATTTGTAACTATTGTCGAAAGGACTAGTAGTTAGTAGTTTGGTGGTTATTAAGCATTGTACACTTTTTAGAATGAGATTAAAATATTTTCTTATTTTGAAGAATGACTTTTTAATTGTTTAAATTACATATTCCTTAGTCTGAATTGCCTTTTATACAACATTTTGTCATAGTTTAATACGATATTCGTAATTTTAATTCAACGTTTATTCGATAATTTAACAAAAAATAACCTTATCCCATTCTGCCCCGTGTGTGGGGCGGAACAGGAAATACGAGTGCAAGTCTTTTTTTCAAACATTGTAAAAATGCAAAATGTATTGTTTTAAGTGATTTTAAAATAAGGTACATAAGGTTACACTACAAGGTGTGTTTTTATAACTAAGATGTGTTTTCTTGTGTTATCTTATTTTGTACAAATTGTTAAACATTAAGTATCCCGTTTCCCCCCGAGTTCCCCTAGACAGTTTTTAGCACCATATCTACATGGGGCACCACAAATAAAGCGTCACTTTTTGACACTCCGTAACTTTCTTCCATTACGATACAGAAGTTTGAAATTTTGCTCCAAGGTCCCTACAACCTTCCTTTGTAATGGTGTTAAAGCGAGGTACCTTTCGACGTGACCCTCGCGATCGGTGACGCTTCAGACAGTAAGGTGTTGATACACTCGACAAAGAGACCGGAATTCAGAAACACATGTGAAGTGTAAGGTACGCTAATGATGTCATATTGGCACGAAATTTCACCTCAGTCCTACCAAACGTGTCACCCTATGGGGAGGTCGTCATACTCCCTCCTACCGACGTTTCACCGTTTCTTTTGATGTATCTATGATGGAGGTCAGAATCACGACACCCAGCTTTGAAAGCACGAGTGTTTCTTATGGATGGCCGAGGAAAAAAAAAAAGTTTCAGACAAATAGCTGCTCAGTATCGACACGAGAAGACCTCGCGGGTGGTATTAATGGTGTCCCTGAAACCACCCCTTCTTTGGGTCGTTGTTTCCCACACATTTCGCGCTCGAAAACGACAGTTCTTAGTGCGATTAGCAACAGCACAATGTTGTTCACAACCTGTGGCACTGATGACAGCCCCCTCCTCCCACTGCTCCCGTCGATTCAAACTTTAAGGACATCGATGATCCACAACCACATTGGACCTGACTGCACACCTTTGGAGTGTAAGGTAACTGCAGTTTTTGTTATGATATGCAAGACAGATCCATTAGGGTCCGTTCAGTACCATTCGACGAAATCTGAACGTGATTGGAAACTTCAAAGTGTGTGTATGCTACTGTTTTGGACTCTCATTTGAGCACTGCAGGAGGTCTGTGGGGGTTCGGTACGACATTGACATATGCGAAAATAAAACGACAAAGAGTCCTCTAAGACACCCCCTCCCCCCAACACCGTCAATGCGATCTGCGCACCATTGTTGAGCAGTTTAGAAATATACCTATATGGAGACAAGCAGTAACTGATTACTAAATGCCTGTATGACATACAACATTAGACACCCCTGAGCTGAGTGGTTTTACGTCACTAAACTAGCGCCTGCTGGCAACATGTGGAATCTAAAGTGGTGGATTGTAGGTGTTTCCAGGACTTCAAGGGACTTGCAGAATTTACAGGAACAGAGATCCAGGCAACATTGGCTTAGGTGAGGATGGGGCAGAAGGGGAAAAGTACAGGGTGTTTCAAAAAAGACCGGTATATTTGAAACGGCAATACAAACTAAACGAGCAGCGATAGAAATACACCGTTTGTTGCAATATGCTTGGGACAACAGTACATTTTCAGGCAGACAAACTTTCGAAATTACAGTAGTTACAATTGTCAACAACAGATGGCGCTGCGTTCTGGGAAACTCTATAGTACGATATTTTCCACATATCCACTATGCGTAGCAATAATATGGCGTAGTCTCTGAATGAAATTACCCGAAACCTTTGACAACGTGTCAGGCGGAATGGCTTCACATGCAGATGAGATGTACTGCTTCAGCTGTTCAATTGTTTCTGGATTCTGGCGGTACACCTGGTCTTTCAAGTGTCCCCACTGAAGAAGTCACAGGGGTTCATGTCTGGCGAATAGGGAGGCTAATGCACGCCGCCTCCTGTATGTTTTGGATAGCCCAAAGCAACCACACGATCATCGAAATATTCATTCAGGAAATTAAAGACGTCGGCCGAGCGATGTGGCCAGGCACCATCTTGCATAAACCACGAGGTGCTCGCAGTGTCGTCTAAGGCAGTTTGTACCGCCACAAATTCACGAACAATGTCCAGATAGCGTGATGCAGTAATCGTTTCGGATCTGAAAAATGGGCCAATGATTTCTTTGGAAGAAATGGCGGCCCAGAGCAGTACTTTTTGAGGATGTAGGGACGATGGGACGGCAACATGGGGCTTTTCGGTTCCCCATATGCGCCAGTTCTGTTTATGGACGAAGCCGTCCAGGTAAAAATAAGCTTCGTCAGTAAACCAAATGCTGCCCACATGCATATCGCCGTCATCACTCCTGTGCACTATATCGTTAGCGAATGTCTCTCATGCAGCAATGGTAGCGGCGCTGAGGGGCTGCCGCATTTGAATTTTGTATGGATAGAGGTGTAAACTCTGGCGCATGAGACGATACGTGGACGTTGGCGTCATTTGGACCGCAGCTGCAACACGGCGAACGGAAACCCGAGGCCGCTGTTGGATCACCTGCTGCACTAGCTGCGCGTTGCCCTCTGTGGTTGCCGTACACGGTTGCCCTACCTTTCCAGCACGTTCATCCGTCACGTTCCCAGTCTGTTGAAATTTTCAAACAGATCCTTTATTGTATCGCTTTTTTCGGTCCTTTGGTTACATTAAACCTCCGTTGAAAACTTTGTCTTGTTGCAACAACACTGTGTTCTAGGCGGTGGAATTCCAACACTAGAAAAATCCTCTGTTCTAAGGAATAAACCATGTTGTCCACAGCACACTTGCACGTTGTGAACAGCACATGCTTACAGCAGAAAGACGACGTTCAGAATGGCGCACCCACAGACTGCGTTGTCTTCTATATCTTTCACATCACTTGCAGCGCCATCTGTTGTTGAAAATTGTAACTACTGTAATTTCGAAAGTTTGTCCGCCTGAAAATGTACTGTTGTCCCAAGCATATTGCAACAAACGGTGTATTTCTATCGCTGCTCGTTTAGTTTTCATTGCCGTTTCAAATATACCGGTCATTTTTGAAACACCCCTTATGAGGATAAAGGAAAAGACCTTAGACTCCACGGGTGGCTTGTTAATAAGTGTAGTAGCGTTCAGGTTTCGTGTTGGATGGTAAGGAGGCTTGCATTCCATGTTAGTTTTCTGTTGCGGTGGGGGTGGTCCTAAATACGATGTTACAGGACTGAATTTGTTATTAATGAACAGATGGAAATGACGATGAGGGAAATGCCGAGAGGTGCGACCAAAGACGCTGGCTTGATTTTCCTGTGGTTTTACTTACAGTTTCCCAGTATTACAGAACTCGACCGGAAGATTAGAGTGACACTGGAGGGAGATGTTGGAGAGCTGAAGGTTGTGGTGAGCAGTTAGGTAGGCAGTGTCGTCAGCAAATTGTGGGAGGTAGGTGGGGTTGTTTGTTGGGGATGTTTGCAGTGTACAGCATGTGGGGGAAGGGAGACAGGATAGTCTTGTGGCACACCTGCTGCGGGGATGAAACATGAGGGAGCAGGTGTTGTTAATTGTGACACAAGTAGGACGCCAGTGAGAGAAGAATGCTACAGGTTGGACATAGTGAAATGGAAGTGCAGAGGTTTGTGACCGAAGAGCAGTCCAGAACGTCATACCCACTCAAAGGGATGTCGATATCAAATGAGACAAATATGACGGATTTCGGCTTTTTAGTTGATGTGGAATAAGGTAGGTGAAGGAAACAAGTTGGGTGTCGATGAAATATTTGTGACGGAGACCACCTTTAGACGTTGGGGATAGGTAGAGGGGCTACTAAATGCTAATGGATTCGTGGGGTCAGGATAGTCTCAAGGATTTTACTTAAAACTAACGTGAGGCTCGTAGATCGATAGGATGAGGTCTAGGAATGTGGTTTATCAGGTTTTAGGAGCAGGTGGATTTTGGACATTTCTGGCTGCTCTGGGTAATGATCTTTGTAGACTAAGGCAATGAAAACGATAGCAACGGTTTCGTTATACGAGGTGTGTGAGAAAAGTAATGACAGTTACAACACTGCGAGCGATCTGCCAAAGCTATGTTGCTCTTCTTATGTAGACCGGTGTGTTCATCCCCACCAGATGCTCACTCTGAGATTCAGCTCTGTACAGCCATCTCGTGACTTTTGAGAACTCCTTTAGTGAAGTTATGTTTTTATTGTGTGTTACGAAAATGAAACAGTGGAATTTAGAGCAATGTTATTCCATCAAATTTGGTGTTATACTCGGTGAATCCGTCAGTGTGACCTTTGAAAAGTTGAGACAGCGCTATGGGGAACATTCCTTACCAAGAGCACAAGTGTTTCGCTGTCACAAATCATTTTTGGAAAGCCGAGAACACGTTGAAGATGAACCTCGTTCAGGAAGACCTTCAACTTTAAAAACAAACGAAAACGTCGAGCGTGGGCGTGCTCTTGTGAGACCAGACCAACGGTAACAGTAAGGACGGTGGGTGACCTGTTAAACTTAAACACTTTCACTGTACATCAATTTTTGACAGAAGTTTTGCACATACGAAAGATTTGGGCCAAAATGGTTCCGAAAAACCTTACAGCTATGCAGAAGGACAATCGAAGAAACGTCCTTCTTGAGAGGACTGCCACCACGAACTGTTCAGCAGTGTGATGAGAGGTGACGTATCCTGGAGTTTTTAGTGTTATCCTGAGATAAAGCAGTAGAGTGAGGAGTGGCACACTGAGACATCTAGTCGACCGATACAAGCTCGAGTGAGCATATCAAAGGTCAAAACAATGTTGATTTGCTTTTTTGGCAGAAGGGGTATCGTGCATAAAGAATCTGTTCCTCCAGAAAAAATAGTCAACCAAGTGAATGCAGGCTTTCTCGGCGTATTCCAATGATAGAATCTTCTCGGGTGATCAGCCGAGTGGTGGCGCCATCTTGTCGCAAAGTTCCAATGAATTTTGTACCAGCGATCTTCAAGCGAAGATGATGGTACGAAACTCACCGAGGAGGTGCGACAGACAGCTGATCACCCGACAAGATTTCATCGTTGTAAATCAAGTGTTTTACTAAGACTTCCTTGAAAGACTGATGGAAAAGGTGAATCAAGTGAGACTGGCCATTGTAGACACGTGGATGCTGCACCATGACAACGCTTCCATGCCACATGGCCACTTCCATCGCCGAAGTTTTGGCCTCAAAAATCATTCCTGTTGTTCCATGGCCCACCTATACGTCTGATTTGAGTCCTTGTGACTTTTCTTTTCCCGAAATTAAAAAAGTCTTAAAAGGACGTCATTTTGGGAGTCTGGAGGACATTCAAAAGAGTGTCACCATGGTAAAGGCCCTACCGGTTGAAGCCATTCTGCACTGATACCAAGACCGGAAACAACGAACCCGCTGTTGTATAGCTGCCAAAGAGAACTACTTGCAAAGGGAAAAAATTATAAAAAAATAATAAAAATAAAATAAAAACTGTAGTAGATAAAAAGCAATCTCCAGGCATATGAGTGTAAAAGGTTTAAAAAATGGTATAAAATTGAACACACAGTTTACAAAATGAATGTTTGACATAATAGAAAAACATAGATTCAGGTACATAATATATGATATGAGGCTGATTTGTTGAGAAGTTAAAAGATTGACAGATGAAATGGTAAATGAATGTTTCACAAAAAAGTTGAAGATAGAGGGACACTTTCATTAAAAAAGTAAACAGCCAATGTACTGACTGAATAAAATGGAGAACAGATGAGTGTTGAGATGAGTATTGGGATGAGTGGGTGAAGACTTCCAGAAACAGGAGTATCACGGGATTGTAGCAGTAGGGGTAATGTGTTAGTGGGTATTTGCGTGGGCGGATGTGTGGAGGAGGAATTCGTGAGAGTGGTGAGGGATGCCGTTTCGACCAAGACCGGAGTAGATGGGGTGAGCTCTTTTAGATCTGGTAGGATTAGTATATATCAGGGTGGAATACATGGCCGCGTAAGGAGAGGCCTTAAGGGTTCTATGAGAGAGAATGTGGAGAGTGTGGGGGTGTAGTGTTGGGGGATTGTGGTGGTAGAGGCGCGGCAGAGTACCAGGAGCAGTGAGCAGGGGGAAGTATTTGTTTCTTAATACACATAACAAACTATGTGCACCGAGCGAGGTGGCACAGTGGTTATCACACTGGACTCGCTTTCGGGAGGACGACGGTTCAAACCTGCGTCCGGCCATGATGATTTCGGTTTTCAGTGATTTCCCCATATCGCTTAGGGCAAATGCCGTATGCGTCATAGCCCCACCTGTCGCTAAAGCGGACCGTGAGAATGCTCACTGTGGCGCGTACTAAAATCACTTTTTCACATCACCTAAGAAGCTAAATAACTACGTTAAATATTAGCTGTTTTATTCCAAATTTGGTACATGACATTTTATTATTCAGACGAACTTTGTGTCAAAATTTGATACCGCTACCTATAATAGTTTCGGATATATAAAAAACCTATTAGAAAGTACTTCACTGACCCTTACGAAAGTAATTTCAGATGGTAACAATTACAGTTTATATTTCTTTTGTTATTTGAAAACAGTAATAGGACTCTTAGTGTGCCAATTTATCTTATAAAGATTTTCATTCTATACTTGCGATAATTTTTCATTCGTAATGGAAATAACAGTTTAAAAGTTAATATTTATATTTTGTGTTATGGGAGGAGTAAATGAGAGTGAATGTGAGTGTGTATATGGGACAATTGTCAAATTTAAATTCTGTGTTTTATTGCACGTTGCGCAACTAGCAGGTGTTACGCCACCAGGATGTCATTAAAAACTGTGAATCCCCCTAATTAGCGGATGACGTATGTCTGTGCGTGTTTGCTTTTGTAATAAGGCAGCCAGAAACGTAGTAAGAGGATAATCAGTTTTAAAGTATATTTCAAGCATAGTTTTTTCTTAGTTTTCGTATCGTTTGGTTCGGAGGAGCATTCTGTTAATACTTGCAGCATGAAATGACGTAGATACATCCGCAAATGTTGATTGGAGTAAAGCAGACTGAGCGCGAATATGATCATGAATGATTTAATCTGATTGGCTGTTCGTTTTGATTAACCAATGAGAGTAAAATCTTTCCCGCACATTGGAATGAGTATGACCTGCTATATGCTATATGACCTGAAAGCAATGACGTTCAGGCAGTCGTGGACTAGCTGCCGGGCGAGGGAATGTTAGACGCGTCCAAAAAAATTATTTGCAAGATGAAGAAATAACTGAAATATCGCGTTCGGTTTACATCGCTTTTCAAGCAGATGCAGTTACGGACAGTTCTGTGAAGTTTGGGAGATTTTGCACTTTTTGTTGTAGAGAAAACCACGTGTGAAACTATCGGCTTTTGTAAAGAATGCTGCGTGGCGTGTTCAGTATGCATTTACAGAACAGTTTTGGGGAGCATATTCATTTGAAGAATCCACTGAAAAGGACCGAGTGTGAAAGTCATTTCGTAGCAGAGTAGTGACTGTATTAATCTCGTAATATTCCGGGTAGGACTTGGTGCTTTTCTTTGTGTCTAGCGTGTGACATAAGCTGCGTGAACTAGTAGTGGATGTGCTATGGACGTAAGTGTGGGCTGGTTGACACCATAACTAAAAGACAATAAAAACATTAGTATCGATAAGCGGACATTTTCAATGAAGGAATGAAGCATCCATTTCTGCCCGTCCGTACCAGAGATTTACAGGTTTATTTTGTTACCTGAGTTACGCGGACTTTGCAATCCTAAGTATGGACGATGGTTTCCTTCAACGCTGCTTTTAACATCGTCTGCATAGTACCATCGAATGCAGAGCAACGGGTGGTGAACGAACACTATAATGAAGTAGGTGGATATTATTTTTGCAGCTTGCTTCATACAGTGCTATCGAGAATTGAAAACCTGCCCCGACGCATCCTCCCCCGAATTATCCATCCAAACTATCTACATCAACGTCTACATCTACAAAGATACTCCCCAAGTCACCATACGGTGAGTGACGGAGGCTACGCTATTCCACTACTAGTGATATTTTTTCCTGTTCCATTCGCAAATACAGCGAGGGAAAAAGGAGTGTGTATATGCTTCTGTGCGAGCCCTTTTTCTCGTCTTTTATCTTCGTGGCTCTTACGGGCGATGGGTGTTGGTGGCAGTAGAATCGTTCAGTCAGCTTCAAATGCTGGTTCTCTAAATTTTCTCAGTAGTGTATCTCGAAAATGACGACGCCTTCCCTCCAGGGATTCCAATCTGAGTCCCGAAGCATCTCCGTAACCATCGTTTTGTGCGAAGCTACCGGTAAAAAGTCTAACAACACGCACCTGAATTTCTTCGATGCCTTCCTCCAATCCTACATGATATGGTTCCCAAACACTTGAACAGTACTCGAGAACAGGTCGCACCAGCGTCCTTTATGCGGTCTCCTTTACAAGTGAACCACTCTTTCCTAAAATTATCCCAATAAACCGAAGTCGACCATTCGTCTTCCCTACAGCAGTTCTCACACGCTCGTTCCATTTCACATCGCTTTGCAACGTTACGCCCAGATGGCCAGTTATTTAAACGACGTTTCTATGTCAACCAGGACACTAATAATGCTATATATGAACATTAGGGGTTTGTTTTTCCAACTAATCCACATTAACTTACATTTTCTACGTTTAGAGCTAGCTGCCATTAATCGCACCAACTAGAAATTTTGTGTAAGTTGTCTTTTGTTATCCAACAGTCGTTCAATGTCGACATCTCCCCATACTCCAGAGCATCATGAGAAACAACCACAGACTGCTGCCCACCCTGTCCGCCAAATCCCTGACGATACCCTCGTCTGATGAACACGTGCCGTCGAGGACAATATACTGGATTCTATTAGTTAAGAAGTCTTCGACCCACTCACATATCTGAGAACTTATCCCATACGCTTATATCTTCGTTAACAGCCTGTAATGGGACACCGTGTTAAATTCTTTCCGGAAATCTAGAAATATATGATCTGCCTGTTGCCCTTCATCCGTACTTCACAGTATATCATGTGACAACCTCGCTCTCAAGAAAGTTTATTACATTTGAACTGAGAATACGTTCAAGGGTTCTGCAGCAAAGCGAAATTAGGGATATTTGTCTGTAATTTTGCGGGTCCGATTTTTTTTCCTTCATTGTTATTTCAATACCTTACACAAAAGGTGGGCCGGCAGTAGCAATATTACGCCGTTCTTCGGCCAGAGAAAGAACAAATAGACACATGAAAGACACAGAAAAACAAAACATAACGGTGGACAAAAACAGCAGACACTTGAGTAAAAAACACGGAGCCGTTCACAGGTGGAGCGTAATAACAAAATAACGTTCAGCACATGTACACGGACACTGATGACTGAAACGACACACGTGAACGATGGAGCGTGGGCGGTGAAAACACTAGCGCACGTACACGATGGCACACACACAGAACCGATGGTGATAATCTCTGGCGCGCGAATGTTCACTTGACGTAGGCGAGACCGGGGACCTGCCAAAAGGGGATAAAGTGGGGGAGGAGGGAGAGGGGAGTGTGTAGATGCCAGTGGCAGTGGAGATGGGAGGGGGAGGAAAGAAGGTAGGGGGTAGGGGAAGCCTGGGGGAGGAGAGAGGGAGGAAGGGCGGAGAGAGAGAAGGGAGAAAGGGTGCCCTAAGGAACCACAGGGAGGGGATAGGGAGAATCAAAGTTAATAGGAGGGGTAGATGGAGGGGATGAGGGCATCATGAGGGAGGGGGAGTTGGTGGAAGCCACCTTGGTAGAGGGTATGGAGAGTGGAGAGCAGGTGGGATGTGGGAATACAGGCGCGGTAGCAGACTGGGGTGGGAGAGGATGGGGAGAGACAAGCGAGTAATAATAATGATAATGGCGTGTGACGAGGGCCTCCCATCGGCGAGACCGCTCGCCTCGTGCAAGTCTTTCGATCTGACGCCACTTCAGCGACTTGCGCATCGATAGGGATGAAATGATGATGATTAGGATAACACAACACCCAGTCCCTGAGCAGAGAAAATCTCCGACCACGCGGGGAATGGAACCCGGGCCCTTAGGATTGACAGTCGGTCGCGCTGACCACTCAGCTACCGGGGCATGTAGACAAGGGAGTGAGGGGGATCAAGTTTACGCGAGGTGTAGAGGCTCCGTATCGTTCAAGGAAAAGGAGGAGGTGCGTGAACGGAATAAGGTCATACAGTATCTGTGTGGGGGAGGGGATAAGGATGCGATAGGTGAGGCGGAGAGCATGGCGTTCTAGGATTTGAAGGGATTTGTAAAAGGTAGGAGGGGCGGAAATCCAGGCAGGGTGGGGGTAGCAGAGGATAGGGCGGATGAGGAATTTATAGGTGTGGAGGACGGTGGAGGGGTCCAGACCCCACGTGCGGCCAGAAAGGAGCTTGAGGAGACGGAGTCGTGGGCGTGCCTTGGCTTGGATTGTCCGGAGATGGGGAGTCAGTAGAGGCGACGGTCAAGGGTGACGCCAAGATACTTGAGGGTGGGGTTGAGGGCGCGGGTCCAACCTTTTACCCTTCACATATAGTGGAGTCACTTGTGCTTTTTTCCAGTCGCTTGGTACTGTGCTCTCGACACATGCAGCGTAGCTGGCTGTGTGGAGTAGTCGGTGGTGAAGTGACAATGTGATTTTGCGCGCCAGTTACATGTGCAGACGTGTTTTAGATCTCAGCTGCAACTGCAGCAGAGGTTTCCGTAACCATGAAGAGCGCCATGCCGTGACGAAACTTATTTTTGTCTTGGCAGCGGACCGGTGCTGCTCTCTGTCGGCAGTCGTCGCGGCGGAGGTTGCAGTCTCAGGCCGAGGGTGCGGAAGCGCTCTCGCAGCTATGCAGATTATCTTTATGTTATGGATGGCAATGCTAAATCAACACGCCGAGCCGGCGCTCTCGGCTCCTCCGCGCCCCTCCCTCCCTCGCGGTGTTTATTGTTCTTCCGCGCGGGTAATTTTAGTCGGCCCTGCGCTTGGCTTCGCAGATTAAAAGCAGCGCCGCGCGCCCACGGGGCTGTCTCGCACGGCACTGCGCTCTCTGCCTCTGCAGCCCCGCGGTACTATGGCGCGCGCCGTCCGCCCGCACTTGTTTTCTGAACGACTGAGCAGCCACTAAGCAAACAGCGCATTCAAATTTAGACACACGCGAGGTCTGCCCGCTGGGGAAATATACTTTCTGGGAGGCGCGAAATAGGAGCGTAAGTGATATTCCCATGAATTAGCGGGGGAGCACGGAGGTAAAGACTTGCTTCCATTATTTTAAAGGCCTTACCTTCAAACGTTATGAAAGACGCAAACACTGCAGAGGATGTTTCCCTTAACGTAGCTAAATACCCGTTCGTGTTATTTCCACCCATCTGGGCTGCTCGCTATTAATGTTGCGACATCAGGAAGGATGGCTAATAAAGAAATATTACTTACCGTGTATACACTGCGGTGACAAAAGTCATTGGAGAGCCATATGCAGATATATAGATGCTGGTAGTATCGCGTACATAGCTGTTGTTTCTAATCAGGAGTTTCATGTGAAAACGTTTCAGACATGATTATAGCCGGAAGGCGGGAGTTAACAGACTTTGAAAGCCGAATGGCAGTTGCAGCTAGACGCATCAGACATCCAATTTCGGAAATCGTTACAGAATTCCGAGATCCACAGCGTCAAGAGTGTGGCTCGAGTACCAGATTTCAGGCATTGTACGAGGTGTGTCAATAAAGTAATGAGACTGATTTTCTTTGCAAGATGTGGCAACCCTGCAGGCTTGCGTAGGTACGATACCTTTGACTTTGGTCTATAAGCTGCTTCTAGTCCAAGAGGCACATCGTTGCGACTGGTCAGTCGTGTAGTAAGTTAACACGTGTTTGTGTCTCCCGTCACGGAAATGGAACCGCATGATACTGCGCAACGGTATGCCAGTTCTTTTTGCGTTAAACTGGGTGAAAACGTGGCGACAACTTACAGTAAGCTTCAGAAGGCTTTTGAAGAGGAGGTTATACCAAGAGCTCAAATTTTCCAAATGGTGCTCAAAGGGATCACCCAGACCAAAAAAAGCTTGCATGTCGAAGTCAAAAGTGAAATGCATGCTTGTGTGCTTCTTTGATTCCAAGGGAATTGTTCATAAAGAGTGGGTGCCTCCTGGACAAACAGTTAACCAATATTACTACAAAGCAATTTCTGAAAGACTTTGTACAAGAGTTCTTCATCTCTGTGCCAACGTTGCTGATAATTGCATCACGATAATGCGCCATCCCATACTGCTCCGTCAGTACAGCAATTTTTAACCTCATAACAAATTTCAGTACTACCACAGCCACCTTATCCACCAGATATCGCTCCGTGCGACTTTTTTCTATTTCCAAGAGTCAAAGCGGCGGTCAAGGGACACCATTTTCAAACAACACAAGATGTCCAAAGAGCTGTGACGAGGGTCTTGGAGGATATTACAGAAGATGAGTTCCAGAAATGTTACCATCAATGGCAGAAGCGCTGGAAAAAGTGTGTGCAATCAGAAGGGAACTACTTTGAAGGAGACAACACTAAACTTGACTAAAACGGTAAGCAACATTTTTTTTGCACATCCGTCTCATTACTTTATTGTCGCACGTCGTATACGGAGTGATTACAATTAAACTTTCAAAACGCTGTAGACGTATCACCACTGATTAGAATGACGTCAGATCGCAACGGAGTATTAGATTAGATCTACTTCATTCCAATTGATCCGTAGTGAGGAGGTCCTCCAGGATATGGAACATGTCAGAAGAACAACAATACATGACAAATATTTACAACTAAAACAAATAAGCTAATGTACCATTCCACAGGTCCCAAGTGGAATGACCGTCATTTTTTAATCAACACTATAGTGCAAATACTAATGCACTGAATTTAAAACAAAAAAGTTTTTTATTTATTTATAAGGTAATAAACATGTAACACAACTACTATAATACTTATTTACAATGAACACATTACTTCACTGAAATGGTGCAGAAGTTAGATTGTACTTACACACACAATCACACACACAAATATTTACAATGAACACATTACTGCACTAAAATTGTGCAGAATATCTATATAACGATTGTTCCCCTTTAGGAGAGCGATTGAACTTGAATTCATAATTTCATCTTCGGATGTTTTTCTTCTTTGCTTCCCAAAACCTCCTCATCCTCTCAGAATGCTCCTTCTTCCGCTCTTCTGTCCATTTTTTACCAGGCTGACGCGATGTTCTTTCCCCCAAACTTCACACTTGTGATTTTATGCCGGCGCTCGGTGTGATCTTCGAGATTTTTTATGTTGATCTGCTGTAGATCCCTCTGGGCTTCTTTCAGCCATTCTGTGCCACATTTACTCCTTGTTGTAATATTGAATAATTTCTTTGCTGTTCTGGAGTCTTCCATCCTGTAGATGTGTGTATAAAATTTGGCTCGGCACTTTCTGATTTCATCTGTTGCTATGTTGATTCTTCTATAGAGTTCGTTTTCTGGTCTCTTCATCCACATGCCATTTTTGTTGATGGGACCGTAAATCTTCCTGAGAATTTTTCTTTCCTGCTTTTCTATTTCCTTAATTTTTGAATGACCATCAATCACCATTGTTTCAGCCGCATAGATTGCTTCTGGAAGAATCACTGTTGTATAGTGCCTTAATTTTGCGTCTGTCGAAATGCACTTCTTGTTGTAATGCGTCCATGTTAGCTTGTAGGCCTTCCGGTTCTTGGTGATTCTTTGTTCATTGGCAATTTGGTTTAATCCCGAGGACTGTATAGTTTCACCGAGGTATTTAAAATGGCAGACTTGTGCAATTTTACCATATTTTGTTATTAAAGGGGATTTACTTTCTGGCTGCCTTTCCATATATTGGGATTTTTCATGAGATATCTGTAGTCCGGTTTTTTGTGAAATTTCTTGTAGTTTTTCCACTGCGTGAATCGGTTCTGTTCTGTTATTGGTGATAATTGCAAAATCATCAGCGAAAGCAAGGCACTTGACTTTAATTCGGTTCTCTTTCTTGATACCAATTTGGATACCCTTTAGAGAGGTTCCCATTCCCTGATTGTCTTTTCTAGAACAATATTGAAAAGGATTGGGGATAGTCCGTCCCCATGACGGACTCCAGTTTTGTTTTCGAAGGGTTCTATATTCTGCACATGAATTTCACTTCGGATATTGTTCCGGTAAGTGTCTGTTCTGTGATTTTTCGTGTCTTTCGGTCGATCCCAAATTCTTCCATGATTTTAAACAGGGTTCCACGGTCCACTGAATCATATGCTTTCCTGAAGTCTATGAATGTAACTACTGTGTTTCTGCATTTCCTTATTTGTAATATTGTCTTTAAGCACCAGATCTGTTCCGCACATGAGCGTCCTTTTCTGAATCCGGCCTTGTATTCACCAATTAGTGTATCTGCTTGGGATTCTATCCTGTTTAAAAGCGCTTTGGAAAGGATTTTGTAAGCGACTGGGAGCAGAGAAATTCCTCTGTAATTATTCATGTCTGTCTTGTCGCCCTTTTTGTGTAGCGGGCGAATTAGAGCGCATTTCCAGTTCTCTGGTATCTGCTCCGTTATCCATATGTCTGACATTATATGGTGTAATTTCTCCATAAGTGTAGGATCGTTTAGTTTCCAGAACTCAACAATGATCCCATCTTCTCCTGGTGCTTTGTTATTTTTCAGCTGCTTGGCTATCTCCATAGTTTCTTCAAGATCCGGGGCATCTGAGTCTGGGTGTGTGAATACTGGAGAAGAGAAGACAAGTTTTTCTTGGAGTTGTTCGCAGTTGAGGTGGGAACTGAAATATTGGGCTAAGATTTTGCAGTTATTTTTCGTATTGGTTTCCAAAGAGCCATCGGGTTTCTTCAAGCACAAGCTAGGCGCTTGGTGTCCCTGTAAGTTTTCTCTAAAAGTCTTATAGAAATTTCTTGTATTATTTTTGATGAAATCCTGTTGGATTTCAGAGAGTCTGTTGTTGTCATATCCCCGTTTTTCTTTTCTAATTATTTTTGAGGTCTGTAATATATATATATATATATATATATATATATATATATATATATATATATATATATATATATCAGTTGGTTTTACTGAGAAATTCATCAAACGAGTAGAAGACGTTGGCGACCAATAAATCCTTTAGGCTTCTCTTAAACTGAATTTCATTGGTTGTTAATCTTTTTGTGGCTGCTGGCAAGTTATTGAAAATGTGTGTTCCTAAGTAGTGCACACCTTTTTGTACAAGAGTAAGTGACTTTAAATCCTTGTTAAGATTATTCTTATTTCTAGTATTGATTCCATGAACTGAGCTGTTGGTTTGAAAAAGTGATATATTTTTAATGACAAATTTCATTAAGGAATAAATATATTGGGAAGCAGTAGTTAGTATCCGTAGTTCCCTAAACAGGCTTCTGCGGGATTTCTTGAGTTCACACCACATATAACTCTTACTGCACGTTTTTGTGCCCGGAAAACTTTAGCTTGGCTTGATGAATTACCCCAAAAATTAATCCCATATGACATTATGGAATGAAAGTAAGCACAGTATGCCAGCTTTTTTTATTTTTATATCCCCTATGTCTGACAAAATTCGCATTGCAAACAGAGATTTGTTAAGACGCTTCAGCAGTTCTGTGGTGTGCTCCTCCCAGTTGAATTTATTATCAAGCTGCAATCCCAAGAATTTCTCACTGTCCACTTCTTCTATCTTATTGTCATCATATGTTAGAAATATACTCGTAGGACACCCCTTAGAAGTTCTGAACTGCATGTAGTGTGCTTTTTCAAAGTTTAGTGACAAAGTATTATCGGAGAAAGGGGGAAACGTATGGCAGAAGAAAAAAAAATAGTGTGAAAATTTATCAATAGACGGCTCTGTACGTGCCAGAATACGTAAATGAAACATCTATCATGCGCACGACCCATTAGCCGCCCGCTGTGGCCGAGCGGTTCTAGGCGCTTCAGTCTGGAACCGCGCGACCACTACGGTTGCAGGTTCGAATCCAGCCTCGGGCATGGATGTGTGTGATGTCCGTAGGTTAGTTAGGTTTAACTAGTTCCAAGTTCTAGGAGACTAATGACCTTAAATGTTAAGTCCCATAGTACTCAGAGCCATTTGAACCATTTTTCCTTTCGCACGACCGATTGAAGTTGGTATAAAGAAATCGGGTGGCTTTTCCTCCTTTTGCGTCTGCGACGTCCGCCATGGCTGTCTCAATGTAGGATCGCGCTCTGCTTGTAAAGAGTGATGACGGTGCACAGGTCGCTTTGCAGAAGTTACGGACACTGGAGGGTTTGGAAACAGTCGTTGGTCCGACGATTACCTTGGGTCTGGAGAAAATGATTCGCAAATTCGAAAAGACGGGTTCTTTTGGTGCCCAAGTTGGTAGAGGGTGGAAACGAATTGATTCGACGTTAGTGGAAGCAGTGGCCACAGGAAAGCAGGAGGAGACGAGTGATGGTCTGAAAACATCTAGTGCGTGGAGAATTGCCCGAACATTGGACATACTCCTAAGCACGGTGCATAAAATCCTACGAAATATCATTCTTTGCTATCCATTCAGAATTACCCATGGCACGAGTTACTTCCTGTTGACTTGCCAGCAAGACAGACCTTTGCTTTAGAATTTCTTGCTCGCATGGAAGTCGACAATGATTTGCCGTGGAAGATTTTGTTGTCAGACGAAGCGCACTTCCATCTGACACGATATGACAGTACACAGAATTGTCGAATATGGGCAACGGACAATCCACACCTAAATCAACCAATACCACTTCATCCTGAAAAGGTCAGTGTGTGGGTCATATTTTTTCGAAGAGACAGGTGGTTCCGGTCCTGTTACTTCTATCGTCACTGGTAACCGCTATGAGTGTCTTTTGCCCAACCACGTCATTCTAGCTCTCCAACAGCATGGATGTGTGGATAAGATCATTTTTATGCAAGACAGCGCACCTCCTCACATTGCAAGTCCAGTTAAGCAGCTGCTGAAGCACCATTTTGGAAATGCTAGAATTATCAGCCGCCGTTTCCCCGTAGCCCGGCCGTCCCGATCCTCGATCTTAATCCATGTGACTTCTGGCCGTGGGGCTACCTGAAAGATGCTGTGGTCAGTGTTCCTATTGCGAACTTTGCTGCATTGAAGGCACGCATTGCCCAACACATTCTGAACGTGATCCCCGAAACCCTTCGATCAGTTGTGGAACGTGCTGTTTCTCGGTTTCAACTTGTTGCAGAAAACGGCGGACAGCATATTGAACATGTTTCGCGCCAGACACGCGGAAATTAATAATTCGTTTTGATTTTGATTGATGCTTTTTATGTGGTTTTTGGCCTCAGGACAATTAAAAAACGACTTTTCCCATCCGATGTGATATAACCTCGCCGTGGTGAATGCGCTTACGTAACTAGCAGTATCACACCTACACACCTATGCACACTGAGTAGTGCAGTTTTTGTAACGTCAAACGTACACCTTACGCATTGATTTAGTATTCATTTTTCATTATGATGCTTGCAGCGTCACCTATTGCTATATTTTGCAACTATTTATTTTTCTTCTGCCATACGTTTCCCCCCTTCTCCTATAGTATTCTGTTGCAATTTGACGTCATTCTGACCAATGGTGTTATTTGTACAGCGGTTTGAAAGTTTAATTTTAATCACCCTGTACATATAAGGAACACTCTCAATTATTTATTGCACAAGAACGAAACATTGTACAGATGTCATACATATTGAATTTTCAAGAGAAACTCTGAAAGTTTTTCTTTTTTACAAACATTCGATATGCGAACCATGGGGCTTTCAGGGTTTCTCTTCAAAATGACATATGTATGATATCTGTACAACGTTTGGTTCTTGTGCAATAAATAATTGAAAGTGTTCCCGGACTTTATGTACACCCTGTATATATAGAAGGTGATTCTCCTGGAAATTGAAATAAGAACACCGTGAATTCATTATCCCAGGAAGGGGAAACTTTATTGACACATTCCTGGGGTCAGATACATCACATGATCACACTGACAGAACCACAGGCACATAGACACAGGCAACAGAGCACGCACAATGTCGGCACTAGTACAGTGTATATCCACCTTTCGCAGCAATGCAGGCTGCTATTCTCCCATGGAGACGATCGTAGAGATGCTGGATGTAGTCCTGTGGAACGGCTTGCCATGCCATTTCCACCTGGCGCCACAGTTGGACCAGCGTTCGTGCTGGACGTGCAGACCGCGTGAGACGACGCTTCATCCAGTCCCAAACATGCTCAATGGGGGACAGATCCGGAGATCTTGCTGGCCAGGGTAGTTGACTTACACCTTCTAGAGCACGTTGGGTGGCACGGGATACATGCGGACTTGCATTGTCCTGTTGGAACACCAAGTTCCCTTGCGGGTCTAGGAATAGTAGAATGATGGGTTCGATGACGGTTTGGATGTACCGTGCACTATTCAGTGTCCCCTCGACGATCACCAGAGGTGTACGGCCAGTGTAGGAGATCGCTCCCCACACCATGATGCCGAGTGTTGGCCCTGTGTGCCTCGGTCGTATGCAGTCCTGATTGTGGCGCTCACCTGCACGGCGCCAAACACGCATACGACCATCATTGGCACCAAGGCAGAAGCGACTCTCATCGCTGAAGACGACACGTCTCCATTCGTCCCTCCATTCACGCCTGTCGCGACACCACTGGAGGCGGGCTGCACGATGTTGGGGCGTGAGCGGAAGAAGGCGTAACGGTGTGCGGGACCGTAGCCCAGCTTCATGGAGACGGTTGTGAATGGTCCTCGCCGATACCCCAGGAGCAACAGTGTCCCTAATTTGCTGGGAAGTGGCGGTGCGGTCCCCTACGGCACTGCGTAGGATCCTAAGGCCTTGGCGTGCATCCGTGCGTCGCTGCGGTCCGCCCCAGGTCGACGGGCACGTGCACCTTCCGCCGACCACTGGCGACAACATCGATGTACTGTGGAGACCTCACGCCCCACGTGTAGAGCAATTCGGCGGTACGTCCACCCGGCCTCCCGCACGCCCTCTATACGCCCTCGCTCAAAGTCCATCAACTGCACATATGGTTCACGTCCACGCTGTCGCGGCATGCTACCAGTGTTAAAGACTGCGATGGAGCTCCGTATGCCACGGCAAACTGGCTGACACTGACGGCGGCGGTGCACAAATGTTGCGCAGCTAGCGCCATTCGACGGCCAACACCGCGGTTCCTGGTGTGTCCGCTGTGCCGTGAGTGTGATCATTGCTTGTACAGCCCTCTCGCAGTGTCCAGAGCAAGTATGGTGGGTCTGACACACCGGTGTCAATGTGTTCTTTTTTCCATTTCCAGGAGTGTATATATATACTCCTGGAACCAGTGAACAATGGAACTTTATTAATATTCTGAACAAATACAGTAACACTTATTGGAAGGTAGGAGACGTCCCTATTAAGCATCTATATAATCAGTGACAGTGCAGTACACTAATCTCTCCTAATAGGATATGTGGACGTAGTCCATGGTTGGTGCACTCGCGAAGATTGAGTAGCTTGGGCACGGCTTGCGAAGCAGCGGTAGGCCACCGCGATAGCCAGTGTAAACCTAAGGGGGAATGGAACTCTTACTGAGGAACCGCGCAGCGGCCGGAACTAGGCCCAGAGAACCGTGAACCATGAGCTCCTGATGTCGACTTCCTTAGAGTCATCGGACGGCGTCCTAATAGCTGTCTGGTGGAAGGGTGCTACCTAAGCGTGGTGGTGGCATGTGACTCACAGAGACGAGATAGTGTCGATGACATCACAGAAGCCATCTGGTACCGTGGCAGCTACTGGAGATGTGAACTGCCGCGATTGTATTCCTGGCGTACTGGAAGTGCGGCAATCCGTGGTCAACAGCTGTATGACTGGTGGCTGGGCCGTAAACGACAGCTAAGGATACGGCATCCATTTATCCTAATGAAGAAATGATAGTGCCAACTCAGTGGTCGACGGCTTTGAGGTAGGCAACAGCCGATGATACGGCATACCCTATGGCACACTGTACCACCACGTCATATCGTTGGTCCGTATGGAGATGATGAAAGCAAGCTGGCAACATTTGTTATGCTCGGAGCGTTCACACACTACCACGTCTTGTGTGAAGCTGTACCCAGAACTATAACCCATGTGAAGAAATGACGTGATGCCATTCCTGTGTCCGGCGTCGTCGTTGTTCATACCACTGTGGATGACACTGCTCTCTGTGCTGGCAGGTCACGGAAAATCGAAACGACGCGCGCCATGTTCGCAGCCCGTGGTGTTCTATAAGACACTGTGGATACTTCTCTGGCTGCAGTTTAGTCCTTGGTCTGACTCAAGGTATGCTGCTGGGTGACAATTATTGAACTATACAGGGTGGCCCATCTATCGTGACGGCGCTGAATATCTTACGAAATAAGCGTCAAACGAAATAACTACAAAGAACGTAACTTGTCTAGCTTGAAGGGGGAAGCCAGATGGCGCTATGGTTGGCCAGCTAGATGGCGCTGCCATAGGTCAAACGTATATCAGCTGCGTTTTTTTAAAAATAGGAACCCCAATTTTTTATTACATATTCGTGTAGTACGTAAAGAAATATGAATGTTTCAGTTGGACCACTTTTTCGCTTTGTGATACATGGCGCTGTAATAGTCACAAACTTGTGGCTCACAATTTTAGACGAACAGTTGGTAACAGGTAGGTTTTTTAAATTAAAATACAGAACGTAGGTACGTTTGAACATTTTATTTAGGTTGTTCCAATGTGATACATGTACCTTTGTGAACTTATCATTTCTGAGAACGCATGCTGTTACAGCGTGTTACCTGTAAATACCACATGAATGTAATAAATGCTCAAAATGATGTCCGTCAATCTCAATGCATTTGGCAATACGTGTAACGATATTCCTCTCAACAGCGAGTAGTTCGCCTTCCATAATGTTAGCACATGCATTGAAAATGCGCTGACGCATGTTGTCAGGCGTTCTCGGTGGATCACGATAACAAATATCCTTCAACTTTCCCCATAGAAAGAAATCCGGGGACTTCAGATCCGGTGATCGTACGGGCCATGGTATGGTGCTTCGACGACCAATCCACCTGCCATGAAAATCGCTATTCAATACCGGTTCAACAGCACGCGAGCTATGTGGCTGACATCCATCATGTTGGAAGTACATCGCCATTCTGTCATGCAGTGAAACATGTTCTAGTAATATTGGTAGAACATAACGCAGAAAATGAGCGTACATTGCGCCATTTAGATTACCATCGATGAAATGGGTGCCAATTATCCTTCCACCCATAATGCCGCACCATACATTAACCCGCCAAGGTCGCTGACGTTCCACTTGTCGCAGCCATCATGAATTTTCCGTTGCCCAGTAGAGCATATTATACCGGTTTACATTACCGCTGTTGGTGAATGACGCTTCGTCGCTAAATAGAACGCGTGCAAAAAATCTGTCATCGTCCCGTAATTTCTCTTGTGCCCAGTGGCAGAACTGTTCACGACGGTCAAAGTTGTCGCCATGCAATTCCTGGTGCATAGGAATATGGTACGGGTGCAATCGTTATTGACGTAGCATTCTCAAGACCGACCTTCTTGATATTCACGATTCTCGCGCAATTTGTCTGCTACTGATGTGCGGATTATCCGCAACAGGAGCTAAAACACCTACTTGGGCATCATCATTTGTTGCATGTCGTGGTTGACGTTTCACATGTGGCTGAACACTTCCTGTTTCCTTAAATAACGTAACTACCCCGAGAACAGTCCGGACACTTGGATGATGTCGTCCAGGATACCGAGCAGCATACATAGCACACGCCCGTTGGGCATTTTGATCACAATAGCCATACATCGACACGATATCGACCTTTTCCGCAATTCGTAAACGGTCCATTTTAACACGGGTAATGTACCACGCAGCAAATGCCGTCCGCACTGACGAAATGTTACGTGATACCACGTACTTATACGTTTGTGACTATTACATCGTCACCTATAGCAAAGCGAAAAAAGTGGTCCAACTAAAACATTCGTATTTCTTTACGTACTACACGAACATGTAATAAAAAATTGGGGTCCTATTTAAAAAAAAAACGCAGTTGATATACGTTTGACCTATGGCAGCGCCATCTAGCGGGCCAACCATAGCGCCATCTGTTTTCCCCCTTCAAGCTAGACGAGTTTCGTTCTTTGTAATTTTTTCGTTTGATGCTTATTTCGTGAGATATTTGGCCCGGTCACTATCAATGGACCATCCTGTATATAATAAAGTCGTCATAACTTCTAAACAGTTTGCGTTAGGACGTTCAAATTGCAAGGTTGGCCTCTGGGCATGATGGGAATTAGTACCCACTGTATGGTTTGGTTTAGCGACGAAACACACCTTCATTTGGATGGGTTCGTCAATGAGCAAAAGTGGCTCATTTGGGGGATTGAGAATCCGCATTTCGCGATTGAGAAGCTTCTTCACCCTTAACGGGTGACTGTGTGGTGTGCAATGTGCAGCCACGGAATAATCGGGGCCTTATTCCTTGATGGCACGGTGACTACAGAGCGATACGTCAGGTTTTGGAAGAAGATTTCATATCCTTTCTCGATAGTGACACTGATTTTGACAAGATATGGTTCATGCAAGACGAAGCTTGATCTCACCGAAGCAGGAGAGGGTTTGATGTGCGGGAAGAGCACTTTGGGGACCGTATTCTGGCTCTGGGGTACCCAGGTGTCACTGGCATAGGCCTCGATTGGCCTCTATGTTCTCCGAATCTGAACACACCCGACTCCTTTTTTAGGGCTATATTAAAGAGAAGGCGCACAGCAATTACCCCAAAACCATTGCCTAACTGAAAACAGCCATTCAGGAGGCCATCGACGTTCCTACAATTCAGTGGGTCACGCAGAATTTCGCTATTCATCTGCGCCACATCATCGTCAATGATGGCAGGCCTGTCGAATATGTCATAACCTAAATCCGAATATCTGTGGTGACGTTTACATGCTGGATAAAGTCGAGCGAACAAGGCGTTTTTCCTCTCAGGCACTAGTCGCGTGGGGCCATTTAGATTATGCACGGAGTTGAGTATGGCCCTACTGAACCCATCCACTACATATTCACTTGACAGTCGTGGGATTTTGAACAACTCGAGCAGCAGTACCACGGAAAAACTAAGCACATCCTCAACACAACACGCCCCCCCCCCCCCCCCCAATACCTTCCCATTAGCTGAGTTGCAGCCGGCACGGTAGCTCAGCGTGTTTGGTCAGAGGGTTAGCTACCGTCTGTAATAATAAAAAAATAAAAATAAAAACTGAGTGAACGTATCAACAAAGAACCTGAACGGGTGTCATGGGACGTCCGCCCCGCCCCGAACAAATTCAACGAACAATATAGAACAAAATGAGATAAAAAAAGGTGGTAAGCACATCTGACTGCAAAACTTTGGATCCGGGTTCGATTCCCGGCCGGGTCGGAGAATTTTTCCGATCGATTTCTAGGCGTTGTCTTGTCCTCACCATCAGATTATCATCATCGACTCGCAAGTCGCCCAGTGTGGCGTCAATTGAAAAGGCTTTGCAAGTTGGTGACTCCCGGCGATCAGTTACATACGATCACTTCATTTCATTAGGCCACGATTCTGCCACTGTCGAACTCCGGTATGTGCTTGTAGACATTTGTTCCGTTTGACAAGAGGAATAACACGGTCTTCTCACAATCAATCACTGGAATCAGATTTCTGAATGAGAAATCTACTACGTAATTTTTCTTTAACGTGGCGCAAACAATAAGTGTTTACAATGTACCACAGAGGTTTAGACCAAAAAACTGTTATAGGACACTTACGGTCGATATAGCCGGGAACCAGCTTCGAAGTGGCCTACGGAAGTCCCCTAACCCACAGCGCGTGCACGCCGCGTGATACTTCGGCTAAAATAATCTTCTAACGTTAAGAACCACTTGTTCTTGAAATGTGAAATTCACATAAGTGCAAATTTACCTAAATTGTTGTGAGTTTTAACAGCATGAAATTAACAATTAAGTCGTTTTCTTTGTCTTGGCTTCATACTAAGAAACTAATGTGCTTGTAACCGTTAAGTTGAGACATAATTGTAAACGTAATCAGTTTTTGCTTCACGAGATAGCTTCTTCCTTTCATTACCCTTACAGAAGCAGTTTGAAGCAGTAATGTTAACGAAGTAGTCGACTAAGTCGGTGCCGTAAGAGAACGAAAGGATATTCAAAATCAAGCACGGCGCGCATGTGCTGTAGCTTAGGTGGCTTTAGTAGGCCGATTTGAGGCTGTCTCCCACCTTGATAGGCCTAAAAACGTCTATAATAATTTCTTCGTCTCGACTTTGTCCGCACCAACCTGGTATGTTGTAAACAGTTATAACTACTGTCCTCGTCCCATCTTTGCGTGGTTTCGCTGAAATGCTGATTCTAAATTGAACTGAAAATGCTAAAAGATTTCGCTCAATTTTCTTGACCTACAAATAACTAGCCGTGCTGTAATTCAAAGAGTACCAACGGCAGAGGAGATGGTACTCCCTGGCTAAGATCAGTGTTACGCTGACATCGTGCGTCTGAAAAGTTCCGAGACTGATTTTCTTCCTGGCGTACAAGTGACGAAAATAACATCGATGGCGGCTTCAATAAACGACTGTAAACAACAGATGTTCATTCCAGCACTCAGTTGTGAGCAGTCAGTGTTAAATAGTGGACGCGCGGCAGTAGTTTGTCAATGTTGTCGTGTTACGAATCGCAGTGGAGCAATATCTCTTAATCAAGTGTTCAAGACGTACTTCGGAATGTTTTGAATGGCTCTAAGCACTATGAGGCTTAATATCTGAGGTCATCAGTCCCCTAGAACTTAGAACTACTTCAACCTAACTAACGTAAGGACATCACACACATCCATGCCCGAGGCAGGATTCGAACTTGCGACCGTAGCGGTCGCGCGGTTCCAGACTGTAGCCCCTAGAACCGCTCGGCCACCCCAGCCGGCGCAGTGAAGCTGCAGCCGTGTTGATTCAGCTCCAGAACGCTACAGTACAGGTGGTACGTCCAGGACGGTGAAGAAATTAATTATTTTTGTTAATATTAAGTTGTTCTGGTTTAAGTGTTTCGTGATGGCATGTGATAGTTCTCCACACTCAATTGATAGAATAGTTCACCTAATGAATGAGCTGAGTTTTTGGTTTTTGAGTTGTATCATGCTTGCAGCTTGGAAGTAACCGAAGGTATTCTGCATGGAGATGGTTTCGCATAGCGTGGCTCTACTTGCAAATGGGTCCGAGGTCTAAGTTTATTGGTGCTATCGTTCAAGAACAAACTTATCTATTAAACTGATTGGGCTTGGCACACTACTTTCAATAAAATTCTGGAAGAGAGATTTCAGGATACTGAGATACTTGCCAAGTGTAAATTAAATTAAAGGAGGAAATAATTAAAAGAAACAACGAATAAAATGCCAACTTCGGACTTAAAATCATGAGTGCCCAATTTCAAAAACTTGCCCATAAATTAACCACATGGGACTCACCCAGTTTTAGACAGGGTGAATACCGAACTGACCCTGTCACAATTTCCACGGAAATTCTAAGCGTCAGAACCCGCGAAGATGTCTGAGTCAGATCATCACTTTCTCCAAATAAAAACAAAATTCCAACCCAACAGAATGCTAAAAAGGCCACCCAAAAGTATCAAACCAGGTCCGGAATACCTGAAACTCAACAAAGAAAAAACCATCTTGCAAATCAATCTGGAAAAATCAACAGACTGGAAGACACTAAAAAAAATTCAGGAAGCCATCAAATTAGGACAACTCCCTCGCACCAGGAAACATCGCAGGTGGAACGCAATCTGCGATCAGGTAGTAGACAACCGAATAACTGCGTGGAAAAAAAAATAGAAGTCACAAAACTTAAGAAAAGTGGGAGAACTTTCTTACAAATCAAAAACTCACCTAAGAAATAAATAGAAAAGGAAAACGAGGATATGACAACAACAAACTCTGTGAAGTCCAGCAAGATTTCACCAAAAATAATACAAGAAATTTCTATAAGACTTTAATAGAAAACTTAGAGATACCAAGCGCCTATCTTGTGCTTCAAAACCCCGATGGCTCTTTGGAAACTAACACGAATAATAACTGCTAAATCTTAGCCCAATATTTCAGTTCCCTCCTCAACTGCGAACCACCCCAAGAAAAACTTGTCTTTTCTTCTCCAGTATTCATTCACTCAGGCTCACATGCCCCGGAATCGAAGAAATTATGGAGAGAGTCAAAAAGTCGAAAAATAACAAAGCACAAGGAGAAGATGGGATCATTGCTGAATTCTGGAAACTAAACGATCCTACTTACTCAGAAACTACATCATATAAGATCAGACATATGGATGATGGAGCAAATACCGGAGGACTGGAAATGCGACAAGACAGACATCAACAATTACAGAAGAATTTCCCTGCTTCCAGTCGCCTACAAAACCCTTTCCAAAGCACTTTTAAGCAGGATAGGATCCCAAGCAGATCCAGTAAGTGTTGAATACCAGGCCGGATTAAGAAAAGGACGATCATTTGCGGAACAGATCTAGTGCTAAAAGACGATATTGAGAATAAGGAAATGCAGAAACACGGTAATTACACCCATCGACTTCAGGAAAGCATACGATTCAATGGACAGTGAAACCCTGCTTAAAATCATGGAAGAATTTGGGATCGACCGAAAAATCACAGAACAGACACTTACCGGAACAATATCCGAAGTGAAATTCATGTGCAGAATATAGAACCCTTCGAAAACAAAACTGGAGTCGGACAATGCTTTTCAATATTGTTGTAGAAAAGATCATCAGGGAATGGGAATCTCATGTAAAGGGCATCCAAATTGGTATCAAAAAAGAGAACCGAATTAAAGCCAAGTGCCTTACTTTCGCTGACGATACTGAAACTGTCACCAATAGCGGAATAGAAGCGATTCACGCAGTGAAAAAACTACATGAAATTTCACAAAAAACCGGACTACAGGTATCTTATGAAAAAGCCAAATAAATGGAAAGACAGCCAGAAAATAAATCCCCTTTAATTACAAAACACGGTAAAATTGCACAAGTCTGCTATTTGACATACTTCGGAGTCAGAATTAAACCGAATCGCCAGTGAACAAAGAATCACCAATCTCCAGAAGGCCTACAAGTTAACATGGACGCATTACAATAAGAAGACGCAAAACTAAGGCACTATAGAATACTGATTCTCCCAGAAGCAATATACGCAGCTGAAGCAATGGTGATTGATGATCATTAAAAAATCGGGGAAATAGAAAAGCAGGAAAGAAAAATTCGCAGAAAGATTTATGGGGCAATCCACAAAAACGGCATTTGGATGAAGAGACCACAAAACGAACTTTAAAGTCCAGCACAGTAACAGACGAAATCAGAAAACTCCGAGCCAGATTTTATATACATATCTATAAGATGGAAGACTCCAGAACAGCAAGGAAACGTTTCAATATTATAACAAAGAGTAAATGCGGCACAGAATGCATGAAAGAAGTCCAGAGGGATCTGTAGCAGATCAACATAAAAAATCTCGAAGATCGCACTGAGTGCGAGAGTAAAATCGTAAGTGTGAAGTCTGAGGAAAGAACATCGCGCCAGCCTGGTAAAAAATGGAGAGAAGAACGGAAGAAGGAGCATTCTGAGAGGATGAAGAGTTTTTAGGAAGCAAAGAAAACAAACTTCCGGAGATGAAATTATGAATTGAAGTTCAATCGGTTTTCTAAAGCGGAAAAATCGTTATAATAATAATAATAATAATATAGTGAAGACTCTTATGATATTGATTATGAGTACCTAATTAAAATTGTACTACTGTAGTTAAGCAATCAAATTAGATTATCCTGAGAGCTCATTTTAATTCCCTGTTTACTTTAATTGTGATTTTGGTGGCTAAAGCTGGTTGTAGAGTGTATCGTTAGCCCTTCGAGCTAAACTGAATCAGGAACTTCTGTTCGATGTATAAATTACAAGTCTATGTATGTTTAGTGTATTATTGAATTTTATGAGCCTTATCAGGCGAACTAATTAAGGGTGTTTGAAATTTTCATCATTTCATCTCTGTTTTGCTGGATTGTAAAAATCTGCGAAACTGGAATGGGCTGTTTTAAGTGTTTTTAACATTCAGAGAAATTCATGTTATTGGTGTACATTTTTCAAGATCAATGTATGCCTGTGTAAGCATATTGGGAAAATAGCCGCCTTACCGCACCAGACTCCTGCATTCAAGTTTGACCTGCTCAGAGCGTCACCCTTCTGTGTCCTGTTCTTGTCAAGGGGGGTTACAGAGTCCAGGCTCGATCTCACTGACAGGAGAAACCAGGATCATTCTGTTCTGATTAAAAAAAAATCACGGGTGATGAGACTTGATTTTATCAATACGAACCAACAAGAAAACGACAAAATGCAGAAATTCGCATGTAGAGTCAACACTTAGACGTAATAATCGACATTAAAGCCAACAGAAACGCGTGATTTCAACATCTCAAAGAAGGATTTTTCTGACATTTTCGCATGGTTGCGTGAGTGTTGTGTGAGTGTGTATTCAGTGGGGACAGACTATGTAGAACACCAGAACGATTAAAACCACCTTCTTAACTTTGCCCTATTCTTTTAGCAGATTCAGTTTCGAAAGTTTATAACGGAAAGAGCGCATAAACGTCATGTCAGTTTGACATTTGTTACGTGCCGCCTTCACAGTGTCACAATTTTTGTGGAGTGCTGTGTGAAATACTTGCGCTATGTTTTTAAATTCCGCTGTAATGCAATGGTGATTTTTTCATCACTTAAAGTGACTTAAAATGTGATCGAAAGCGAACAATAATTTCCTTTGGTCTAACTTGCGACATTTAACATTTGTATGATAATTTCAATCAGAACTCTCTTCGCGGCCAGGATGAAAAGGAAACGGGTTTAATCATTTGAAGGAAGTACAGAGGAAATATATGACTACATAAAAACTAATGTGAAAATCATAGCAACAGAGGTGTTGGGAAAAACATATATTAACCACATCCGTGTAGCAGAATGGTGGGCAGAGGAAATAGAGGTCCTCGTTAGAGAAAAACGAAATGCGTTCCTTGGACATGAAGATGATGACATCCAGATTTTAGAAAGTGAAGTACTTCAGGTGTTGAGAACGGGAAAGAATGGTAAATCACTGGGACCGGGCAATATGTCTGAACTGTCTGAAATATGGTGGTGACAAAATTGTGAAGCTGATAACACAGCTCTTCAACAAAATGATACATGGAGATTCAGTGCCCAACGAGATGAAGCTAGGTTACATTAATACCATATTTAAGAAAGGGGATCGCAAAATTTGTTCAAACTATCGAGGAATTTGTGTTACAAACGCATTAATGAGAACTTTTCCGAAATTAATTAAAAACAAACTGGAAAAAAATATTTGACTCCAAGAAGGACAATGTGGTTTCACGGCTGAGACATCATGTGTAGACCATATTTTCACATTACGACAGATTTTAAAGTAACATAGGGAAAAATCAAAAAAATATAGGATTAATTTTCATAATCTAGAAAAAGCGTATGATACTGTTCCAAGAAAATTACTTTGGAGTGCGTTACATATGGCAGACATAAACCCTTCCTTGATAAACAAAAATACAACAGATGTATAAAGATAACATTTGTCAAGCGAAAGTTGGTAATAAGCTTTCACAGAAAGTTAGAACAAGCAAAGGCCTTTTACGGTCCTGTCCCATGTCACCATCATCATTTAGAATTTATATAGATATTAGCCTTAGAATATGGTCTCGTAAATGTAATAGTATGAGAATAAAAATAAGAGAGGGAGTTTACGTACAACATTTATTGTTTGCTGATGATCAAGTAGTAGTAGCACAAGATGGGGAGGATGCTAACTATATGTGCAATCAACTAACAGCAGCATGCAAAACTTGGGGTTTGAATATTAATTACCAAAAAACATAATACTTGACTACTGATTCAGATGAGCTGTACACTGAAGGAAAGAAAATCAAAGATAAACACTTCTTTAGAAATCGATGGAAAATCAGAGTCAGAAATCAATAAAAAAATTAGTAGAAGATGGAAGGTCATTGGGATGCTTAACTCAGTCTTATGGAGCAGTAATGTCATGAGCAGAACTAAAAAATTAATATACAAATCCATATTAGAGATTGTGGTTCTTTATGGAACGGAGACCTGGACAATTAACCTGAAGCACATTAAAAAATTACAAGCTCTAGAGATGGACTTCTGGAGAAGATCTGCAAGAATCTCCAGGAAAGAGAAGATAAGCAACACCGAAATAATAAGGAGAATGGAAATAAAAGAAAGAACATATGACATAATGGATAGGAAGAAATTACAGTGGTACGGGCATGTACGACGAATGGAGGAAGCCAGAATACCAAAATTGATACTGGAGTGTGCATCGGAGGAGAGAAGAAGAAGAAGACGACCTATGACCACCTGGCTCCAAAATGTACAGCACACATTGAGGAGAATGGGCGCAGAGGAAGAGGACACACCGAATCGAAACACCTGGAGAAACATTTTGAAAATATAGTTTAAGAACGTTTATTCTCAGTATAGTAATTTCGGAGTAAATTATTATGTTGGAGGTTAGTCTCTGTAATAAGGAAAAGCTAAAAAAAAAAAATTATAATTTGCTAAACCACGAAGACACGTGATGTAGGGCGATTTTATTCGAACCTCAAAAGAAATTCTTTGTAGCGAAATTTGGTTGCCTACGAGACAAGTCTTTCAGTTAGGGAAGCACTGCAACCTCTCTGACAAAGTGCTAGATGTACTATAAACGGTGGTAATTGTGTATACACGCCGCAGGACGTCATAATAGTGCGAATTAACTCCACATCGCCGCGTCCCTCAAGCAAACTCCAGCTTTATACAGTTTCTAGATCGGAATAAGATCATCAAATGGCACCATAGACTATCGCATCAGTAGAAGTAGAAAATATGATTCAGAGGTCGCGTACTGTTTATTCCCCTATCCCAGGTCTACAAATTATGAAGCTACGCTGACACTCTAAACATTCTCTAAATACTTTCTATTCAGTAATATTTTTGAAAGTTTTGCTATAATCTTTGAAGGAAGTTATGTTCATAAAGACTTTTTTGATAATTTAGATGACTTCACTCCCTTGGGCATGATCAAGCTAACGTGTTGGTAAACAACTACGAATAGCTTCAAGAAGTAAAAAGCAATAATCAAAAATGTCTCCGCAATATCCTTTCTTTCAGGAGTGCTAGTTCTGCACGGTTCGCAGGAGAGCTTCTGTAACGTTTGGAAGGTAGGAGACGAGGTACTGGGAGAAGTAAAGCTGTGAGGACGGGGCATGAGTCGTGCTTGGGTTGCTTAGATGGTAGAGCACTTGCCCGCGAAAGGCAAAGGTCCGCAGTTCAAGTCTCGGTCCGGCACACAGTTTAATCTGACAGGAAGTTTCAAGTTTCAAAAATATAGCAACATGTGTAATAAGTTACACGTCTCAATAGTTTACATGACACTAACAACTGTATCACACCTCCATACAGGGGAAGCAACGATTGATGGCGTTCTTAGCACACGTTTCGCATAACCTGTATAGGTACGGTCACAACCTCCATTTACATCAGTATTTAATATACACTGACGGAAAAAAAGATCCAATAATGGAGAAGGAATCGCACGAGTTAAATGGAAGTTGTCAGGCGTATTTTGACACCTGCTAGATGACGTCTAGTAAAATTTCGCGCCAGTCGTTTAAGAGCGACGCTAGTACCACCTCAAAGAGACTGCAAATTAGGATTGCGTTGAATATGCACTGTAACGGTCGTGAACATTAGTTACTTTTGAAATTGGACGTAACGAGTTCACGTTAGTCAAGAATGCCTTTAAGACGACAAAGACCCCATTATCAACACCTCACGGAATTTAAATGAGGTCGGCTAATAGAGCTACGAGAAGCTCGATGTTCCTTCCGCGACGTTGCAGAAAGATTTGACAGGAAAGTAGCCACTGTACATGATAGCTGGCAGCGGCGGTCACGAGAACGTTCAGTCAGAAGACGACGAGGGTCCGGACGGTGACGTGGCGCTACCGACAGGGAAGACCACCTTGTTCTGCCTGTGGCTGTGGCACGCATTGCAGTGCGACTGCACCAGAAATCTGAGCAGCAAATGGCATCACAATGACACAAAGAAGTGTTGCAAATCGGATATTCAAGGACAGCTCAGAACTAGACGCCCTGTGGTCTTCGTCCCACTGACACCAAACCACCGCCATTTGCGACTTCAGGTCATTGGCGGACGGAGTGGAGGTGTGCTGTCTTTTCTGATGAAAGCCGGTTCTGACTCGATGCCAGTGATGGCTGTATATTGATTAGCAGGAGGCCAGGCGAGCACCGGCAAAAAAATGGTTCAAATTTCTCCGAGCACTATGGGACTTAACATTGTAAGTAGGCAGTTTAGGTTTCCCTATTGGTAACGCCACGTAGCACTCTATATGAAAAATCACTGGCTGTGCTGTGTGTAGTCTGTGGCTAGTTTCCATTGTTGTGTGCCATTGTAGTGTTGGGCAGTTGGCTGTAAACAGTGCATAGCGCTGCGCAGTTGGAGGTGAGCCGCCAGCAGTGGTGGACGTGGGGAGCATGGGGGCTATGTAAGTAGGCTGTTTAGGTTTCCTTATTGGTGATGCCACGTAGCGCTCTGTATGGAAAATCACTGGCTGTGCTATGTGCAGTCTGTGGCTAGTTTGCATTGTTGTGTGCCATTGTAGTGTTGGGCAGTTGGCTGTTAACAGTGCGTAGAGTTGGGCAGTTGGAGGTGAGCCGCCGGCAGTGGTGGATGTGGGGAGCATGGGAGCTATGTAAGTAGGCTGTTTAGGTTTCCTTATTGGTAACGCCACATAGCGCTCTGTATGAAAAATCACTGGCTGTGCTGTGTGCAGTCTGTGGCTAGTTTGCATTGTTGGAATTTGCCATTGTAGTGTTCGGCAGCTGGATGTTAATAGTGCGTAGCGTTGTGCAGTTGGAGGCGAGCCGCCAGCAGTGGTGGATGTGGGGGAGTGAGATGGCGAATTTTTGAGAGCGGATGATCTGGACGTGTGTCCATCAGAGACAGTACATTTGTAAGAATGGATGTCATGAACTGCTATATATATTATGACTTTTGAACAGTATTAAGGTAAATACATTGTTTGTTCTCCATCAAAATCTTTCGTTTGCTAACTATGCCTATCAGTAGTTAGTGCCTTCAGTAGTTTGAATCTTTTATTTTGCTGGCAGTAGTGGCGCTCGCTGTATTGCTGTATTGTCTAACGAAGATTTGTGTGAGGTAAGTGATGTTTGAAGGGTTAGGTTAATTTAGTCTTCGGGTTTACTGAAAGTCAGCTTGCGCTGCGCTAAAAATACACTCCTGGAAATTGAAATAAGAACACCGTGAATCCATTGTCCCAGGAAGGGGAAACTTTATTGACACATTCCTGGGGTCACATACATCACATGATCACAGTGACAGAACCACAGGCACATAGACACAGGCAACGAGCATGCACAATGTCGGCACTAGTACAGTGTATATCCACCTTTCGCAGCAATGCAGGCTGCTATTCTCCCATGAAGACGATCGTAGAGATGCTGGATGTAGTCCTGTGGAACGGCTTGCCATGCCATTTCCACCTGGCGCCTCAGTTGGACCAGCGTTCGTGCTGGACGTGCAGACCGCGTGAGACGACGCTTCATCCAGTCCCAAACATGCTCAATGGGGGACAGATCCGGAGATCTTGCTGGCCAGGGTAGTTGACTTACACCTTCTAGAGCACGTTGGGTGGCACGGGATACATGCGGACGTGCATTGTCCTGTTGGAACAGCAAGTTCCCTTGCCGGTCTAGGAATGGTAGAACGATGGGTTCGATGATGGTTTGGATGTACCGTGCACTATTCAATGTCCCCTCGACGATCACCAGAGGTGTACGGCCAGTGTAGGAGATCGCTTCCCACACCATGATGCCGGGTGTTGGCCCTGTGTGCCTCGGTCGTATGCAGTCCTGATTGTGGCGCTCACCTGCACGGCGCCAAACACGCATACGACCATCATTGGCACCAAGGCAGAAGCGACTCTCATCGCTGAAGACGACACGTCTCCATTCGTCCCTCCATTCACGCCTGTCGCGACACCACTGGAGGCGGGCTGCACGATGTTGGGGCGTGAGCGGAAGACGGCCTAACGGTGAGCGGGACCGTAGCCCAGCTTCATGGAGACGGTTGCGAATGGTCCTCGCCGATACCCCAGGAGCAACAGTGTCCCTAATTTGCTGGGAAGAGGCGGTGCGGTCCCCTATGGCACTGTGTAGGATCCTACGGTCTTGGCGTGCATCCGTGCGTCGCTGCGGTCCGGTCCCAGGTCGACGGGCACGTGCACCTTCCGCCGACCACTGGCGACAACATCGATGTACTGTGGAGACCTCACGCCCCACGTGTTGAGCAATTCGGCGGTACGTCCACCCGGCCTCCCGCATGCCCACTATACGCCCTCGCTCAAAGTCCGTCAACTGCACATACGGTTCACGTCCACGCTGTCGCGGCATGCTACCAGTGTTAAAGACTGCGATGGAGCTCCGTATGCCACGGCAAACTGGCTGACACTGACGGCGGCGGTGCACAAATGCAGCGCAGCTAGCGCCATTCGACGGCCAACACCGCGGTTCCTGGTGTGTCCGCTGTGCCGTGCGTGTGATCATTGCTTGTACAGCCCTCGCGCAGTGTCCGGAGCAAGTATGGTGGATCTGACACACCGGTGTCAATGTGTTCTTTTTTCCATTTCCAGGAGTGTATATTGTGTCAGTTTAAGCACAGTCATGTATAGTTTTTCGAAGGGGACGTTTCATATGTCGATCCGTAGCCGAGGATACCTCACTGGAATCTTCTGATTTTTTCTTGTAGGTTGTGTAATTAGTGTAGCTATTGTTTATTGCTAGCGCGTAATCATAGGGAAACTTTCCTTTGTAGTTGTACTTTCATTTTTGTACAGTAAAACAGTTGTGGCATGCACGTAGATTGGCACCAAGGATTTCGCAGCTGCGCTTGCAATTAACGAGATATTATTTTCAGTGCTATGTTAATGTGTTCTCTTATTTTTGCTCTTCAAATTGTGCTTTTCTGTGTTGTTGTGTGAAATATTGAGACAATAATGGCGTGTGATAAACGTAATACTAGGCTCCAAAGTAAACTGAGAAATGGCAATGAAGACGAAAACAGTGTGTTTGCGCCACTGTGTAATGAATTAACTAATGTTCCATGTAGTAATTTGGTAATTATGCATAGGGAAATAGAGCGGGCTGCAAATAATGGTGTAGGCAGTGAAACAATTAGTGAACAGGGAAGCGTTATCGATTGATCGGTCGGCGACAGCTCGCCTCAGGATTCCGAAATGACAGGACACAATTTTGCAAATTCTGTAGATTCAGGTTTTGCGTCCTCAACGTTTTCTCATATAAATCAAGACACATTTTCTGCTTTTCAAAATGCGAATATTGCCGGTTCAAATGCACTGCCGAACAGCACTGAGGAACATGTTTCAGACACCAGTGCACTATTATTACAGTGAATGCAACAAATGGGACAAAGGCTACAAAAGTTAGACACAACGCTTGAACAAAATCAGAAATAAATGGGACAAAATCTTCAAAAGTTAGACACAATGGAACAACACCAGAGACAAACACAGCAACAGGTAGACATAATGGAACAAAACCAGAGACAAACACAGCAAAAGCTTCAAAAGTTAGACACCACACTTGAACAAAGACGTGAAGATTTAACTTTGAATCGAAATGTCAAAAAGTCTGTAATGACGTAAAAACACAAATTTGTGAGCATTTCCTATCTATTTTTTCGCGTCATGAAAATGCATTACAGAATCACGAAGCAGCCATAAAAGAACTGCAAACTATTGTTCATGAAAATCACGACACCTTGCAAGCTGAAAGTGACTCAGTTGCATCTCCCGATTCGGTTATGCAACTTGCAAAAACTCAGGAAAACTTAAAGGACACAGTAGATACGATTTCAACACAAATGGACACTCTGAAACTTGGTTCAGAAAAACCCACAGAGAAAATAATTTCACTATCGGATAAAGTAGCTGAACTTTCAGGTCAGTTCACTAACTTATCTACAAAGGTACATGATGATCTGAATGACACAAGACTTGTAGCCTTCACGGACAGTGAAGAGTATGAACAAATTAGACAATTCAAACAAAATTAAAATCAAATCAATACACAGTACAAAAGAGAAATCCGGGAAGTACAAGATCAGTGTAGCACGTGCAACCTAAGTCCTCAATTATTTGCTTGACGTATTCCAATCTCTGTCTTCCTCTACAGTTATTGTCCTCTACAGCTCCCTCTAGTACCATGGAAGTCATTCCCTCATGTCTTAGCAGATGTCCTATCATCCTGTCCCTTCTCGTTATCAGTGTTTTCCACATATTCCTTTCCTCTCTGATTCTGCGTAGAACCTCCTCATTCCCTATCTTATCAGACCACCTAATTTCCTACATTCGTCTATAGCACCACATCTCAAATGCTTCGATTCTCTTCTGTTCCGGTTTTCCTACAGTCCATGTTTCACTACCATACAATGCTGTACTCCAGACGTACATCGTCAGAAATTTCTTCCTCAAATTAAGGCCGGTATTTGGTATTAGTAGACTTCTCTTGGCCAGAAATGCCATTTTTGCCATAGCGAGTTTGCTTTTGATGTCCTCCTTGCTCCGTCCGTCATTGGTTATTTTACTGCCTGGGTAGCAGAATTCCTTAACTTCATTGACATCGTGACCATCAATCCTGATGTTAAGTTTCTCGCTGTTCTCATTTCTACTACTTCTCATTACCTTCGTCTTTCTCCGATTTGCTCTCAAACCATACTGTGTACTCATTAGACTGTTCATTCCGTTCAGCAGATCATTTAATTCTTCTTCACTTTCACTCAGGATAGCAATGTCATCAGCGAATCGTATCATTGATATCCTTTCACCTTGTATTTTAATTCCACTCCTGAACCTTTCTTTTATTTCCATCATTGCTTCCTCGATGTACATATTGAAGAGTAGGGGCGAAAGGCTACAGCCTTGTCTTACACCCTTCTTAATACGAGCACTTCGTTCTTGATCATTCATTCTTATTATTCCCTCTTGGTTGTTGTACATATTGCATATGACCCGTCTCTCCCTATAGCTTACCCGTACTTTTTTCAGAATCTCGACCAGCTTGCACCAATCTATATTGTCGAACGCTTATTCCAGTTCGACAAAGCCTATGAACGTGTCTTGATTTTTCTTGAGCCTTGCTTCCATTATTAGCCGTAACGTCAGAATTGCCTCTCTCGTCCCTTTACTTTTCCTAAAGCCAAACTGATCGTCACCTAGCACATTCTCAATTTTCTTTTCCATTCTTCTGTATATTATTCATGTAAGCAGCTTCGATGCATGAGCTGTTAAGCTGATTGTGCGATAATATTCGCACTTATCAGCTCTTGCCGTCTTCGGAAATGTGTGGATGATGCTTTTCCGAAAGTCAGATGGTATGTCGCCAGACTCATATATTCTACACACCAAAGGGAATAGTCGTTTTGTTGCCACTTCCCCTAATGATTTTAGAAATTCTAATGGAATGTTATCTATCCCTTCTGTCTTATTTGACCGTAAGTCCTCCAAAGCTCTTTTAAATTCCGATTCTAATACTGGATCCCCTATCTCTTCTAAATCGTCTCCTGTTTCTTCTTCTATCACATCAGACAAATCTTCACCCTCATAGAGGCTTTCAATGTATTCTTTCCACCTATCTGCTCTCTCCTTTGCATTTAACAGTGGAATCCCCGTTGCACTCTTAATGTTACCACCGTTGCTTTTAATGTCACCAAAGGTTGTTTTGACTTTCCTGTGTGCTGAGTCTGTCCGTCAGAAATCGTACCTTTTTCGATGCCTTCACATTTTTCCTGCAGCCATTTCGTCTTAGCTACCCTGCACTTCCTATTTATTTCATTCCTCAGCGACTTGTATTTCTGTATTCCTGATTTTCCCGGAACATGTTTGTACTTCCTCCTTTCATCAATCAACTGAAGTATTTCTTCTGATACCCATGGTTTCTACGCAGCTACCTTCTTTGTAGCTATGTTTTCCTTCCCATCTTCTGTGATGGCCCTTTTTAGAGACGTCCATTGCTCTTCAACTGTGTTGCCTACTGCGCTATTCCTTATTGCTGTATCTACAGCGTTAGAGAACTTCAAACGTATCTCGTCATTTCTTAGAACTTCTGTATTGCACTTCTTAGCGTATTGATTCTTCCTTACTAATGTCTTGAACTTCAGCATACTCTTCTTCACTACTATATTGTGATCTGAGTCTATATCTGCTCCTGGGTACGCCTTACAATCCAGTATCTGATTTCGGAATCTCTGTCTGACCATGATGTAATCTAATTGACATCTTTCCGTATCTCCCGGCCTTTTCCAAGTATACCTCCTCCTCTTGTGATTCTTGAACAGGGTATTCGCTATTACTAGCTGAAACTTGTTCCAGAACTCAATTAGTCTTTCTCCTCTTTCATTCCTTGTCCCAAGCCCATATTCTCCTGTAACCTTTTCTTCTACTCCTTCCCTACTACTGCATTCCAGTCGCCCATGACTATTAGATTTTCGTCTCCCTTTACATACTGCATTACCCTTTCAATATCCTCATACACTTTCTCTATCTGTTCATCTTCAGCTTGTGACATCGGCATGTATACCTGAACTATCGTTGTCGGTGTTGGTCTGCTGTCGATTCTGATTAGAACAACCCGGTCACTGAACTGTTCACAGTAACACACCCTCTGCCCTAGCTTCCTATTCATAACGAATCCTACACCTGTTATACCATTTTCTGCTGCTGTTGATATTACCCGATACTCATCTGACCAGAAATCCTTGTCTTCCTTCCACTTCACTTCACTGACCCCTACTATATCTAGATTGAGCCTTTACATTTCCCTTTTCAGATTTTCTAGTGTTCCTACCACGTTCAAGCTTCTGACATTCCACGCCCCGACTCGTAGAACATTATCCTTTCGTTGATTATTCAATCTTTTTCTCATGGTAATATCCCCCTTGGCAGTCCCCTCCCGGAGATCCGAATGGGGGACTATTCCGGAATCTTTTGCCAATGGAGAGATCATCATGACACTTCTTCAACTACAGGCCACATGTCCTGTGGATACACGTTACGTGTCTTTAATGCAGTGGTTTCCATTGCCTTCCGCATCCTCATGTCGTTGATCATTGCTGATACTTCTGCCTTTAGGGGCAATTTCCCACCCCTCGGACAAGAGAGTGCCCTGAACCTCTATCCGCTCCTCCGCCGTCTTTGACACGGCCGTTGGCAGAATGAGGCTGACTTCTTATGCCGGAAGTCTTCGGCCACCAATGCTGATTATTTATCAAAATTTAGGCAGTGGCGGGGATCGAACCCTGGACCGAAGACGTTTTGATTACGAATCAAAGACGCTACACGTGAACCACAGGTGTTCTAAACAGATCATATGGGAACCAAAATAATTATTATCAAAGGAGACAGAATAAAGTTAGATGCAACGGTCCATCGCGCAGTTACGATCCATGGAGAAATTCTCCACCACGTGAGCGACAAGAAAGAAACTATGGAATCTACCGACATGACGACAGACGATATGATCGTAACGACAGACCTGAATTGCATCAGAACTGGCGGGATTCAAATAGAGCAGGGCCCCCTCGACAAGGTGAATTTTTAGAAGTTAGGTCTCCAAATCCCAATAACGACGCGCGCCAACAAAGACACAATAGGCAATGACTCATACCGCTGGCAGCCACAAAACGTACTTATGATTCTGACGATGCAGCTGCCGTCGCTAGTAATTAAATAAAAATGGAAGACATTAGGGACATCTTACTCCAGGAACACGACGTAAAACGTAACAACATTGCATATCCTGTGATTCACATTACTGTAAATGACGTAAAATTTACAGCAGTTCTTGTCTCAGGCAGTCCCATTTAAGTAATTAGTGAAACAGCTTTTAGCAAATGCAACAAATCGAACGATTGCCCCACACTTCCGTTGTTGTTGTTGTGGTCTACAGTCGTGAGACTGGTTTGATGCAGCTCTCTATGCTAATCTATCCTGTGCAAGCTCCTTCATCTCCAGTACCTACTGCAACCTACTCTTTCTGAATCTGTTTAGTGTATTCATCTCTTGGTATCCCTCTTCGATTTTTACCCTCCACACTGCCCTCCAATGCTACATTTGTGATCCCTTGATGGCTCAGGGCATGTCCTACCAACCGATCCCTTCTTCTAGTCAAGTTGTGCCACAAACTTCTACCCAATTCTATTCAATACCTCCTCATTAGTTACGTGATCTACCCACCTAATCTTCAACATTCTTCTGTAGCACCACATTTCGAAAGCTTCTATTCTCTTCTTGTCCAAACTATTTCTTGTCCATGTTTCACTTCCATACATGGCTACACTCCATACAAATACTTTCAGAAACGACATCCTGACACTTAAATCAATACTCGATGTTAACAAATTTCTCTTCTTCAGAAACGCTTTCCTTGCCATTGCCAGTCTACATTTTATATCCTCTCTACTTCGACCATCATCAGTTATTTTGCTCCCCAAATAGCAAAACTCCTTTCCTACTTTAAGTCTCTCATTTCCTAATCTAATTCCCTCAGCATCACCCGATTTAATTTGACTACATTCCATTATCCTCGTTTTGCTTTTGTTGATGTTCATCTTATATCCTCCTTTCAAGATACTGTCCATTCCATTCAACTGCTCTTCCAAGTCGTTTGCTGTCTCTGACAGAATTACAATGTCATCGGCAAACCTCAAAGTTTTTACTTCGTCTCCATGGACTTTGATACCTACTCCGAAATTTTCTTTTGTTTCCTTTACTGCTTGCTCAATATACAGATTGAATAACATCGGGGAGAGGTTACAACCCTGTCTCACTCCCTTCCCAACCACTGCCTCCCTTTCATGTCCCTCGACTCTTATAACTGCCATCTGGTTTCTGTACAAATTGTAAATAGCCCTTCGCTCCCTGTATTTTATCCCTGCCACCTTTAGAATTTGAAAGAGAGTATTCCAGTCAACATTGTCAAAAGCTTTCTCTAAGTCTACAAATGCTAGAAACGTAGGTTAGCCTTTCCTTAATCTTTCTTCTAAGATAAGTCTTAAGGTCAGTATTGCCTCACGTGTTCCAGTGTTTCTATGGAATCCAAACTCATCTTCCCCGAGTTCGGCTTCTACCGGTTTTTCCATTCGTCTGTAAATAATTCGCGTTAGGATTTTGCAGCTGTGACTTATTAAACTGATAATTCGGTAATTTTCGCATCTGTCAACACCTGCTTTCTTTGGGATTGGAATTATTATATTCTTCTTGAAGTCTGAGGGTATTTCGCCTGTCTCATACATCCCCTTCCATTTCCATAATATTGTCCTCAAGTACATCGTACTTGTATAGGCCCTCTATATACTCCTTCCACCTTTCTGCTTTCCCCTCTTTGCTTAGAACTGGGTTTCATCTGAGCTCTTGATATTCATACAAGTGGCTCTCTTTTCTCCAAAGGTCTCTTTAATTTTCCTGTAGGCTGTATCTATCTTACCTCTACTGAGATAAGTCTCTACATCCTTAAATTTGTCCTCTAGCCATCCCTGCTTAGCCATTTTGCACTTCCTGTCGATCTAATTTTTGACACGGTTGTATTCCCTTTTCTCTCCTTCATCTACTGCATTTTTATATTTTCTTCTTTCATCAATTAAATTCAATATTTTTTCTGTTACCCAAGGATTTCTACTAGCTCTCGTCTTTTTACCTACTTTATCCTCTGTTGCTTTCACTACTTCATCTCTCAGAGCTACCCATTCTTCTTCTATGGTATTTTTTCCCCCAATTCCTGTCAATTGTTCCCTTATGCTCTCCCTGAAACTCTGTACAACCTCTGGTTCTTTCAGTTTATCCAGGTCCCATCTCCTTAAATTCCCACCTTTTTGCAACTTCTTCATTTTTAATCCACAGTTCATAACCAATAGATTGTGGTCAGAGTCCACATCTGTCCCTGGAAATGTCACACAATTTAAAACCTGGTTCCTAAATCTCTGTCTTGCCATTATATAATCTATCTGATACCTTTTAGTATCTCCAGGAATCTTCCATGTATACAGCCTTCTTTTATGATTCTTGAACTAAGTGTTAGCTATGATTAAGTTATGCTCTGTGCAAAATTCTACCAGACGGCTTCGTCTTTCATTTCTTAGCCCCAATCCATATTCACCTGCTATGTTTTCTTCTCTCCCTTTTCCTACTGTCGAATTCCAGTCATCCATGACTATTAAATTTTCGTCTCCCTTCACTACCTGAATAATTTCTTTTATTTGATCATACATTTCATCAATTTCTTCGTCATCTGCAGAGCTAGTTGGCATATAAACTTGTACTAGTGTAGTGGGCATGGGCTTCGTATCTTGGCCACAATAATGCGTTCACTATACTGTTTGTAGTAGCTTACCCGCATTCCTATTTTTTTATTGGTTATTAAACCTACTCCTGCATTACTCTTATTTGATTTTGTATTTATAACCCTGTATTCACCTGACCAAATGTCTTGTTCCTCCTGCCACCGAACTTCAGTAAGTCCCACTATATTTAACTTTAACCTATCCATTTCCCTTTTTAAATTTTCTAACCTACCTGCCCGATTAAGGGATCTGACATTCCACGCTCCGATCCGTAGAATGCCAGTTTTCTGTCTCCTGATAATGATGTCCTCTTGAGTAGTCCCCGCCCAGAAATCCGAATGGGGGACTATTTTAGCTCTGGAATATTTTACCCAAGAGGACGCCATCATCATTTAACCATACAGTAAAGCTGCATGCCCTCGGGAAAAAATTAATGCTGTAGTTTCCCCTTGCTTTCAGCCGTTTGCAGTACCACAACAGCAAGGCCGTTTTGGTTATTGTTACAAGGCCAGATCAGTCAATCATCCAGACTGTTGCCCCTGCAACTACTGAAAAGGCTGCTGCCCCTCTTCAGGAACCACACGTTTGTCTGGCCTCTCAACAGATGGCCCTCCGTTGTGGTTGCACCTACGGTATGGCTATCTGTATTGTTGAGGCACGCAAGCCTCCCACCAATGGCAATGTCCATGGTTGATGGGCGGGGGGGGGGGGGGGGTCACTTCCGTTACGTAAGATTAAATTGCAAGGTGCAATCGTTGGAAAAAGTGTAGATGTACGCCAACAAACCAACTTAGAATTCTTTTGTCAGAGCCACAGCTTCTCTATGAACTTTCTTATTGTTCCATTATTGTCGACGGAAATTATATTGGGAGTAGACTTTTTGAATGAATACAAATCAATCTTAAACTTTCACGATGCTGAAATAAGTTTAGAGAAAGAAGGTAAGTCAATATCTTTGAAATTTGAAGATTGGCTCTCAAACGATGACGAGGAAATTAATCGGCTTTACCTTCTGTTAGACAACAGTTCGGAATTTTCTACGGACCTAGACACTAACAATCACTCTGCAAGGGATGTTATCGATGGCATATTTGAAACTAATGAGTTAATTCAGAATAAAATTCAAACAATTGAGAATTGTAATGACACTGATAGGCAGGACCTTTTTGAGATTTTACAAGCACATTCCACAGCTTTTACTCACAAAACAGGAACAATCAAGGGATTTCAATACCAATTTCGTGTTCGTGAGCATACTAAATTTTGTGTTAGACCACACGTAATTCCAGCACATTATAGGGACCATGTTAGAACAGAAACACAATCTATGCTTGACGAGGGCATTATTGAGCCGGCAGTAAGTTCATACAACAATCCATTACATGTCGTTGAGAAGAAAAATGGATCGATCAGGCTTGTCTTAGATTCGAGACAAATCAATACTATCATTATTCCTGAAACAGATAGGCCGCAAACGTTGGAAGAACTTTTTCAAAATTTTAATGGTGTAAAAGTGTTGTCTTCCATTGCTCTCAGATCCAGCTTTTATCAGATCAAACTTCATCCAGAATGTAGAAAATACACAGCTTTCCTTTGTTTCGGCGTTTGTTATCAGTTTCGGAAACTTCCTTTTGGTTTGAACATTTCTTCGGCAGCATTCATTCGCGGGCTAAATTCCATATTACCTGAGTTCTTAAAACGTCATATCACCTTATATGTGGACGATATTCTAACAGCAGAAGCTTCATGGGAACAACATAATCGCATCCTCAACAGTTTGTTACGTATTTTTGCAGAATCTGGAATTACAGTTAACTTGGAAAAGTTTGAATTCGGTAGGTCAAAGGTGAGGTTTTTGGGACATATTATTTCTTCTGAAGGTATACAGCCGGATCCTGAAAAGTTAGAAGCAATCAGAGCCATTCCAGTTCCATCCACAAAAAAACAAGTCCGCTGTTTTCTAGGTTTCGTAAATTTTTACCGTCGTTTTCTGAATATGCAAATTCTTGTTACACCCAAACTTTGTTCTCTCACTGGAAAAAATACTATTTGGAACTGGGACGAACAAGCACAGTTGGAATTCAGTTCTTTGAAAGAATCGCTTCTTAACGCGCCAGTACTAGCTCATCCCGATCTGTCACAAGATTTCTGCCTTAGCACGGATTCTTCTAAAGTCGGTCTTGGTGCCCATTTATTTCAAGCAGCCATAGAAAATGACACTACCGTTCAGAAAACCTTTGCTTTTGCTAGCCGAGTACTAACAAAATCTGAAAAAAATTATTCCGTTAATGAATTAGAAGGTTTAGCTATCGTTTGGGGATTTAACAAATTCCGTTTCTTTCTTTATGGTAAGCACGTAAAAGTATACAGTGATCATCGTGCATTACAATTTCTTATGTCTTCAAAATTAAATCATGACAGGTTAAAACGTTGGGCATTGTTTCTGCAAGAATTCCACTTCACAATAGTCTACATTCCCGGCAAGGAGAACATTGTTGCGGACGCACTGTCACGCGCACCGGCTGGGCTTGAGAAAAGTAACACAGAAAGCAACCTCGAGAAAAATTTTAGTATTCTGTACATTCAGAAAGTCGCCTTTGAAAACTTAATCACCACATCTTTAAAGGACATTGCTCATGAGCAAGATAAAGATCCGATTTGGAAAGACATCAAAACCAAATGGCATGAAATGACACACACACTGATTCGGCATTATTATCTGGTTAGAAACAACATACTGTTCAAACGCTGCACTGTTGATGACAAACTATGGGTACTTTGCATTCCTGACGATTTTGTTAATAAGCTCATTTGGTACATTCATTTCAGCTATGCACATTTTGGCCCACGAAAATGTTATCACATTCTTCGAACGACTTGTTATTTTAACAATATGGAAAAGAGAATTCGAAAGGTCTTGTCTATTTGTAAACTTTGTCAAAAGGCGAAACCATCTACTATCTCCCATCGTGCTCCGCTGTTTCCTATCATTCCTTCTAAATTAAAAGAATTTGCTGCTGTTGATCTCTTGGGACTGCTTGTCAGAACATCTAATGGATTTTCGTACTTTCTAGTCGCTGTTGAACTTACTTCAAAATTTCTTTCTTTCACTCCGTTACGTAAAGCCACTGGACGGTCTGTATCCAACGACTGTGTTAAATTTTTTTTTTACGTGAAGTTGGACCGTTATTAAACTCATTTCAGATAACGGACCGCAATTCAGATCTGCTGTTTGGTCACGCATGCTTCAGAGTCATAAAATCGAACTTGTTTTTATTTAATTGTACTCACATCATTATAACCCCTCCGAACGGATTATGAAAGAAATCAATAAGCTTTGCAGACTTTATTGTCACAGAAAGCATCAGCATTGGGACAGATATTTACACTTATTTCAAAACGTGCTGAATGAAATGCCTCATAGCTCCACTGCTTTACCACCTACTCTTATACTGAAGAATGAAGAACCACCAAACAGAATCAGAGAGCTTGTACCTTTCCTGAATACAGGTAAACTTCGACACAAAGACATAATTGATTTGGCTATTGTTGTTGTTGTCTTCAGTCCTGAGACTGGTTTGATGCAGCTCTCCATGCTACTCTATCCTGTGCAAGCTGCTTCATCTCCCAGTACCTACTGCAACCTACATCCTTCTGAATCTGCTTAGTGTACTGATCTCTCGGTCTCCCTCTACGATTTTTACCCTCCACGCTGCCCTCCAATGCTAAATTTGTGATCCCTTGATGCCTCAAAACATGTCCTACCAACCGATCCCTTCTTCTAGTCAAGTTGTGCCACAAACTTCTCTTCTCCCCAATCCTATTCAATACCTCCTCATTAGTTACGTGATCTATCCACCTTATCTTCAGTATTCTTCTGTAGCACCACATTTCGAAAGCTTCTATTCTCTTCTTGTCCAAACTAGTTATCGTCCATGTTTCACTTCCATACATGGCTACACTCCAAACAAATACTTTCAGAAACGACTTCCTGATACATAAATCTATACTCGATGTTAACAAATTTCTCTTCTTCAGAAACGCTTTCCTTGCCATTGCCAGTCTACATTTTATATCCTCTCTACTTCGACCATCATCAGTTATTTTACTTCCTAAATAGCAAAACTCCTTTACTACTTTAAGTGTCTCATTTCCTAATCTAATTCCCTCAGCATCACCCGATTTAATTTGACTACATTCCATTATCCTCGTTTTGCTTTTGTTAATGTTCATCTTATTTGGCTATTAAAAATATAAAATCTGCAGCAGACAAAAGGGGAAAACTAAATGGTAAAGCAAATGCAAAGAAATTATATATTGGTCAGAAAGTTCTCATTAAAGCTCATTCATTGTCACATAAGAAGAAACACTTGAGTCACAAATTCTTTCTAGTTTACAATGGACCTTACAGGATCCGACGTATACCACATGATAATTGCGTTGAATTTGAAACTCTGCGTACTAGTAAGAGTAAAGGTTTACACCACATTTCACACGTAAAACCGTTTATTGAAAGATAATCTGCTTTTTAACTTTGTCTTTGCCATATAACTTTTCACTTTACCTTACTAGTATACTTTGTCAGAATCTGTTAACATGCAACAATGTTTGAAGTTAAATATCCAGTCAAGAACCAAGAGAACTTATTTAAACAGAAATTACGAATGCGTTGTTATTGTGAACAGACGACACAGTGTTATTGTGTGTGTACATTCTTGCTTGTTAGTTGCACGATTACGTAACGACTATTAGGCTCACATACTTAGAACATCTACCAGTACTGTTAATGAGATTTTAATGCAACATTTGGTTTACTTGAAAATACATTCTGGATTTAAAGTACTTTCTGTGAGATACAAGATGACACAGTGGTTAGTTTATCTGACAGCTACACGATTTTATCACGACGCTACTGATGAGTGACAATTTACAATGTTGCTTTTGCGGTGTATCTGTTTTATATCTGCACAGTTTTTCTGAATTCTTCTGGAAAGTATAACAAGTTTTAGTAGTAACTTTTGTGGTATAGCTACAAGAAGAGACAGCCTTTTCTGTAGCACAACAATACGTTGCAGCACAGTACTTTCTTCATCACGGCAATAAGTGTAGTAACTAAGATATCTATACGCAAAGCATTTCACTTTTGTTTGTCATGAGGTAAGTACATTGACTTTTGCAGAACTTAGCTTTCGGAGGACGGTAACTACGACACTTCCACAGAGATTATCTTACAACAAGACGCACAGTTTAGCGCTACAGTACACGTATTTTAGTTATTAATTTTGTACTTAAAACATTTATTTTTAAAGATATTTGAAGTACAATGATACAAAGGTTTTCCGTGATACATTTCATTCCATTTGCTGTAATCTGTAACATCTGAGGGTACAAATACATTAATCCTCAGGGGAGTACACGTTTACTATGTGTACCATGTGTGTGGCAAGCACAAGGAGCCCTAGCTAATATGGCATTTGCTGATACAACTTTACACATCGCTACCATATTCCTCCAACACAAAATACACAGTTACCTTATTATTTAACAGAGAAACAAACATTTTTTTTACTACATCAGTGACATGTTTACGCAATTACACAGTTGGATAACTTCACACTTATGAAACTGTATTTTGTCTGTACTTTGTGAACTCTTCATATTTTTTCAGAACCATTGTGATACTATGAGGGCTTTGAATGATGTATTTGGTATGAGATCATGATTTTTAAAGTTCGTTTGAGGTAGATGACACTATTGAAATAAGCAGAGAATATTTGTTATGGTTTGAAATTATTGCAGAAAGCTACGACGATTTTAAGATTTGACTGAGTTTTACGATGTTATTATAACGATGACAATGTATATTATGCTGTTGAGATATGTTTATGATCAATAAGCTGATGCTATATGAGGAATTTGATTATGCTACGTATTTATTATGATGAAATATTGAAGAAGTGTCGACGAATAAATATATCTGTAATAGGATAAGGAATAATGAGCAGTGGTTAGGGACTCTGACTTGTGAAAATGGATGTAGGAAACCAAGAATCGTACTTTAAGAGTTATGAAATGTGTGTAAATGCGTGAATGTACCACAATGCCAACGAAAATTTTTTGGGCATTGTTATATTTACAGGATTTTGTTTCTACACATTTGTAACGCAAATTCTCGACCTGTGAAATTTTTATATGAGACTGTCACTGTAGCGGAATCTGATGTCGTAAATATTTCGGCAAGGAAGGTAGGTCACCTTGACGTAATGCATTTTGGGCGTCCAGCTGAGAGATAGTCGTCTGACAAAAGAAAGCCATTAGGTGGAGAGAAAAAAAAGAGGCCGTTATCCTCGCTATTGACATCTCTTTGTCGAAACCATCGCAAATACGACACGCTCAAACTTGAAAACATATGATTACCCTGTGGAGCTCTTAATTTATGATATTTACTAAAATGCCTAATGAAATGATGAGAAACATTTTACATCTATTGTCTTTCTAGTTGAGAGATTGCTCATTTTGTTTAATATCTGGTTTCCAGCTGTGTTGCAGCATTGGCTATATAAAATAAAATTAAGTGCATTTGCTAATGTGAACACTTTCTGCCTACAGATCTATTAAATAATAATTTTATGATCTATATTCTTCCATAAAAGGAGCACTTGGAATGGAAAAAACAATAAGAAGGGATTAATAACAGTAACTGCATACATAATTTTCTTTTCAACTACTTGGTAATATTTCTTGTAGAATAAGTTGTGGTGCACCACTTTAATGACATAGATATTAAGATGTGAATAGACATCTACCTTATCTGCATTGTTGTGTTTAGTGTACTATTTTTGCTGCTTCAGCTATGTCATATTTACGTATAAGTTATTGCATTTGCTGCTGCTGTTTGCGAGGCATAGTGCTACTAAATTTCACTTTGTACTACTCTGTTAAGCCAGTTTTACTACGGATTTATTTTCTTATTTGCTGCAAATTGCCTTATATTAGTTGTAATATTGCATTTGCTCTGCTAATTTAGATTTGCTGCTGCTTGCTTTGGCAATTTCCATTTCTTTTCATTGCTGTTTGTATTAATTGTTTTGTGCTGCTGCATTGCCTCGTCCCTTAGTTTAGCATTTGAGCTCAGTAGATTTAAGTTAGATTAAGAGGGGGTAGACTATATAAGAGAATGAGTTGCGATGAATTGGAAGAAATGCATTGAGACTTTATACGAAAAAAGTACAGAAAGCAGGTATAGATGGCACTTTATCAAATAATGAAGAATGAAGGGAGTTCTCCAAGAAGTAAAGAAAGTTTTGTTTGCAAAATACTGCAGTAAAACAAACCCCGTCCTTTCATTGTGTTATCCCACTATGTGTTTGTGTACCCTTGGGTATTTGTGTTCTTCCTGTCTTTATGTGTTTATCTGATGAGCGTTACGTTGTAGAATTTTTCTGATAATATGTTATTTACTTTGTAAACATGTTTAGACATTTATACTGTTTTGTTTTAATGCTCATGTGTGAAGTTGATGTTTCAAAAGTTATTCTGATCTTTTATGTATTTACTTATGTCATAATTCCTGTAACACTGATATATATGTTTATTTCTATTCTTTTGTAAAGCCCCTATTACTACAAATGTTATCTGAATTGTTATGTTCTTTAATGATGTATTTTGTACCTTTGTTATTGTATTCTTATGTTATAAAATTGTAATTGACACCAGTTCGTCAAATTAAGTAACTTGTAAGTTACATTTCACTGCACACGTTTCTGTTGGTCATAGTATATAGACAATATGTGAGAAGTAGGGACTGATAGTGTTTGCACGTGTGTTAATAATTCAGCAAGGGACTGGTTAACAGCATTGCTGGTTCTAAGGGCAATTCCAAACACTCTGTCCGTGGACAAGTGGTGGTTCATGGACTTGCTATATACTCTGCAAGACCCTTCTATGGTGACTGTGCACCTGCACAGTCGCAAAGGATGGCTGCTAGCCATCCCTACAAGGACTGCAGTGGTTCTACACCTTTGATAACTCACCAATAGCATTATTTCTACAAGGACTGCACTGGGTCTGCACCTTTTGTGGCCCACCAATACCGTAATCTCTACCATGACTACAGTAGAACTGCTCTGTGATGACATACCTACTAGTATTCTTCAAAACGTCGACTGACTCTGCAGTGAGTTTGCTCTGTTGTGGCCCATTACCTGTCTACATGTCAAGAGTCAGCATTGTCTTTCCGTTGGAAGGACAACGCTACTTCTTCAAGACTGCATGGAAATCCACTACTTTCGTGTGCATTTTCTTTTACTGCTCAGACTTTGAGAAAAAAACTGCAATTATACTGTGATGAATGATCAGGACTGTCTTTATGGACTGTGAGGAAATATTAGCTTTTGACCAACATTGTATCAATAAGTGTGTGCATTTGATATCTTTATTATTGTAATTATGAAAAATTTTATCAAATCATTATTGGCCACTGCCCAAAACAATTTGTAAAATTTTTTGTGGGGAGCATGGGGGCTATGTAAGTAGGCTGTTTAGGTTTCCTTATTGGTAACGCCACATAAGCGCTGTATGAAAAATCACTGGCTGTTCTGTGTGCAGTCTGTGGCTAGTTTGCATTGTTGTCTGCCATTGTAGTGTTGGGCAGCTGGATGTTAACAGCGCGTAGCGTTGCGCAGTTGGAGGCGAGCCGCCAGCAGTGGTGGATTTGGGGGAGCGTGATAGCGAATTTTTGAGAGCGGATAATCTGGACGTGTGTCCATCAGTCCATCAGAGACAGTACATTTGTAAGAATGGATGTCATGAACTGCTATATATCTATATCTATATATATATATCTATCTATATATATATATATATATATATATATATATATATATATATTATGACTTTTGAACACTATTAAGGTAAATACATTGTTTGTTCTCTATCAAAATCTTTCATTTGCTAACTATGGCTATCAGTAGTTTGAATCTTTTATTTAGCTGGCAGTAGTGGCGCTCGCTGTATTGCAGTAGTTAGTGTAACGAAGATTTGTGTGAGGTAAGTGATTTGTGAAAGGTACAAGTTAATTTAGTCAGCGCCATTCTCTTGTCGGGATTACTGAAAGTCAGATTGCGTTACGCTAAAAAAAAAACATTGTGTGTCAGTTTAAGCACAGTTTTGTATAATTTTTCTAAGGGGACGTTTCAACATCTGGGGGTCATCAGTGCCCTAGAATTTAGAACTACTTAAACCTAACTAACCTAAGGACATCATACACATCAATGCCCGAGGCAGGATTCGAACTTGCGATCGTAGCGGTCGCGCCTAGAACCGCTCGGACACATCGGCCAGCGGAGCGCCTGCAACCAAACCGGACCCCAACTCAACAACCCACGTAACACACCCACTCACCACAGAGAATACACAGACGCCCTCCACTGCCACACGAACAGCCGACACTCAGAAAAGCCCTCACCAGACGCCAACACAGGAACAAGCGGCCGCTAACACGACCAATAACTCGCTGGCCGACATGACCCACATTACGACAACATTCCAAAGAATAATGGAAACACTATTCCCCGGACGCACGACCACCGAAATAGTCATGAAGATTATGGGGTGTGTCTCACAACTTTTCATGCAGCTCATGTCGAGCACGCTCAACTGGACTAGCTTCCAAGCCACTATCACATCACTTTTTACACTACTACATGGATAATACACCACACCAGCCCCGAAACGCAGACTTAAACACAATATCAAAGATCCTGTTTTGGAATGCCAACGGGATGGCAAGCGAAAAAGCCGAAATGTCCGCGTTCATGGAGCGAAAGGGTATCCGAATCGCTCTTGTGAACGAAACACTGCTTACGCCTCGCAAACAACTAAACATCCCAGGGTATTGTGTCTATCGCACCGACCGAGCGGATGGCAGGAGGGGAGGCGGCACGGCAATCATCATACACAGAGACACAGAACACACGAACATCGAGCTCCCAGCACTTGAAAGACCAGAGGCTACGGCCGTCAGGGTCAAGTTCAACGGAGCCAACACCACACTGGTATCGATATACTACCCTCCTAAAAACATGGTAACACGCGATATCAGCACAGTACTCAACATAGCACCGCGGGTAATTGCCGCTGGAGACCTCAACGCAAAACACTCTGATTGGAACTCACGAATACGAACCTCCAACGGCAAGAAATTGTACGAACACGCACTAGGCCGAAACTACATTATATTTGGGCCGGACGTTCCCACGTTCGTGCCTACACAGGCTCGACAGAAGCCAGACGTGTTAGACATAGGCCTCATAAAGGACATCACATGCACACTCAACCTTACGGTTGAAAACGATCTGGACTCAGACAACATGCCTGTAACACTGCACATGGAAGAGACACTGCAGGACATCGAACCACGCAGGATGCTTAACTACAAGCGCGCGAATTGGACACTGTTCAAGGAAACGCTTGATAGTCGCATTCCTGACACCCACGAAATTAACAACACACAGCAAATCGATGAGGCTGTGGAGGCTCTCACAACTGCCGTCCAAGACGCAATGACTGACGCCATTCCATTTACAACACCAAGACAACACTCGACGGCCCTGCCCCAGGAAATCCTGGGCCTTATCTCAATGAGGAACCGCCTCAGGAGATACTGGCAGCGAACCAGGCGGCCGTTCTTTAAACTGCACGTCAACAGACTCCAGGGCATAATACGGAATAAAATACAAACATTCAGAAACGAGCAATGGGGACAGTGGCTCGCTGGGCTGGATACCACACGTCCTGGCGTGTAGCAGCTGGCCAGACACTTCACCAGGGAGAAACATTACATCCCCACGTTACAAGGACCAGACGGCCCAGCCTACTCCGCGACGGAGAAGGCAGAGCTTATGGCCACCACACTTGCAGCGTCTTTCATGCCGAATCTGGTTCCTTCAGACCCAGCATTCACACTTGAAACAGACCAGGAGGTTACACGACTTGTAGCCCAGCCCTCTCGCAACGAAATAAGACGCACTAGCACAAATGAAATCACATGGGCTATCAAGCACACCAACGCTAGAAAAGCCCCTGGGACTGATGGCATTCAAAACCGTGTCCTCCAGGAGTTCACGGATAAAACCGTAGAGTACCTCACATACTTAACGAATGTCATCCTGACACACCAACACTTCCCTGACTTTTGGAAGGCGGCCAACGTCCTGATGTTCAGGAAGCCAAGGAAAGACCACTCCCTCCCACAAAATTACCGACCCATCAGTCTGTTGTGATCGCTCAGCAAGATTGTTGAGAAGGTAATACTAAAACGTATCACTAGGCATTGCATCGCCAACGACACCCTAAGACCGGAGCAATTCGGCTTCAGGAATCACCACTCGACAACACAATAACTCCTCCGCGTAGTCGAACATATAACACACGGCTACAACATGAACAAAGCCACAGGGGCCGTGTTCCTGTACATCGAAAAGGCTTTCAATCGTCTCTGGCGCAACGGACTCATACGCAAACTAAGCGAAGCTTGTTTCCCGGACGGACTCGTACGTCTCATACACTCATATCTCACGAACAGATGTTTCAACACTAACGTGCAGGATAAACAATCAACACAGCACGGTATCTAAGCTGGAGTACCCCAAGGAAGCATCCTATGGCCCATCTTGTTTAACCTGTACATTAATGACTTCCCACCGACACAAAACACGACGTTAGCCGTCTACGCGGATGACACAGCCATCCTCGCGCAAGACTGGAAACCGTCGAACATAAATTCACGAATACAGACAGCACTCAGAAAAGCTGAGCCTTGGTTGGAGCGATGGCGTATTAAAGTAAACGTCGACAAGTGCGAAGCAGTTCTGTTCACACGTAGACCGAAACTACTGCGCAAACACCAACACTGTAGACCAATAACACTACATACACGTCCAATACGTTTCCGAGAGAAAGTCAGGTACCTTGGTGTCTGGCTGGACTGGAAACTTACATGGGGGGACCAAATCGAATACGTTGCCAACCGAGCGCACGCTAGGCTCAAGCAGCTCTACCCAATGCTCAACAGGGAAAGCACATTGAATAGGAGGGTGTCGAGGTCCATATACATGACACTGATTAGACCTCTGATAACGTACGCAGCTCCCGTCTGGGGATATGGAGCTCCTACACGACTGCGCCGCCTACAGATCATACAGAACAAGCTGCTACGAATCATTAGCAACGCTCCACGCTACACACGCACCGTGGATCTTCACCATGAATACCGCCTTGATACCCTCAAGGAAGTATTCAAAAAACACGCCACACGACTATACAGGAACTCGAGACACTCGAACAATCCTTTCATCCTCACTCTGGGAAACTACGATCACAACCACAGGTGGAAGCACAAGCGGCCAAAGACACAGCTAGCTAGGGCATAGCCACCTATGGTAATCTAACATACGCAAACAGCGACTAATGTCGGTAAGCCCCTGCATATTAGCAACTCTGACTGGCAACTACCAGCTGCTATTAGAGCCGACCAACAGGCCACAGCAGGGACACCGACGAGCTCACCCACAGACGCACAAACAATTTGCCAACATTCCCTCACACTGTGCTTCAGGCATATGACCTACCGGACACAAGAACGATAACAAACCTAACTGTTGCAGGTTGCTGACTCTGAACGAGGACTCTGTACCAGCACCCAGCGCCAGCCGCCGAGCACCACAAACGCACAAAGTCAAGGTATCGATATGCATGATACCCACTACTAACAAAGCCTATCCTTGCACAACCTATTGCAGGCAGCAGGACAACCGCTACTGCTCTTACCACCCGACCTAACTATCGAAGAGGTTTTTTTCCCTTGGCTCTTGCCTTGGCACTTTTTTTCCTCTGCCCTGCAAACCGCTACCCTTCGTCAGATTTCGACCAATTTATCTCCAGATGAGCGCGTATTAATGGTTAATCCTAACCAGATATACGCAAACATCGCAGTACCCACATCCTGCGACACCTCACTTCAGTGAATACTAACCCTTATGCAGAGATGGTAGTAGATCTTTTGTGTTGGCCATCATGCCGATGTGGGCGTGGAGGGGCTCCACCTCTAAATAAAAAAAAAAAAAACCTCATGTGCGACCAAGACGCACTGGACCTCCATTTGGAGTTATGGTCTGGGGCGCGATTTCGTATGACAGAAGGAGCACTCTCGTGGTTATACCACTCACGCTGACTGCAAAACGTTACGTCAGTCTGGTGATTCGGCCAGTTGTGCTGCCATTCATGAACAGCATTCCGGGTGGTGTTTTCCAACAGTATAACGCTCGTCCACATACTTCTGTTGTAACCTAATAGGCTCTACAGAGTGTTAACCTGTTGCTTTGGCCTGCTCGTTCACCAGGTCTGTCTTCTTTCGAGCACATACATATCATCAGACGACTACTCCAGCATCATCCACAATCGGCTTTAACACTCCCTGTATCGACCGACCAACCGCAGCAGGCACGGAACTCCATCCCACGATCTAACATCCGGCACCTGTACGATACAATGCACGCACATTTGGATGCTTGCGTGTAACATTCTGGCGGTTACAACGGTTGTTCATTTACCAGCATTTCACAATGGCAATGCCTTTATGGCGCTTGCACGAACTTGTCAGCTTTCAACGTTAATCATTTAAATATGTTACCTAGACAAATGTATTCCCAATGTTTAATTATTCTACATTAATTATTTCATGGTGTTGCAATTTTTTCTGCCAGTGTAATTCATACTAAAAACGTAAAAATATTAATTTCTTGTGATGTTACCATCCCAGGTTACAAGTTACTGCGTCAGATGTGAAGTCTGTATGTGAAACAGAAAAGATGCCACCCTTATGGATTTTTTTGTCATTGTATCAACATACAACATACTGAAATACGTCAGTGTAACAGTTTAAGCAGCCGCCCGCTGTGGCCGAGCGGTTCTAGAGGCTTCAGCCCGGAACCACGCTGCTGCTACGGTCGCAGGTTCGAATCCTGCCTCGAGCATGGAGGTGTGTGATGTCCTTAGGTTAGTAAGGTTTAAGTAGTTCTAAGTCTACGGGACTGATGACCTCAGATATTAAGTCCCATAGTGCTTACAGTCATTTGAACCATTTTTGAACAGTTTAAGCGAAAACACGCGTTGCGTGATCAGTGTCTTAAAATCATATGGGGTGCATGTCAGCTAATTTACCAGCACGTCAACATTTTTAGAAAAAAAAAAAAAATACAAAGGCAAATACAAACTTGGTCAAACACATTACTACACACATTTGCATGATCTAAAAATTTTGTATGACATAACAGAGAAAATAATGATATAAGTGGAATATTACACGTCAAACTTGCGGGAAGACGTGGAGTGTACTTCTTTATTATCAGCAAGCTAAATTACAATAAATGCTATCGTATGGTAAAACATTATAGCTTGAATCGATCTCAAAGCTGTTATAAAGTTTATATATACACCGAAGAGCCAAAGAAATTGGTACAGCTGTCTAATATCGTGTAGGGCCCAGATGAGCATGCAGCAGTGCCGCAACACGACGTGTCATGGACTTGACTAACATCTGAAGTAGCGCTGGAGGGAACTGACACCATGAATCCTGCTGGGATGCTCATAAATCCGTAAGAATTCGAAGGTGTTGAGATCTCTTCCGAACAGCACGTTGCAAGGCATCTGAGATATGCTCAATAATGTTCATGTCTGGGGAGTTTGGTGGCCACCGAAAAAGTGTTTAAACTCAGAAGAGCGTTCTTGGGGCCACGCTGTAGCAGTTCTGGACGTGTGGGGTGTCGCATTGTCCTGATGGAGTTGCCCAAGACTGTCGGAATGCACAGTGGACATCAGTAGTTGCAGGTAATCGGACACAATGCTTACGTGCTTGTCACCTGTCAGAGTTATATTTAGACGTGGAGATCTCTTCTGAAAGCACGTTGCAAGGCATCCCAGATATGCTAAATAATATTCATGTTTGGTGGCCAGCGGAAGTGCTTAAACTCAGAAGAGTGTTCCTAGAGCCACTCTGTAGCAATTATGGATGTGTGGGGTGTCACGTTGTCCTTCTGCAATTGCCAAAGTCCTTTGGAATGCACAATTGTCGTGAATGGATGCAGGTGATCAGACAGGATGCTTACGTATGTGTCACCTACCAGAGTCGTATCTAGATGTATCAGGGCTCCCATATCACTCAAACTGCAAAAAATGTTCAAATGTGTGTGGATTCTTATGGGACTTAATTGCTAAGGTCATCAGCTCCTAAGCTTACACGGTACTTAAGGACAAATACACACACCCATGCCCGAGGGAGGACTCGAACCTCCGCCGGGACCAGCCGCACAGTCTATGACTGCAGCGCCTGAGACCGCTCGGCTAACCTCTCACGGCTCAAACTGCACGCGCTCCACACCATTACACAGCCTCTCCCAGCTTGAACAGTCCCCTGCTCACATCGAGGGTCCATGGATTCATGATTTGAAAAGAGACTCATCCGACTAGGCAACATGTTTCCATTCATCAACAGTCCAATGTCGGTGTTGACGAGCATCGGCAAGGACTGAACCTTTGTTCGTGCCGCATTGAAATCTGCAGCAATTTACAGCCCGGCCGCAGCGATGTCGGAGATTTGATGTTTTACATGATTCCTGATATTCATGGTACACTCGTGAAATGGTCGTACGGGAAAATCCGGACTTCATCGCTACTTCGGAGATGCTGTGTCCTATCGCTCGAGCACCGGCTATAACACCACGTTCAAACTCACCTAAATCTTAATAACGTGCTATCGTGGTACCAGTAACTGATCTAACAACTGTTGTCTTGTATAGGTGTTGCCGACCGCAGACCCGTATTCTGCCTGTTTACATATCTCTGTATTTCAATACACATGCCTGTACCAGTTTCTTTGGTGCGTCAGTGTATATTGCTGTAGTAGGAAATATAGTGTAACACTATAGACGAGTCCGCAGCTCGTGGTCGTGTGGTAGCGATCTCGCTTCCCGCGCCCGGGTTCGATTCCCGGCGGGGTCAGGCATTTTCTCTGCCTCGTGATGACTGGGTGTTGTGTGATGTCCCTAGGTTAGTTATATTTAAGTAGTTCTAAGTTCTAGGGGGCTGATGACCATTGATGTTAAGTCAGAATAGTGCTCAGAGCCATTTGAACCATTTTTGAATACTTAGACGCATTACCTTGCGAGATCTTAGGTAAGGTGTTCAAGTCCGAAAGAATATTTACTACTATCAGTAGACACTTAAAACGTTTTGGAATTTGTTCTCATAAGCCAATTCTCATATTGTGGCAATAGGGAGGGAGCAGGGACATGTGACTGTTTAGTTTAGTACCGTCCAGTAGAGACACGATCGGCCATACGGGCGTAATTGTTGAGTCACTGACAAGTCGAGAAAGAGGTCATACGAACGACGAGTAATCCGCTAGAGCACAGAAAGCGCCAACGCGTCAATATTTCACACTTGTCTGGCACAGTTCATCGACCTGGTCACGTCATTATTGTTGACTTTTCGATCTATGAGTGATGAAATGTGGAGGGGAATTATGCAGCACAAAGACAGTACGACAGTAAAAAAAGGAAATCTAGAGAGAAAAATGTGAAGGTGGGGAACGGACAGTTAAACATAATAAAATTTTCAGAGTTATTCGAAAGCGCAGATATGCAGGCTACTACGCAGTCCCTCTCTCACTCTCTCACACACACGTACACACTCTCTCTCTCACACGCGTGTCGACGTCCTGTGGCACGCAGATTTTATCATACGCGGAAACAAAACAGACAACCTATTGCATTAATATTTCAGTATTGCTACGCCGACCGTGGAGCATAAATAATGGACAAATTTGCGATTGCTGGGCGCCCGCCCGCCACCGAGGAATTATGCATGGTCGCCGCCATTTTTAGCCTGCTGTCCGTCCGTCCGGCGTTTATTGACGGTGTAAACAGCGCTGAATGGGAGGCTGGAGAGGGGGAGCGCAGGATGGGCGCAGTTTACGCCGACAACCGCAATTAATGTACAGGGCGGCCGTGGGCGGTAAAGGTTCGGCGATCGTTACACGACCCCTCTGTTTGGGAGAGTGGTCACTGCGTCGACAGGAAAAGCGTTTTGCTTTCCTTCAGGTGACACCAGTCGGTGATCTGCTGAGGTAACTAGAGGTGGAGACGTCGCACATCAAGCTGGTGTGCCCATGTCGTAAATAAGAAAACATTATTGTAATAACTATGCGGCTAACTTACATTCTCCACATATGACCAGCAAAACACTATTTTTCTTTCTTTTTTCTTCTTCTTGTTTTTTACAAAAAGTTATCTGAGGTGGTCAAGCTTAAGATGTAGACGTGCTCAAAGAGTAAACACTTGGAAAGAACATATTTCATTCTCTTGGTCTTTTCACCAGATACACAGAGGGCAGCAACGAAACTGGCGTCTTCGAACGGGGTTCCATGGAGGGTGGCATATTACAAGGTATGCCCAAATGAAAAGGATATGCTGTTATAAGTAAAGAAATTTCACTAACAGTATTATAATTACAATTCATGTCGCCTGCCGGAGTGGCCGAGCGGTTCTAGGTGCTGCAGTCGAACCGTGCGACCGCTACGGTCGCAGGTTCGAATCCTGCCTCGGGCATGGATGTGTGTGATGTCCTTGTGTTAGTTAGGTTTAAGTAGTTGTAAGTTCTAGGGGATTGATGACCTCAGATGTTAAGTCCCATAGTGCTCAGAGCCATTTGATTTACAATTCATGTGGAACAGTACAACTATACATGACTGACAATTACATTGAATACACCAATCCCAACGCGCATCAAGGGAGCGGATAGCTTCAGTGTAGAGACTCCTGGGTTAAAAAACGCCTTCAGGCACAAATTTTCGTGCTTTATTAAATATGCGTTGCATTTCGGACCCTGTGGGTCCATCATAAGGCGTAAGTCGTCTTAATAAGATTTATTTGTGCTCTTGAATGATGTGAAGCGCATGTTCCTCTCATGAAAAGGTTTGATGAATTCGTAAGTCAAATATGGAAAATATGTGCGAAACAGTGGAAAATTAAACAGTGTAAACTTACCACACAATCAAAAAAAGCGTTTCTAACTTTTTTAACAACTTCGTAATCGGTTTCTCCATCCTGTTCATGCATATTACTTCACTCAAGAGGGACGTTTGTATATACCCTTTTGTAAATACTTCAGAGATGTTGTTTAATATGGGACGATCAAAGATGAAGTTATTCGTAGTGCCAGAGATCTAAGTGTTAAATACTATACATCCGTGGTCTAGAGGCTCTTCTCTAGCCGGCACGGCAGCTTAGCGTGTTCGGTCAGAGGGTTACGCGCCCTCTGTAATAAAAAAAACTGAGTCAATCGATCAACAACGAACATAAATGGATGTCTTACGACGTCCGCTCCGAGCAGATGCAACGAACACATGCGAACAAAATGAGATTAAAAAAAGGGGTAGCGTCTTTGATTCATAATCAAAACGTCTTCGGTCCCGGGTTCGATCCCCGCCACTGCGTAAATTTTGATAAATAGTCAGCATTGGCGGCCGAAGACTTCCGGCATAAGAAGTCAGCCTCCTTCTGCCAACGGCCTTGTCAAAGAGTACGGAGGAGCGGATAGAGGTTCAGGGCACTCTCTTGGCCTAGGGGTGGGAAATTGCCCCTAAAGGCAGAAGAATCAGCAATGATCAACGACATGAAGAAGGCAATCTAAACCACTGCATTAAAGACACGTAACGTGTATCCGCAGGACATGTGGCCTGTAACTGAAGAAGTGTCATGATGATCTCTCCATTGGCAAAAGATTTCGGAATAGTCCCCCATTTGGATCTCCGGGAGGGGACTGCCAAGGGGGAGGTTACCATGAGAAAAAGATTGAATAATCAACGAAAGGGTAACGGTCTACGAGTCGGGGCGTGGAATGTCAGAAGCTTGAACGTGGTAGGGAAACTAGAAAATCTGAAAAGGGAAATGCAAAGGCTCAATCTAGATATAGCAGGGGTCAGTGAAGTGAAGTGGAAGGAAGACAAGGATTTCTGGTCAGATGAGTATCGGGTAATATCAACAGCAGCAGAAAATGGTATAACAGGTGTAGGATTCGTTATGAATAGGAAGGTAGGGCAGAGGGTCTGTTACTGTGAACAGTTCAGTGACCGGGTTGTTCTAATCAGAATCGACAGCAGACCAACACCGACAACGATAGTTCAGGTATACATGCCGACGTCGCAAGCTGAAGATGAACAGATAGAGAAAGTGTATGAGGATATTCAAAGGGTAATGCAGTATGAAAAAGGGGGACGAAAATCTAATAGTCATGGGCGACTGGAATGCAGTTGTAGGGGAAGGAGTAGAAGAAAAGGTTACAGGAGAATATGGGCTTGGGACAAGGAATGAAAGAGGGGAAAGACTAATTGAGTTCTGTAACAAGTTTCAGCTAGTAATAGCGAATGTCCTGTTCAAGAATCACAAGAGGAGGAGGTATACTTGGAAAAGGCCGGCAGATACGGGAAGATTTCAATTAGATTACATCATGGTCAGACAGAGATTCCGAAATCAGATACTGGATTGTAAGGCGTACCCAGGAGCAGATATAGATTCAGATCACAATATAGTAGTGATGAAGAGTAGGCTGAAGTTCAGTCAGTTAGTCAGGAAGAATCAACACGCAAAGAAGTGAGGTACGGAAGTACTAAGCAATGACGAGATACGTTTGAAGTTCTCTAACGCTATAGATACAGCAATAAGGAATAGCGCAGTAGGCATTACAGTTGAAGAGGAATGGACATCTCTAAAAAGGGTCATCACAGAATTTGGGAAGGAAAACATAGCTACAAAGAAGATAGCTGCGAAGAAACCATGGGTAACTGAAGAAATACTTCAGTTGATTGATGAAAGGAGGAAGTACATCTAGGGCCGCAGTCCGGAACCGCGCGACTGCTACGGTCGCAGGTTCGAAACCTGCCTCCGGCGTGGATGTGTGTGGTGTCCTTAGGTTAGTTAGGTTTAATTAGTTCTAAGTTCTAGGTGACTGATGACCTCAGATGTTAAATCGCATAGTGCTCAGAGCCATTTGAGCCATTTTTGAGGAAGTACAAACTTGTTCCGGGAAAATCAGGAATACAGAAATACAAATCGCTGAGAAATGAAATAAATAGGAAGTGCAGGGAAGCTAAGACGAAATGGCTTCAGGAAAAATGTGAAGACATCGAAAAAGACATGATTGTCGGAAGGACAGACTCAGCATACAGGAAAGTCAAAACAACCTTTGGTGACATTAAAAGCAACGGTGCTAACATTAAGAGTGCAACAGGGATTCCACTGTCAAATGCAGAGGAGAGGGCAGATAGGTCGAAAGAATACATTGAAAGCCTCTATGAGGGTGAAGATTTGTCTGATGTGATAGAAGGAGAAACAGGAGTCGATTTAGAAGAGATAGGGGATCCAGTATTAGAATCGGAATTCAAAAGAACTTTGGAGGACTTACGGTCAAATAAGACAGAAGGGATAGATAACATTCCATCAGAATTTCTAAAATCGTTGGGGGAAGTGGCAACAAAACGACTATTCAGGTTGGTGTGTAGAATATATGAGTCTGGCGACATACCATCTGACTTTCGGAAAAGCATCATCCACACAATTCCGAAGACGGCAAGAGCTGACAAGAGCGAAAATTATCGCACAATCAGCTTAACAGCTCATGCATCGAAGCTGCTTGCAAGAATAATATACAGAAGAATGGAAAAGAAAACTGAGAATGCGCTATGTGACGATCAGTTTGGCTTTAGGAAAAGTAAACGGACGAGTGAGGCAATTCTGACGTTACGGCTAATAATAGAAGCAAGGCTCAAGAAAAATCAAGACACGTTCATAGGCTTTGTCGACCTGGAAAAAGCGTAGACAACATACATTGGTGCAAGCTGTTTGAGATTCTGAAAAAAGTAGGGGTAAGCTATAGGGAGAGACGGGTCATATACAATATGTACAACAACCAAGAGGGAATAATAAGAGTGGACGATCAAGAACGAAGTGCTCGTATTAAGAAGGGTGTAAGGCAAGGCTGTAGCCTTTCGCCCCTACTCTTCAATCTGTACGTTGAGGATGCAATGATGGAAATAAAAGAAAGGTTCAGGAGTGGAATTAAAATACAAGGTGAAAGGATATCAATGATACGATTCGCTGATGACATTGCTATCCTGACTGAAAGTGAAGAAGAATTAAATGATCTGCTGAACGGAATGAACAGTCTAATGAGTACACAGTATGGTTTGGGAGTAAATCGGAGAAAGACGAAGGTAATGAGAAGTAGTAGAAATGAGAACAGCGAGAAACTTAACATCAGGATTGATGGTCACGATGTCAATGAAGTTAAGGAATTCTGCTACCTAGGCAGTAAAATAACCAATGACGGACGGCGCAAGGAGGACATCAAAAGCAGACTCGCTATGGCAAATAAGGCATTTCTGGCCAAGAGAAGTCTACTAATCTCAAATACCGCCTTAATTTGAGGAAGAAATTTCTGAGGATGTACGCCTGGAATACAGCATTGTATTTATGTATGGTAGTGAAACATGGACTGTGGGAAAACCGGAACAGAAGAGAATCGAAGCATTTGAGATGTGGTGCTATAGACGAATGTTGAAAATTAGGTGGACTGATAAGATAAGGAATGAGGAGGTTCTACGCAGAATCGGAGAGGAAAGGAATATGTGGAAAACACTGATAAGGAGAAGGGACAGGATGATAGGACATCTGCTAAGACATGAGGGAATGACTTCCATGGTACTAGAGGGAGCTGTAGAGGGCAAAAACTGTAGAGGAAGACAGAGATTGGAATACATCCAGCAAATAATTGAGGACGTAGGTTGCAAGTGCTACTCTGAGATGAAGAGGTTAGCACAGGAAAGGAATTCGTGGCGGGCCGTATCAAACGAGTCAGTAGACTGACGAAAAAAAAAAAAAAAAACGCACGGACTTACTCATAGACAATATATAACATACACCGCGCATGTTCCTGTCTCTGTGGTGTCTCTGTGGCTTGAAACCAACTTCAGTCAGGTGATTTGAGGCAGAAAGGTGAGTTGCTGCCATTACACACTGTATAAAGTGGAGCGGACAGTTACAGTTTCTCTCATTTATAGCTGAAATCAAGCATTGATTTTGACAATTCGACGAACTGTAGTACAACTCTTACACATCTAGCAGTGCAGTTAAATTAATTTCTCCGAAATTCCTGATAATAAAGCAATAGTTATCGTATTTAGATGCGGCCAAGTTGAAACGAATTGAAAGTTCTTGTAACAAGCAACAGAATCACCATTCTTTAGTGAATACCTTTTTTTTACTGTGAATTCTTGTAGTTCACAGTTTCCACAGGAGTGGAAGACAAAATAACAATTTCGAACGCAGTCTTAGTTTTCTAACAATTCCGCAAGAATATGTGTTAACAGTTTTAGTAACTTTTGTAAGAAAGGATATTCGTTTATCTGAATAACTCAGGTATCTACCCAAAATGAACATACGTTTTCTGTATTTTGCTTAATCCAGTACAGATACCGAAACGTTATCAAGATGGGAAGCTAATATATCACAAGATGTTGATGATATTGGTGTGGTGAGCTACATATTAATGATATGACGTCTCAAAAGCTTAGTCATTCACAAGGTTTAACATCTCAGGACCAACATTCATCCCAACTTTCAACTTATGGAAATACATCTGCAAGTATTTTAAAGTAATTCACTTACGGAGCAGAGATTTTCGTCACTTATATAATCAGTAGGATACAAAAAAAGTCTTATCTGAGCACATGTGAAGGTCTTTACTTCTGCATCTAGTAAAAACTACAACCGCCCAATAATTGATATGTAAAAAAATAGTCGTAAATTGTGCACTATAAATGCATAATGACATACTCGGCTTTGTGCACCGAGTCACGTGACTTAGATGTTGGTTTCAGTAAAATGACGACATGCGCAGTCTAATTATCTCTGGTCTATGGAATAACTTTAGATTAGCTCTTAAGAATCACTAAAATGCCCGTGGCTTGTGAAATCTGTCTGTTCATTTAACATAGATTCTAATTTTTTTGATTTTATGGAGGTATATCTCCAGTTGTTCTAAGAGATTTAGGATCTTACCATTGGCTTCATTGTGTAAGTAGGCTGTTTAGGTTTTTATATTGGTAACGCCACGTAGCGCACTGTATGAAAATCACTGGCTGTGCTGCGTGCAGTCTGTGACTGGGTGGCATTGTTGTAATATTCGCTATTGTAGTGTTGGGCTGTTGGCTGTTAACAGCGCGTAGCGTTGCGCAGTTGGAGGTGAGCCGCCAACAGTGGTGGATGTGGGGAGAGAGATGGCAGAATTTTAAGAACGGACGATATGGACGTGTGTCTGCCAGAGAGAGTAAATTTGTAATACTGGATATCATGAACTGATTTTAATTAAGGTAAATACATGATTTGTTCTCTATCAAAATCTTTCATTTGTTATCTGTGCCTATCAGTAGTTTGTGCCTTCAGTAGTTTGGATCTTTTATTTAGCTGGCAGTAGTGGCGCTCGCTGTATTGGAGTAGTTCGAATAAGGAAGATTTTTGTGCGGTAAGTGATTCATGAACGGTATAAGTTATTGTTAGTCAGGGCCATTCTTTTGAAGGTAAGATTGCGGTGCACTAAAAATATTGTGTGTCAGTTTAGCGTTGATTAGAATAAGTAAAGAGAGTAATGTCTGAGTACGTTCAGTTTTGCTCAGCTGTTTTAAAATCAAATAATGTAGGAGGTTTATCAGCACAGTAATTCATTAATTTTTCTAAGGGGACGTTTCAATTTTGTAGTACTAGCAAATTGTTGTTGCACAACATATGTTTCCAACATACGTTGTGCAATAACTGTTTTTCCGAACTGGTTGAGCCTGAAAGTAATTGTCTGTTCCTGAAAACAGGTATTGAAGTTTCCGCCCGTTTCCCCCACATAGCACGCAGGACAACTGGGAATGATACTTTGGACACTCAACTGTTGCTGAATTTTTGTGTACTTGGTTTTACGTTATGGTAGAGTAAGTTCCCTAACATATTATTAGTTGAGAATGCAACTCTAATAGCTACCTGTTTTTTTTTTTTTTTTGACAACGTTGGTGATTTTTTTACGAAATGAGGCCCTAATATGGGATATTGACAAATAGGTTTTCTTCTTTCACAGTGTGGCCATTTATTGCCTTACTGCACTTCTTTGTTGCAAGTGAATCACCGAGTGAGGGGGCGCCGTTGTTAGCACACTGGACTCGCATTCGAGAGAACGACGGTTAAAACATGCGTCTGGCCATCCTGATATACGTTTCCCATTATTTCCCTAAATGGCTCCACGAGAATGCCGGGATGGTTCCTTTGAAAGGGCACAGCTGACTTCATCTTTCCCTAATCCGTTTGTACCTATCACCTCGCTGTTTGGTCCCATCTCCCAAAATAAACCAACCAACGAAGAGAACCTTAGACATTTCAGCGACTGCTTTAGGGGGCCGACGATATGCGAGTTACATGAGGAGATATCGTGACTGCAGACAGGATCTTCCAAGAAATGCCATCGAAATTTTGGAGATAGAGGGTCTTCTCGGTCACAGGTGACTTAGTGTTCTTATGGAGAAGAGCTATCTCATTCGAGAGCTCGCCCCTGCGCTTGTTGTTGAAGGCCTGTTTGAGCCTCAGCAAAGTGTTCCAATATTGCACAGTGTTAACTGTTGCACCTCGTGACAGCCAGTCCATGAGAAGAGATCCATCTTCATCTAACCAGAAACTGACCACCATTATTCCTCCAGAACAGGCTTTTTTTTGGACAAAGGGAGGCAGGACACCGCCACTGCATGCTCTCCGTTTGGAGGCAGGATTGGTGTCTCCATGTCCTTGATGTTTACACGTCACTCCTCATAAGGCTGACACCACCGGAATATTGTACACCGTGTAAGAAACTGACCTCTGTACATCTTTTCCATCCTGCGACTGATTTGTGAAACATGCTCCGGCCGCTCTTTGTGCTGATCGAGAGGAATCCATCGTGCAACAAACTGCGCAAACCACTGTCCAGAAATGAGGAAACTGGTGCGAAGCCGTTCACTCCGTTCATACAACTGGCAGTAGCACCACACCATCTCTCGGCAGACACATTCACCCACGGGGGTCTCCTCTTCTATCTTGCATACCTCACATCCATACCTCACCATCCGAGGGTGGTGACGGTCTCATTAGAATAGTGATGCGACGCTCTTCTGGTGTTAACTACAGATTGCTTGGTAGATTGCTTTTTCGTTCAGACAGTTTTTTTTTTATCAGGCGAATGAAACTAGTGTCTGCGCCACGTCAGCTACGTGAATGTACTCTCCAGGTCTGAGTGGCTTCACTCAGTGCGAGACAACCGACTGACTCAAGTCTCTCACGGTTACGTCAGTTGTATTAATGTTTTCACTCAGTCTCTGGGTTTGTGTGATTTCACCTATTTTTCAGCGTTCTGGTTATGTATGAAACATGACTAGGAATCGCAACTTTTTTTAGCGACAGATAACGTATCTTATTTGAAGGACAGGTGAATAAAGAGCAAAATATGGAAACACCGCTTCAACGTGAATGCATGCCCGTCAAGCCTGCAGGTGACGCTGTTGTGTTTGACCAGAAACGCCACCCGAGCAGTGCTCTGAATATGTGGCAAGTGTCAGTCTTGATCACAACAGTATTCTGGGTAGTCGTGAGCGCGCTATGAAGCAGCCAAGTGAATCAGAGCGTGGGCGACTTGTTGGTGCTCCGTGTGGCGGGTTCTTCCGGACTGAGACTGCCGAAATGTTTGGTGTTTCAACAGGAGCCGTACAGGGAGAGCAGAAAAAAAATCCGCTAATTCACAATACGGACGAAACTATGCATTGAGTGGATGATTGTGACGACAAACAACAGGAAGCCTGCTGCAAAACCCTCTGCATAACTGAATGTCTCAGTCGCTAACTCTGTCAACACCAAAACAATACGAAAGGAGCGACAGGGAACTTCAGGGCAAGCTACGATTCCAGAAACACCTGCGTTGAAAATCCCCGTAACACGAAAACGTGGTGCCAAAGCCTTAAAACTTGGACTATGTAGTAATACAGTAATGTCATTTGGCCGAGTTAGTGTTGTTTCACGCTGTCTAACTTCTGGGCGAGTTTACGTCGCAAGAGTGAAGCATGGCTGAGGTCCGGTGATGATTTAGGAAACCATATCGTGATATTCGACTGGCCCCATTGTCTGCTTTGCATATTTCGAGGCTTTTGACACTCCTCCGCTAACTGGATATAACCTCCAGAGAACGGACTACGTCAGTCGGGACGAACGTCAGTTATTTTAAGTGCCACGTACGACTTTTCTGCTCTACTCACCACGAAGACGCAAGTTGCTGCTGCTGCAGTGTACCTGCAACATAAGGTCACTATCTCTTCCCTCTACCAAACGGCTCTTCAACCAGTCTATCAGGAGGATATCAGCAGCCTCATTCACAGCTCCCCACCTATCCTTCTTACGTGTTGATTTTAATGCACAGAACGTGCTATGGGGCTCCACTACTACCTGCCCCTGCGGCAGAACTGCTGAGGTGATTTAGCTGACACTTTGGTCTCTTGAACACGTGTTTGACACCAGTAGTGGCTGGTGGTTGTGAGCTAACATCCCACAAATGTTCGGGTTCACACGCGCTGCCTCTTCGTCGAAATGTCTTGGCTCAAACTCGTCTAGGGGTTCAACCGTATGTGTCACATTACATACTCTGAATTAGACACTTGTGACCCTTTGATTAAATTGTCTGGCTGATGGAAAGTTTTCGAAATACGCAGTTAATGTAGCACATAACCATAATAATAATATCGGGAACTAAATTAACGACCCTTAATGATGTAGGCCACACCGTTTCGGTTTGGTTAGAATGTTTATTCAGAAAGCAAAGTAATAGCGAAAGTGGTCGTATTTAGAATACTATTACACTCGAGGACATATCCATTTGACACATTTCGATCATTCACAATCTCATCGCGAAACAAGTCTAAGACTCCACTTCGTTAACTACGCGAAAAGTTCACCGCTCAGAGACTAAGCCCCCGATACCACACAACGCGAAATTTCCTAAGTAGTTTCACTTCATAGCTGCCTAAAGACCGACTGTCCGCTTTCGCGTCTCAATCCGAACTGTCCCCTTTGGTGTCTCGACCAGAAGTGCCCACTGTCTGTCTCCGACGGCGTTTCCTGCGTGACGAACATCTTTGCTCAACTGACTAGCGCAGTTTCCTTTCCTGGAGCCGTCCATCTCATTTGATATAGCTTATTCTACATTACCTTACATTTTAACATATTTAAATAATTAAACGTGACCACTTTCACGTTCTAAACAAAGTAACAATAATATAAATTACATAATAAACGTTAAATTCTTTTACATAAAACCAATGCAATTGCCTTCTTAACTTTGAATGTCACTGCCAGTAGCCTTGCACCATTGTGCTTTAGGATAAATAAATAAAGAACAAAAGTACCTATTATGCACTAAACTTAACAAAAATATTCTATTACCTAATGTTTCAATAAAGTGTCACGCTATTATCGTTCAATGTGTTTTGTGTGGAGGAAATGACGATCTGATGCTTAACTGAAAATACTGTTAATTTAAATACTATATCTTTTAAACAAATAAAGTAACAGAGTTTGATATTTACAACATCTGTCATTTTAATGATGCGCTTTTATATGAAATGTCGATCGTTAAGATCGACCAAAGCGTTTAGATTTTAGCATTCAGGTCTTTGTTACAAAACTTGTTAATTTCACTTAAACATTAAATCTTAAACTATTAGAGATGTTGTCAATATTCAAGTTTTACTGGGATCACTGTGGAAATTTATGGGGGATGGCAGATTAAAATTACTGTGGCTTTATTCCCTGAGTTACTACAGAATTAAACAGTTTCCATAAATGTTTCCATAAATATTTCCCTTTATGGCCGATCTTAGGTCCGCCATATTTAACACTGCTACATCTCCTTGGCCACAAAAGCCTTCTACTGGGGTTCCCTATGACGTTGGTTCTCGTCTGTGTCACTCGCACACTACAGTGCTTGGGTCTCAATAGACAACAGACGCCTGTGAGTTTCCCCATCTCGTGGTGAATCTGCGCCCTTTGTGGCACACGGTCCTGGACGACAGGGTTCGTTTCACAATTCCCGAAGGCTGACTCTTTCGGCCAATATACTTAAATTAGAGAGAAATGCTCAGTAACTCACATGGTCATGTGCTACAGCGCACTGTATTGCACTTAAATTACGTCACTTCTCTTCGAATGCAAGCTAGAAATCACAATATAAGTACGGCATTTCACTTCGAATTCGTGCTGGTATGAAAATAAAACGGACGACAGCATGTTTTGTAGTTGTCTCTGTGTTACAGCTATAAATCAGTGTCTAGTGCTGAAATGACGGTCAGCTAGTCTGCGGTTAACTTGGAGAAGGGACGCAGCCGTCTATTTTCGGCGGCACATGTTCTGATGCGAAATCATCCCTTCTGGCACTATGGGTGCTATGCTGCTCACAGCACCAGGCCATTATTTTTCTTTGAAAATGCATTTAAATCTAACAGGGAAGGACGTGGGCAGAGTTCACTGATGTGGCTGGAACTATCTGAGTAGATGCAGGAGATTCCCCTCTCAAGTTCCTAGAATATTTCGCTTGAGTGGACCATAGGAAATGATAAGACTCTCTCTAAAGCTTTATGCATACAGTATGAGGGATTTTTGAGCAGTTGTTGATGTAACGGTGCTGTGGATCAGCAGTCTAGTGCACCAAGTGGCAAGTAATTGCTCTGATTCGATTCCCACTGCTACCACCATTCTTTCTTTTCATTTAATTTTATTCCCCACATTGTTAAACTGTCAATTATAAAAGTTGAATTATTTAAACAGTTCAGTTTATGCATATAAAATTAATATTTTCAATTTAGTTATGATTACAACTCTTGTAAGTCGAAAGACTTTCAGTGGTGGTACGAAAAGCAAGTATGCGTGGAAATATAGTGTGAAAGAGTACGGAAAGTGATACATCTGAGGGTGTCATGTTCACAATGCACTTCCTACTTTTCATGTTTGTTATTCGGGAACAGTGATGCTTGGGGTACAGGAGGAGCGAAATATCTGGGACACAGTAATGCAGTAATAAAAACGTAGCAGAAATCATAAACATATAAACAAAATACTTGACCTTAGTTCATTAGATAAAGCTAATATTGAAGCAATATTAAGTCACGCCTGAAATACAACATGTTTATTTTTCTAATACTGTGGCACATTGGTAAAATTTTACATGAGCCGCCACTGACCGCCACACTTTATAGAACTAGTACGAGTTCCTTCTCTGCCACTGATCTTTCGATACCCTCATCCTCGGTACCTTCACAAACATAGCACAGTGAGAAGTGGTTCACGACTTCCTTTCTAGTGATGAATTGTCTGGGTTCACCTGTCAGACAGAGCAGTGCCCGAAAGTAAACCGCCACAATGACCCTCAGTATCGCGAACTGGACGCTGTATAGCCTTGACAGCGTCAGGACTGAATGGGCCATATCACATGGACCACCACGCCACTGAAGCGCTCATTCTATAATGTTCGGGTCACAGAGACGGCTATTTCCCTGGTTGCGTGGTGAATGTCGCTCTATCAGGGACGGGCGGTCGTCTCTGTGTTGTTCAAATGTCAGCTAACAGGGAACCTCACAGCCATTCCTATAGCAAAGGAAAAATGTTATCGAATGATAGAGTAACCTTCAGATTAGGAGCCTTTACCGCCATTTGAACCCGTTCTATATATTCGGAGAGTTTCTCATCGAACCCCTGCACTCGCCAATAATATTGGCTCTCAATACTGCCGAACCCTTGGTGAGAGTTTACGCTTAATTATCCAAGTCTCTTAATTCACCTAAGGTAGCCCGTCCGCGCAAGGCCTAAGAAAGAATTTCACTAAGAAGCCCTTTACATAACGGATACAAAAAACGTAGCACAACCACCTGGGGAAACTGCAGAGCACTAGTATGTATTTCGAGGTTAACTTGACTTACGTCATCAATCATTAACTCTGAAATACCTTGCAATAAATACATAATAAGATTGGGCAACTTGGCAAACACCTCCAATCCCTGACCTTTAAACACTTGACTAATAAAACTCTGGTTATTGTTACCCAGGGATGCCCAACTCTCATCTTCATCATGAACATCTTCCGATTCTAATACACTGGCCTTAACCTGCAGTTCCTTTACTCTTTGGGTAAGTTGGCTAACCAATCCCTGCTGTTATTTATTCAGACACAGTAATTGTAAGTCCTGCAAACGAGAGTGCCAATGCCACAACCGGGCCTGCACCCGTCCCCTCTGTCTCGAGGTAACACGAGTTTCGTGAAGAGAGGCAATATTCTGATTTAATTGATCGACAGGACTACTAATGGCATGTGAGCGTCGCTGACCTGCCCGATGAGTTCACTGGAAACAACTACTTGATTGTTCAAAAAAATGTTCAAATGTGTGTGAAATTTTATGGGACTTAACTGCTAAGGTCATCAGTCTCTAAGTTTACACACTACTTCACCTAAATTATCCTAAGGACAAACACACACACCTATGCCCGAGGGAGGACTCGAACCTCCGCCGGGAACAGCCGCACAATCCATTGCAGCGCTCCATAGACCGCTCGGCTAATCCCGCGCGGACTTGATTGTCAATGTACCACGGAACCAAATAACCAAGTCCGTCACCGCACCCTACGTATGCTGCCGACGAATGAGCAATTCGTAAACTGACTGATCCTTCTTTAAGAAGGTCAGACCGGGACAATCACGTTGCCCCATCACGACACAAGTCAAGTTTACAAGTGGCTGTAAAACAATTTCAAGGAGATAGCAAACGAATCAAACTGAAAATCTGTACAGTAAATGCAATACAGTGAAGAAAATCTAAACCTCTCTCCTTAACTAGGAAGGAAAACTACCACGCTCTGCTACCATTGAGACACGCGCACCTCCCTCCAGTATTTCAACAAAGGCTTAATCAGTCTTTTATCCAACAAATATTATATGCGGAGATAGGAAATCAAGGGAACAACTGAAATAGCGCATCACTTCACTGCAATGTGCATTTATTGTAACACTTGGTTACAGACCAAGAAAATGTCGCCTGTTACACTTGACAGACAATTGCACTAGAACAATAATAAACACCTGATTCAGTTTTCTGCACTTTAAAGTTCAACAGGCGAACACAATTTAAGTTCTCCTATAAATATAAATATGCCCGAAGGGGCGTTAAAGAACTGGTTATGAAACAGTCACTTATAACACCAAGGCAGGGAAAAAAATTACCAAGATAACACATTGACTAGAACATTAAGGTGAGTAACAGGAAGGTGTACCGTTCACAACGCCTTACTGTGGCAGTTAACCTCCAATAACTTCCTTTCTTTAGATTATGTTATTACGTACAGCTCAATAGTAACAAAAACATTTAGATTCCACCGATATATATATATATATGAAATGGAAAAAAGAAAAAAAAGGTGAGAGTCAAGTTTACACTCGTAAGCAGCACACGCAGAACACGAGAATAAGGTGTTCATTAAACAAACTGCTCCTTGTTCTATCATTTACACACCGACGGAACAAATAATCTTTGCCAAATTACTGCAGACGCCGGAATCTCCAGTTGCTTGCAAATGACGCAAATGACGGTCAAAACGTGTTACTTTAAATCCGGTGACATCCGCAGGATAAGAGTTTCAATGGGCAACCAGGCCTCATCCCCTTGGATCGACCTGCGATCAAAACAGTAACATTGGCTGCTATCACGGCTTTAACGATGCATCACACCTGACACGAGTCACGCCAAACATCAACAAAACGCGGTGGCCTCCTTTACGCTCCCAGACGTCCACAATCAGAGTTCCTCCTCCCGACCGACGCTCTCCCGCAAACACTGTAGGCGGCCGGCCGCAGCAACGCCACAGCGCCCTCTGGTTAGGAAAAGGAAACAACAGAGCGCGAAGCGGGAATTTCAAAAGTAACGCTCTACAGACAAGGAGGAAACGCAGAGAACCAGCCGTGACATTTCGTCACGGTTCAGTTAGGTTTTCAGGGAGAAGTCTGAGGAGCCTCTTAACTGGTGTAATGAGAAACGGACGAACTTGGGTGACGTAGTACAGACAATGGCGGATCATTTCACTAGAGTAAAGCCGTCGACACACGGACCGTGCATCCGAACTTTGAGCGTTGAGCGTGCCGAGGTTTTGACGTCATAGCCTGGAACAGCACGATCGGGAGTCTTTCCGTACGTGCCGAGCAATATCTGGCATGTCAGATATTCTGAGCGTGCTTCTGAGCGTTGACCAATTAGATGGCACAACGCCACCTACGTCACACGCACGCCGTCTCCCTTCAGTACAGAGTTGTGAGGCGCCATATTGGCATTCATTTCAAGCCTATAAGTATATATGCCGTTTCTAAGGACCTGCAAAATTGAGAATCACTGGAAAACACGTTGTTAACTGTGTGATTCGTTCCAATAAAATAATGAGAACATCATGTTCGTGGCAAAAGAATTATTTTAACTTGCGTATATGAGAGTATGCTATTTGAAGGCAGCGACACATTGAAGATCTAACCAAAACGCATTGTTCTTCGTACAATTTGTTATAATTGAATTTCAGTTAGCAATATATCTACGATTAAGGGTGTCGCCAAGTCGTAAAATGCTATGATTTAACAGCAATCTGTTGTACGCTGGCACGGTAGCTCAGCGTGTACGGCCAAAGGGCTACGTGCTCTCTGTAATAAAAAAAACCGTTAAGTAATTAACGATCAACTTGAACGGATGTCTTGTGACGTACGATCAGACCTAACGCAACGTACTACATCGAGCAAAAAAAAGAAAAGAAAAGCTTAATGAGTAGCGTCACTAATTCCTAACACGTTGAAACTTAAGGCCGTGGTTCACGTCTCGACACTTCTAATTTATTTTCTTAACATTGACGTTTTTATTAGTTTCTGATACTTTATTATTAGTTTAATGTAAGTATATACTATAATATTTGATGTTACGTAAATATAAGTTCACCTTTTTTAGAGGGGTGGCTTTGTTCGATTGGCTTAATCTACAGGACACCTTGAGCTATTTGCATAAAGATATTTTGCACCTTTTTTCTTGTACTCTTCGTAATTCACATGTTGCAAAGGTTCTGCTACTGGATAGGAACAGTGATCAAGTAAGACTGACCTTGGGGTTATACTAAAATGTGGGAAATATAAAGTAATGAATATCTTATGCGAAGAAGTATTCCAAATTTGTACCGCACTGTTTGTAGTAGAACTTTTATAAGCCTGTGTCCTTACTGATTGGACATGGTAATTTCCTTTTCATGGACGATGGGGGAAATGTGCGTTTTAATAGAGCTAACGTGCGAATTTTACGCGCGCCCGTTTAGTAAATAGTGTAATTTACGAACTAGAAACATCCCGCAACTGTCGCTGGAGTGCGTTGTGATCGCATATACCACGTTGAGGCCTCCGTGCCGTATGCACAAGTCACATCATTTCTGAGCGTTCGTCAGTACGTTGAACTTAGCACGTTCAATGTTGACGTTCCACTGCACGGTCCGTGTGCCGACGGCTTAACCGTCACCTTCAGTCACGGCCCAGCTTTCCAACGGCAAGCAATTGCCGCTCAGAGGGTTGGTTACGATTCCGGTTCCACCAATTATGAAGTGGCGGATATCCATTTGGGAGCTTCAATCTGCGTTGTCTGTGGCTCGTCACACATCACATGCCCGCGACAGCGTCCGTTACACCATATTACGGCACCGTAAAAGTAACAGCAAGCAGATCCTCTTCGATCTTTTTAACTTAATACAGTCATCTGGACAGTTACCAGAATCGTGGAGAGACGCTGTTTTAATCGTCCTCTTCAAACCTGCGAAGGACCACACGTGCCGGAGCAGTCGTCCTAATGTTGCCTTCATTAAATGCGTGGGAAAGATCCTAGAGCGGACGGTCAGCCACCACTATGTCTGTGTTTATAACTTCAGGCAGCTCTAAAATTAGTCTCAGTTTGGATTCAGGTGACACTGATCGACTGTCAACAATTTGATCCACCTGAAGGTGACTAGAAAACAGGTTTTCCTCCGCAGGTATCACCTCACAGGGATTATCTTTGAGGTTGAGAAAGCCTACGATGCTACTTGGAGGCATAATATTCTCTGCCAGTTCCGTGAATGGCACATCAGTGGACGTTCGCCAGTTTTCATACCGTCCTTTCTTTCCCCACGTTATTTTAAATACAGGATCAGCAATACCTGGTCCAGTCATTTTGAACAGGAGGCAACAACCCTCGCGGTAGCGTTTCAAGTGTGCCAATGTTTGCAATTGCTATTAAGAATATTACGTCTACGGTGATGAACCACATACCACGTTCCCTATTGGTGGACGACTTTCCTACTTTCAGCTCTGTCTTCCAGCAATGCGGGTAGCTACAGCTAACAGGTAGCTACAGTTAACAGTTGGGTGGTTGGAAGAACGTGTAGAGGAAACTTGCTTTAGATTTTCGACTGAGAAATCTGGATGTGTTCTTTTTAACCGCTCGTGCTCTGTTTTTAATTTGCCTGAATCGAGAACGACGGACACTATTATAATCTTTAAGGAATTACTGAGGTTTCTGGCACTCATTTTCAATGATAAAGTTACTTGGCCGCCGCACCAGAAAGATTTGAAGGAAAGGTGTCTCATAACCCTTAGTATTTTAACACAATCACAAAGCTTGGTGAGCAAGCAGAACTTGTCTGCCCCAGTTTCATCAAACAATTTCACGTTCCGGGCAAGACCACGGGTGTATGGTGGGTGGGTCTGCCAGAAAACTCTGTTAAAAATATTGAGTGCCGTCCACCTCGAGACAATTAGGTTGGCCAGAAACCCCAATAACTTCTTAAGAGGCCCAGAATTATGTTAGAACTGACCATGTTCAAGAAAAAATGCACTTGAAATGTAATTGTTAAGTATGTTTTTTAGAGCACATTCGGTAAGAGCTGCAATTATGCTGAAGAATTTTAGCGTTTTTCCATAACTTCAATAAACACAACAGATACACATATTGGGGACGTTAGTCATCAAAAGTATATTCTCCTTCACTATTTACAACAATCTGCCAACGATGAGGTAACTTTTCGATTCCGCGACTGTGAAATCACGTGGTTTTGAGACGAAGTACTCGTGGATCGTGCCATGTTCGGAGCGCATTCCCATCCGGTAAGCAAATTCCTTGAAGGTTGTTTGATAGAGAGCGTAAAAGGTGAAAATGAGAGGGGGCGCGATCAGGTAAATAAGGTGGGTGCGGAATTACACTACTGGCCATTAAAATTGCTACACCACGAAGATGACGTGGTACAGACCCGAAATTTAACCGACAGGAAGAAGATGCTGTGATATGCAAATGATTAGCTTTTCCGAGCATTCACACAAGGTTGGCGCCGGTGATGACACCAACAACGTGCTGACATGAGGAAAGTTTCTAACCGATTTCTCATACACAAACAGCAGTTGACCGGCGTTGCCTGGTCAAACGTTGTTGTGATGCCTCGTGTAAGGAGGAGAAATGCGTACCATCACGTTCCCGACTTTGATAAGGGTCGGAATGTAGCCTATCGCAATTGCGTTTTATCGTCCGCGACATTGCTGCTTGTGTTGGTCGACATCCAATGACTGTTAGCAGAATATGGAATCGCTGGGTTCTAGAGGGTAACACGGAATGCTGTTCTGGATCCCAACGGCTTCGTATCACTGACAGTCGAGATGACGGGCATCTTATCCGCATGGCTGTAACGGATCGTGCAGCCACATATCGATCCCTGAGTCAACAGATGGGGACGTTTGCAAGACAACAGTCATCTGCACGAACAATTCGACGACGTTTGCAGCAGAATGGACTATCAGCTCGGAGACCATGGCTAGGTTACCCTTGACGCTGCATCACAGACAGGAGCGCCTGCGACGGTGTACTCAACGACGAACCTGGGTGCACGAATGGCAAATCGTCATTTTTTTTTTCGGATGAATCCAGGTTCTGTTTACAGCATCATGATGGTCGAATCCGTGTAGATTAGATAGATTAGATTAAAACTAGTTCCATGTATCATGAATACGATATTTCGTAATGATGTGGAACGAGTCAAATTTTCCAATACATGACATAATTAAGTTAATTTACCAACATAATAAGTTAATATAACAACTTTTAATTTTTTTGTTTTTCAAATTTTTTAATAAATTTTTGTTTGGTTTTCCTTTTTTTCTTAATTTATATCTAAAAATTCCTCTATGGAGTAGAAGTAGTTGTCATTCAGAAATTCTTTTAATTTCTTCTTAAATACTTGTTGGTTATCTGTCAGATTTTTGATACTATTTGGTAAGTGACCAAAGACTTTAGTGGCAGTATAATTCACCCCTTCTGTGCCAAAGTTAGATTTAATCTTGAATAATGAAGATCATCCTTTCTCCTAGTATTGAAGTTATGCACACTGCTATTACTTTTGAACTGAGTTTGGTTGTTAATAACAAATTTCATAAGAAAGTATATATACTGAGAAGCTACTGTGAATATCCCTAGATCCTTAAATAAATGTCTGCAGGATGATCTTGGGTGGACTCCAGCTATTATTCTGATTACACGCTTTTGTGCAATAAATACTTTATTCCTCAGTGATGAATTACCCCAAAAGATGATGCCATATGCAAGCAATGAGTGAAAATAAGCGTAGTAAGCTAATTTACTAAGATGTTTATCACCAAAATTTGCAATGACCCTTATTGCATTAGTAGCTGAACTCAAACGTTTCAGCAGATCATCAATGTGTTCCTTCCAATTTAATCCCTCATCAATGGACACACCTAAAATTTCTGAATATTCTACTTTAATTGTATGCTTCTGATTAAGGTTGAAACATCCCCTTCTTACAAGGTCTCTGTTTATTAATGGCGTCATACCATTTACTGTACGGAACTGTATGTACTGTGTTTTATCAAATTTCAGTGAGAGTCCGTTTACAAGGAACCACTTAGTAATTTTCTGAAAGACATTATTGACAATTTCATCAGTTAATTCTTGTTTGTCAGGTGTGATTACTATACTTGTATCATCAGCAAACAGAACTAACTTTGCCTCTTCATGAATGTCGCGGTGAACGCACATTGGAAGCGTGTAATCGTCATCGCCATACTGGCGTATCACCCGGCGTGATGGTATGGGGTGCCTTTGGTTACACGTCTCGGTCACCTCTTGTTCGCATTGACGGCACTCTGAACAGTGGACGATACATTTCAGATGTGTTACGACCCGTGGCTCTACCCTTCATTCGATCCCTGCGGAACCCTACATTTCAGCAGGATAATGCACGACCGCATGTTGCAGGTTCTGTACGGGCCTTTTTGGATACAGAAAATGTTCGACTGCTGCCCTGGGCAGCACATTCTCCAGATCTCTCACCAACTGAAAACGTCTGGTCAATGTTGGCCGAGCAACTGGCTCGTCACAATACGCCAGTCACCACTCTTGATGAACTGCGGTATCGTGTTGAAGCTGCATGGGCAGCTGTACCTGCACACGCCATCCAAGCTCTGTTTGACTCAATGCCCAGGCGTATCAAGGCCGTTATTACGGCCAGAAGTGGTTGTTCTGGGTACTAATTTCTCAGGATCTATGGACCCAAATTGCTTGAAAATGTAATCGTATGTATGCTCTAGTGTAATATATTTGTTCAATGAATACCCGTTTATCATCTGCATTTCTTCTTGGCGTAGCGATTGTAATGGACAGTAGTGTACTTCCTAACCCAGCTCATATATGGTGCTTTTTTGTCACTCTAGCAGAATGAGGGCTGGCGTTATCGTGGAGTAGCATCACCTCACGAAGTCTTCCTCGTCGTTATTCCCGCGTTGAGCCTGCAAGACGTCTCGGTTGTTAACAATATGTCAGCAGTGTTGGTTACATCTCGGGGAAGCAATTCGTAGTACACCACACCGTCGCTGTTCCTGCTGATGGATAACATTACCTTTTGTTGATGAGCGCAGGTCTTTGTGCGGGCAGTTGCTGCTTTGTTTGGCCTCAACCATTCCTTTCTTTCCCTTATGTCAGCATAAAGTTACCATTTCTCGTCCCCAGTAACGATACAGTTGAAGAATGGTTGGTGTAGTTCAAGAGTCGGTTTTTGATGAGCAAGCAGAGATGCACGTATGGCCACTGGCTGATTTATATGACTTTGGCTTTGATATTTGAACCTTCCCCATTACATGTAAATGTTTGCACGATGGTGGAATGAGCACAGTTCATTACATTTGCCAGTACTCGAATAATAGACGTGGATAATTGTCGATTAATGCGTTTAAACGATCTTCATAAAACACGTAATGTCTTCCTGAACGTGGACAGTCAATAATTTCAAACCGATCCTTAAAACTAGAAACCATTTTGTTGCCGTGCTCTGTCCAATGGCATTATCCCTGTTGTGACTGACAATTCGTAATTTTTCACAACACAACTTTTATTGATCTAAGTTCACAAGGTTGATGACTGAACATACAAACGTAACGTAATAATTACGAAAAAAGTCTCCGAATTGAGGCAAACAAAAGTTCACTTCTTATTTTCCACAAAGGTTCGTGGTAACACGCTCAGACACTAGTAACAGTCCAATTCCGAGACGAAGACGTAATCTTCGACTGTTGCAGTACACGAGGTCGGCATCCGACGTGAACTGAACTTAGGGCCTTATTCCAGATCCTAAGTAGCTGTCTCCAGCCAATCAGATTTCGGCATAGTGATACTTCCTGCAGGCCGTGGCTCGAGCTCCCCCTGCAGGAAGTAGTGCACCTAATGTCTTTTCCATTATCTTGTGCGTAAATAGCCGGTGTTTACAATGGTGCTTTTGGGTACGCCTTTGGGTGTAGACAACCTCGTCCTCTGTAGTGTTTTACGGGTTGCCGGCCCTCAGGGGCTACCTTGGCTCGGTATAACAATCCCTATACATGGCGAACATCTTCCTGGCTGCCTCCGCTGCTGTCACACCTGTCTATTGAAATCAGACGAAAGAATACGTCGGCAACGTTACGATTTCTCCACTTGGCTTTCCATTTTCTAGCGCCCACAGCTCCACTCATTACACACAAATGAAAAAATTATTGTATGTAAATGCAGATAGCAACGCTGAACTACAAATAAAAATTGGCGATCTATAAATAAAGCAATACCAACGGGAATACTGACATGCTAAACAACGCATACAGACCTCTCTAAACGATGTGATACCTTTGCCTTATCGATGGTATTCCCCGACCGTGTCTTCAGATACCGACTGCTTGGTCTGTTTACAGCACGCAATCCTGAAGGCACTGAAGCAGGTGAGGCGTCATAGAAGCAAGCAGTTTCTAATGTACCCCGATCCCATTAGTGCTCTTCAAGCTTCACAGCAAATGTACCCATAGGAGAAAACGATTCAAATATTACATGACAAACTACTCTTTCTCCAACAGGAGGGGGTACAGATATCTTATCTGCGTACTAGGGCGTGTCGGAATTCGGAGAAATGAGTCAGCAGATGTAGCGGTCAAGGAGTTCTGCAGCGAAGTCAGTTTGACTCTATGTACCGCACAACGGCAGACTGCTTTCCCATACGGCTGTGGGAGGAGTACCGGCGGGGCATGAGGGACAATAAGCTGCAGCTAGTGAAGCCAACTGCTTTTCTGGCTGTGGCGACTAAAATTTTCCCCACTGTCTGTCAAAATACTTTTATCATCAAGTCGCAACAGTAGAGATGCATGTTTAGGTGATCTATACAAGAAATTAAAACAATACAGAATTACAGTGCTTTGAAAACGGACGTGCACTATCATAATGGGCCATATATCAATGAGACCTGTGTACTCACAGGTGTTTTTAAACAGTCGCGGCGCGTCAGAATTAGTACTTAGAGCCAAGTCCCATCTTACATCGTCAAGACAGAAACACATAGCTAAAAGCGGATGTCCATGATTAAACTGGTAGGGACAACAGAAAACCTATAAGTGATACGAAGCCGGACGAACCTATTTAAAAACATGAGTCCAGTATAAGTATGATAACTGACTGAAAACACCACATTAACTTATCTTAGCTTCTACAGGTAGGTCTAATATAGCCTTGAATGTCTTACCATGCCACACCATAGATGTGTGCACGGCATCAGCCTAAGCTGCACTGATGGTTCGGTACTACGAAACACGAGTGTGAGGTGGCGCTAGTGCGAGTCTCGGGCCGCGCTGATGCTATCTATGACTAGGAAGGTGGGGTTGACGTTACAGTGCGTCTAACTTACATACTATTACGTCTAATATGGTCATTAGGAACTGTTCTCTTTTTAAAGATATTCTTAGTTACAAACGACCAAAAACTTTAAAATACAAGATAATATAACCCTGAAAAAATCTAGGTAATAATATGAATTTTTTAAATGCTTTATTGCACTATTTTTAGAATCAGTAAGCTTATAGCTTAGAGTTGCGGGTCACATAAGGAAGATTTTTAATCATATCCAATTACGTCAATTGAATATGAAAATAAATAAAACCAAGTTTTATGAAAAGAACAACCACAACACAAAATAACGTTGTTCCGTAGGGATGCAGCCGTTGCTTGTATAGGTAGTTAGGCTAAATATTATATACCTATACAATCAACATTAGATACTAGACTTTAGTGGCGTAGCTCTGGCCGTGCCTTACCTCATAGCGGTCTCTTAGACGGGACGAAGTCAAGTGACCCACTTGGCTCCCTATTCCAGCCAGAAGATCTCCGAGTCGGTGACGTCTGTCACCTACGAATCTAAATTAGCTACGTTTTATTAGAGCGCATTTCATTTCGAGACCAGAGGGTAGATGCTAATGCAAGGGGGTCGTACTTCTGTTTGAGGTAGTGATGAGACGAGTTTACAAAGCTTCTGGAATTGTGTGCAGTATCTGGACGCCCACCAAAGGTCTCATGTTGGTGGTTTTAGTGTGTCGCAGAGTGCAAGGCTCGTCGTTTTTTTGGTCTAGTAATTATCCAGCCATGTATATCTCTTCTTATCTCTTAACCGTCTTCTTATTGTATCTGTCTTTATTTTCAACTAATCTTCACTCTTCATCATACTGCTATGCACTTATGTCCACTCATTTTTTTCTTCTACCTCCCCCACCTGTTCACCAAAACGAAAAGAACTCCATCACTATTCTTTCATTACTGTTATGCTATGTGTAAATACACAGCAGCATAATGAAATATAATAACGCACATATAATTAACTGCAGAGGAAAAAAAGTAGGCCAAAGACAAACTAGTGACAATGTTCGCAACACTACAAAACACAATTGGCAGTTAGAAGCATACAAATAAAAAGTAAACAGTGGTGTTCGAAAAAGTATGCTGTGGAAAACCTAAAGAGTACATACTTCTGCAAAGCAGCGAAAAATTAGACTGCTAGCAAACAGCATTTCCTGATGTCGACGGAAAACCAGCCAGAAATTACCGTAAGTAAGAACCAACGCATTGTTGACGAACTGTTTTTCTATCTTACAAACAAATAAAGTTGTAAATATATGTCGTTACTGGCCACTGACCGAGTAAGATGGCCCAGTGGTTAGCACACTGGACTCGCTTTGGGGAGGACGACGGTTCAAGCCCGTGTCCGGCCATCCCGATTTAAGTTTTCCGTGATTTCCCTAAATAGCTTCAGGCAAATGCCGGGATGGTTCCTTTGAAAGGGCACGACTGACTTCCTTCCCCATCCTTCCCTAATGCGATGGGACCGATGACCTCGCTGTTTGGTCCCCTCCCCCAAATCAGCCAATCAATCAAAGAACCACTTATGCTGTTTGAATTCAATAAAGCGAAACGCGCCTGGTGAGAAAAACACTTATTTACTTGTATTTGTAACGACGAAACAGAAATACACTCAGGAATTCTAAAAACTGACAGAAAGCAGTTTTACAGGCTGGGCAAGAGAGCGCACGCGCGCGCGCTTTTGTGTGTGTGTGTTATCTTTCCTGATATGCTCTACAAATCGGGGTTTTAAGATCTCTTGTCGAAATATCGACGGTTGTCGAAGATGTCATCTGGCGGCATTCCCGTAAGTTGTTTGACAATAACTTGTAACGACTCCATGCAGCCGCTACATGGCTTGTCAGTCAGTTTTTTCTCCGGCGGTATTCCATAAGGTTACCGCCCTTCGATTGTCCAGTCCCCGCACTAATCGAAACGCTACGGTTTCAGGTGCGACCCAGCCAGCCAGCCAGCCAGCCAGCCAGCCAGCCAGCCAGCAGCAGCAGCAGCAGTGGCAGTAGCAGCAGCGGTCCCGACCGGCATCGCGGTCCAGCCTGTAGCAGCCAGCCACCCATCCGACAGCAGCGGTCCGGCCAGCCAGCCAGCCAGCCAGCCAGCCAGCCAGCCAGCAGCAGCAGCAGCAGCAGTGGCAGTAGCAGCAGCGGTCCCGACCGGCATCGCGGTCCAGCCTGTAGCAGCCAGCCACCCATCCGGCAGCAGCGGTCCGGCCAGCCAGCCAGCCAGCCAGCCAGCCAGCCCGACCTCCAGCAGCAGCAGCAGCAGCCCCGGCAGTGGCGCCAGCTGCGGCATTCCTGCCAGTCGGCGTCAGCTTCAGCTTCCGCGCCAGCAGCGTGGGACTCTGGTCGTCGTCCGTCTTCGTCTTCGTCCGTCTTCGTCTTCGTCCGTCCCCAGTTTTCTTCTTCTTCTTCCCCTTTCCATTCTGTCCTGTGTACTTTTCTATATCCTTGTCATCATGTCAGCTCCCACCACCACTACGACCACTACTACCACAGCCATAGTCTACACGTCCCCCTCTGCCGCCACCACCACCATTACATGGTGTGCCCAGTCACACCCCCCTCTTTCCATCCCTCCTCTTCTCACTCTCCCTTCGCCTTCGCTCTTTGTCGCCCCCTCTCCAGCTTCTTCCTCCCACTCCTCTCCCTCTGATCCTTTCCCCCCACTCCCCCAGCGTGTTACTGCAGCTCCAGCTAGGGTGGTGGCCCGTCGGGCCACTGCCCACACCCAACTCTCCCCATCGCCTTCGCCGTCACCGCCACCGCCGTCGCCTTCACCGTCACCATCTCCGGCGCTGTCTGCTGCGTCCACGCCGAGACCTGCCCGTTCCCGCCACCTCCCTATAGCTCCTATCCCTCATGTCACCACCCACCCTTCTGCCGCTGTTAAGCGCCCTAGTGGCACCGCCATCTCCTCTGCTCCCAAAAAGGCCCCGCCCCGTCCTTCTTCCCGTTCCCAGGATGCCATGGATGTCGCCCCACCTGCCCCTGCTCCCTCCACTTCCTCCTCCTCCTCCCCCCTTCTTTATACAAATACCTCCTCTCCCGTCCGGATCCTTCCCTTCTCGAGGCCCGGAATCTCTCCCTCCTCATCCATCAACACGTCCCTGGTGCCCCCGTCTCTCTCCTCACTCCCAGACGGGATTCCGTTCTCATCTCCTCCCCCAGCCCTACCCTCCATACTGACATCCTCTCCCGCTTCCCCATCACCCGTTTTGGCCCCAACGCGTCCCTCACCCCTGCTCCTTCTCCATCCATCAACCGGCAACCCCAACCCCCACATCGCCCGCCGACCCTCACCGCTGTGATCACTCGGCTCATCCGACGATCACAGAGGAGGCTGTGCTGGCGGAGCTCAAGGCGCATCCCACACTGGAGGTGTGGGCGGTCCGCCGCATTTTCAACTCGTCTGGCCCCTCCCGCCTTATGCGGGTTTTCTCCGAGGACGCCCCCTCCATTGATCGTCTATTGAAGGAGGGTGCCCTCCTCTTCCACCAGCGCTATAAGGTCGACCCCTCCCGTTCTCCTCCTCAATCCCTGCGCTGTCAGAGGTGTCTGCACTATAACGCACACCCAACTGCCAAGTGCCGCGAGGCCCCCACCTGCCCGCATTGTAAACAAACGCACTTCCTCCGGCAGTGCCCTAACCTACAATCCCCTCCATCCTGCAATACCTGCAATCTCCCCCATCCCACCTACTCCCAGAAGTGTAAAGCCCGACCCCCTCCGACCACTCCTGAACTCACTGTACCTGTCCGTCCTCTGGACGCTCCCACACCTCCTGGCAATTCCCTTCGTCCCCCCCCCCCACCCACTGCTGAGGACATCATCAGGTTGCTCAGCATTGTCTTACAAAACGTCCACCCTTTCCAGCGCCCTCACACCCTTCAACAGGTCTCCCTCGCCGCCCGTTCCATTTTCCACTTGAAAATGTATGCCACCTACTCCAACAACCAGGCCCATTTCTCCTTCTCCCGTCTTGACACCCTTGTCTAAATCCCTGTCATGGCGCGACAGCACCGTATCCTTATCAACAACATCCGCTCCCTTCCCGCCAACAAGAACCTCTTTCTGGACACCCTTGCCACCCACCGCGTGGATGCCTTCCTCCTCAATGAAACTTTCCTCCAACCCCACCACACCGTCCACACGTCGCCCTACCTCCTTCACCGCTCCGATAATCCCCTCCTGATTGCGCGTGGCGGAGTTGCCATTGGTCACCACCGCCAGATCCCAGTACGGCTCCAACCTCTCCTTCCTGACCCCACCGAACACCTGATCCTTAGTCTCTTCTTCCCTGGCCTTACCGTCACCTGCACCACCATCTATGTCCGCCCTAACGTCCCTATTCTTTTCGACTTCCTCTCCCACATTGACCGTACCTTCTCCTCCTACGTGATCGCCGCCGACCTCAACATCCATAGTCGTTCCGCCGCCCAGTTACAGCGGTGGCATTGGTTCCTCTCCTCCCTTCAAGGGGACCTCATCCCCATTCCCCACCACACCCGTCCCGAATCCAACTCCACTCCCGATGTTATCCTTTCCTCCCCTAACCTCCTTGGCCGCATTACGGTGGATGTCCTGGAACCTATTGGTAGCGACCATCTCCCTGTCCTCCTCACCGTTTCCGACGGTCGTCGCCCCCGCCCCAACCCTCGTAATGACCCTCCCCCAAAGTATATCCATGACTATTCCCATGCCAACTGGAATGCCTACCGGGATACCCTTTCCACCCAGGTCGATAGCCACCCCTTCACCTACCGCCACCCTGACGATGTTACCCATGCCGCCGCCTCCTTTCTCCAGCAGACCTTGTCTGAGGCCGTGGAGGCCCACGTCCGTACTGTCGCCATCCACCCCCACCGTCCTACCTTACCCCACAGGCCGTCCTCCTCCTCCGTGAATCCCGTCATCTCTACCATGCCTTCCTCCACATGCGTGACCCGGACACACTCCGACGCCACCGGCAGCTCCAGTGACACATTCGTAATTTGCTCGCGGCCAAGAAACGCCGGGACTGGCGACAGACATGCACCCTTTTGAATGCCACCCTACCTATCAACTCGTCCAAGTTCTGGTCAGCCTTCTGTCGCCTTACCGGAACTAAACCCTCCCATTACTATCCTCTCCTCCATGATGATCACCCATTCCCTGACACCCTTAGTAAGGCCAATCACTTTGTCTCCTACCTCTCCGATGTCTTTTCCATCCCCGACGATCCCCAGTTCGATTACTCCCTCTTCCCGGATGTCCGCGATCGGACTGACACTTCTGTCCCCCCCCCCCCCCCTTAACGCCTGGTTTCCAGTGGTTGGACAACATTGCACACACAGAACTCAATGCCCCTATCACTACACGGGATCTCATTGCTACACTCTGCACCAAACGCAACACTGCTCCTGGTCACGATCGTGTCACCTACCGTCACCTTCGTGAAGCTCCTGTCTCTTTCCTCTCCACCCTGGCCAGGCTCTATAATGTAGTCTTGTCCACCGGTTACTACCCCGACCTGTGGAAAACCTCACGTATCCTGATGTTCCTTAAACCTGGTAAACCGCCATCTGCCGTCTCCTCCTATCGTCCCATCAGCCTTACCTCGGTCTTCAGCAAGGTCCTGGAATCTATCCTCACCCGCCGCATCCACCAGCATCTCCGCCATCACCGCCTTCTTCCCATCACCCAGTGTGGCTTTCGGCCATCCTTCTCTTCCGATGACCTTCTCCTTCACCTCACTCATCTCCTTTCTGAACAGCTTCATTCCCGTCGCTCTGCAATCTTCCTCTCCCTGGACCTCGAACGTGCTTATGACCGCGTATGGCATTCTGGTCTCCTCTTCAAGCTCCAAACCTTCACCCTTCCCATTAATTACGTCCGTCTGATCGGCCCCTTTCTCTCCCGCCGTCCTTCCTACGTCACCATCCATAACACAGATTCCTACACCTTTTTTCCCTCCGCCGGTGTGCCCCAAGGCTCCGTTCTCTCCCCCGTTCTGTACCTTTTGTATACGGCGGACATGCCGCCGCCGTCACCCCCCGTCCACCTTCTCCAATTTGCCGATGACACCGCCTTCCTTGCCCTTGCCCCCACCCTGCGGCGCTCCCAATACCTTCTCCAATCCCATCTTGACCGGTTCACTGCTTGCTGCAACCAGTGGTTGCTCAAGGCAATCCCTCCAAAACCCAGGCTATCATTGTAGGCAAAACCACCCCTTCCTTCCGCCTCCTTGATTTCTATCTCACCATCTATGGCTGTCCTATCGCCCTCACCCCCACCCTCAAGTACCTTGACATCATCCTCGACCGTCGACTCTCCTGGACCCCACATCTCTGGACAATCCAAGCCAAGGCACGCTCCCGTCTCCATCTCCTCAAGCTCCTTTCCGGTCGTACGTGGGGTCTAGACCCCTCCACCATACTCCACACGTATAAATCTCTCATCCGCCCTACCCATCTGGCCTGGATCTCTGCCCCCACTACCTTTTGCAAATCCTTCCCAATCCTTGAACGCCATGCTCTCCGCCTCACCTATCGCATACGTCTCCCCTCCCCCATGCGGATCCTGTATGATCTCTTTTCATTCCCCCACCTCCTCCTTTTCCATGAGAGGCTACGGATCCAGTACACCTCACGCAAACTCGATCCTTCTCACCCGCTTCTCTCGCCCATCCTCTCCCGCCCCCACCCACTGCCGCGCCTGTATTCCTACGTCCCACCCGGTCTCCATCGCTCTACCCTCCTTACCCTGTCCCAAGGTGGCTTCCGCCAGCTCCCCCTCCCTGATGATGTCCTCCTTCCCTCCATATAACCCTCCTACCAACTTTGATCCTCCTTCTCTCTTCCTGTCTCTGTTCCTTTGGGAATCCTCCCTCCCTCATCCCTTTCTCCCCACTCCTCCCCCGGGCTTCCCCTCCCCTGTTCCTCTACTCCTCCTCCCATGTCCTCAGCCATTGGCGTCTTTGTTCTCCCCTCTCCACCCCCCCCCCCGCCCTTCTTCCCCTCTTGGCAGGTCCCCAGACTCGCACACGCTACGTGGACTTTCGCGCGCCGGAGATCATCGCCATCAGTGTCTCGTGTGTGCCGTCGTGTTTAGTGTTCAGTGTTCACCGTCGCACTCCATCGTTCACCTGTGCCATCGCCGTCTTCCGTGTTTGTGCGTCTTGTCACCAGTTTTAAGTGTGGACTATCGTCAAGTGTGAACGGCTCCGTGTTTGCCTTTCTGTGTCAACTGTTTTCTTGCCCACCGTTCTGTAACCTATGTGTAATCTTTCTGTTTTTTCTCATCTTGTATCCTCTGGCTGAAGAACAGCATTGAACGCTGCTGACAGCCTGCCTGTTGTACAGGCTTTAAAATTACAATAAAGAAAAAAAAAACATGGCTTGTTACAAGAGTCGCATGCTCAAAATGCACCTGGGTGCCCTTCGGACACTCAGGGAATTTTAATCCGGAATTATGCTATATCATCGCTATTAGTATAATCTGCAAATGGGATTGCAGGTCGTCTGCAGACGTATGCATGGGCTGTCTGCTGTGGGTTCTGTGAATGTGGAGATGCAGTTTAGCCAACCATTGTATCAAGTAGAGTGCGAGACATAAATTCCCCGTACGTTAGCAGGCCCCGTTAGGTTGGCAAATAGTCGCTGTGCAAACTCTCTTAGCCCTTCCGGCCACCGTGTGTGGACCCTGGACGAGGGAAGACAGTTATGATTTCTTTGCTGAGACTCTGGTGAGTATAGACGCTCTGCATGAGGCTCCTATAGACATCTTAGTTAGGACATATAGGTTGCATAAAATGGCTATTTTTTTCGTATCACTGATGACGGGCCAGCATTCTATATAACCGTACAATTAAGTAAAGTGAGTGGTCGAGGAGTTACTTTCATGATTTTATTAAATAAAAGGTTGTTATATAAAATTCTTTGTCTCACAGCAACGTCTTATTTTCGTTACCATTCCAGTTAAGTTATTCAAACTTTCAACTTAAAATTAAAGAATAATCAGAAATTTTGTAGTGATATTTGCTCATGCAAACGGTCGTAGACGTCTTTCACAAAATATTGCCGTTTTCAAGTTGGGGATGCCTGACAAGTGTTTGCGGAAAGCAAGTACCATGCAAGTTTTAGACCGAAACATCGTTGGACGATGTTAACGTCAATTAGATGCAAGGTCGAAACCTCGTAGTATACTGAGAGAGATTACTGCAGTACCTAATTACAGAAATCAGTGTAGAAGTTAAAACATAAACGTAATTTTTCTTCCTATAAGACGCCGGTGGAGTGGAACCGATTAGCGAAGGGAGAGACGGAGTGCTGAGAGGGGCGCAGCTGAAGGCTAGTGTGCAGACGAAGGGTTGCGGGCGCGACCTCTGGCGCTGGGCGCGGGTTTAATTCCGGAGGGGTAAGTCGTCGAGGCGGCCCTCTCTCCTCGCTGCTCGGTGCCCCCTCCCTGGCCGCCCCCTCCCGCTCCTTCCGCCTTCTGCGCGTCCTTAATGAAATCATACGTAATGGCCCGACGCGACCTCGGGTTTCAATTAGAGGCGTCCGGCTCGGTTGATTACTGCGACGGGATTACCTTCCGGGAGCCAAGTTGAGCCCTCGTGGCCACCTGCAGGAGGGTAGCAGGGGAAACGGTAGGACGGGCACTTCGCTGAAGACCACCTCCGACTTATAGGTGAATCTTAATGTCTTTTTATTTCGTGAACGAAGTCTTCCGAACATACCAGGTTTTCTAAAATTTTAGAGTCCGCATTGTACGGGGTGAATATTAAAAACAAGGAGAGTACGACAATATTATTGGGTCTTTAGTGCCTATCTGTAGATCAGCTGTCAGTTGGCTTTTGTCTAGCGATCTGTGATCGATTGTACCTTCTCCATAAAACATGACGATGTGGAATGGTTGGAACACCCTGACGGTTCACTTCGACGTTGGCTGTCGGACGTGTAGATTTCGTGCACACGTCGCAAAAATTCTGTCCGCTCATCTCGCATCTTGTGCAGTTGTAGCCCTCTTGCAAAAGATTCCACACGTTCGAGGGTCCGTCGATCGCATCCATCATGACTGTAATGAGGATCGAGGATTATTTGAATCTCCAGAATGATTTAGCATTTTTCAGGGATAGTGCAGTATTTTTATTGCCCTGTGCATTGTGTGACACTGCACTTCGTCAGAACTATTATGCAAAGTTTATACACAGTCCAGTCTGAATAAAAATACACTGTCGTGCTACTTATATATGTGTCTCATTGCACAGTCGTACTCAGCTCGATCTCATCGTCCCAATTGTCGCCACTAACTTGGAGTCCCTCCCCCCATGAACCATGGACCTAGCCGTTGGTGGGGAGGCTTGCGTAACTCAACGATACAGATAGCCGTACCGTACGTGCAACCACAATGGAGGGATATCTGTTGAGAGGCCAGACAAACGTGTCGTTCCTGAAGAGGGGCAGCAGCCTTTTAAGTAGTTGCAGGGGCAACAGTCTGAATGATTGACTGATGTGGCCTTGTAACACTAACCAAAATGGCCTTGCTGTTCTGGTACTGCGAACGGCTGAAAGCAAGGGGAAACTACAGCCGTAATTTTTCCTGAGGGCATGCAGCTTTACTCTATGATTAAATGATGATGGCGTCCTCTTGGGTAAAATATTCCAGAAGTAAAATAGTCCCCCATTCGGATTTCCGGGCGGGGACTACTCAAGAGGACGTCGTTATTAGGAGAAAGAAAACTGGCGTTCTACGAATCGGACTGTGGAATGTCAGATCCCTTAATCGGGCAGGTAGGTTAGAAAATTTAAAAAGGGAAATGGATAGGTTAAAGTTAGATATAGTGGGAATTAGTGAAGTTCGGTGGCAGGAGGAAGAAGATTTCTGGTCAGGTGACTACAGGGTCATAAACACAAAATCAAAGGGGGGTAATGCAGGAGTAGGTTTAATAATGAATATCAAAATAGGAATGCGGGTAAGCTACTACAAACAGCATAGTGAACGCATTATTGTGGCCAAGATAGATACGAAGCCCACACCTACTATAGTAGTACAAGTTTATATGCCAACTAGCTCTGCAGATGACGAAGAAATTGAAGAAATGTATGATGAAATAAAAGAAATTATTCAGATAGTGAAGGGAGTCAAAAATTTAATAGTCATGGTTGACTGGAATTCGAGTGTAGGAAAAGGGAGAGAAGGAAACGTAGTAGGTGAATATGGATTGGGGTTAAGAAATGAAAGAGGAAGCCGCCTGGTAGAATTTTGCACAGAGCATAACTTAATCATAGCTAACACTTGGTTCAAGAATCATGAAAGAAGGTTATATACATGGCAGATCCCTGGAGATACTAAAAGGTATCAGATAGATTATATAATGGTAAGACAGAGATTTAGGAACCAGGTTTTAAAGTGTAAGACATTTCCAGGGGCAGATGTGGACTCTGAGCACAATCTATTGGTTATGACCTTTAGATTAAAACTGAAGAAACTGCAAAAAGGTGGGAATTTAAGGAGATGGGACATGGATAAACTAAAAGAACCAGAGGTTGTACAGAGTTTCAGGGAGAGCAAAAGGGAGCAATTGACAGGAATGGGGGAAAGAAATACAGTAGAAGAAGAATGGGTGGTTTTGAGGGATGAAGTAGTGAAGGCAGCAGAGGATCAAGTAGGTAAAAAGGCGAGGGCTAGTAGAAATCCTTGGGTAACTGAAGAAGTATTGAATTTAATTGATGAAAGGAGAAAATATAAAAATGCAGTAAATGAAGCAGGCAAAAAGGAATACAGACGTCTCAAAAATGAGATCGACAGGAAGTGCAAAGCGGCTAAGCAGCGATGGCTAGAGGACAAATTTAAGGATGTAAAGGCTTATCTCACTAGGGGTAATATAGATACTGTCTACAGGAAAATTAAAGAGACCTTTGAAGATAAGAGAACCACTTATGAACATCAAGAGCTCAGATGGAAACCCAGTTCTAAGCAAAGAAGGGAAAGCAGAGAGGTGGAAGGAGTATATAGAGAGTCTATACAAGGGCGATGTACTTGAGGACAATATTATGGAAATGGAAGAGGATGTAGATGAAGACAAAATCGGAGTTACGATACTGCGTGTAGAGTTTGACAGAGCACTGAAAGACCTGAGTCGAAACAAGGCCCTCGGAGTAGACAACATTCCATTGGAACTACTGACAGCCTTGGGAGAGCCAGTCCTGACAAAACTCTACCATCTGGTGAGCAAGATGTATGAGACAGGCGAAATACCCTCAGACTTCAAGAAGAATATAATAATTCCAATCCCAAAGAAAGCAGGTGTTGACAGATGTGAAAATTACCGAACTATCAGTTTAGTAAGTCACAGCTACAAAATACTAACGCGAATTCCTTAACGCGAATGGAGAAACTGATAGAGGGCGACCTCGGGGAAGATCAGTTTGGATTCCGTAGAAATGTTGGAACACGTGTGGCAATACTGTCCCTACGACTTATCTTAGAAGGTAGATTAAGGAAGAGCAAACCTACGTTTCTAGCATTTGTAGACTTAGAGAAAGCTTTTGACAATGTTGATTGTAATACTCTCTTTCAAATTCTGAAGGTGGCAGGGGTAAAATACAGGGAGCTAAAAGCTATTTACAATTTGTACAGAAAGCAGATGGCAGTTATTAAGAGTCGAGGGGCATGAAAGGGAAGCAGTGGTTGGGAAGGGAGTGAGACAGGGTTGTAGCCTATCCTCGATGTTACTGAATGTGTATATTGAGCAAGCAAAAGAGGAAACAAAAGAAAAGTTCGGAGAGGGTATTAAAATCCATGGAGAAGAAATAAAAACTTTGAGGTTCGTCGATGACATTGAAATTCTGTCAGAGACAGCAAAGGACTTGCAAGAGCAGTTGAACGGAATGGACTGGTGAAAGGAGGGTATAAGATGAACATCAACAAAAGCAAAACGAGGATAATGGAATGTAGTCGAATTAAGTTGGGTGATGCCGAGGACATTAGATTAGGAAATGAGACACTTAAAGTAGTAAAGGAGTTTTGCTATTTGTGGAGCAAAATAACTGATGATGGGCGAAGTAGAGAGGATACAAAATGTAGACTGGCAATGGCAAGGAGAGCGTTTCTGAAGAAGAGAAATTTGTTAACATCGAGTATAGATTTAAATGTCAGGAAGTCATTTCTGAAAGTATTTGTATGGAGTGTAGCCATGTATGGAAGTGAAACATGGACGATAAATAGTTTGGAGAAGAAGAGAATAGAAGCTTTCGAAATGTGGTGCTACAGAAGAATGCTGAAGATTAGATGGGTAGATCACCTAACTAATGAGGAGGTATTGAATAGGATTGTGGAGAGGAGAAGTTTGTAGCACAACTTGACTAGAAGAAGGGATCGATTGGTAGGACATGTTCTGAGGCATCAAGGGATCACCAATTTAGCATTGGAGGGCAGCGTGGAGGGTAAAAATCGTAGAGGGAAACCAAGAGACGAATACACTAAGCAGATTCAGAAGGGTGTAGGCTGCAGTAGGTACTGGGAGATGAAGAAGCTTGCACAGGATAGAGTATCATGGAGAGTTGCATCAAACCAGTCTCAGGACTGAAGACCACAACAACAACAACAACTTGGAGTCCCTGTTCTCGACCCTTATCTAATCAGGGACCAGTAAAGTGCTTCCTTATAATGGCTTGCTGTGGACGGCCAGCGGGAGAGGGAAAATAATTGCTCACATGACCACCCACGCCTTCATAGTGTGATCACGACGTAATAGGCGATACAGAAGCTGAGTTTAACCAGTACTAGTTCCAATTAAATTTTCCACAATGAAATTAGCCACAAATATTACACGGCGTTTGTGTTGTGATTTTTCTATCATTTCGTCAGCACAAGTGGCTGCAACTGTTTAAGATTAACACCTTTTAGTAGGCTATTTAGGTTTTTATGTTAGTAACGCCATGTAGCGCTCTGTATGAAAATCACTGACTGTGCTATGTGCAGTCTGTTGTTCGTTTGTTAGAATATTTGCTATTGTAGTGTTGGGCAGCTGAATGTGAACAGCGCGTAGCGTTGTGCAGTGGTGGATGTGGGGAGAGAGGTGGCAGAGTTTTGAGAGCGGACGATTTGTAATGTCATGAACTGATATATATATATATATATATATATATATATATATATATATATATATATATATATATAATGACTTTTGAACACTATTAAGGTAAATACATTGTTTGTTCTCCATCAAAACCTTTCATTGGCGCTCCCTGAATTGCAGTAGTTTGAGTAACGAAAATTTTTGTGAGGTAAGTGATTCACGTAAGGTATAGGTTACTGTTAGTCAGGGCCATTCTTTTGTACGAAATATTGAAAGCAGTGCTTTAAAAAAAAATGTTTGAGGGTACTCCGACATTGGATATAATGCAGCGAAAATTACTTATAACTGAAGCATGGGATACCACCCGTCTGCTTTTAGCCATAACATCATCAATATCATCATGGTAGCCAGACCGTAGAGACATCTATCGGTAGCTCGGCGTTTGAGCATACACATATCCGTTTAGCACTACCATCGCCCTCTATTAGCGGGCGAGGGCACTACATGCCTGTCGAACTGGCTACCAGCGATTCAGTAGTCGAGAAGGGTTGCCGCAGCTTCGAAGTGCTTTAAACAGTCAATGACATCGCTTTTCTCACTAAAAACTGCACTGGTATCGTTCGTATTGCAATTACCAAAACAAAAATGAAATAAAAAATTTACGTCCGTGAAATAAATCTTTGGCACTCTTTCAAGTTTTCAGCGTCGTAAAAAATTACTTTGTCGACGAAAAAGTTTAGGAGTACGCATCCCCCAGCGTTCCCCCAGAAAAACAGCACTGATTGAAAGTCAGATTGCATTGCGCTAAAAAAAAAAAATATTGTGTGTCGGTTTAGTGCTGATCAGAATAAGTAAAGAGAGTAATGTCTGAGTACGTTGAGTTTTGCTCAGTTGTTTGAAAATGAAATAACGCAGAGGATTACCAGCACAGTCATTTATACATTTTTCTAAGTGGATGTTTCACACCCACTGCTCATGGTGGACTGGAGTCGATCTCGGCAATAAAAAGAAAGAAAGAAAAATAGATTTTAAGAAATAAAAATAAACACTATTAACAATACAAACTGGCGGCCGATGGAGGAATGTGTGACACTGCAGCACTATTTCCCCACGCAGGTGGCAAGGATAGTGACAGGGAACATGTCGATAGTAGGGCATAAAGTGTTTGCGAATTTCATTCAGTGCTCTCTGTTTGACAGTAACGATGCCTCGTGGACATTCGTGTCAACAACATACTCAGATGTTAGCGACTGAGAGCGGACGTGTAGTTGGTCTCAAAGAAGCCGGTTGGGTTAATTAGCGTAGCGCCCGACATTTGAATAGGAGCGGTGCCCATATTCGACGATATTGTCAGAAATGGATGAAACGTTGCGGAACACCGAACAATTGTCTGAGGGGCAGTCGGAGCCCCGGATTTATCATTATCAGCGATCCCACATGCCACCGGTGCTTCAGCGGCCACAAGGACCATTAATAGGCGCCTCACAGAGACGAGCTCAAGGTGGCCTTGCACCGACTACCATTGAGCTCTGTACAATAACAGCCCGTTTGAAGTGGTATCGAACACGTTTGTCCTGAAATCTCATAGAGTTGAGTAGAATTGTCTCCATATATGAGTACCGCTTAGAAATGAGCTCCAATGAACAGCCAAGACGTGTCTAGACACTGTCGCCCAACGTATCGTCTGACAGCCAGGAGTGATGGTCTGGGATGCCACTTCATTTGACAGCAGGACCTCTTTGGTTGTCATCTACAGCACACCTATAGCACAGCGGCGCGCTCGCTGTACACCTATTCTACACCCTATTTTGTTGCCCTGCACGGCAAGCAATCCTGGTCTTAGATTTCAGAAAGATAGTGCCTGTCCGCATATGACGAGCGTTTCTGCGTCTTGTCTTCGTGCTTGCGAAACTCTGCCTTGTCCAGCTAGGTCGCCAGATCTCTCCCCAGTTAAGAGTGTTCGGAGCATTACGAGCAGGGTCCACTAGCCAGCACAGGATTTTTGACTTAGAATGTATGTACTTGTCACGCCTACACCTGAAGCCCTTTCCATGCTAATTACCATCGTGGTTTTCAATAGAAATGCGATGGTGGTTGGAAATCAGTCCATTTATTTTGCCAACCTTGCAAAATTGTCCTTGGAGATATGGAATACTTGGATGCAGAGGCAGAGATGTCAACCATATGCGTGATTAGGAATACACAATGGCGGTGATGGAAAATTTATAAACCTAAGATAGCAATGAAGAGAAACTAAAAAATGCAGGGTAGTGGCAAATTCTTCCTTTAAGTTGATAAAATCTAATATGGCGAAACTAGCCCAGTTCTGCTTTGTAGATCCGCCCTACCTTCCCCCTCACCTAACTATCCCTCTCCAACTATCAGAGCCTAGTACAGGGGGCAGTCATATGAAAACGAGACTGATGGAAACAGATGTAAGTAAACCGTTAATTATTTCATATGTCGCCATAACAAGTCATTTATCCCACTGTGAGGGAAGACAGTCAGTGCCCTCATGGAAAAATGTTCGATTATCTACAGAGCCATGATTGTCGCTAGGTATGCAATTCTTCACCTGTAGCAAATCATCGGCTACGAATCTCTTCCTTCAGGGCTTCAAAAATAAGGAAATCACATGGAGAGACATTGGGACCGTATGGAGGTTGTGCAATGACTTCCCAGCTAAACATCTGCAGCATACTCGAAATAACCTTAAGAACACGTGAATGGGCCGATCTTCTACTGATGATGGTAATTTATGCTGTTGTTAAGTAGATACAACAATGCTAAGCAGGCAAGGCATTAATAGTTGAAACAAGCAAAAGAGCATTGAGAACTGCAATAGTATTTTAAAGCCAGAAACAGACAGTTTATTTGCCATACCCTAACAATGGCTGTCAGCTAATGGATCTTTAAACTGATTATAACATGAATCGGTGACAACGTGTATGTAGAGTGGGTGTCAGCTAGAAGAGTGTCAAAACCTGAGGGTGTCATCTACTGGAGTGTCAGCTAGTGGGATGGCAGTAATTAACTGTGTCAGTGTATCATCTACTGGAAGTTTTGTCTGCTGGAGATGTTAGCTACTGCGGTTACCCTTCATGTTACAGCAAAACCATAACAAGTTGTCCTCCATATTAAATTGTACTTGTTATAGTAAAACTGTAACAAGTTCGCCTCCGTGTTACAACAAAACTGTAGCAAGCTATTACTGTTACAGTGAAATTATAAGGAGTTGCCTTCCATGATATGGTGAAACTGTAGTTATGTTATTGTGAAACTGTAAGAATTTGCCGTCCTTGTTCAAGCAAAGCTGTAACTTGTTGCCCTCAGTGTTACAGCAAAATTATAACAAGTTACCAACTGAAACTGTAACAATTTGCCCACCACCTCACAGCAAAACTGTAACAAACTGACCGTGTTATAGATAATCGGTGTACTTTGATGCAATCTCCAAGCATGTAATTTATCACCAAGTCGAAATAAATGCATGTGTAGGGTAGTGACAGTCAGTATGTCAACTGATTGTAGGGAAGCAGCCTACTCACACTGTATAAAATTCATAGCAGTCTTTCCATTGTGTGCCAGCCGGTCCGCTGTAACTAGCTCTGACGTCATGAATGTTGCGCAATACTTTAAAAATCAAGTAAATAACCTGAAACGTTTCTAGTATGTCAGGAGCAATACTAAACCAGTATGTGTTGAGTATCAGTTCAATAACTTTAACCACTTTCGAAATTTAGACGTTTTTCGGTAAAAATCATTGGCGCAACAGAAAAGAGCTAGAAACTTAAAAATTCATATTTAGATTCCGTTTGCATAATAATTTAGTAGAAACAGTATTCTGGATCTCACAAATTAAAATTTTAGTTGAAATTCATGATATTCTGGTTTTTGTCTTAAAAATTAAGGAAGCAAGATAGATTAAGTAGGCGAATAAATAAGGCTAGGATGTTTAAATTTAAGTAGAAGGGAGATACGCTACAATCATAAAGATGTGATAAATTTCATCTGAATAACTATAAAACTATAGCGATAGCGTATCTCCAAAGGGCAAGTTCAGAGCTCGTCTACTGCGTGTAGTGTAATTAAATTAATTCTCTCGCCCAAAATATTGGACTTAGCCACGTCAGACTTTTATTGTGATTACTTACCTGTGTGCGGATTGCACATTTAAATTGAGAGCTTCATTGGCCATCAGCAAAGGAAGCAATGATTTATTTGGTAACTTAAAGTGGTGCATTACTAGCCCAGCGGCTAGTCGGGACAGCGAATTTAATCAGGCGTTCCCTTAACCGTCCGCACCGCGGCATTATATATAAGAACGCTGCGCGAGTTAAGACAGGCCCCAGTTCTCTCCAGACGCTGATTTGCGCACCATCTGTGCCGGGAGTCGCGTCGCGTCGCGTCGGTATCGTTGCAGCCTCGGGTGCCGTAATAAGTTACTGGGGATACGCGTAACCATAAAATCGTTTTCGAGTGAAGTGTTAATTCTGGGATGACTTTGATGATCTATCTTCAGTTCGCGTATGTCATATTTTCACGTGCCGCCGCGGGACAGACATTCTACCATTATTTAGCGTGGCGTTTGATGAACATTATCAACAAATTATGGCGAGCATTCACTTAAACATTTAATTGGAACAGTTATAGTTGCATCAGCGCATTAGACTCTGAACTGCTCTGGTAGTTGGATTGTGTGGATTCTTTTTGGTCTGTGACTTTCAGAATATAGTGAATCTATTAGAGTGAATCGTTTTTGATTATGAATCCCAGACAATCTCCTAATTCCTCAGAGCTGTAAGCTGTAGCTATAAGTGTATTTCTCAGTTGAAGTGGGCACTAGAAATTCTAATTACAGGCTTCACGTTTTGCTAATCAATTTCTGGTTGCCAATATTGTAGTTAGAGAGCCAGTGTTGAGAACGGCAAACAACAGCATTAATTAAATCATAGGAACATTTCAATAACAATAAATTCCATACGCCTCCCCACATATGGTGCATGTGCCGGGAAATGCATCTTTTCTACATTACATTCATTAACAATTATTTCCACCCGGCGCCCCACATATGCTGCTACTCGGCCGGGAAATGCGTCTTTTCTACATTGCAAATACTTAATATACCAATAATTCCATACGCCACCCCACATATGGTGCATCGGTTGGGAAATGCGTCTTTTCTACATTACAAAACACTTAATATACCAATAATTCCATACGCCGCCCCACGTGATGACCATTACTCAAATCAGTAGTATTTGGTGGTACAGTTTCACTGTCACATTAAGGCCAACTTCTTACAGTTTCATTGTTATATGGACAGTTTATTGCAATATTGTTGTTTCATGGGCAATCTGTCACAGTTTTGCTGTGTTATGGAGAACAACTTGTCTCAATGTTGCTGTATCATAGACCACTTGTTACAGTTTTGCTGTAATATAGAACTCACATGGAACGAGATTGGGACTGTATGGAGGATGTGTAATGTCTTCCTGGAAAAACATCTGCAGGATGCTTGAAACAACCTTAGGAACATGTGAGTGGGCCGATCTTCTACTGATGATGTTAATTTATGCTGTTGCTAAGTAGAAACAACAATACTAAGCAGGCAAGGCACTACTAGTTGAAACAAACGTGTGTGTGTGTGTGTGTATGTGTGTGTGTGTGTGTGTGTGTGTGTGTGTGTGTGTGTGTGAATTCCTTAGGGACCAAACTGCTGAGGTCATCGGTCCCTAGACTTACACACTACTTAAACTAGCTTATGCTAGGAATAACACAATCACCCATACCCAAGGGACAACTCGAAGCTCCGACGGGAGGGGCCGCGCAATCCGTGACATGGCGCCTCAAACCACGCGGCCACTCCACGCGGCTTTAAACAAACAAAAAGGCATTCACAACTGCACTAGTATTTTAAAACGAGAAATTGACAGTTTATGTGCCATATCTTGGTAACTGGTGTCAGCTACTGGATGTTTAGACTGATTGTAACATGAATAGGAGCCAATGTGTATGTGGAGTGGGTGTCAGCTAGAATCACCTGAGGTTATCAAATATTTGCCTGTCACCTAGTGGGATATCAGCAGTTAACTGTATCAGCCAATCAGTGTTCAGCTACTGGAAGTTTTAGCTACTGGAGGCGTCAGTTATTGGTGCTACCCTTTACGTTACAGCAAAACTGTAACAAGTTCTCCTCCGAATCAAGTTACTCTTGTTGTAGCAATACAGCTACAGGTTCTTTAAATTAATTGTAACATAAATAGGTGACAGCGTTTATGGAAGTGAGTGTCAGCTATAATGGTGTCATCACCTGAGAATGTCAACTACTTGAGTGTCAGCTAGTGAAATGTCAGCAATTACCTGTTTTGCTGACATGTCCGGCAACTAGTTACAGTTTTTGTGTAAGGGTTGGGGAAGTTGCTACATTCTCATTGTAATAAGGGCAGCTTGTTACAGCTTCACTGTAACATGAGTAAGTTGAAATGGGGAGCAACGTATTTCTGTTTCACTGTGATATGGTCAAAATGTTGCAGTTTCACTGTAAAATGGATGTTAACTTGCTACAGTTAGGTTCTAACAAAGGCAGTTCGTTACAGTATCACTGTAACTTTGAGGACAACCATGTAGCCGACACTTTCTGCATCTGATAACCCAGTGGCTGTCACCCCCCACCCCCCACCCCCCACCCTTGTAGCTGGCACCCACTGCACATACACACTGTGGGCTACTGGTGTGACAATATACTTTTAAGATCCGGTAGCTGACGCTGTCTGTGAACGTATGGTACATACTCTATCAAGTTATGGCAAATACACATATATTTGCTGATGTGGTCGGACACGACTCAGGCGAGGTTTAAGTTTCTTCAGTGTCGTCAGATATGCATCAGAATTTACGGTGGTTCCACTTGGCATGATGTCCACAAGCAATAGTCCTTCGGAATCGAAAAATACAATAGCCATAACTTTTTCAGCAGAAGGTGTAGTTTTGAATTTTTTTTCTTGGGTGAAATTGCATGATGCCACTCCATTGATTGCCTCTTCGTCTCTGGTGAAAAATGATGAAGCCATGTTTCATCACCTGTCACTATTCTTCCAAGAAATTCATCTCTACCATTCCCACACTGTTCCAAAATTTTACTGGATACCGTTTTTCTTGTTTCTTTATGAGCCACTGTCAAAACCCTGGGAACCAACCTGGCACAAACCTTTTTCAACGCCAACACTTTCAGTATTCTGCAAACACTTCCTTCGTCTATCCCAACGTAGCGTGACAATTCGTTCGCTGTTGTGCGTCTGTCAGCAGACACCAATTGCTTAACTCTCTGCACATTGCCTGGAGTGTGTGCAGTACGAGGCCTGCCGCTGCGAGGACAATCCTCAATATTGCTAAGCCCGCTTTCATCACATAACCAGCTTGCCCACCGACTAACTGTACTGCGAGGGACAGCAGCATCTCCATACACCTTTTTTTCAACCTATTGTGGATGTTTCCCACTGTCTCGTTTTCACAGCACAGGAATTCTATGACAGCTCGTTGCTTCTGACGAACGTCAACTGTAGCAGCCAAATTGAAGACGTGCTGTGACGGCGCCACTCACGGGAACAGGTTGAACTAAGTTTGAAAGCAAGCGGGAAGGATGTATCTATACACAGAAAAACTTTCACACATGCAGAATGAAAACTGTATTTTTAGAAAAATAGTGTGCATTTCTTTTGGAGTGACCCTCGTATTTCGATCCAATCGAGCTCTTAAACAGGTGCTCATAATGTTTAGGCTCATCGGTGTAAAAATGTAGAGAAGGAATTAGACCGTCACCAGTTTTCATTGTCACAGCTTGATGTTTTCCAGTTGACAATTAAAACTGTACAAGTGCTCTTTGTAGAAACCCAATCGACATGTACGTAATTAGCCTGAAACCAAATAAGCGATTTATGGTGCTCATCTGTGTGTGTTCTGGTAACTCACTAAACAGAAAAAAAGCTCCACCCGCGCTTGCGTTGCTGGAAACGAGATTTTATGCGAATCAGTGACGTAGGTGCTGACAATAGCCGTACCGCTGCGCTGCGTTACAAAGCGGATAAAAAATAGGAACGAAAAAAAAATTTTAATCCGATTTGATCTCCGTGTCTTTGTACTGAGGCACATTAAAGAGTGCCTCTGATTAGCACATAAGCAAATTAACAATGCTTTCTGCAGCCTTTCGGAAGAGGCGGCGCGGCTATAGGCGTTCGGAGAGGGGGGCCGGAGGCAGAATTCTGCTCAGAAGTTCGCGTTTGAGTGCTCGGCCGATTGCTTTGGAAAGCCGAGTGGGCGACGCGAAAGGTCAGGGGAGGGCACCGCCGACCGACCTTATTTGCGCACTTTTTCTATGGCCGCGTCTTCTCCCTCGTACTTTTCCAGTACTTCACGCTCGCGGCGGACGTGTTCGGGGAATGGGCGCCAGAGACGGCGGGCCACAAAGACGCAGCCCGGGTCTTAATTACCGTGTCGTCGCGCATCGGCGGCGGAATTTGCGACGGAGAGCTGTTGGCGCATTACGGGGGGTACAGGGTGGGGGGGGGGGGCAAGGGATGGTAGGAAAAGCAGAGTTGGGGTTGGGGGAGGGGGAAAGAAAACAAGACGGAAATGGTAGGTACGGCGGATATGAGTCAAAGGAGGCAGAAGCGGATGGAAAGAGAGAGAGAGAGATGGGGCAGTGGTGCCGGTGGTAGCAGGTAGCCACACGCGACTCGCAACTCTACGCGGGTCGGAAACGGCAAAGCGGCTCGAGAGTCCAAGGCGGAAGCCGCGTGGCGCACCGAGCTGTGGCCGTGTTGCAAAGAGAACGGCGGCGGGGTGGGGAGAGGGGGAGGCGTAGGAGTGCCGGGGAGGGGGGGGGGTGTAGGTCGTCATTAGAGGACAGCGCGAGGTGCGGCTGCGGCGCGGCGCCTTCCGCGCCAGCGACTTCACGGCTCTCGACCGGTCGCTCGCCGGAAGAACTCGTTCGGAATCGACGCCGCCAGCCGCTCGGTTGCGGTGCCGGCGCCCGCAGAAACGAAACGTCATCAAACGACTCTGCGCGGCGCGGCGCACACAATGGCGGCGCACTCGTGGTCGCACGCTAATGATGCACTGCCGTCGCGGCCCCTCCGCCGCTGCGTCGTTCAGCCGCTGGGTCCTTTGTCGGCGGCAGCGGCGCTCACCTTGCTTGCCTCCCGCCACCGCACCGCCACATTTCCGTCCCCTCTGTGGACGCAAATATAGTCTTTCCCGCTGCGCCACAGAACCCGTGAAATAACAGATAATTTTCGCAGACTACCCTGCGAGAAAGGGTGTGTGTTTGCGTGTCTAGTCATTACCCGGATGACGCCATTACGAGCAGTACTTTACTAGTGTTTTGGGGGTCGTACAGAAATACTCGCATAGGATCCATTGTTCTTTCCTCGCTTGCAAATCGGTGTGTATCTCTCTGTCTTCAGTATTTTCTCCGACTTACCCAGACAATTTGATTGTGTTCAGTGACAATACTTTATAATAATTACTGAAAGCTATGGAATTAATGCTGTGCCTCACAAATGTCTACATGAGTACTCTGCAATTCACACTTAGGTGCGTGGCAGAGGTCTCATGGAACCATTTTCATACTTGATGTGAATCTTCAGGTTTTGGCGACGCAAAGACTGTTCCATCAAGTTTCGGGTGTGCAGCCGCAAGAAATCTCCTTTTTCTTCTAATATTTCGACTGTATAACGTTCAGCCATCTTCAGAGTGAGCCGCAAGACTGCCGCTCCAGTGCTCGCTTCGTCCCTTCATACTGTTGTATCCCGCGACTGCGCATGCGGCCACAGATGCAAATGCGCCAGAGACGTTGGTCGGCGGCAGAGACGTGCATAATGCGCGAGTTGTATCTATGACTCCGCAGTTGATCTGTGTTGGCATATCGATATATCATTATGAGATGCACTGTGACGACATCTTTGCGAGTTTATTACAGCAAGTGCCGGATTCCATGATTTATCAAGATATGGCTCTGAGCACTATGGGACTCAACTGCTGTGGTCATTAGTCCCCTAGAACTTAGAACTAGTTAAACCTAACTAACCTAAGGACATCACACACATCCATGCCCGAGGCAGGATTCGAACCTGCGACCGTAGCAGCAACACGGTTCCAGACTGAAGCGTCTAGAACCGCGAGACCACAGCGGCCGGCGATTTATCAAGATTGAAACCACTATCTCTATTAATTAAATTCGTCGTCAAGCGAATTTCAGTTGCCTCCTTCACTATCGAGTCCCAAAAGGATTATGTAGTTGCCAAAATTTCGACCTTGTCATACAAAATACTGTAACCATTATGAATACAGTGCTCTGCCACTGCCGACTTGTTAGGTTGTAAAAGCCGTGTGTACCTCCGGTGTTCTGTGCATCTTTCTTGGACAGTACGAGTTGTTTGTCCGATGTAAGAAAGGCCACATTCACATGGAATTTTGTAACCTCCAGATTTTCGGAGCAGCAAATCATCTTTGACGGAGCCCACGAGTGCAGCTGTCTTGGGTGGAGGACGACAAATCACTTTTACTTTGTGTCTGCTGAGAATGCGTCCTATTTTTGATGAGAGTCTACTCACATATGGCAGGAAGGCCATCGATTTAAAGGTTTCTTCATCTCCTGCTTTCTTTGTGGCCTCTTCCGGTTTCATTTTCAGACAACTTGTAAGACTTCATAAGACATCTGAACTCCCTCCACGGTCAAATAAAGTTCACAATGGAAATTGAAAAGGAGGGATGGCTTCCACTCTTGGATGTTTTGGTTCGGCGCAGAGAGGATGGCACTTTGCGACATGAAGTGATAGGAAGCCGACGCACACCGATCTGTATTTACGTGCAAATAGCTGCCACCATGCTGCCCAATACAGAGCACTGTATTGATAATGGTCACAGTATGTCATAGATACAACTCGCGCATTATGCACGTCTCTGCCGCTGACCAACGTCTCTGGCGCATTTGCATCTGTGGCCGCATGCGCAATCCCGCGGTACAGCAGTATAAACGGACGAAGCGAGCACTGGAGCGGCAGTCTTGCGGCTCACTCTGAAGATGGCTGAACGTTATACAGCCGAAATATTAGAAGAAGAAGGAGATTTCTTGCGGCTGCACACCCGAAACTAATGGAACATTTTCATATTACTTCTCTACCATTCCATTCTCGAAAGGCGCGTGGGAAAAAGGAACACCTAAATCTTTCCGTTCGATCTCTTATTTTATTATGATGATCATTTCTCCCTACGTAGGTAGGTGTCAACAAAATACTTACGCATTCGGAAGAGGAAGTTGGTGATTGAAATGTCTTAAATAGATCTCGCCGCAAAGAAAACCGCCTCTGTTTCAGTGACTGCCACCCCAACTCGCTTATCATGTAAGTGACACTCTCACACCTATTGCGCGATAACACGAAACGAGCTGCCCTTCTTTGCAGTTTTTCGATGTTCTCCGTCAATCCTACCTGGTAAGGATCCCACACCGCGCTGCAATATTCCAGCAGAGGACCGACAAGTGTAATGTAGGCTGCCTCTTTAGTGGGACTTTTCGAACCATACAGTAATTCTTTCTAGATCAGTTTGTAATTGGAATTGATCGTCTGATGATTTTACTAGACGGTAAATTACAGCACCGTCTGCAAACAAGGTAAGGGGGCTGCTCAGATTATCATCTAGATCATTTAAGTAAATCAGGAACAGCAGTGGGACTATGACACTACCTTGCGGAACGCTAAATATCACTTCTGTTCTACCCGATAATTTACCGTCTATCACTACGAAATGTGAACTCTCTGAGAGGAAATCACGAATCCAGTCAGACTACTGAGACAATACTCCTTATGCACGGAATATGTTTAATAGTTGCTTGTGAGGAACAGTATCAAAAGCCTTCTGGAAATTTAGGAATATGGAATCGATCTGAGATCCCTTGTCAGCAGCACTCATTACTTCAAGGGAATAAAGAGCTAACTGCGTTGCATAACAAGCATATTTTCTGAATCCCTGTTGGCTATGTATCAATAAGTCATTTTCTTCAAGGTGATTCATAATGTTCGAGTGCAGTATATGCTCCAAAATCCTACTGCATATTGAGGTCAGTGATATGGATCTCTAATTCAATGGGTTACTCCTATTTCCTTCACTGAATATTAGTGTGCTACTTTCCAGGCTTTAGGAACAGACCTTTCGTCAAGTGAGCGGTTGTATATGATTGCGAAGAAAGGCGCTATTGTGTCTGCATACTCTGAGAGGAACCTGATTGGTATACCCCCCTGGACCGGAAGACTTGCCTTTCTTAAGTGATTTGCTTCGCAACATCTAAGATATCTACTTTTATGTCATTCATGCTAACAGCTGTTCTGATTTCGAATTCTGGAATATTTACTTCGTCTTCTTTCGTGAAGGAATTACGCAAAACTGTATTTAGTAACTCCGCTTTAGTGGCACCATCATCGGTAACATTTCCATCGCTATCGCGCAGTCACGGTAATGACTGTTTTTTCCCACTGGTATACTTTACATACTACCAGAATCTCTTTGGGTTTTCTACCATATTTTGAGACAATATTTCATTGTGGAAACTATTAAAAGCATCTCGCATTGACGTCCGCACTAAATTTGGAGCTTCCGTAAAACTTAGCCATATTCACTTCAGGTCAGTCGCACTTCTCTACCTTGGTATTTTTAAATTGTCTATATAAATGCCCCGTTTTCTCAGGAACTGCTGAGTATATACACATGAGAAATTATTTGTGGTAAGTTCCTATGGGGCCAAACTGCTGAGACCATCGGTCCCTAGGCTTCCTCAGTACTTGATCTAACTGAAACTAACTTACGCTAAGGACAAGACGCACACCCATATCCGAGGGAGGACTCGGAACTCCGACGGGGGCGCTGCACGAACTGTGGCATGGCACCTGAGACCGCGCGGCTACCACACGCGGCATAAACATATTTTTACATGTTGCCTAATGTTTTGTGAATGTATTGTTTTACGATCACTTTACAATGACAGTTAGGAAAAAAGTTGCATTTTTCCCTAAACATATAATTTTTTGATTTAAATGTTAACAGTGTTAATTTCTTGAATTTTAATAGTTAGACTGCCTTGTAGGTGGGGCAACCACAGGCATGAGTAGTCATCTTGGGTGTTAAATAACCGCTTCAATTGTATTTCGTCCTTTATTATTGGGCCACTACCGGCTTCGTGGCACTAATAACCACATCTTCAGGTGAACATATGACTAAAACATTAGAGCGGAAAATCTGTTGGGGAAAAAGATTTCGAACTTTTTCGCTCTGATGTTTTACCCTTATGTTCACCTGAAGATGTGGCTTTTAATGAAACCGGCAGTGATCCAACAATAAAGGACTAATTACACCTGAAGGGGTTATTTATAACATGGTTAACTATTGGAGTAAATGCCACTAAAGTGGACCTACAACATCATGGTACTATCTGTGTTATATGATAAAAAATACATAAGTGTACAGGTATAAGGTTCTGAGAAAAAGGAGCATTTATACTGAAAAAATGTCATTGCGAGGAAATTGGATTTTAAAGAAAAAAATTAAATTCACAGCCAACTGACTTTTACAAAGTATCTTAGAATCGTACTGTCTGTTAGCCCTCATCCCCTTCATCCTCCTCAGCCAGTGCTGCCCTCCTTTCCTTGGATCCTGTTTTTTGTTTTGTTTTGACATATTGTTTGTTGCAATCTGTACTTTTACCATTCACTGTTGGTGCAAGTCCATCACACTTCTATGAATTGCAAGATGCTCCAAACACAATAGTCTCCCGGAATAGCCTTCATTAAAACTAAGAGAAGCGTCAAAAACATCAAGTTCGGAGACTGACCTTCCAACAAACACAATCTTGGTATCCCTGACCATACAACACTGTTAAAAGATTAGTTTTGTGGTTTGCTTTCATACACTTCTTCAACAGCTCTGGTTGGACAAGATCCTGAAACAGACGTTTCATGGCAAGCACAACAGCATTTGATACAGTAATTTTATTTGAGAAAGTGTCCGATTTATCTTCCTCTTTTGCCATAGGTGTTCACATCAATGAATGAAACACAGATTCTGGGTTGGTTCAGCACCTTTAGACAGATTGCTGAAATAAATTACCCAAACAGCTCTCTTCATACCATACAAATTATTCCTGTTACTTTTAATAGCCATACCAGAACATCGTGTAATCTGATAAATTTGTTTATCAGTAAGTCGACGCCTTATATCTAGCCCATCTGGTAACTTGGTACTTCCCAATCGCTGGTTTAGTCTACGCAGTCTGGTGCCCATCGTCTTCTGAACATGATTAATGGACTCTAGTTTTGTAACTAACAAGTTACCATTGCGCTTACTCTCCACCAATGTTGCAAAACTAAATTCTCACAAATGTCAGTGCATAATTATTCTTTCTTTTCCTTTAGTGTTGAACCCTTAGGTTGGTTTGCAGCAGAGAGCCATTCCTCTCTTCTGTCTGCCTTCCTCTTCATTTCCACGCATGTCGTACATCCAACTTCATTCATGATCTGTTGCATGTATGATTTCCTTGGTCGCCCCCGCGGATTCCTTTCCTCAATAGCTCCTTCTGCTATTGTTCCAACGATGTTGTTGTGTCGTAGGATGTGCTCTACAAGTTTGTCTCTTCTTGTTTGGATGTGCCTCCACAGAGATCTGGTTTCCTGTACTCTTCTAAGCACTCTTCATTTTTTACTTTGTCTCTCCAGCTGATCTTCATCATCCTTCTATAGCACCACATCGCCAGGGCTTCTAGCTGTCTTCTCTCTTCCAGTCGTCCAAGTTTCACATCCATATAGGGCCACACTCCAAACAAACCCTTTCATGATACGTTTCCTTATTTTCAGACTGATGTTGTGGCTGGTGAGTAAGTTCCTTCTCCGCTTAAATGCAATTTTGGCCTTTTGTATTCTGGTCGCAATTTCTTTCCGGTTTCTACCATCTCTTGTGATTTTGCTTCCTCTGTCACTTCCAGCTCCTCTCTTCCAATACTCATTCTCAAATACTTATAGTCTTTCTTGTTCATTCTCATTCCCTTTTTTTAATGTTTGCTTCTTGTTCCTGGTGACAGTTCCTAATCACTGCCACCTCATTATTATAGAAACTGAGTATCACACAGATGTCTTTGTACTTTATTCCACTTTTCCTCAGCACTCTGAACATCTCTTGCCAGATAACGTTATCAGATGCCTTTACCATGTCTACAAAGGCAATAAAAGTTGGTTTATTTTTCCGTAATTACTTTTTGATAACGAGTCTCAGTGCCAGAATCGGCCCTCTTGTTCCCAGTACCAGCATAATTATTATCAAATATTTATTTAAAATAGTAAGTATTCGAATAATTCAGTACTGTAACTGTGTAACCTCTTTTGATGCTAGTCAATTGTCAGGATGAACATTACTGCAAAGGGCATTTGATTCTAAAGCGTTATGTCAGGGTGAAAAACACTAAATAAATTACTTTTTCTCTCTTAACAACATGTGGGCAGGGTGGGTTCTTCCTTGGCTCGGGTATGAGGTAGAATTATTGAGAACGAAGTCGTGAATTGGATGGTGATACCTCGGATGTGGTGTCCCAGTGTTTCTCTTCTCTATGCGGCCGCGTGTGCCAGTGTTGTGCGTCAGCCGGCGGAGCGGCGCGGCGGGGGAAGGCCAGCGTCCTGAACTCGAACAACGGACTCCAGCTTGCAAGTCTTCAGCTGTCAGATCTTCATCACCAGCTCACAGGTGACTGCTGATGTGAGGCTGTCTCATTCCAGTCCTCATGAGTCACCCGGATATGTAAAAATCAGTCTTCAAATACTTTCTAACTTCTATCTTCTGGCGGCGAGGCAGCTGCTTGCTATTCCATTACAGCGGCGGACTTGGTGCTTCTGTGTACTATGTAGTCTCTTCCTGCATGACGGTCTTCAGCACCAACTGAACTGTACTGGACCTGAACTCGAACCGAAACTGAACTGAAAACTACTGTCGGGTCCACTGCGTCACACGTATTTATTTACTTCAGTTCACTGGAGGTGAACGACTTCACGGTCATTGCCTCTTCTGTCATGTTGAAAAGCTTCTCGAAGAATCATCTTAATGTCGGTCATTGGCTCTTGTTATGTAGGCGATTGCCTTTGATCACATGTGACAATTGAGAAACACGTGAGCCGGTCGGGCGATGCCCTGACAGCTGAATCGAGAGCTTCTGCATATGTGGGGAGGGCGATGGCTTCTGCTTATGTAGGGAGGGCGATAGCTTCTCCTGAATGTGCTAACTTGCAAGCGCCGGTCGTTGCCACTGCTGCTCTGCCCGCTGTTTGCCAGTGTGTAACTCTTCCAAACTAAACTAAGCATTTCATTTATTTTCTAATTTTTACTTCACTTCACATTGATTTCACTAATTTATTTACCTATCTTAAGTACCACTCAACAGTATATATTGTCCACTCAGATTAATGTGACCAGACGTCAGCGTGCAATAAAGACTCGCAGAAACTGGGTTGTCGTTGAGATAATGTGGAAACAGAGCGAATTATCAGATGTCGAAATGTGACTAGGGTGGAAACATTTCTGTAACGGCTAAGTTTGTAAACTGTTCATGTGCCACAGTGGTTAAAATGCACCGTCCATGACGAAATGGCGCTATTGAAAAACTATGACAATGCAGCTGTGGTGCATCACCATGGGCCATAGATGAGGGGTGTGAACGATGGCTGCAGGGACTCGTACCGGCGAACAGAGGTGCAACTGTTGAACAGCTGTCCACCCAGCCGAATCATGTGGCTACCAACCGTGTCTCCCTAACAACCATTCAGCGAAAGTTACTGCATACAGGCCTCTGCAGCAGGCGTCTGGTTCCCGCACCCACGCTGGCTGCTCTTTTTTATCGGTGATGATTTCTGGAACTTGCACGCCAGTGTCGCATTGGACGTCCGCTGAGTGAAGACAGGTGGCCCTTTCAGATGAATCACATTTCCTGTTCCATTGGCGTGAGTCGTTTCAGAGGAAACGCCCTGCAACAACCGTCGCAAGAGTCCAGGTTGGAGGATGGGGCGTAATGGTCCGGGGAATGTTTTCGTGCCATTCGCTGTGTGATCTCGTCATTCTAGAAGGAAAGTATGCGTCTATGCTTGGCTAACGTGTCACCTTCTAATTGCACTTTACTTTTTTGTTTCTTTGTCGACACTGTGGATTTTTCTAGCAAGCGGGTCAAGGGAGAGGTGTCTCTTATCCTCTCTCTACAACTGCACACATGTATTGAGAGGGTTCTTTGTTTACTTAAAAATATAGCAGCTTTACAGCGTCGATGTGTTGTGGTAGAAGATCCTCCATAATAGACCAGGATAGCCCCACTGCTGGTGAAGTACGGGGTGTTAAAAAAGTCTCTCCGCAGTGCCGTATGATTGTTAGCCACGCGTGCTGTATGCCGCAGTGAATGTATCGCAATGAAACTCAGTGAAAGACAAGTTATTAATTTACTGGATATTCATTTTTACTTAAAAATTTTCAAAATGAATATTGAAAGTGTCCCCCCCCCCCCTTTTGTTTAATACACAATTCAATTCGTGTATCCATGTTTCCAAACACAAGCTGTAACATTTCTTCTGTAACAAAGCAGTGAAAGTGGATATTACAGTTGTCAATTTATCGATGGATTTTGGACGGTTTTTTATAGACAGTTGCTTTCGCTGCACCCCAGAAGAAAAAGTTAGGTGGTGTTAGATTTGGCGATCGTGGAGGCCAAAGTTCCTGTGAAATTATGCAATCACCAAAAACATCAGCAAGCAGTGACATTGAAACGCGAGCTGTATGCACGGTAGCACCAGCTTGTTGAAAATAACCGTTCACATTTAAGGCAAGTTCTCCTATGAATGGGTACAGAATATCACTGCAGTATTGTTGTGCGTTTATTGTTTCGTTGAAAAATATGGGACCCACAATCCGACGTGTAGAAACTGCAATCCAAACTCCTATTTTCACTGAGTATGAAGTGGTTCCTCATGAACACACAATGGATCTGCAGTACTCCACATTCGAGAATTTTGCGAGTTCATGTACCCGGATACATGAACCATGCTTCATCAGTGAAAAACGTTTTAGTAAGAATATCCTTTCCATTTCGTTGAATGAAATTTTTGAACCATTGACAATAATGCAGTCTCTTTCCATGATCAGTATATTTCAGTTCTTGCACGACTGTCACTTTGTATGGGAAAAGATCTAATTTTTTCCTTACAGCTATGTGGGCTGTTCCGACACTAACATCGCTGTCCTGGGCAAGTTTTCTTACTGACTTGTTCGGACTCACGAGCATTTTAACGGAAATATAAAGTAGTTTATCCTTAGAAAAAAAGCTAGGAGGACCACTTCTCGATGCATCTGTCACTGAACCTGTACTTCGAAATTTGTTAATCAGATCTCGCACAGTATCGCGATGTGGGAGTGGCGTCTCTGGGAAAACTGAATTAAATGTTTGACGGACTGAAACTTTGTATTTACCGCCAGCTTTGAACTCTTGTTCCACTAAAAACATACGTTCTTCAATGGTTAGCATTTTAACAGTGACAAACGAAACAAATGAACTAAGAAACTAAACATAAACGTTCACGTCAACACGTAACGACACACACCAATGATACTACTGACACTGGCTGAGATAAACGAAACAGTGGAATGTTGGGAGAGTCCACCTGAAGGGGAGTAACCCTGGCAGGCGAACAATGATACGGCACGCGCGGCTAACAATCAGCGGCACTGCAGAGAGGCTTTTTGAACACCTCGTACAAGCCCCGCTGCGATGAATGACAGATGCCAAAGTAGGATGCGAGTTAGTGGGCCAGTGACTGAGCTAGTGACTGAACGACCACGCTAGTGACTGATACACTGAGACTAAGCTAGTAGCTGAGACTATGTGACTGCAGTCCCTGGCGGCTATCTAAATGGCGTTGGCGGGGTGTTGCTTGCGAGTCTGTCTTTGGCCTCTCTCCTGATAGGCGTGGTTGATCCAGTGCCTACTATCGGTCTTCTTGCTACATCTTTGCTGACCAGAATGCTAGCGACAACTTACACCAGAACATTCCTCGCCGCAGAAATGTCGCAGCGTTGTCGTTAGGGAGGATCCCGACATCAATGGGAAGGGAGGCAGGATGCTGCACGTTGAGATGAGCTGGGAGCCATGACTGTGAAAGATGGCGTACTCCCGACTGTAGCTCGCCATCTGGCTTGCGATGACACTGGAAAATCCTCCGATAAACTGCTGCCGGCGCACGCGTACCAGCCTGAGGGTGCGACCTATGGCGACGGTGACGGCGATGGCGGGTTCAGCTCCATTGGGTCAGTGAGCAGGTACTGTGGGGGCGAAGGGGTATCATCCATCCGCTCCTCCTATGGTGCCCTGCTGGCACCAGTGGGTGGCTGCAGAGGCCGTGCAGTCCCGTGAGGCTGTGAATCTGGGGGAAGAAAAGCCGCAGAACCACAGGCCAAATGATACGCACGAATTTAGCTCTGGTGGTGGCGCTGTAAACCACCAGGACCTGCAATCAGGTACATAAAAGAGCCAATGCGTTCCTGGATCACGCATCTTTCCCAGTGCCCACGGTTGCCATTACCCTGGAAACAAGATCGCACGGTGCAAAGCGATACTTGCGGACCACAGGCGGTGCCTGATGCTGTGGTGGGTGTAGCAATTGTAGCAGCGTCCAATGGCGGTGGCCGTGCACAAGTTCCGCCGGTGATGGTCCTTCTCATTGGTGGGAGAGACAGGAGGCGAGAGGGCTGCAGCGCCTGTTACCACGCGGGTAGTGCGAAGCTTGGCCATCTGCTGCTTATAAGTCCGTATGAAGCGTTCTGCTTCTCCGTTGGACTGGGGGGGAAACGGAGCACTTGTTACAAGACGAATGCCATTTCGTTCACAAAACGGTTCAAAATCACGTGAGGAGAAATGTTGTCCGACACAACTTTCTATGGAAAATATCGAGGACAACGCTTGAATTGTGCTACGTGATGTAGAAGCCACAGGCGTGGCAAATGGCAACTTGCTAAAAGAGTCTACCACTATGAACCAGGGAGAGTTCGCAAATGGTCCTGCAAAGTCTATGTGCACTCGTTCCCATGACAATTGAGCCTCAGGCCAAGCTGAGAATGTTCGTGATGGGTAATCCTGTCTTTTACTGCTAGCAAAACACGTAGGACGAGAATCCACAAAATTCACAGGCCTGTTTATATGTCGACGTGACTGTCCGCGCGGCTGTGTATGCTCTCGTTGTTGTGGCTGCTTGGGCATGATCGTGAACTAGGGGCGACTCGACCCGACAAATCGGGGCCTGGTCAAACTTCTCGGCCGCTATGGCACGCAAAACGTATTGCTTTAGGATTTGCAATACTTTGAGATGTGATGGAGCAGAGTACTTTAAGATCTTCTCTACAATCTGGGCCATTGAATGTAATTGCATCCCTAATCATTAAATCACTGTAGAAGTTGCCACAACTACATTTAAATTTACACTGCCTAGTCATGCCTTTTAATTCTGTGTACCAGCTTTCTCAGAAAATTATTTTGAACAATTAGTTTATGAGCCCCCTCGAAGCGTAAATGGTTGCGAAAGCATACCTGACCTTTTAACAACAAATAAACCTGGACAAATAGTGAGTATTGTGACGAATACAGAGATTAACGTCCACAAGGCAGTTGCTGTTAGGCTGTATACCGTAACACCTACAACCATCAAAAAGAAACGCAAAGCATATCTATTTAAAAAAGCTGATAAAAATGTTCTTAACGCCATTTTAAGAGACAGTCTTCACACCGTCAGATCTGAGCATGTAAGTGTAGAAAAGTTGTGGAATGTTTTCAGAGAGATAGTATCGACGGCAATTGAGAGATATATACCACAAAAATTAATAAGTGATGGTATTGATCGCCCATGCTACACAAAACGGGTCAGATCGTTGTTGCAGAAGGAACGAAAAAATGGCTTCAAATGGCTCTGAGCACTATGCGACTTAACTTCTGAGGTCATCAGTCGCCTAGAATTTAGAACTAACTAAACCTAACTAACCTAAGGACATCACACACATCCATGTCCGAGGTAGGATGCGAACCTGCGACCGTAGCGGTCGCTCGGTTCCAGACTGCCTAGAACCGAATGGCCACTCAGGCCGGCAAGCAACGAAAAAAGCATGCAAATTTAGAAGAACACAAAATCTTCAAGATTGGCAAAGATTTACAGGAGTTTGAAATATGGCGCGTACTTCAATGCGAGATGCTTTTAATAATTTCCACAACGAAATTCTGACGGGCTTCTGTGTGATGTCAAGAACCTCGCCTACGTGTGTGAGAATGTTCTCATGACCACTGATACCAGCATCACAAAGCAAGTCCAACTCGACTGGAAGTTCTCCGAAAGGAGCATCTCGCAACTCGGAAGGCCACAATTTAAACCGTTACGAAATAGATCAGCACGAGTGCGTCACCGTCACATGGTTGCCAGCTTCCTTCATCACACTGACAAGTGGACCTTATGGCTGTGAGCATTCTCTACTAAATGCTATACACAAATGGCGTTCTGGTAACTATGCCACTACGCTATCTGTTGGCGGACGATGTTGAAAACATTATCAGTACATCTACTGTCCCCCAGGTGGTATATACCGTCATCGGATCGGAATGTACGCAGTCTTTCAAGGTGTACTATTCCTTTTCCGGCAATGCTATAGAAACGAAGTCATTTATGTAAACAATCAGTGTTCATACATCCAAGGCAGATAAATGTAACTCACAATTAGAATACTAAAATAACATGGCAGCACATACGTATTCTATGCCAACATATTTATGGAACTACAAAATGGCAGTTTAAGGAAACGTGATAGAGTTTAATTCATGAAGAAAAATAGTTATTACTGTTGCCTGCCTAGCTGAGTCCATCATCATAGATAATTTTGTCATGAAAAACGAGGGATGTGGAGCTAAAATAACGATGTTGGTTAAGTCCATACTTCTTAGCGATCACACTAGTGGAGTATGAAATTAATAGCAGTAAGCATGTTGAGGCTTGGCTAATTCACAAACTGAAATGAAATGGAGTACATTAACGTAAGCTATAACTCACGTAAATCTGTTAGAAGTAATCTATAGTCAGATACTATAAGGATGCTATATACATCATTGTAAACAATAAGTTACAAGTACAAACTGGTAATAACTTATTTATGAAAACAATGATGAAATTATAATATGTGAATGTTACACAGTTCCTATAAAACACACAGCCATTATACAACAGTAGATACGATGCGCCTACAGAAAATTCACAGAACGAAATGGAGAACATTATCATTAGGTACAACTTACCTAAATCTCTTAAAAATAAGCCATAATCGAATACTATAAAGACAATAAATATATCATTGTATAATAGTAATTAACAACTGCAGATTGATGATAATTCGTTAGGGAAGAAGCTATACAAAATGAATGAATGAATCGAAACAAAATTAAAATATATGAATTTAATGTAGAACTTTTCAAAGAGACAGCCATAAGGAAACAGTACACACACGTCATGGTAGTCATATACCGACTCGAAAGGTACCATGACGTATCTTTTGTTTCCACTTTTTGCTTACCAAAACCCTGGATGAACAAGCATTTACCTAAAATAAAAGCACAAAAAAATGGTTCAATTGGCTCTCAGCACTATGCGAACTTCTGAGGTCATCAGTCGCCTAGAACTTAGAACTAATTAAACCTAACTAATCTAAGGACATCACACACATCCATGCCCGAGGCAGGATTCGAAACTGCGACCGTAGCGGTCGCTCGGTTCCAGACTGTTGCACCTAGAACTGCACGGCCACTCCGGCGGCAAAAGCACAAAGGTACAAGCCATAGAAGAACAGATCAGACCAGACATAAAAAATTAAATATAAACTCCCATCATAGGGAGTATGGAAATATACGACTTGAATTAGTAAAATATTAAGACGAAGTTAAAGAACGAATTGTGAGCAGAATATGCGTAGACGGAATGACACCCTAGAGCCAAACAGGGTCCAGCAAGAATTTTTGGTCAACGTTTCTTCCTTTAACTTTCTCTTAACAATGTACTAATTTAAGCAATTTGTTTCCATACACATTGTGATGAGGGTAGTGTGAGCGTACACTTCAATTTTTTGTGTAGTCTTTTCCTGTATGGATTGTATCTTTGTTCTTTATTTATCTTCACTTGGGCAAGAACTTTTAATTTCTAATCGCTGTAATCTACTACAAATGTATAAATTTATTAAATTTTATGTTCTATGGTAAGCTTCGTCAGAGAACTACTTCACGAGCAGTAGAACAGGTCTAAAAAGAGACACCATTGCCTGGAGCAAAATCAGGGGTAGACTAATTGGGATATTATCTATCTAATTACATAATTCTTCTCTTCGGAGAAGTGTCGGAACGGAGTGCTAGTATTCTGACATGTTGTTGACGTGTTGTGGCGATTTGCGGGTACAGACATGTCAGAACAATCTGATTAGTATTTACAGAAAATCATTCCACACGACGAGACGTTATGGTCCAGAAACCAAGCAACTATCGTAACTATCGAAAGCTCTTTCACCACCAACAGTAAAGAAGACGAATTAGGGGAGAGTAAACGTAAAAACTGTATGGTTTCTACTTTTTTTGAAACAAGATGGAGATAGTGCACCAAACATTTGTTCTGATAAGTTCCGCAGTCAACTGGCATTACCACCTTCACGTGCTGAGACAATTACGTGAGGACTGCTGATAAAAATAGTCAGCATTGTGGCACTCAGAGATTCGGCTATTCCACCACCACAACGCTACTACTCAGAATGTTGAACAGTAATAGATTCTGTCGAAAACGAAATGACGACGGCTTCCAATCTACCATACTCATCGGACCAATGTTCTTGTTGCGTTTCAATTTTACGTAGAACGAAGAATGATGTAAAAGGGAAAATGTTGCTAGGAGGCAGAATGAAATCTTTGGACGTAGAACTTGAGGCGATTTCATACAGTGCTTTCGTGAACGGATGAAATGTTAGGACAGTTAAACTAGCTCAATGGGTTAAGTTCTGAAGAGATGATATTTCAAATATTTCCTGTGAAATATAAAAAGTATAACCATTTACTTCCCACTATTTTTCAACCATCGTACTCGTACTTAACGCGTAACGTATGCTACAATCACAAAATAACTGTTATAATACGTGTACTGGCGCAAAAAATAGGACTTAATCTAATAAACATTCCGAAACAGTAGCGGCTTTCAGAGTCAGCGTAATTGTTTGTCGTGCCAATTGATACAAGTATTTTTATTCCGGCTCAAATATCAATATGTATGTTCGTATTTCCTGCACATCACTTTTGGAGCTAATGTTACAGAGATAAATTGCATGTTGTGTACTGGTGCCCATTGGAGATAACAATGCCCCCGCTATTTAGCCATATAAGGAAGTCACGGAGTTCAACCAAGCTAACTGAGTTTCGCAGCTACAGCTCCATAAGGAGCGAGTAGCCAAATGACTTTCTGGCGTACTCGTACATCGGTGCAGGAGAATGCGACAAACTGTAAACTTTGCTATGGGACATCTACAAACGCTGTGAGAGATACCTCATTTCTAATCTAGGGAGGCGCACTATAGCCTCACCGGCCGGAGAAGCCTCGCGGTTCTGGGCGCTACAGTCTGGAGCCGAGCGACCGCTACCGTCGCAGGTTCGAATCCGGTCACGGGCATGGATGTGTGTGATGTCCTTAGGTTAGTTAGGTTTAAGTAGTTCTACATTCTAGGCGACTCATGACCTCAGAAGTTAAGCCGCATAGTGCTCAGAGCCGTTTGAACCATTTACTGTCACCTTGGGAATCGCCCGTGCGTCCGAGACTTGCTACATGGTCGGTGCCGACTGCATCCACATATCGTCCGCATCTGACATGCCGTGGACTGCATGACTTGTTTCTTTTATTTTAGGCCGTATGTGGACGAAACAACGTCTTTTTTTCATCCGTAAATTTTCACAGATATTGTGTTCAAGTGATAATACTTTACACATTTACGTTGTACGCTCTGATCGCAACCAGTTGTAAGTTCCCCCTTCCTGATCGGTCGACTGGATTGTGTTATAAATGACCATGATCGCATATGCCTAATGAAATTTTACAGTTAGTAAGGGTATTGTTCAAAAATGGTTCAAATGGCTCTGAGCACTATGGGACTTAACTGCTGAGATCATCAGTCCCCTAGAACTTAGAACTACTTAAACCTAACTAAACTGAGGAAGTCACACACATCCATGCCCGAGGCAGGATTCGAACCTGCGACCGTAACGGTCGCGCGGTTCCAGACTGTAGCGCCTAGAACCGCACGGCCACTCCGGCCGGCAAGGCTATTGTTACCGAAGGAAAATAACGCCGGTTAGTCGGAGGCAAGTGTATAACAGACTCTTCTGAAAGAAGAATCTTTTCTAAACTTAAGCTAAATACTGATCATAATGTTGAAATGGGTGTAATATAGTGCAATCGCTCACTAAAAGCACAGTGGGAAAAGGTTACTACGTAATATTTACTACAAAAATCACTGATAACACAAAGAAAACACCGATTAGCTAAAAATAAGGACAATTAAACGCTCGCCAGCCTGCTTGGGCTATGAATCTCTGGAATCTTGAAAAAGGTAGTGACAAAGAAATTTTAAGCAAATAATTACTGGCGTGGCAACAGAAGGTTGTCAGGCGTTTCCACAGCACAACAGTACACGAGAAAAATAAATGAATCAGAAAGCTCTGAGTTTGCAGTTACTTATGCTGAAATACTAAACCTCGAAAGTAACGTTAAATGATATTATTAGATAAATAAATAACTGGCTTAAATTAAACTTTGGTATGTAAAACGTAATTTTCCGTAACCTCAGTGTAAAGTAAGGCAAAACTTAGAAAAAGACAAGCAATTTACTTTTGATTATTGAAAGACTGAACTGAATTTACTTTAAGAAAATGAGCAGTTGGTTCTACTTTTAAAATAACAACAATAAAATACATACGAAACCAACAGAAGTCATTCGCTAAGCTAAATACAGAATAAATGAAATTGTGCACTCTTAATCTGTGCTTTATCTTTAGTTATTAGTTTTGCCAGTGAAATTTTACTTTACTTTAAGTAGCCTCTGTTATGCAATACAAGAGTGTACAGTTACTGTGGCAGAAAATTAAGTCTGAAACTGGCAGTAAATAGTTAATCACTTTTCATATTATTACGACACTCGGTTATTGCATGGAAAGGAAAGGGACCTTGCTTGGTAATAATGTCTGACGACAATGACAGCACAGGTGCCGTACATGTCTTAACTATTTCAGGTTATTATTCAAGTTATTCATGCTTTGTGAAAGAAATGTTGCTGGGTAAAGCCTCTACATTACTGTGTTTGCAAATTCAGTCTTACGATGCTGTAGCTGTGCGGACGACGAAGAATGTAGCCGACGACAATGCTGAGATGCCTGATTTGCTGTTCCTGCTGTTCGGTGAGAACCCCGAGTCGTTTCCAGGATAGGATAGGATTAGTTGGAATTGCACCTTCCTTCGCCTCCCCACTTCTACCATGCTCCCAATACTTTCGGGCTAACAAATCAGGCACTTCTATACTGACGCGAGCATAGCTGCACACCGCGACTGCGGGAGAGCCCAACAAACACTTCTGCACTCTTCCATGACTCAAGCTGCTTTGCTTCCCCTCCGCTCGCAACACGACAGAGACTTTCTACACCATTTCGTCGTAACTATCGATACATTTCAATGAAGTTCCCTTGGCTACTACCCTGCGATTTACAATATTTTCATTATAATTATAATCAATTATATACAGTCAAAATTAAATACACTAGTACATCGATTACATATTAAACACAGTTTCCGTAATACAGCAAACAGCTACAGAATCAAAAGTACAGTACAAGTTATCAACGGATAATAAACGGCGAAAATTTTGAATAGTACAGAAGGTATTTTTTCTGCATTTTCGGTGTTACACAGTTATTTCATGTGAAGTCTGATTTGACCTTTATTTATCTAGCTATATGGTGTGTGTCACGGCACGACGTTGATCCTAACTCTGAAGGTATGGTTGTGAATTTATTGACGGTTTCGTCTACTGTGCTGCTCCCCTACAGGTTTAGCAGTTGTTAATTATAAATTTTGTTTTTTCTTAATCGCTAGAGACTGTCATAAGAGAGCAGATGAAATAAAAAATGTAACACCATATCTCTAAATCAAAGATAAGATATTATCAGTTGTAAATCCTTGAAGGCACAATATCTTGTGAAAATCTAACTAGGATGTTTCAAGAACTGGTTTTTAGGACGAAATACAAGAAACGTTTAGTCCCATAACGTTTTGCTTACGGTTTAGACTCCGTTCTTTTCTGGACGACGTCCCGTGATGGTGTCGGGTCCGCTTTCTTGTCTGCTTTCCGCCAGATTTTCTCGTCGAGCGCGTTCTCCAGTTTGAACGGTTTCTCTCACATGTCCTCTTTAAACTTGTCCAAACAGTGCTTCTTAAAACATCCTTTGGGTCGCGTTCTTCCTGGAGCATAGCGCAGTTACGTTTTTAGCATGAAATTATCGCTTCTAGTGATGCGCTCACGATACGTATGGCATATTTACCATACATTCCCTTAGGTGATCGTATTTTATATGGTCAAGCCTTCAGACGTACATGAATCAGATACACATTTTCATTTGCTTTCATTAATGATAATCTATGTTATTGGTACGCCTGCAACTTTGTCGTCATTCGTGATTTAAATAATGAAACACTACACCTGTCACGTATTTTTTCTTGCTTAGCACAACGCATTTTGAGAATTTATTCTCACCGTCGAGAGCAAACGTTTACATGAGTTTTACGTGTGATGTTTGCATATCTGTTTTCCGCTTCTCTTGCACTGTAGTCATCTTTTTGAGGTTAAACTGCAATCAGGAAATCGAACGAAATAAATCTTCGGATTTTTTTCTTTTTTTTTTTTTTTTTGCTTGATGATATTGGAAATAGTATTTTTGTCTGTGTACTTACAGGTACTGTGCCCCTTACATTACAAAGAACAAAATACATATGCAAATCATCACTCACAGTGTTTGTTTTTGGAATCACTTTATTTTACAAAAACATTATGACAGTATAGTTTCACAAACAGTTTGGATACGGAGATGCTGCATTCTCTTGGATTAGATTACTTACATAAAGTAGTCACTTATAAATTTATTTTACCTATACTGGCTTGTAATTTATGCTACATTTAATGGCTGTTGTGCAGTAAAGGAAACCAAAGAAAAATTTGGAGTTGAACTAAAGTTTAGGGTGAAGAGATAAAAAAACTTGAGGGTTGCCGATGGCATTGTAATTCTCCCAGAGACAGCAAAGGACTGAGACGAGCAGGTGAACTGAAAGGACAGCGTCTTGAAAGGAGGATGTAAGATGAACATTAACAAAAGCAAAACAAGGACAAGGAATGTAGTCGAATTAAATCAGGTGATGCTGAGGGTATTAGATTAGGAAACGAGATAGTTAAAACAGTGGATGCTATTTGGGCAGCAAAATAACTGATGATGAAATAGAGAGGGTGTAAAATGCAGATTGGCAAAAACAAGAACAGCATTTCTGAAGAAGAGAATCTGTTAACATCGAATATGGACTTAAGTGTTGGGAAGTCTTTTTTGAAGGTATTGTTTGGAGTGTAGTCATGTGTAGAAGTGAAGCATCGAAAGTAAACAGATTAAACTAGAAGAGAATAGAAACTTTTGAAATGTGGTGCTACAGAAGAATGCTGAAGATTAGATAATTATATCACGTAACTAATGAGGAGGTACTGAAGAGAATTGGGGAGACAATAAATTTGTGGCACAACTCGACTAAAAGAAGGGGTCACTTGACAGGACATATTCTGAGACTTAGTATTGGACAGAAGTGTGGGGAGTAAATATCGTAGGGGGAGAGCAATAGATGAATACAGTAAGCAGATCCAGAAGGTTGTAGTAGTTTTCTCGTAATATACATACGCTCACTATAGAAGTCAGAATTAAACTGAAATCAGTTGGATTATGACTTGTGTAGTGAGTATAGTTATATTGCAACATTTATCTGTCGTCCCTGTGTGATGCCAATTGTCAATTTCAGATAGTTGTAATTAAGTTCAGCACTCTCATTTCAGCCTCAGTAGGTTAGGCTTGAGAATGAACCAATGAACCAGTTGGATGGAAACTAGTCACAAAAATATATGTACTGCAACTGAGACAGATTTGTGATGAACACTTTATGAAATAAAAGGCCTGCTTGTCCTAGATAAAAAAAATTTGAAATTGCAGAGGTCCTAGCTCATGTTCTTGGTATCCTGAATGGGTGGCACCAAGTCGCGGAGTGTGAAACATCCCCAAACATCATAGAACTTCCAATGGCCTGAAATGCGCCCGCGCACAATGTTGGTTAAACGCCCCATTAGGCCTCCGATGCACTAGACACCTTTCATCATCATCTGAAAAAAGGTCTAAGAACTGCGACTCGCTGAATTATACTACACGTCTGTAGTCAGCTACTGACCAGTTTATGTGTTGTTTGTTGTTTAGCCAATTGAATGCTGCAGTCATATGTGTTGCTGTGAGCAGTGGACTGCCATGAGGTACCTGACTCCAAATCTCCACTGCATGCATAACACGTCGCAGTATTCGCTCGGAAACTGGTTGAGATGGACCTGTATTCGCTGAAAGTAGCTAACCCTAGCGGTTCGTAACCGACTGTCGTTGACAAGCCGTAACAACCCTGTGTGGTCCCTTTCGGTTGGTGTCTTTCTATGACCACTGTTATTATACAGTGTTAGATGACTGTGACAATATTCCATGTACACCCTTTGGACAGTCGGCGTTGGTACAACAATTGATTGGGAGGATTCATTCACGGTGTGGTCGGGACAGATTCAAGCTCTCTACGTCGACCAACAAGAGGCGAACAAAAATACAGGAACACCGAAAATACAACATATTATCGTGTTTATTATGGTGGAGGAGAACTGTTTTCACTCAAAAGCACTTCCTTTCGCCTTGGAATGGATAAATACAGGCCTAGTATGCTTTTCAAGAGAATCTCATACGAATCTTGCGGCAAAACATTGGTAAGTTCAGGTAACGAAAATGGACGTTCACAGCGTTAGAGACGTCTTCTCTACAAACCACAGAGGCTCAATAGTTTTTAGCTCTGGTGACTGTGGTGAACAGGGGAGATGCAAGAGATCATCCTCTTGCTCACAAAACCAGTCCTAGACGATGCGAACTCTATGAGCAGGGGCACCGTCGTCCTTGAACACTGTGTTAGCAGTGGCCAGCAAACGTTCTAACATGGGGTGGACTTGATGAGCGAAAATGGTCACATTAGCCTTGGCACTAATACGATCTTGCAGAGCAGCCATGAGGCCCATGGAGTATCACGATATGGCTGCACAAATCACCACCGAACTCCCGCCGTATTTCACTCCTGGGACGTAATCTCGGCCAGAAGTTGGAAACAGTGTGAAAAAAGAGACATATCCGAGGAAATTACATTCTTCCATTGTATACAATGCAGATTTCATGGCTTCGGCACGACGTTTACCTTTTACGGGCACTTTCATGGCTGAGTGATTTTGAAATTCCTTGAAATTCCAGTTAATGGAGTTCCCTTCATGTTGTTTCGCTGCTGACAGCATTTGTGAATGCGACACTCAGTTCTGCAGCGACTTTTATAGCTGTTGTCCTCTTATTTTTCGTCACAATCCTCCTCAATGTCTGTCCGTCCCAATCACTCAACGCACAGTTTCATCCGCTCCGTAGCGGTTTACGTTTCTCCGTTCTCCGGTGCATGCAGTGTAAATCTTCCATAGGTGCTTCTTGAAACATCAGACACTACGGCTCCATTGGTTATGAATCACCCACCATACCAACACCCATAATTTTCCCACGTTCGAAGTCGCTTAGCTCCAGTATAATGCACTCACAAATACACAGAACACTGTTGTGTCTACGACTGACACTTTAAACTTACTCAGAACATTTCAGAGGTGCCATTACTGGCCAAATAGAACAGTGCAAGCAACAGGCTTGGTCAGCATCTGCGTTTGGGTTCAAGCATGAAGGTCTCGTGGCGTTTCTGTATTACCCTCCGCCACACACCGTCAGGTGGCTTGCGGAGTATGGATGTAGATGTAGATGTTATCGTCCACCCCTCTGTCTCACTGCACTGATTCCATACAACCGAGTGGCACTACTTACCGCTTCAGTACCATCACTCACGTCATCCGTGGACTTCCTGGTACCCTTTCCACATCATGTACAGCTCTCCAAACCGACCAGTGTCATTTTCTTTAAAGGGGTCGCTGACATTGTATCCAGAGATCTTTATTCTTTAATTTTTCCTCTTACTGTCCAGCCACGAATGAATGAAAAAATCCCAGTTGTAGGACGTGTTTGATCACGTTTCGCAAGGTATAGCTCTATATGTAGTGGTGATATGATTGAGGCAGCAGAGAGAAAGGTGTGCGGGAGGGGGACCGAGAGGGGTGTTTCGTAACTACTCAGTTGTCACAACAGGTTCGCGAGGTCTGAGGGACTTGCGGACGCACCTGTTTCCACCCACACGCCCACAGCCAGAAGGAGCCACGTGGTCGCCAGAAGAGCGTCCGGTGCGGCCAATGAATTGCTAAGGAGGCGGCCGGCGGCGCTCGGCCGATGGAAGCGGCCCTCGGCGGAGGCCGCGGCGGACAGTATATCTCAGCCAGAGCGGCAAGTCACGGCCTTATCTATTGCGCCCCAGCAGAAGAGTAGTGGGATCTGTTAATCTCTTAAAGAACGGGCCAGGGGAACTCTTTCCGTAGCTCATCCATAAATGCAGCAGCAGCAGCGGCAGCAACAACGGAAGGAGCCGTTCAGTTGCCGGATGCCTGCCTCCCTGCGGTGTCCGGGCCCTGTAGCGCCGTGGCGGAGGCTGCGACGATGGCTCTCCCAAAGACATCGCTCTGCGTGTCGATTATCGCGTCTTCCTGTCACCAATATGTCTCCAGTTTAAGAAATTACGATCTTCAAAATTCATACGCGCACAGGCTCTGAGATGTTGAAAGACCTTCCAGACCAAAAGTTTCTGAACACCTATCAGTGGACATTAGTAGGGGGTGTGCCCAAACTTTCCATTTAGGAGGCTTGATCTCTGCTGGGGACACTTTCAGTGAGATTTCTGAATGTCTCTGGAGGAGTGGCAGCCCACTCTTCCCCAAGGGTCAAAACCAGAGAACGTTAATGATGGTGGACACTTGTATCTGGAGCAATATCAATGTTCTAAAAAATTCCAAAGATGTTCCTTTTAAAGTCAGTACCGCCATGAGACTGTTCCTTGTTTGCAGTGTTACATTTACATTTACACGATCATGATTTCGGCTTAAAAGTGCCATTAGCAAGTGTTTTAAGTGTTATACAGTGCCTAAGATGGCATACTCTCGTATTTAAAATACACTATTAGACACATTGTCTAAGGGGCGATATTTCTGGTAAAGCCTACTGCTTTGTTTCATCACTGAGCATACCATCTTGATTAAATGACAGTCAGCCTACTGTCGTTTAATCAAGATGGTATACTCAGTGATCGTGTAAGTGTAACACTGCAAATAAACAACAGTCTAATGGCGGTACTGACTTTAATGAAATATATTGTGACTGTCGCCGGGCATTATGAAAAAATTATTAAATGTTCCATGGGGATCAGTGGGGGTTCTCGGCATGCCACCCCATTTCAGCAATGTTATTGTCCATAAAGCAATCCCTCAAAGATGTTGCTTCATGTCAGGGTGGACTGTCTTTGCTGAAACAGTTATCGTCTCTGAACTGCTCCTTCATCGTATGCAGTACACACTGCTGTAAAATACTACAAGTGAAATTTTTTGAAAGGGTCGCTTACTTAAAAAGGATTATAACCACAACATGTGATTTCTGTTTTGTTCGCTAATTTTTTCCTGGTGAGATACAAACGCAGGGGAGCCGCGCTCACTTACCCATCCCGCTTTCGTCCGTTTCAAGGCCATAGTGTTGCTCCCATAGACACTCCTTGCCCAAAAATACACTACCCGACAAACAAAAGTGAACCACCCACAACCAGAGGAGTGGTATGATAATATCCTATCGAAAACAGCGTTTTCTTAAGCGCTATATGGGGTCCACGCAGTAATCACTCCCATAGCATAACACTACCACCTCCATATTTTACTTTTACCACTGTACGTGATGGGAGGTAACATTATCCAGGCATCCACCAAATACAAACCTTTCGATTGGATTGCTAGAGGATATAGCGTGTCTGATAACTACGAATGATTCGCTTCCATTCACCCAGTTTGTAGTGGGGTCGCTCTTTGCACCCCTCAATCATCGCTTAGGTCTGACTACAGATATTCTAATCATACGAGGAGCTGCTCGACCATTGCACCCCATTCCTTTTAATTCCATATGCACATTAATTGTGCTACCTGGACAGCTGGTAGCATTTTCGAACTCACGAGTGATTGCTCCCGCCGATTTCGCCCGATTTTGACAACCACGCTCTGCAGTGTTCGACATGAGGTCTGGCTGGTCTTTGTTTAGCCGTTGTTCCTCCGCGTTTCCAAGTTACAATTAAATCAAGAACAGTCGATCTGGGCAGATTCAGGCGGACTGAATGGTCCCAGATGACTCTCTTACCCCGGTGGCGTCCAGTGACTAGTATAAGTTCAAAGGCAGTGAGCTCGCACGTTACTCCCCAACTCCATTTATACTGGCAGGTCCACCTCTCGATGGATGCAGTGGTCAGTTCTGTATTACACAGGGGTGCTCGAATACTTTTCGTCACATAGTGTAAGAATTTCTGTTGGATGTTTGACCGCCACACAGACTCGAAAATGAGTGAGGGTCATATTTTCAATTTAGCATTAAAAAAATTGACACTACTTAAATCGAACAAGACAGCAGGTACTGACACAATTCCTGTTAGAGTTTACACTGAATACTCCACACATTGAGGTCCTATTTAAAGAAAATTTCTTGTGAAAGCGAATAGTCGATTGTGACTGCTAAAGAGCGCAGGTCCCGTATAGTAAAAGATCGGATACACGGAGTTACTCATCAGTATCGGCAACGCCCGCCTTTTGGAGGATCTGAGAGCCTACTATGAGCTCAAACATTATGGCGTTGCTGTTGGAAAATTAACTACTGTCAATGAATCAGCACGGGTTCAGAACAAAAAACACTTTTGTGAATCACTGTTTTATTTGTCCATACACGTCTTGGAAACATTAATTTCTGGCAAATATGTGGAATCCAACTTCCCAGTTGTGAGAAAGGCATTCGATATTGAACATCGTCGTCGAGAACAGATGCATGTATGATCACACGGAGTCTCTTCTCTAATATGTGATTGGCTCGAGGAATATTTGACTAATAGCATCCATTACGTTATACTGGATGGCGGACATGCCACAGAAACGAAAGTAACATCGCGCGTGTTCCAAGCAGGTGCAACTGGACCCCTTATATTGGCAACATACGAGGGTCTATCAGCAAGTAATGCGCCACATTTTTTTTAAAGCCGTTAATATACATGGACAAACGTCCTTGTAGTTGCTTGACATTTGATGTTTGTTATGTTCGCCAGTGAAGATGCCAACCGGTCTGGAAGATGACAGAGCCGTAGTACAGCCTCAAAACGGCGTCTACATAGACTCACGTTACAAGCAGCGTGATGTTATGGAATTCCTGCTCGCAGAAAAAGAAACCGTGGTGAACATTCACAAACGTTTGTGTGTATTGTATGGCGATGCTGCAGTTGATAGGAGTACAGTTGGGTGATGGGTAAAGATAGTTACAGCCTCAGGAAATGCAGAAACAGAGCTCTATAATAAGCCACACACGGGACGTCCTGTCACAGCCACTGCTCCACACATGCTGAATCGTGCGGATGCCATTATTCGTGCTGACCGGCGCGTCACAACTCGACAATTGGCTCTACAGTTGTTGGTCAGCATGAGAAACGCGTCTGCAATGATCGAGACTCTCGGATATTCAAAGAGGTGCTCACGATGGGTTTCACGAATTCTTGCAGTGGACCACAAGATGCAAAGGAAAGCCATTTCATCTGAATTGTTGGAGCGTTTTGAGAACACGGGGACCACACTTCGAAGATGACGAGAGTGTCAGTCACACAGCGAAAACATATCTACGCCTACAGGACAAGACTTTTTACCAGCAGGGAATACATGCTCTTCCACAACGTTGGCGTATGGCCATAGAATGTGACGGAGACTACGTATAAAAATAGGATATGGGCAACACATGTTGATGTATATTGGCACCAAATTCTGACTCTTATCAATAAGTATGTGGGGCATTACTTATTGAACGAACCTCGTACTTAACCAACGTGTTGTATTCACGGTATCCTGCAGACTTTATGAAGCTGATAAATTACTTCACATATTCCACGCATCTACACATCTCCTCCTCCTCAGTGTCCATTATTCCACCATTTTCAGACCCCCCCCCCCCTCCTCATCTCTCGTCCACCTCATCATGCCTCCTCCAAGCGTCCATTTCCTCCTCCCCATTATCTCTGTATCTTCTCCTCTCTCCTCTCTTTATCCATGTCCGCCAATCTCTCTTTCTCTCTAAGCATAACTTACTTTCCCTTCCCCCATGTATATGCCATCCTACCCCCCGGGCTGACTGTGTTCTCCTCCCCCTAATTTTGTCCATCTCCTCCTACATCCTGTCTCTCTCTGTTTATCGTCCCCTCCTTCTCCCCTGTCTCCCTATCAATCCCCCTTTCCCCCCATCTAACTCACCCACCCACCTCTCACTACCTAATTCCTCCCATCCCTTCTCCATAACCATCTCCTCCTCCCCACCTCCTCCCGTCTATCTGATCCCTCTCCCATCTCTATCCCCTCGTTTCCCTTTGCCCTATCCACGCACTTGTTCCGCCCTCTCTGCTCATATCCATTTCAATCTTCCCCCAGCCATACCCATCTGGGTGTGTTGATAGAGTAGACTGATCCTACTCAAATACAACATGCCTGTAATGGTGGGACGTCTACCCAGTGGCTACTAGAAGAATGTTTCTTGCTCTTTATATGTAGTCTTCCCTGCAAAGCAGGTCGATAAGGAAGGCTAATAGTGCACTGCTATCATGTAAGGCAACCTACATAGCAGGGACTAAGAAAAAAAAAAGATTTTGCTCATATCTTCACTTCTTTGGGAGGTAGGAGGTTCTAACCCCAACACTACTATTTGTGTATCAAATTTGATTGAAACCTTTACTGAAATTTGGAAGAAGATGCTGGACAAAAATACACATATGCTGGTTTATATATAGAGTAGCTGTTTCCCCACAGCTTTGCTTGCATACACATTCGACACATATACTGCACATATCTCCTCCTCCCAACCTCTCTGAACACACCTCTTGCTTCCGTGATTTCTCTGTCCACCATATCCTCCCACCTCTATCTATATTGTGCTCCCCACGCACGCTCTCCCTCTGTATCCCCCTCTTCTTCCTATCAGTTTCCATTTCCTCCTCCTCCTTTTCCTTTTCAACCTACCCACTACACCTCTAGACTTACTATGTGCCTCCTGTATCCTCCTTTCCTCACCCTCTGTCCATCCCCTCTTGTGCCTCTATCTTCTCTCCCTCTCTGAGTGTATCTCCTCCTTCACCTCTCTCAATCCATCTACTCCTCACTTCTCTGTCTAAACCTTCTGCCCTCCCTCCCTCTGCACATGACCTCCTTCCCATTTCTGTCTCTTCATCTCCCTCTGCCCTATTTCTCTGTTCACCAAATCCTCTCCCTCTCTCACTACCCACTACTCACTCTGCTCTCTCTTGTCATTTGTGCCCATTTGCATATGTAGCCTCTGCAGTACAGATCGATAAATCAGGCCAGTACTGCTCTCACAACTTGTTAGTTACACAAGCCAGTCTACATCTCAGGAGCATGAAAATTATTTCATGCCCCCCAGTGGTCTGCCAGTTAGGTCTATAAGACAGGGCAATATTACTCCAACAAAGTGTATCTGTCATCAGGACAACTTATGTGGTGGGTTATGGAGATCCCTTTCTTGCCCCTGATGTGTCAGCTGCCTTGCAAGGCAGGTCAGTAAAGCAGTTTGATACTATCCCCACATAACCTACCTGCTGTACGCAACTGCCTAATGCCAGGGGCTGAAAAAGACGTTTTTGCCTGTATCTCTGCTTCTATGGGATGTTCTAACTCCCACAGTGGTGTTACTTGTGGGGTCGAATATGGGCAAATTTTTGGTTCTCGTATGGTGGGTGCTTCCGTAATTTAAGTAGCCAAAGTATTTGGTGTTTCAAGAGGCACCGTATCGAAGATTTATATCACATGCAGAGCAAGTAGTAAAACATCATCTGCTAGGTCACAAAGTGGACGGAAGTGTGTGTTGACTAATCATGACTGACGGTCATTGAAGAAGATTTGACGAAAATTAAGAGGATGTCAGCTCTAAAAATTATTGAATGTCACACTCGCTAACCATGTCAGCTCGAAACGACACAACGGGAGCCTCGTCAGCTGGGAATTGTAGGGTGATCTTGAATTCCAAACTCACTCAGCAGTGATACAAATACCCATGACAGGAAAACCATAAAATCTCGACTATGGAGCAATACAAGAAAGTCATTTGGTTGGATGAGTCGTTTGTCATATTATTGCCAACTTCTGGCTGGATTTGCATCCGAAGAGTGAAACATGGAGGCAATTCGGTGATGATCTGGGTAGCCACATCGTGGTATTTCATGGGCCCCTTGGTTACTCTGCGAGAAAGCATTACTACCAACGATTAAGTGAACATTTTGGTTGACTAGATCCATATCATGATACAACGTTAGCTCCCCAGTGGTGATGGTGCCTTCCAAGAAGACATGGCCCCTGTTGACACAACTCGTATCAAGCAGGACTGCTTGGGTGAGCACGAGGGCGAATTTTCGCATGTCACCAGATCCCAGTACCTATGAGCCTTTGTGTTGGAGAAAAGGCTGTGTGATCGCTATCCACTTCTGGCATCGTTACCTGAACTTCCCAGCCTTTTGTTGGAAGAACTGTATAAGATTCTCTTGGAAACCGTACAGGACCAGTATTAATCCATCCGTAGATGACTGGATTCTGTTTTGAATGTCAAAAGATTTCATACATCGTATTAGGCTTGTTGTGATTGTGGTGCTCTCATATTTTTGTCCAGCCCCTGTAAATGGAAGTGGAAGTACGACGTTATGTAGCAGAAAGAACTAATGGAAAGAAATGTACGATTAACCATTACAATGAGGGACAGGTGAGTTAGTCCCTAGGATTAGTTGTAGAGGTGGTTAGTGGAACAGGCAAGGAAAGCAAAATTCACAAATTATCGATTATGTTGGGTGTACACTGAGGTGACAAGACTCGTGGCATACCTCCTAATATCATCTCGGACCTCCTTTTGTCCAGCGTAGTGCCGCAACTCGACGTGGCATGGATTCAACAAGTTATTGGAAGTCCCCTGCAGAAATATTGAGCCATGGTGTCTCTATAGCGGTCCATAGTTACGAAGGTTTTGCCAATGCAGGATGTTGTGCACGAGCTGACTTCCCAGACTATGTCCCGTAAATGCTGAGTGTGATTGATGTACGCCAATTTCGGTGGCCAGATCATTCGCTCGAGCTGCCAAGTGTGTTCTTCAACACAATAGTGGCAAGACGACAAGACTCATTGTCATCGATAAGTTTTCCATTACTGTTGGGAACATGAAGTCCACGAATGCGTGCAAATGAACATAACCATTTTCAGTCAATGATCGGATCAGTTTGGACCAGAGAACGCAGTCCATTCCATGTAAGCACAGCCCACACCATTATGGAGCCACTCCCAGCTTGCACAGTGCCTTGTTGCCAACTTCGGCACATGGCTTCGTGGAGTACATGAGACACTGGGATCCTACCAACAGCTCTTATCAACGGAAATCGGGACTCATCTGACCAGGCCACGATTTTCCAGTGCTATAGGATCTAACCTATATGGTCATGTGGCCAAAGAGGAAAAAATGGCTCAAATGTCTCTCAGCACTATGGGACTCAACTTCTAAGGTCATCAGTCCCCTAGAACTTAGAACTACTTAAACCTAACTAACCTACGGACATCACTCTCATCCATGTACGAGGCTGGATTCGAACCTGCGACCGTAGCCGTCGCGCGGTTCCATACTGTAGCGCCTAGAACTGCTCGGCCATCCCGGCCGGCCCCAAAGAGGAGCTTGAGGCGATGTCGTGGCGTTAGCGAAGGCACTCGCGTCGGTCTACTGATGCTATAGCCCGTTAACGCTAGATTTCTCCACACTGACCTAACGGATACGTTCGTCGTACCACCATATTGGTTTCTGCAGTAATTTCACAGTGTTGCTTGTCTGTTAGCACTGACAACTCTACGCAAACGCAGTCGCTCTCGGTTGTTAAATGAGAGCAGTCGGCCACTGCGTTATCTGTGCTGAGAGGTAATGTCTGAAATTTGGTATTCTCGGCACAATCTTCATATTGTTCATCTTGGGATATTGAATTCCATATAGATTTCCGAAATGGAATGCCTCGTGTGTCTCCAACTATCATTCCTTGTGCAAAGTCTGTAATTCTAGTCCTGCGGCCATAATGATGTCGAAAACCTTTTCACGTGAATCACCTTAGTGTTTGTGCATATCGCTGTCCCATGAATTTCGTAACCTCACTGTAGCACAAATGCAGCGATGAAGGGACTGAGTCAGTACACACTCATGAGCCTGAACGCTGTGACTGTTGGCTACCGAGGGATTCAATACCGCCTGATGGCGCTGCAGGAACATAAAACGACAAGGAAAGTGTTTAAGTGGATCAGAAATGAATGGAATTAAGTCTTGGGAGGATACGGACTACATACAGAAACATCCACTGACGTGAGCGACCTTGACGAAGGGTAGGTTGTTATGATTTGCTGCCTGAGAACGAAGATCTTCGTAAAGTTCCTTGAGTGACTATGGGAAGTGCTTGATGAACGGTGAAAATACGAACAGGCGAAAAGTTGTTGGACCTCCCGACCTCATCATAGAACGCGGAGATGCGAGTATTGTCCACTCTGTATAGCAGGATAGGCGACGATCTGTGGCAGGTGTGACGACAGAGTACAACGCCACTGGCAGCACAAGTGTTTCGGAGTACACCGTTCGGAGCACACTGCTGAACACGAGGCTCCGCAGTTGGTGAGACCCCTAAGTGTTCCAATGTTGACCGAGCGACATGGTCAGTTGCGACTGTTGTGGATCAACGAAAACAGGTCACCTGATCTGATGGATCACACCTCTTGTTACACCTGCTCACTGGAAGTATCCGGATACATCGTCATCCAGGCTTAGGCTGCTCGAGACAAAGCACCGAGCGCCACGGACACAACGCAGTTGTGGCAGCATTGTGCCGTGGAGGACATTCGCCTCGACATCTGTGGGAGCTGTGGTTGTAATCGCAAGCAGCGTGACAGCTATGGACTAAGGGAACATCATTGTTGATCACTTGCATCCCTCCACGCTTGATTTCTTCCCCGACGTTTTGCATCTTCTTTGTGACAAGGACATAATCGTACTACAGTGGTTTGAGGAGCATGATGAACTCACGGTGATGTCATGGCCACCAATTCTCTTGGCCCGAATATGACGGAACACATGTGGGACTCTATCTGGTGACAGATTATGGGCTAGAGCCCACCGGTCGTAAATTGCGGTAATTGCTTGACCTGGTGGCACACATCTCAGAAAGCTCACCAAATCCATGTCATGCAGAATCGTCGCTGTATTGTCCCCCAAAGATGACCCGACAGGTCGTGCTCTTTTGGCTCATTAGAGCATGACAGTGTTTGAGATGATGTCAAACCACGAACCGAAAGAGTGATGCTTTCACATTGCTGTTTTACACTTTAACAAAAGATTCGTTGTTAATCATAAAGTACAAGTCTCGACCAAATGTCTTAGCTGCTGGTGAATCTTCTAGGTTGTATGGTTGTGTCCTATGAAACTTTTCCGTTCCTAACGTTCGGTCCAGAGGTGCGTTGGACATCTTCAGAGGTCCCCTGTTCCGCCGAGTCTCGCCGACTGACGGGTCGGATGTCGGAGAGCGACATAAATACTACGATAAGGGGCTTGGTCGTAGTTCACACTTAATCAACAGAGACAGTCCTTGTCAAAGACAGAACTTAATTATCGGTTAAGACACATCTATCGATTGTGTAGAGCAACTATCCATATATCACTAAGTTTCATGGTTTCTTCCTTCTGTTAATATTATGCCCGTGTTCATATATTTCATTGGCTTCTCTATACATCCGTGGATCATAGTTCGCCGTTGTAAACAAAATTTTAGTTTCGGAAAAGTTCACTCCATGTTTTCCCGGCTGAAGAGAAGTACTCCACTATAGCTGTTTTTTCGTTTTTACCCGAGTCAGCAAAGATTTTTACGTTCCATTTCAACTGAGGCAAACCGTAACAGCTCCGTCAAAATGACGCAACTCTTGACGAAACGCTAGGAAGGGAAAAGTTTCATGGACCACTACCACGAAAACCGCATCATTGCCTTGTAAGTCACAAAATACACTTCCATGAGTGATGGATGTGTGCTGAAGGTTTGGCAGCACCTTTCTGTTGCCGGCTTCATGCTATTCCTAGACAACAGACTGGATCAGTAGGCACACGGAGCCTCCCTCCCCGTGTTCTGCCGCTAATTCACAATCCACTGAATTACTACTGCGTTACTCTTCCCAGTTCCTATGGAGATTGCTGCAGGCGATGTAGCGAGTACATTCCGACAGTTGTGTGACCAAATGGTACGTTTCGGAGGGGCGGCATAATCGAGTTTCCATAAATTCCATTAACGACGCGGCCTTAAACATGCACATTAAACACATTAGTTAATAACGGAGGGAAATTAACTATTCATCGGCGCCGCCATTCACCGGTCATCGTCAGCCGCGCTCCACGGCTCGGGGTGCTGCTCGCTGCACAGTGCCCGCAGCGGAGCGTGCTGCTCGGCTAAACGCGTTACGTGCCAATGCCGAGTGATTGCATCGCTCACGGCACAGTGATTGAGACCGCGCCGGCGCGGAAACAAGGACCCGATGAGCCTGGTCCCCGCGTCTGAATTACGTATTTAAATTTCCATGGCCATGCATTTCGCAGTCAGTGCTCTCTGTTTGCTTGCCTTGTGTGTGTGTGTGTGTATGTGTTTGTATAGTCCAGACTGTGATAACATATCTCCCCTCGTGGCCAATCTTTTTATGGAAGATTTTGACGAGCGAGCACTCGCCTCAGCCACTTTTAAACCAACAGTATTTTGGCGGTATGTTGATGATACTTTTATAGCTTGGCCTCATGGTTTGGATTGTCTGCGAGAGTTCCTACAACATCTGAACTCCATAAACGAAAATAAAAAAATTTACTATGGTGTTAGAGAAGGAGGGTTGCCTGTCGTTTGTAGACGTATTGATGCGACGTAATAACGATGTTACACTTGGTCATTCGGTATACAGAAAACCCGCTCACATAGACCTTTACTTGCAAGCCGCTAGTTCCCACCATACGGCACGAACAATGGGTGTTTTGAAGACAATGATTTACCGAGCTCACGTTATCTCTGACACCGATAGTTTGCAAACGGAACTGGAGCACCTGCAAACTGTATTTCTGAAGAATGGGTACTCGTCCTAGCAAGTGGAGAGAGCGATGCAGACCTGTAAACGGCGGAACAAAGAAAAGGAAGAGGCTTTTAAAACGACTGCCTATTTATCATGTATTGGTAATATTTCAGCGCAAATAGGCAGAATACTAAGAAAGTATAAAGTGAAAGCAATCTTTCGGCCTCCTGCAAAAATTTCGTCGCTGTTGCGATATGTCAAAGACGACCTAGGGCTGAGAAAGACAGGTGTTTACAGGATGCCGTGCGAATGCGGCAAATCTTATATACGGCAAACGACACGTAGACTACTGTGCAGGATCGCATTGTAGAACATCTGCGGCATACTCACATTCTTCAGCCTTGTAAGTCTGCCATCGCCGAACACTGTATTTCCACTGGTCATGCCATGAATTACAATGAGACACAAATTGTGGCCCATACGTCTAACTTTTGGAGTTCTATTATTAATGAATCCGTGGAAATACAGCTGTCTGACAACGAGTCTCTATTAATAGTGACGGCGGTTACCAAATGAATTCGGTATGGAATCCAGTTGTCGAAAAACTTCGTGTCCTCCGTAGCCGGCGTAGGTCTGTGATGGAACCGCAGGAAGACAATCGAATTGGTATCGATGCGCGAGTTTTCACCACGGAGGGCGCGCGATGCAGCGGCATCGAACGCGCTCAAGTAGCGCACCTGCAACAGCAAGTGAATCCACACGCATGTGCCGGAGGGGCCTTAAATACTAGAGCTCAGTGCGTTTTCGCCAGTATCACCTGAAGATGGCCAGAAGACTCTTCGCCGAAATATTGTGGCAGGAAGTTGCAAACATCCGACAGTTCGCCTGAAATTTTGTGGACCAATATGGACTCCGGGAAAGTTTTAAATCCCACAATCCGGTCATAGAATATCTTCGACGTACCGCTGTTCCCAGACCATCGTTGCTGGCTATCGGGCCTTATGGTGGACGAAGGTCAGGTTCGTGTGTCAGTACTGTGTGGGTCGTCTCCTGACGCTTCTTCGCTGGTCATCGTGGCTCAATTCTAAGCGGGAGTCACCACTGAAGGCAATTCTACTCCAGTCAATGAGTTTCCAAGCCATATCTTTGCCAGCGAGGTCGCTCGATCTCTCCCCAGGTGAGAACATCTGCCGTATTATGGGCAGGGCCCTCTAGCTACCTAGAGTTTTTGGTGATCTAAGACTGCAGTTGGACAGACTTTCGCACATATCCCTCAAGAGGATATTTAACTTCTCTACAAATCAACGACAAGCCGAATAACTGCTTACATGAGTGCTAGAGGTGGACCAACACGTTACTGACTTGCTGAATTTGTGAAGTCATTTCTCACAAATAAATCATCCAATTTTTACGAAACTGTACTCAATCTTAATAAAAAAATTATTAAATCAAATTTGTAATTGAGAGCCGTTGTGTGCATGCTGAGTGCAGTCCTCTACTATCTGCAGTTTTACAGGTTGCCTCAAGAAGATTCATTTCATCTCGTAACACAGTATTTTGATATTAATTCAAGCAAAGATTTGGTGATATTTTTGACTTAGCTCAGGACTACAGAGAATTTATTTTCAAAAGACGCATATGATTCTGAAAGGTTGTACCTTTGACATGCGTGCAGATACTTTTTGAAATTACATTTAGGGTAATAGCTTTATTTACCTTTATAAATATTCAATGCCCCCTAAACCGGATACACGACAAATATCCCGATGACCGTCAAACTCTCCCCACACTTCTTCCAGCATGTTCAGAGTCACTGCGTTCCATTTTGAACCAAAATTGTTGGAAAGGCGCAAGTAGACTGACTCTTTCACAAATCTACACAAAAAGATATCACATACTTGCACCAGGGTGGTCCCTAGAGGCAACCACATGTAACAACTGGGGCGTAAATTAAAATCTACCCCAAGTTTCTATATACCTGCAATCTATGTGACAAATTATGTGTAGGTCAATCAGGTAGGGCTATAACCAAAAGACTGACTAAGCATGAAAGGAGTTGGAGACTGAGAAAGAAAGATTCCACCTTTGCTGAACATGCTATGAATGAAACGTCATTCATGTGAAATGAAATGTAATGTCCCCCATAAACTAACTAACATTACATGAAATTATGCCCATTAATAAATGACCACACACAGTTCCACTACTCACCTTTATTAAGGTATCAGCCAGTTATTATTCTTCTCTACATTAGCTTATAGGCTTGTTGTAACTCTTCCACACCCACATCCAAAAGACGCCTTCCTTCCCATCCTTTTATTAGATTTGTTCATCACATTCACCAATTTGTGTATACGGCATAGTAGCCAGTGCCATTACTAACTTGTTGAAAATTTCTGTTTTATGCACGCATTTACCCATAGTTTTAGTATTTGAAAATATTGTACTGTAAGGTTTATTTGTTCAGTGTCTCTTTAGGTATTACAACATGCTTGTGTTTTGCATCGATATAATCGTAAGAGTCAAGTATCTTTGTACAGCAATGAATTCTCGAGAAAGTTGGTGAAATATCTGTTCAAAATTAAGTTATGTGTCTATAGCGTAAGAACCCTAAAGCCGGCTCACCACGAACTTATAAATATTATTGTGGAACATTAATACGTTGTATTCAAGTTATTAACATGCATTACAGTTTTTCAGTGTAACAGTCATCGTTCTATCTTCATAAATCTTCGTTCAAGAAATAAAAATGAATGTAGATGGGATCAACTCACTCCAGTGAATCAATTTTAATCATCATCACCATCATCATCATTTAAGACTGATTACGCCTTTCAGCGTTCAGTCTGGAGCATAGCCCCCTTATAAAATTCCTCCATGATCCCCTATTCAGTGCTAACATTGGTGCCTCTTCTGATGTTAAACCTATTACTTCAAAATCATTCTTAACCGAATCCAGGTACCTTCTCCTTGGTCTGCCCCGACTCCTCCTACCCTCTACTGCTGAACCCATGAGTCTCTTGGGTAACCTTGCTTCTCCCATGCGTGTAACATGACCCCAACATCTAAGCCTGGTCGCCCTGACTGCTACATCTATAGAGTTCATTCCCAGTTTTTTCTTTGATTTCGTCATTGTGGACACCCTCCTGCCATTGTTCCCATCTACTAGTACCTGCAATCATCCTAGCTACTTTCATATCCGTAACCTCAACCTTGTTGATAAGGTAACCTGAATCCACCCAGCTTCAGCTACCATACAACAAAGTTGGTCGAAAGATTGAACGGTGCATGGATAACTTAGTCTTGGTACTGACTTCCTTCTTGCAGAAGAGAGTAGGTCGTAGCTGAGCGCTCATTGCATTAGCTTTGCTACACCTCGCTTCCAGTTCCTTCACTATGTTGCCATCCTGTGAGAATATGCATCCTAAGTACTTGAAACTGTCCACCTGTTCTAACTTTGTGCCTCCTATTTGGCACTCAATCCGTTTATATTTCTTTCCCACTGACATTACTTTCGTTTTGGAGATGCTAATCTTTATACCATAGTGCTTACATTTCTGATCTAGCTCTGAAATATTACTTTGCAAACTTTCAATCGAATCTGCCATCACAACTAAGTCATCCGCATATGCAAGACTGCTTATTTTGTGTTCACGTATCTTGATCTCACCCAGCCAGTCTATTGTTTTCAACATATGATCCATAAATAATATGAACAACAGTGGAGACAGGTTGCAGCCTTGTCTTACCCCTGAAACTACTCTGAACAATGAACTCAATTTACCGTCAACTCTAACTGTTGCCTGACTATCCACGTAAAGACCTTTAATTGCTTGCAAAAGGTTACCTCCTATTCCATAATCTCGTAGAATAGACAATAACTTTCTCCTAGGATCCCCGATCATATGCCTTTCCTAGATCTATAAATCATAGATACAGTTCCCTGTTCCACTCGTAACACTTCTCCATTATTTGCCGTAAGTTAAAGATCTGGTCCTGACAACCTCTAAGAGGCCTAAACCCACACCGATTTTCATCCAATTGGTCCTCAACTAATACTCGCACTTTCCTTCCAACAATACCTGAGAAGATTTTACCCACAACGCTGATTAAAGAGATACCTCTGTAGTTGTTACAATCTTTTCTGTTTCCATGTTTAAAGATTGGCGTGATTACTGCTTTTGTCCAGTCTGATGGAACCTGTCCCGACGCCCAGGCTATTTCAATTATCCTGTGTAGCCATTTAAGACCCGACGTCCACTGTATTTGATGAGTTCCGACTTAATTTCATCCACCCCAGCTGCTTTATTGCACTGCAATCTATTGACCATTTTCTCCACTTCCTCAAATGTGATCCTATTTCCATCATCATTCCTATCCCATTCTGCCTCGAAATCTGAAACATTGCTGATCGTATTTTCACCTACATTGAGCAACTCCTCAAAATATTCCCTCCATCTGCCCAAGGCATCCACAGGATTCACCAGCAGTTTTCCTGACCTGTCCAAAATACTTGTCATTTCCTTCTTACCTCCCTTTCGAAGACTGCTAATTACACTCCAGAACGGTTTTCCAGCAGCTTGACCCATAGTCTCCAACCTGTTTCCAAAGTCTTCCCAAGATTTCTTCTTGGATGCAGCAAGTATCTGTTTGGCTTTGTTTCTTTCTTCAACATAACTTTTTCTGTCTACCTGAGTTCTAGTATGTAGCCATTTTTGATACGCCTTCTTTTTCCTTTTACATGCTGCCTTGACTGTGTCGTTCCACCAAGCTGTTTGCTTCATCCTACTTTTACACACTACTGTTCCAAGACATTCTTTAGCCACTTCTAGTAATATGTTCCTGTACCTTGTCCATTCCTTTTCCAATGACTGTAACTGACTACATTCAACTAACTGGTACCTTTCTGAGATCACTGTTATATACTTGAGCCTGATTTGCTTATCCTGAAGTTTCTCCACTCTTATCCTCCTACATATGGACCTGTCCTCCTGCACTTTCGGTCTCACAATCCCAATTTCACTGCAGATTAAATAATGATCAGTGTCATCAAAGAATCCCCTGAATACACGTGTGTCCCTCACAGCCTTCCTGAATTCCTGATCTGTTATTATATAGTCAATGACAGATCTGGTTCCCCTGCCTTCCCAAGTATACCGGTGAATGTTCTTATGTTTAAAAAAGGAATTTGTGATTACTAAGCCCATACTGGCACAGAAATCCAAGAGTTGTTTCCCGTTCCTGTTGGTCTCCATATCCTCTCCAAATTTACCCATAACCTTTTCATACCCTTCTGTTCGATTTCCAATCCTGGCATTGAAATCACGCATGACCAGAACACTGTCCTTGTCCTTTACTCTAACAACTACACCAGTGAGTGCCTCATAAAAACTATCCATCTTATCTTGATCTGTCCCTTCACAATGCGAATATACTGACACAATCCTAATTTTCTTGCTAGACACTGTCAAATCTATCCACATCAGTCGTTCGTTTACATACCTTACTGCAACTGCGCTGGGTTCCATTTCTTTCCTGATGTAAATCCCTACACCCCATTGTGCTATTCCTGCTTTGACTCCTGACAGGTAGACCTTGTATTCTCCCACTTCCTCTTCTTTCTCACCCCTTACCCGAATGTCACTAACAGCTAAAATGTCCAGCCCCATCTTACTTGCGGCCTCTGCCAGCTCTACCTTCTTCCCAGGGTAGCCCCCATTGATATTAACAGCTCCACATCTCATTACCATTTGTTTGCCAAGTCGTATCTTAGGAGTCCCTGGTTTGTCAGTTAGAGGTGGGACTCCGTCACCTCTAAAGGTCCGAGGCATTTTACTCTGATTGTTGCCAGCATCATATTTAAAGTATCGGGGAAGCAGGTTCCTAGCCTTACTTGCCCCGAGTCCCATTGTGTTTTACCCCTGACGGTTAAGCGACTAACCGGTGGATTTGGTAGTCTTTGCCGTATGAGCACAAAGGTGTCCACGACTCAGAATATGTCCGAGATGCCCAGCCTCATTCCAAAGTAACTGGTATCCCGACTGTCGGGACCACTTACTTGGCCACTCACACGTTGCCCGTGGTTCATGAACTAGGACATGACTAGAGGAACCCACACCATGAACCACATCAATTTTAATGTGTTGTAAATTTAATGAAGAGTCAGAGAAACTGGTAAACCTGCATAATATCGTGTAGGACCCACGCGAGCACGCAGAAGTGCCGCAGCACGATGTGGCATAGCCTCGACTAATGACTGACGTAGTGCTGGAGGGAAATGACACCAAAAAATCTACAGGGCTGTCCATAAACCCGTAAGAGTGCGAGAGGATGGAAATCTCTTCGGAACAGCGTGATGCAAAGCATCCCAGATATGCTCATTAATGTTTATGTCTGGACAGTTTGGTGGCAAGCGGAAGGTTTAAACTAGGGAGAATGTTCCTGGACCCACTCTGCAGAAATTCTGGACGTGTGTCTTGCTGGAATTGCCAGAGTCCGTCGGAATGGACAGTGGACATGAATGGATGCAGGTGATCAGGCAGGATGCTTAGGTACGTGTCTCCTGTCACAGTCGTATCTAGACGTGTCAGGGGTCCCATATCACTCCAAAGGCACACGCACTACACCATTACAGAGCCTCCACCAGCTTGAACAGTCCCCTGGTGATATGCAGGATCCATGGAGTCATGAAGCTGTCTCTATACCCTTACACATACATCCGATGGATACAATTTGAAACGAGACTCGTTCGACCAGACAACATGTTTCCAGTCATTAACAGTCCAGTGTCCGCGTTGACGATTCCAGTCGAGGCGTAAATCTTTGTATCGTGCAGTCATCAAGGGTACACGGGTGAGCCTACTACTTCGAAAGCCCATATAGATGATATTTCGTTGAATGGTTCGCACGCTGACGCTTGTTGATGGCCGAGCATTGAAATCTACAGCAATATGCGGAAGGGGTGGACTTCTGCCACGTTGAACGATTTTCTTCAGTCGTCTTTGGTCTTGTTCTTGCAGGATCATTTTCCGGCCGCAACGATTCCTGATATTGACGACACACTCGTGAAATAGTCTACCGGAAAATCCGACCTTCATCGCTGCCTCGGAGATGCGGTGTCCTATCGCTAGTGCGTCGACTGTAACACGACGTTCAAACTCACTGAAATCTTGATAACCAACCATTGTAGGAAGGTAACCGTTCTAACAACGCGCCAGACACTTGTTGTCTTATATAGGCGTTACCGACCTCAGCGCGGCATTCTCTTTGTTTAAGTATCTCTGTATTTGAGTATGCATGCCTATGCTGGTTTCTTTGGTACTTTAGTGAATAAAACTGAACGAAACAACATCGGATACAATTGACTCAAAGAAAGTCATGTACTGAAAAAAAAAATGCTTGGAAAGCAATGGAGATGCCATTTTTCAGTGTGCTTACGGCGTCATATTGACCTCAGTGATGCTATGAGTAGTAATATAATCAACTGCGTCGTTCTTTGTCATCAGGAAATCGTTGACAGTTCCACGACATGTCCTGCTGGAAAATTCTGTAACAATGGAACAAACGAATTACCTGCCTGCTCTAAATCGCATTTTGGAGATGGAGCCTTACGCCCACCTATAAGGAGAGACTGCGTTTCAGTCATGATGTGTAGGCGTTATGTTAATCGTTGTCCATGTTCTACACGACTGGTCGTTTCTTTCTTATGCAGAGCAAGTTCTGGCTTTGTGGAGGCCAAGGCTCTGTCCCATCTCATTCCCATAAGAATGTTAAGTTGAACTGAGACGTGCGCAGTTTCGTGGCTGGTCGCGTCTTGGTAGTTATGGAGTTGCCGTCGCCTTGTAAGCGTTTACACTCACGAAGAAGAGCTGGTTTTCGTCGAAGACTAAGGGACAGTATGTGGCTCAGTGTGCGTAGCTATTCGAGTGTAGTGTACCACTGTTTACTTTTGTTGTGTTTCCGAGTCGTGCGTCGAGCATTTGTGTGTGTGTGTGTGTGTGTGTGTACTAATGAACCATACAGGAGCGCCGTATTCCTCTGTAAAAAAGACTAGTTCAAGCGCTGAAGTACAAAGAGTTCCAGCACTGGATTCCCATGTTATTGCGCACAGCTTATGTAGAACGTTGTTACTAGTCCGTATCTTTGCTATGGTGTCTTCGAGATGGTTCTTATAAGATAGTTTCCGATCCATTGTAACCACAGACATTTTGGGAGCTGATTGTGGCGAAGCAGTCTGTCACCAACACTCTGTCTCCCCATTATCGTCAGAGCAGACGTTAGGACGGTTCCCGTTTCTTCAAAATTTAGGTGGCCCACTGTCAGCACCCAGTCACTGGCATATAGAAACCAAGCTGGACTGTTTTTTCTGCATGGGGTTAATTGAATGAATTTGTAGAGAAGACCGTGTCTCCAGACTGTGTCGTAAACTGCTGAGAGATCTACAAATACAGTTGACGCTTTTAATTTATTGTGGACCTGGTTCCATGAAGATTGTGAGTCACATTATGTGGCCTGTACAGCGCCTTAGTGGGCGAAAGGGAGCTTGTTCAGTTAGAATTTTCTCGAGTGTGTGATTGCTGCAGACTCTCCACAAGGTAAGGGTACAGTGTTTCCTGAACGTCGTAATATGCCGAATGTTTCTTAAGGAATTGTTGTTGTAACAGTGGCAGTTTCAACAATAAGCTCGTCATGACGCTATGAGATAGGGACTGAGCCCACTGTCATAAACTTGCAAATGCAGTTTGGTTCTTATACCAAAGTGTCACTTTCCTTTGCACTTCAGGTAGTGTGTATATTCCGTGGCGAAAAAAAAAGTGACAGAGAGAGAGAGAGAGAGAGAGAGAGAGAGAGAGAGAGAGAGAGAGAGAAAGAGAGAGAGAGAGAGAGAGTGAGAGAGAGCATAAGTCAGTAGAGTCAAAGAGGGGGGGGGGGTTGGTGGTAGGGTGGAGGTTAGGGATGGAGGGAGGAGAGAGAGCAGCAGCAACAGTCTTACGGGGATTCCGGAAGTTTCTCCGCAAAACTTGGGCCGTTCCGCCGCCCGCGGCATTTACATGCCGTTCGGGGCTTATCCTCTTTCTTAACCCTGGCACAAGCCGACCGCTCTGGTCGAATTCCCAAGTCACTGATTAGATGCTAATTCCTAAAACACTCCCGAGCATAAGTAGGAAAAACTCCGGTGACGAGCTGACGGAAACTGCTGCTGGGGGTTGAATTTGCATTCGTTAAGCCGGGGTCAGAAGGGCGAGGTGGAGGAGCGGATGGGGGGGGGGGGGGGGACAGGCGAGGGGAAAGGATCGAGGTGTTTACAGACATGTCTCGGCGAATGGGGTCGCCACCAACTACTTCAAGGCAGGTCGGCGGCACAGAGAAAATATCAACTTTTCACTCTAAGAAGAGTTACCTCATAGCGATCGACGACAGTAGCTGATGCGGTAGAAACAGAGCAGCCTCGGTCAGCGCAGACAGATTTTGCAGTGTGGCCAATCTAGTCAACCATATATGGCAGATAACAGTGTGAATAGTGCGTCTATGTGCTCGTAATACACGGACTTTCCTGGGATATGTTATTCCACGCCTGCTCTACCTGCTAACGTTGGTCTGTAAGAGTTTTTGGTCGATGAGTCGCACGAGTCACTTCTCGATCCATCATATCCTACACGTGCTCAATAGCAGGCAAGTCCGGAGAGCAGAGCACGTTGAGTTTCACGGGAAGTATGTGGGCGAGGAATATTTTGGTACAACACATCTACATCTAAATCGGTACTCCGCAATCCACCTTACAGTGCGTGGCGGAGGGTACTCTTGTACCACTATTAGTTATTTTGTAACGGAACATCCTCCTCTAACATTACTTTTCCTCAACAGTAGTTGTCGATACCAGTGTAATTTTTCGAATGTTGGACAGGTCATTATTATCGCAGTTGCTTTTCTGGAAACTTTCATAGAATTTTATACACAGTATGTTGTATTTCAAGGTGAATTTTATGAAAAGGAATTATTTTATAAAATATTTTAGCTTCGATGTTATAATCGAGAAGTACTAGTTCTGAATGTACAGTTAAAATTATTTTTTTAGAAACATTTGGAATTACGAATTTTTTACACACTTAAAATTTCTATTATTAATTTCACAGTCCTGTACTGTTTACTATGTTTATTTCTGGATTCGTTAATAACATAACGAAAACTAATAGGAATTCGTTCGCTAAGAAAAATTGTAAGCCCTTTGGAATACTGTTATTTCCGCAGAGTGTGAGAGTCGTAAGCTTGCTTCTGATGTGATTGGATGTATTTATGTATAATATGTGGGAACAATGTAATTTCGGGTTTGGTAATGTGAAAAATTTGAGAAAATCTGTGGAAAATGAATTTATGTAAAAAAATTCTGCAGGGATAATTTTCCAATTTATTTAGTTCAAACCAACCCTGAGGACCTGATGTTCGATTTTCAGCTTCAATAATCATACCCCCTGAGAAGAAGAGCTGGAGCCATCTCAAAATGGCAAGCTAAGTAAGCTTGAAAGTTTATTGTTATCTTTGCTTCTCTCCCTTCATACAAGCCTTTGCTTATTAATTACTTGGAATGAGCACTGTTTGATGTGGACAATAGACGGAAGAAAAAAGGAGGGGGGAGATTATAATTTCCTTTCCTGTTCCTTCCAAATAGAAGCAGGGAAAAACGACTATCTATATACCTGAGTATGAGCATTATTTCTTAGTATCTAATCTTGGCACTCCTACGAACATTGTATGTTGGAGGCAACAGAATCGTTCTGCAGTCAGCTTCAGACACCGATTCCCTAAATTTTCTCAACAATGTTCCTCGAAAAGAACGTCGCCTTCTCTCCAGGGATTCCCATTTGAGCTCCCAAACCATCTCCGTAATGCGTGCCGTTCAGACCTCCGAGTAACAAATCTATCAGCCCGCCTCTTCCTTCAGTCCGACCTGCTACGGATCCAAAACACTCGAGCAGTACTCAGATCGCACTAGCGTCTTATATGTGGCCTCCTTAAAAAAAAAAAAAAAAAAGAAAACGAACCACACTTTCCCAAAACTCTCCCAATAAACTAAAGTGGACCATTCGCCTTCCCTGCCAAAATCGTTAAAGGGTCGTTCTATCTCATACCGCTGTGCAGCGTTACGCCCAGTATTTAAATAACTTCACTGTGTGAAGCAAGACACTACAAATGCTGTATCCGAACATTACGGGTTTGCTTCTCCTACTTATCTGCATTAACTTACATTTTTCTACATTCAGAGCTATCTGCCATTCATCACACCAACTAGAAATTTAGCTTAAGTCATCTTCTAACCTACTACAGTCACTCAACTTCGACAATTATCACACGTCCCTGTGGCACTCATGACGATACCCTTAACTCCGATGAACACTCGCCGGGTTCTGTTGCATAAGAAGTCTTCGAGGCATTCACATGTCTGTGAACCTATTCCATATGCTCGTACCTTCTTTAACGTCCTGCATTGGGGCATTAGGTCAAATGCTTTCCGAAAATCTAGAAATGTGGACTCTTTCTGTTGTTCTACATCCGTAATTGGCAGTAGATCATGTGAGAAAAGGGCAAGCTGAGTTTCACAGGAACGATGCTTTCCAAAACCACGCTGATTCGTGTACATAAACTTCTGTGTCTTAAAAAATTATTATATTCGAACTGAGAATAAGTTCAAGGATTCTACAGAAAACCGTTGCGGATCCTTTCTTTTGCCATTCTTATACACAGGAATCACTGGAATCACTTGCGCTTTTTTCCAGTCGCTTGGGACTTTGCGCTGTGCTAGATACTCTTTGGAAGACCGGATTGGGATTCCATCTGGACCTGGAGACTTACTTATTTTCAACTCCTTCAGTTATTTCAGTACGCCAGGGACGCTTACTACTATTCTTCATTTGTGGGGCCATAGTGTGGCGAACGCGTTACCTCCTGCCACTCACTCTGCTGCGTCAGGATCACTAGGAGGTTCTAACAATACCACCACTAGCAAAGTAGATTAGAAATCAGATTAATAATGTTGTTCACGCATCATATGTTCGCTTTATTGGGCAATAACTAAGTTATTCACTGTGGATGATATCGTCAGAATCGAAATAAAGAGGTCACTGTAAATAAGTCATTAATTTGGTACTTATCTTGAATGGATTCCCACGTAGATTTCGTCGAAGTCGTTATGGCTCATCCCATTGATTCTTGGGTGATTCCACTTTGGCTGCTAGAAGGTGCGGATCTGTATTTTAGCAATATTTGAAGACCTAACAAATGAGTTTTTCAGCAAATTCTTCAATCAATCCCAGATCAGAACAATGGCATGGTAGAAATAATTTTTGACTTGGTGTTCACGATCCACATTTTTAATAGACTTATTGTAAATTCACATTTACTTCTTCTTAATTGTCACATCATCAAGAAAACAGTTTTGTATCAATCTTCACATATTTAATTTCCATTTTAACCAAACACAAGACTTGACTGTTCTTTTACAAAGCGAAATAACAACATAACTTCTGCAAAGTGAAACAAAGACTGCTCTGTGCGCATTCACGCCAAAACGATTACAAGTAAGCCAAAGATTATGACAGTCTCACAGAAATGAATACAAAAAATGGTTCAAATGGCTCCGAACAGTATGCGACTTAACTTCTGAGGTCACCAGTCGCCTAGAACTTAGAACCACTTAAACCTAACTAACCTAAGGACATCACACACATCCATGCCCGAGGCAGGATTCGAACCTGCGACCGTAGTGGTCGCTCGGCTCCAGACTGTAGTTCCCAGAACCGCACGGCCACTCCGGCCGGCAAATGAATACACACAAGAACCATATCATGTAATATATCGATACATCGGATTACCTATACATTAATAAAACCAAATGTGAATATTGTCACAAAAATGTCTGTTACTTCACAGAAAAGTAGTTCCATATTAGTGGTATCGAGAACCATTACAAGGTGCCTCGGCAGCAGAGCCCGTGGGGGAAACAAGTTATACCTGAGGTGTCCCATGCGACATGCCAGATTCTCCGCCTCCGCTAAATCCCGAGGCAGCAGCCTCAAAGTGGCTGATCGTAGCCAACTGCACGTTCAGCTGCTCGTGAACTGCGGCTAGCTACTCCTGCGTACACATCCTACCAACCCTACCACGGCTAACTGAAGAAGCGATCTACAAAAGCAGACAGGGTCATAGATACGGAACTTGCTACCCTCCTGATGCGCCACCAATGGACGCTGATGCCTCGATGAGTTATGTAGCTGGTTGTTCAGAAGACATGAGAACTGCGCTATAGACTGCCCGAATTTACACCTATAAAATGCAAGCTTAAACCTCTGAAACGGAAATACGTACGAAATTTAATAAATATACTACGAGGAAAAGATAAACAGTTAACTTGGCGCTCTGTAGATCTATGTCTGCCGACAACAGAGCCTCACATCGCCTTTTTGGAGCGTCACATCGCTTCCCTGTTGCGCGAACGGCAAAGGAACGTGTCTAACAAAATTATGTACGTACCAAGTCCTGGTTAGATCCCCTTCCAGAATCACAAAAGGTGAGCGGGTTTTGTAGGTTATCGCACCACAGACTATAAGGCCTGAGGTGGCGACGGAATGTCTTGGGCAAATGAACTTGAGACAGCGCACACAATATCTAGGGCGTACGCGCAAACGACCGTGGCTTGCGTGCAGGCAGAATCTGCTTTCATTTCTGGAGACCACTTCTCGCCATTCTATGTTCCAAGTGATACTCTGACAGCACAAGACGAGTCGTGCACATGGATGATGTGGCGTGAGTGGAGGAAGGGCTAGAGGTGTGCGTGCCCGCAGTTCGTGTTAAGACGTCTTGGCTCACAAGCCCTCTTCCCTCTGTTGTGCTAACTGTACGATGTGCCGCTGCTGCCCTACAATATGACAATCCTGGCGGACGTCTGTGCTGTGTGGACGTCCCCAACCTCATATACGGAAGTGGGAACGTTCACGGGACCACTGATACCAGTATCGTTGCACAACTGACGCAGAACGTCCAACTTGTGTGGCAGCTCTCCCAAAGAACCATACCACCACTCGGAAGGCCACAGTTTGATCCGTTTGACATTCGTTCAGTCGGATGTAGGAAGCACGAATGAGTCTCCGTGGCATGGTTTCCTGCTTTGTTTCACACGTTTGCACCACACTGAATCTTCTGGCTATTATTATTTCGTATTAAACGATAGACACAGATGGCGTTCTGGTAGCTAAGCGACTACGCTATTTCTTGGCGGACGACGCTGATACCATTATTAGTACATCTGGTATATCGCAGGTGACATACGCCGTCATTGGATGAAAATCGTTGTCGTCTTCGCATGCGATTTTTTACGGCGGTGTTGATACAAATGCAGAAATACAACAATGATATTTTCAGTAGTAGAATTGAAGTTAACACACACCATTTCTCATTCCTTTCAAATTTTTACAAGAGAATAACACAGTTAAATTGAAGGACAAAAACGCTCTCATTACTGACTTCTGGTTTTTACACAACTCCATTCTTGGGATCAGATGTTGCCAAGTTTACAGTTATATTCCCTGTTCTGTTTAGTAAGAAATAGCAGCATCGTCCACAGGTTTTTCTGTTTTGGAAATGCTAAAACACGGCTTGTCCTTCACATGAAGTACGGCGCAACATACATCTGCAATCGTCTTTCCTATTTTGAATACATGGACCTTTTGCCATTCTCCTGTTTCAGACTAAGATTTTTAACAGGTGTTCGGGACGGATGATATGAGATATTTGGATCGTATTGCTGTATGGGCCTAAGTTGAGACCAGTACTGTTATAAGGGTGCTGGAGTGAAGTGGAGCAGGAGAGTCTGGGCGACAACATTAGTGGAAGAAGAATTTACTACACTAAAGTCTACAGTCGTGTTTTTCTCTGTGGCTGCGTCCAGGACAGCCGCAGTACAGCCCACGCCTCGGAGCGCGCTGACGCTGCCTCAACATCCTTTGGAGGACGTCGCCTGACGGTGACTGTGCACGTAAACACGGTGTCGCGCATGTGGAAGGTCTCGCTAGCGGCTCCAGTACCCCGTACAGCAGGCGTTGATGTCCAGGACAGCATCTGAGTATCACAAGAGCATTCTGGTGGACGTCGAAGGGGTGTGCTCAGGTAATCTCACAACCGCTCTGCATGGTGTGGAGATGGACGGGAGCTTAAGGAGGAACGACAGGGTGACGGGCGAAAATATTGCTCAACTTCAGGATTTTTTTTTCTCCGTACTGGAATGTAGAAGACAAATAGGGTTTGCACCCTTGAATAAAGCATACACTGAAGTTTTTATTGCTATTTTTTTATTGAAAAATATTAATATCTTCACTGTGTAACTGGGATTTTCCCGAGGCAGCTCTGAAAGGAGGCAGATCGACGGTTGTCGCTGTAACCACGATTGTGGTTATCTGAAGCATAAAAGTAACATATCACCCTGATCCTTACACGTGTAATTTTACACTACTGGCCATTAAAATTGCTACACCACGAAGATGACGTGCTACAGACGCGAAATTTAACTGTCAGAAAGAAGAAGCTGTGACATGGTTTTCGCAGCATTCACACAAGGTGCTGTCATGAGGAAAGTTTCCAACCGATTTCTCATACACAAACAGCAGTTGACCGGCGTTGCCTGGTGAAACGTTGTTGTGATGCCTCGCGTAAGGAGGAGAAATGGATACCATTGCGTTTCCGACGTTGATAAAGGTCGGATTGTAGCCTATCGCGATTGCGGTTTATCGTATCGCGACATTGCTGCTCGCGTTGGTCGAGATCCAATGACTGTTAGCTGAATATGGAATCAGTGGGTTCAGGAGGGTAATATGGAACGCCGTGCTGGATCCCAGCGGCCTCGTATCACTAACAGTCGAGATGACAGGCACCTTATCCGCACGGCTGTAACGGATCTTGCAGCCACGTCTCGATCCCTGAGTCAACAGATGGGGACGTTTGCAAGACAACAACCATCTGCACGAACAGTTCGACGACGTTTGCTGCAGCATGGACTATCAGCTCGGAGACCATGGCTGCGGCTACCATTGATGCTGCATCACACACAGGAGCGCCAGCGATGGTGTACTCAACGACGAACCTGGGTGCACGAATGGCAAAACGTGATTTTTTCGGATGAATCCAGGTTCTGTTTACAGTATCATCATGGTCGAATCCGTGTTTGGCGTCATCGCGGTGAACGCACATTGGAAGCGTGTATTCGTTATGGCCATACTGGCGTATCACCCGGCGTGATGGTATGGGGTGCCATTGGTTACACGTCTCGGTCACCTCTTGTGTGCATTGACGGCACTTTGAACAGTGGATGTTACATTTCAGTTATGTTACGACCCGTGGCTCTACCTTTCATTCGACCCCTGCAAAACCCTTCATTTGAGCAGGATAATTCACGACCGCATGTTGCAGGTCCTGTACGGGTCTTTCGGGATCAAAAAAAATGTTCGACTGCTGTCCTCACCAACTGAAAACGTCTTATCAATGGTGGCCGAGCAACTGGCTCTTCACTACTCTTGATGAACTGTGGTATCGAGTTGAAGCTGCATGGGCAGCTGTACCTGTACCCGCCATCCAAGCTCTGTTTGACTCAATGCCCAGGCGTACCAAAGCCGTTATTACGGCCAGAGGTGGTTGTTCTGGGTACTGATTTCTCAGGATCTATGCACCCAAATTGCGTGACAATGTAATCACATGGCAGTTGTAGTTTAATATATTTGTCCAATGAATACCCGTTTATCATGTGCATTTCTTCCTGATGTATCAATTTTAATGGCCAGTAGTGTGGTTCATCGTAGGGATTTGCAGAAAGAAATTTTTTGGCCAAATTATAGTTATTTGAAAAAACGAGTCATTTTTGAACCCAGTTTTTTTGGGCGAAAAAAATACTAAATATCAAGGAAAAAATCGGCTGCGATGAACTGAATTCAGTTTGCTTCAAGGGAAACCAAACAACATTAAAATCGGATGAAAATTGTAGTGTGGGCGACTACCATGCCGAAAAACATGGTTTTGAGAGAAACGCGTTTGAAATTTGACAAGTATTTATCATCTAAAAAGGGACAAAGCTTGAAACGTACGGGATATCATCGATGCTAAGTTCATATCGACCCGCCTAGTGGATGGCCGTTTCCTGCTACTTTCACGTGATAAGCTCTTATTTTCGTCCTCAAACACCTTTGAATCGCTGGCATCTCTGACTTAACGGTAATCAACGCATTTGATTTGAAGGGCATTTGACACGTGCATTAATGCAGTAAAGCATACACTGAATAGAGATACGGCCAAACTGGAAGCAATGTTGACAATTTCGGTTCGGCTGGAGGTCATATGGTTCAAATGGCTCTGAGCATTATGGGACTTAACACCTGAGGTCATCAGTCCCCTAGAACTTAGAACTACTTAAACCTAACTAACCTAAGGACATCACACACACCCATGCCTTAGGCAGGATTCGAACCTGCGACCGTAGCGATCGCGCGGTTCCAGACTGTAGCACCTAGAACCGCTCGGCCACTCCGGCCGACTGGAAGTAGTATTTGGAGCATATCTGCAAGTGAGACTAATGAAACTTTCGTTCAAAACCGCCCGAACAACGCTTCAGCAAATCAGATTTACTCAAATCGGCATAAGTGGGGTTGGTATGTGGCAACCGGTTCTCTAACGCCGAGGCGTGCCTTGCACTCTCGGCTTCAAACGCTCAAACAATCGTTACTTTTAGGAGTTCGCACATAATATTTTGGGGAATAATTCTTCAATATATATACATTCGAATTCCACAAAGAAAAAATTCGAGTTTTCCCGTCTGTCACCCTGTCGCTCCCCCTTAATTCTTCCACCAAGAAAGGCTGGATATGTCGATGACTACTTGCAGGCACGACTCAGGTTAGTGTGCCTCCCAGATACTGCGACTGGGGGACAATGCGCCAGACACCACTAGCTTTGGCTCAGCAGGCTGGAGGGAAAAGTCTCCAGGTCTTCTCATCACTGGTAGCGAGGGGGGCAGCTCACAGCGACCGAGTACTCGTACAACAGAGCACACAGGTAGCAGTTGCGAAGGAGGAAGTCGTCTTGGTGAACGGTTCGGCCTCGTAACTGGTGTACTGTAACTAATTCCTGGGATGGCTAAGGAACCTGAGCATTTGTTGCCACTCGGCTGAAGGATGACGCCTGCTCGGCGATGACCAAATGTGGCCTTCTTTTCTGGCTCACCACTGGTCTTCACCACGTCTCTATTTCGCAAAAATAGCTTTCAGGATTTCAGTTTGTTGTCTTTTCACCGTATCAGCAGGTTGATAGTTGTTCTTGTGAGACTTTTACTCTCTCTTTTGAAATCAAGCTGTGCTGTCAGAATGTGACTGAGCTGTGCGTGACTCATGTGCCCGCCGTCATGTATTTTACATCCTGTTTTTCACGTACTTCCACCTCACTATGTTACTTTAAATTACTGCTGTCACCAAGCTGTTGCTTTGCTCGATCGTGAGCGGCGCTAGCAGCGCCTATCGATGAACCCCCTCGCATAGTATCTTTGGTCGACTGCTATTACTTCCCGCTCGTTGTCTGTTGGAAGGGAGTTGGTCGGAGTTCGGATAGTGAGTTAGGGTTGCGAGCTCTGGTTTGCCAGTCAGTTGAACGTCTCTGGAGCGCAGTCCGGACCTGTCAGTCAGGGAGTTGCAATGCGGTACTGGTGCAGTCGGGTGGAGCAGCAGTGAGGTCTGCGTCGACATGGCTCGACCGACCATTGCCGCCACGCATCATTTGAACCGGGACACGGTCTTGCTGGATCGTCGGTCGGTCGTCCTACTGGACGACGCGTTTTGACTCGCCGATCGTCCGTGAGTCGGTTGTGTGTGTGTGTGTGTGTGTGTGTGTGTGTGTGTGTGTGTGCGCGCGCATCGACTACCGATTTCGCTTGGTTTGCTAAGTTACTGTTAGGTATCGTTCAGGTCTTCGTGCATGTGTTTGTCGGTTAGTGTGTGTACTCAGCGTTATTTCCACTGTCGGCTACTTTAGATGTTGTCGGCGTATTCACCCTGAGACGGGCGACGTGTAACTGGTTCTCCCTGCTCGTCTGGGTCACTTCAATTACCATCTTGTGGAACTTGGGTCGGCCCTTTCCTGGTGCAGGGATGTCGGTTAGCCAGTGGGCGTGTTTCCTCTACGAGGTTGGGTCCGAGCCAGTATTTACGCCGTCGTGTGTCTGGAAGTGAGTGGGAGACGCACCAGCAGTGCAGTCGCGACGGAGAAGCAGTCGCCGACGGACCAGCAGGTAGTTGGTCGGTTGTTGCGGACGAGGGTAGTTACCTCCGCGCAGTGCAGTCGGCTCGGGCCACTGGCAGCCCCTGCGCAATGTCGGAGAGTGTGTGGAGCTGTGCGATCTACGAGCTTCGTGGTTCACCGACCCAGGACGTCAAAGCTAAGTAGTGGTTTCAACTACCCAAGCCACATCTATACATGTGGTGGTGGTTCGCTTCGGTGGTTTGCTGTTGGAGAGGTTTTCCGGTGAGCAACACCGAGTTGTTCTACTGCTGAGATTTAGCCGCCATGCGGTGCAATTAACTATTTTTGTCGACTACGATTTGGGTGTACCAGTGAAATTTTCTGTCTTGTGGCCGTTACTGTTCTGGATACCTGCCCTGGGTACTGACGTAAATTCAGGCAATGTTCTTTGAGCGAAGTTAACTATTACCGTGTTTCAAATTCAAGTGTACCAGCGGAATTTTCTGCCTAGTGGCCGTTAGTGTTCCGGTTACCTGCCCTGGCCACTAACGTAATTTCAGGCAGCGAATTTTCCTCAGCTTCCAACATGGTGTGTAATTTTGACAGCTAATACACATTCCACGTTTGTAACATTGCCGATTTGAGTTCTCATGTACTGATTGACAGGAAGCAAGTCGTTGTGTCGGTCGGTCTGTGGCTGTCTCCTGGTTGGGTTCCAACGGATCAAGTGTAGTTGGGCTCACCACCTGTCTCGCCTAAGGTGAGCGAGGGCAGACCGACCTCCCTGGAGGCTTCTGAGTGCCACCGGTGTTTTATTATCTATTGTCAGCTATTTTAAATTTTAGGCTTATGGTTATTCGTGTCTTAAAATTTTGCAAAATTAATTTTTAAATTTATTTTTCAAGCTGAAGCCTTCTGCCTTCAAAGATTATGGTAATATATTTTAAAATTTTGAAGTTTAATTGTGGCCCTCAGCCATTGGTATTGCACCTTGCTTATGTTGCTTCTTTAAATTATTTTATTGCTATCTTAAGTGGATTTTTGTCTTGTTGAATTTTATGATTTCTTGTTGTTAAACATGCTGGCCTTCTGCCTTTCAAGGTGTAAGTAGGCTGTTTAGGTTTTCTTGTTGGTAACGCCACATAGCGCTCGGTATGAAAAAATCATTGGCTGTGCCGTGTTGTCTTTATGGACTGTGAGAAAATTTTAGCATTTGACCAACATTGTATCGATAAGTGTGTGCATTCTATTTCTTTATTATAATTATGAAAAAATTTTTCAAATCTGAATTGGCCACTGCCCAAAACAATTTGTAAAAATTTTTTGTGGGGAGCATGGGGGCTATGTAAGTAGGCTGTTTAGGTTTTCTTGTTGGTAACGCCACATAGCGCTCGGTATGAAAAAATCACTGGCTGTGCCGTGTGCAGTCTGTGTTTAGTCTGCATTGTTGTCTGCCATTGTAGTGTTGGGCAGCGGCAGCTGGATGCTAACAGCGCGTAGGGTCGCGCAGTTGGTGAGCCGCCAGCAGTGATGGACGTGGGGAGAGAGATGGCGGAGTTTTGAAATTTGTAAGAATTGGTGTCATGAACTGCTATATATATTATGACTAGTGAGGTAAATACATTGTTTGTTCTCTATTAAAACCTTTCATTTGCTAACTGTGCCTATCAGTAGTTAGTGCCTTCAGTAGTTTGAATCTTTTATTTAGCTGGCAGTAGTGGCGCTCGCTGTATTGCAGTAGCTTGAGTAACGAAGATTTTTGTGAGGTAAGTGATTTGTGAAACGTATAGGTTAATGCTAGTCAGGGCCATTCTTTCGTAGGGATTTTTGGAAATCAGATTGCGTTGCGCTAAAGATATTGTGTGTCAGTTTAAGCACAGACGTGTATAATTGTTCAAAGGGGACGTTTCAAAGGTCTATGATAATATATTTTAAAATTTTGGAATTTAATTGTGGCTCTCAGCCATTTGTATTGCACTTTGTGCATGTTACTTTTTTAATTATTTTATTGCTATCTTAATTGGATTTTTATCTAGTTAAGATTTCTTGTTCGAGGGCTTCGGCCGTGAAAGAGTTGCATTCGGTACAGATTTGACTATGTGCCGCTTTGGTTGTAAAGCATATTAAATCACAATAGATCACAATTAGAAGCAGAAACTGACCTGAACCCTTGGCCCTTTCCACAATCCTATTACTTGTTCTGCCCAGCGGATTTAGCGGGCGTCTCCTCGCTGAGACCACGTTATTGAGTTTACGATTCAGGCCTCTCGCTCCCACAGGGTGAGACAATATTTTCCTGGTTTGTTGTGCTGTTCATATTGTCGGCGTTCTGCCTGTTTTGCAAAAACAGACATAATGTCTGATGGGATACCGCAATCAAATGGTTCAAATGGCTCTGAGCACTATGGGACTTAACTTCTGAGATCATCAGTCCCCAAGAACTTAGAACTACTTAAACCTAACTAACCTAAGGACATCACACACATCCATGCCAGAGGCAGGATTCGAACCTGCGACCGTAGCGGTCGCACTGTTCCAGACTGTAGCGCCTAGAACCGCTCGGCCACCTCGGCCGGCAATACCGTAGTCACTGGTTATACCATGTCACTTCTAATCCGTCTTGATTGCCTGTTTCTCATTGTCAAATGCGACGCGGTACGCTAAGCTGTCTTGCACTCGCTTGATGCCGGCTGGACAGGACTCTCAGGAAATTTTACTTTTTCCCATTACACATTTCTTCTGTGTGACACTGCATTAACAGATCTTATACGCCTGCAATGACACAAGTGCATCTGCAGCATATTTAAAATCAAATAAGTTATTTTCATGCATTGGAGTTACGTGTAATGGGTTCATAACTTCAGATGACTCAAAACCTTGTGTAAATCTTACAGAACAAATAGTTCACTAATCTTCATTCGTTTCTCTACAACTCCAGAATCTCTTTCGCAGCTCAGAAAGCAGTGCCCAATGGCCAGAAACTTGTCTACTATCTCATCAAACCAACCTAGCATAAATGGAGAGCCGCCCCGGGTAGCCGCGCGGTCTTGAGCGTCTTGTCACGGTCCGTGCGACTCCCCCGTCGGAGGTTCGAGTCCTCCCTCGTGCATGGGTGTGTGTCGTCCTTAGCGTAAGTTACTTTAAGTTGGATTAAGAAGTGTGTTAGCTTAGGGACCAATGACCTCAGCAGTTTGGTCCCATAAGACCTTAACACAAATTTCCAATTTCCTATATGGAGACTTTGACACGAGGAAGTTGGATCTCCATTGGGAAGAATTGCCTGACACAAAGACCACGCGCTTAGTAACGAATTTCTGAAACATTTTCATAATAGTTCGATTCTTGGAACAGGTCTAGGAGCATGCAACAGACTATCGAGAATGCAATAATACTGAAAACACGTTATATGCAAAAATGGCGCTTACAGCGTGTTCCATTTCCATTGTTCATCTTTCAACATGCAGTAATATGGATGACTTCTTACTTAAACCAAACATCGTTCTTTTTCTTCTCCATTTTCTTACGGCGTGAACTGAAAATTCTTGCATAGCTGGGAAAGAAAGAAAGAAATGACAAGCTTAGGTTAGCAGAGATTCGTGCACCAGTGAAAAGATCTATGTGTGAAGCATACAACACTTAAAAACAACTTACATTGGAAAGAACACACAGAAAACGTCGTGAAGAAGGCAAACCAAAGCTGGCGTTTCATTGACAGAACGCTTAGAAAATGTAACAAATCTACTGAAGGTACTACCTACACTGTACTTGTCCGTCCTCTTTTGGAGTATTGCTGCGCGATCCTGGGGACATACAGCGAGAAAATTCAAAGCGCATCACGTTTTGTATTATCGTGAAATAGGGGAGAGAGTGCCACTGACATGATACAAGATTTGGAGTGGACATCATTAAAATAAATGCGTTTTTCGTTGCGGCGAAACCTTCTCACGAAATTTCAGTCACCAGCTTTCTCGTCCAAATGTGAAAATATTTTGTTTACGCCGACTTACGTAGGAAGAAACGATTATCACAATAAAATAAGATAAATCGGAGCTCCAACGGAAAGACATACAGGTCTTCGTTTATTCCTTGTTCTGTTCAAAACTGGAATAATACAGAACTTGTAACCTCCCCCTCTTACTTAACGACCTTAATGACAGAAAAATTAAACCGCGTGTACCTAATGGAAATTTAGGAAAAGCAATAGTCACCGAAGTTAATCTGCCGGTAAAGAGGGAGGAAAGGGTTACATCTAAATAAAAGGAAAAATGCAAATGAAACTGGTGGAAATTAATTTTGAAAAGGGGTAAAGTTAATGAAGAAAGTAAATGTGCGGTCGTTACGTTAACAATTAACTGGCGTTAGTTAGATATTTCAGATTTGGGGTAAAGTACGGTCGCCAGCCCTATGGACAACTACTATAACAACTGAAAAAGAAAAGTTATTGCACATATAATTAGTACTAAAAGCGTGGCAACTGAAGGTTGACACATGTTGTGTGAAAACTGAATGTTTGTCAGAAGTAATAAATTTCGCTACACTCTGACTTAATTTAGCAAAAGAATTAATAAAACCGGAAAATTGAAAGTTAATTTAGTGACTGAAATTGATAGTGAGCTTCGTTTCTGAAGCACTACGAAATTCAGTAAAATAAGGTTAGTCGTAGGCTACCTCAACAATCATTTCAAAAGCTACTTGAATCTACTCAATTTAGAAATAAGAGATTAAACTTTGAACTTGAATTAATTGATTCTGAACAATTAACAATAGTAAGATTTAGTACGTACGAAGCTGAGCTGCAGTCACAGGTAAGCTAAAATATGCTAACAAACTCGCACTCTTAATTTGTGCCTGTGTAATCTAAATATTGCAACCAGCTATGAATACCTTAACTGAACTTTGAAATTAAAGCAGTGAAATCGAATGATATTACTTTAATGCTGGCGTTTGAATTTCAAAGACTCTTGGGTTCATTTCGGAAAAGGAAGGGACCTTGCTTGGTAACGCAATTGGGACAATGAGCAACAAAGGTTCATGCTAAGTTGCTGTAATTTTGTAAGGCAAATGGAACAATTTTAAAAGCTGAGGTCTGCCATACATTTCTAAAACTTTACGTGCTTCCTATCTTCCTTGTTGGTTGATTGAAGGTTTGAAGCCGTCGGTCGACGAGGTGGCGACAGTCACTCATTGTTGGCCGTCGCTGTTGCAGGAGCTGGATGTTTTCGCGCCTTCTTCTCGACGCTCTCACCAGGCGAAACGGGCTCTTGACGTGCTCCAGCTAATGCTTCCCGTCCGCGACACCGTGTCAGAAACTATCATAGAAAGTCGAACGCAATTACATGCTGCCAAACCCCGAAAGCGCGGAAAATGGCGGGAGCGTCACAAAACACACCTGCTCCACCACCCTACTCCAATCAGACTCTGCTCTGCCTGCGTTCCACGCGGCAGAGTTGACACTACCAAAGATCCTAAACACTTTGGTTCTCCACACGACCTATCGGTGTAATCGTTCGATAGCATAATTTTCCCTAGGCAAGACCCAGCATTAAAATACAAATAGTATTTACAAAACAAACCAATTATACATCGACATAAATTCGCACACACACACACACACACACACACACACACACATATAGCGAAACAATTACGATATACAAAGACACAGAAATGTCATATTTTCATGTAACAAAATAAGGAAAAAATTTATAGTACAGTAGATGGATATAGGAGGATATGCATTTCTGGCGTTACAAAGTATTGTGAAAATGGTTCCATGAACCCTCTGCCAGGCATATAAGTATGATTTGCAGAGTATCCTGGTAGACGTAGATGTACTACTTCCACCGTCATACCATAGCAAAGTATCTGGCAGAGAAATCGAGAAAATTCTGGTCCTATGTAAAATCGCTTGGGAAGGGGGGGGGGGTGGTTCTAAGGCTTCCGTTTAGTCCGTTGTTTACTAGTCTGGTGTAACAGTTTAAGGATATCAAAACGAAAGGCGAAGTTTTAAATCTGGCGTCCAAGAAATCGTTCAGGCAGGAGAACCGTAGAGAAATACCGTCGTTTGAACATAACATCGGACAGTCTTTTATAAGGAAGGCATAGTAATAAGCTTCCCTGGTGTAGAGGAAGAACTGAAAGATTTGAAAGCAAATAAGTCGATAGGTCCGGGAGCCTCACTTCAGTTTTACATAGACTACCCATCGGCTTTGGCCCCTTACCAAGTTTGCATTTACCGTGAATCTCTAGCTCACTACAGAGTCCCAAGCGACTGGAAAAAAGGACAAATGACTCCTGTGTATAACAACAGCAAAAGAACGCATCTACAAAATTACGGACCAATATCCTTAAGATCGATTTTCTGCAGGATCTTTGAACATATTCTCAGTTCGAATATAATAAATTTTCTTGAGACCGAGAAGCTTATGTCCTCGGAACAGCATGGTTTTAGAAACCATCGCTCACGAGAAACTCAGCTTGCACTTTTACCACATGATACACTGCGAACTATGGATGAAGGGCAACAGGCATAGTCCATAGTCTAGATTTTCGGAAAGCATTTGATACGGTGCCCCTCTGCAGGCTCTTAACGAAGGTACGAGCATATGAGTGTCTCGGAGACTTCTTAAGTAATGGAACCCAGTATGTTGTCCTCGACGGCGAGTTTCATCATAGATAAGGATATCGTGCGGAGTACTCTAGGGAAGTGTGATAGGACCTCTGTTGTTCTCTATATACATAAATGATTTGGCGGACGGGATGGGCAGTAATCTGCGATTGTTTGCTGATGATGGCGTGGTGTACGGTAAAGTGTCGAAATGAAGTGGCTGTAGGAAGATACAAGACGATTTAGACAATATTTCTGGTTGGTATGATGAATGGCAGCTAGCTCTTAATGTGGAAAAGTATAAGTTAATACGGATGCGTAAGAGAAACAAACCTGTAAGGTTCGGATAGAGCATTAGCAGTGTACCACTTGACATGACATAATCACGTCGTGTCAATAGAGTTGCAAAGCGATATGAAATGCAACGAGCATGTGAAGACTGTTGCAGGAAATGTGAGTGGTCGACCTCGGTTTATTGGGAGAATTCTAGGAAAATGTGGTTCATTTGTAAAGGAGATCGCATATACGACGCTATTGCTACCTATTCTTGAATACTACTCGAGTGTTCTGGGTCTGTACCAGGTCGTCTTGAAGGATAACATAGAAGCAATTCAGAGGCGGGCAGGTAGTATTGTCTCCGGTCGGTTTGAACAACACCTAAGTGTTACTTAGGTGGATTGCGAAATCAAATGGGTTCCTGGAAAGGAAGGCGACATGTTTTGCCAGGAACACTAGTGAGAAGAGTTGGAGTACCAGCATTTGAAGCTGACTGCCGAATGATTCTACCGTCACTAAGATATATTGCGCTTAAGGAACATGTAGATAAGATAAAAGAAATTAGGGCTCAGACAGAGGCATATAGACAATCTACGGCAGGTCGGGTTACAAATGTCGCGTTGCGTAAAAGGTTGTTCACCGGCTCTCGTCGTACTGTTCACTGCAAAAGTTCTACTTACCTCAGTACGGCGTCAGACCACCAGCCCGTTTCTCTGCATACGTAGATACTGTTCAGACGGTGTTAAAAGCAGCGTTGAAGAAAAACACCGTCAATACTTACGTTTGCAAAGTCCGCGTGAACTCTGGAAGCAATCTATTCTGTAATATCTTATAACGATTTTCGGGTGGAGGGCAATTGCTTCGTCTCTTTAGAAAAATGTCAAAATTCTGCAACGAGTTCTTTTATTTCTTTAGGTTCAAAATAAACACTTGCTATCAGCAAGTATTTGGTTAACGAATAATATAACTGTCCTCAGCTTGTAAGGTGTCTGGCAAATCCAACACCTTCCATGAAAACCCTGACATAATAAGGAAATCCGGCAGTATGTCACATAGCTCCAAATAAATCCTGACATTAAATTAACCAAAGTAATACGACCAACGAGTGAGCAAATGGAATACCACAGACTAACACAAGAACTGCTACATGCATGTCATACCTTCCCACCGTGAAACAGACGCAGTTCCGAGGGAAGAAACGAGAACAGAAGCCGAGAGCAGGACCGTGTTAAGCTAGAAGGCCCTACGATAAGGGACCAACACCCACATTTCTGGCCGACCGCCAGGACCACCCCCAGCCCATGTTAAAAGATAGAGCCCTCCAGAAGAACAGTATAGATTTTATGATAACACTAAAAGGGCCACACCAGCTGCAAGTTTTTGCGTGAGACTTTTTCGCGTCTCTGTTACGTTGCAAAAGTTAAAAACATTGCCCCACCACTAAAAGTATAATATTTCTCATTGGATAGACAGAATTTTTGTAGGCGGAGCTTAAGGTTAACATTGAGACCCTGATTGGTCAGTTGAAAACACAGCCACATAGCTTTTTTTAAACTAACTTCAGTAAATTGTAGTAAGGAGAAGTTAGGAGAGAGTTGCTTCCGAGACGGCGAGCTGAGTGGAGCTGCGCCGACCGCTGCCCCCTGACGCTGCCTAAACACCGTCAAGGTAATGAACGCACGCGATGCCACATAACTGCGCATAACGCTACACTTAGAACTGCAGAAGTCTCATCTGTTACATCCACTTTTTTACGCAATACTAGTCTCGATCGTCAATTAAAGCTCATGGTATTCACGTTTGCTACTTGAAGTAAAAATCTGAAACGCGATGATTTTTCTGTTATATAATTATTGAGAAACCACGTCAGCCACTGTAACGTACGACAAGTTAAGTAAGTAATTAAAGATAATGGAGGGTCACTGTAGATCATTTGGATAGTTTTCTCTTTTATGAAACTTAACTTAAACCTAGATTATACCCTCCTGGAAATGGATAAAAGAACACATTGACACCGGTGTGTCAGACCCACCATACTTGCTCCGGACACTGCGAGAGGGCTGTACAAGCAATGATCACACACACGGCACAGCGGACACACCAGGAACCGCGGTGTTGGCCGTCGAATGGCGCAAGCTGCGCAGCATTTGTGCACCGCCACCGTCAGTGTCAGCCAGTTTGCCGTCGCATACGGAGCTCCATCGCAGTCTTTAACACTGGTAGCATGCCGCGACAGCGTGGACGTGAACCGTATGTGCAATTGACGGCCTTTGAGCGAGGGCGTATAGTGGGCATGCAGGAGGCCGGGTGGACGTACCGCCGAATTGCTCAACACGTGGGGCGTGATGTCTCCACAGTACATCGATGTTGTCGCCAGTGGTCGGCGGAAGGTGCACGTGCCCGTCGACCTGGGACCGGACCGCAGCGACGCACGGATGCACGCCAAGACCGTAGGATCCTACGCAGTGCCGTAGGTGACCGCACCGCCACTTCCCAGCAAATTAGGGACACTGTTGCTCCTGGGGTATCGGCGAGGACCATTCGCAACCGTCTCCATGAAGCTGGGCTACGGTCCCGCACACCGTTAGGCCGTCTTCCGCTCACGCCCCAACATCGTGCAGCCCGCCTCCAGTGGTGTCGCGACAGGCGTGAATGGAGGGACGAATGGAGACGTGTCATCTTCAGCGATGAGAGTCGCTTCTGCCTTGGTGCCAATGATGGTCGTATGCGTGTTTGGCGCCGTGCAGGTGAGCGCCACAATCAGGACTGCATACGACCGAGGCACACATGGCCAACACCCGGCATCATGGTGTGGGGAGCGATCTCCTACACTGGCCGTACACCTCTGGTGATCGTCGAGGGGACACTGAATAGTGCACGGTACATCCAAACCGTCATCGAACCCATCGTTCTACCATTCCTAGACCGGGAAGGGAACTTGCTGTTCCAACAGGACAATGCAGGTCCGCATGTATCCCGTGCCACCCAACGTACTCTAGAAGGTGTAAGTCAACTACCCTGGCCATCAAGATCTCCGGATCTGTCCCCCTTTGAGCATGTTTTGGACTGGATGAAGCGTCGTCTCACGCGGTCTGCACGTCCAGCATGAACGCTGGTCCAACTGAGGCGCCAGGTGGAAATGGCATGGCAAGCCGTTCCACAAGACTACATCCAGCATCTCTACGATCGTCTCCATGGGAGAATAGCAGCCTGCATTGCTGCGAAAGGTGGATATACACTGTACTAGTGCCGACATTGTGCATGCTCTGTTGCCTGTGTCTATGTGCCTGTGGTTTTGTCAGTGTGATCATGTGATGTATCTGACCCCAGGAATGTGTCAATAAAGTTTCCCCTTCCTGGGACAATGAATTCACGGTGTTCTTATTTCAATTTCCAGGAGTGTAGATGTGAAATGGCATAGGTCATCCTTCGATTCGTTGTAGAAATTGGAAACCCATTCATGGAATATTCGTTCACATTTTTGTTGAAAGCAGTTGGTTTTTATCATCCTGTATTAAAATATTTCCTTTTATCAATAGTGCAATTTATAAACAATGTTTTGTGAGTAGAATAAAATCTCAATGGTAGACTTAACTGCTTTTTCGACGTTATTTTACCAGCTAGCTGAAAATAGGAAAGCTTGGAACCCCTTCCACTAAATTTAGTTAGTATTAAGATTCTTTTACAGGGAGTGCAGTGGGGCTGATGCTGAAATCATTTAGTATTTGATTATATCATCGCTAGTCTCACTGAACTCTTCTGAATTCTACATGTCATGCGTGGTCTGGCGTGTCCTTACCAGCAAAAGGGCCCAGGTTCAAACTAGTCAATTCCCTGGAAAACACGCTCAGAGCGTCGTTGCGCGAAAGTGATAGGGAGACACGACTTACAACAAACAGACACCACGCCGAATGTTAGAAGCTCACAGTTCATACAACCGAGTGCACACGCAAGGCAGCCAGAAATGTAGTTAAGTTGGACCCAAATTATTACGCGATTCACAGTCATTACTCTGCTACAATATATGAGTTTCGCATTCGGTCATTTTCTGTGGATTTTTAATAAAGAAAGTGCTCGCCAAATATTCCATAGACGAATATAAAACATGTCACACGGAATTTCACAAAGGCCAAAAGTTCACACGCGGTTCTCTTTCCAACAAAACAATCCAAAAACTTCCAAACTTCACAAATCTGTCCGTAAATGTAACTGCTGTTATGGACACACAATCTGGACTCGAGAAGCCAATTATTTCTTCATTTTACACGTAAGAAAGACGGAAGCGTTCAACATGACCTGCACGTCCGATAGCTGACTAGCGACTCACTCACTGCCGTTCCTACCAGGGCCTGAAACTACTTGCAATGCGGGGGAAACGCTTAACTCTGATTGGTTGTTCAAAATGACCATCCAATGGAAACAATCCTTATAGTTGTTTATCGCGCTAAAACTGTCTTACGCCAATCAACATTTACAGATGTATTTACGTCACTTCATCATGCAAATGTTAATGAAATGTTTAACAAAAGCAAAAGAAAAGAAACGTATCTTGAAATAACTTTAGAAAACTATTACTCTGCTAATGGTTATTCTGGCTGCCTTCTTAAAAAAAAATCAAGTACCCTTGGAAATTAGTGCACGCCAAGAAGGCGTTTTAGTTAAATAAAGTGTGTTCAAACTTGACCGTTAGTTCTTTCCTGCGGACCGCAGGACACTACGCTCCTCTTCTTCTTCGTCCTCAGCTCACCCACCGAGTGTCTCATTTACCCCCAAAGGGTGGTAGCTTTCTCAGTTTTTGCATTATGGAAGAAGAAGAAAAGTGTCATAAATAATAAAAACAACTTTAAAAAATAACATTGGAGACCATTTCTGGTAATATGAAATTCATATTAAACTTAAATTTTGAAGTTGAAGAGAGCTGTGTATGTGACCAAGCAAAAAAGATCAAAGATAACGATGTCATCATTCAATCACAAGATACATGATCTAATTGTTATGTCAGATACCAGATAAAACAATGATTAATCAACAGCGTACAGTTACGGTAAAATGCTGGAATATTTTTTCCTACTGTCCTTTATTGGATTAAGGTAACGCCTCTCTTCCTCCTGCTTTTCGACGTTATAAAAAAACAAAAACAAAAAACAATTAATACCAACGTCCAGGTTAAATGCCGTGTTCCTTGACTTCCAAAGAGCTTTCGATACAGTTCTGATGTGCCGCTTAGTGAAAAAATAGGAGTATACGAGTATACGAATGTACGGAATATCAAACCACCTATGTGGCTGGATTGAAGAGTTCCCAGTAAACAGAACACAATATACATTTCTTTACAGAAAGAAATCTTCAGGCCTAAACGTAACTTCAGCCGGACCCCAGGGAATGTTATAGAACCATTACTTTTCACAGTATACAGTGTATACGACGTAGTAGGTAACATCGGAATCTCCGTGGCGACTGCGGGATTAGCCGAGCGGTCTGGGGTGCTGCAGTCATGGACTGTGCTGCCGGTCCCGGCGGAGGTTCGAGTCCTCTCTCGGGCATGGGTGTGTGTGTGTGTGTGTGTGTGTGTGTTCGTCCTTAGGATAATTTAGGTTAAGTAGTGTGTAAGCTTAGGGACTGATGAGTTTAGCAGTTAAGTCCAATAAGATTTCCCACACATTTGAACTTTTCCTTTCTTCGTGGCGTACTTCGCGGATTATGTTATTGTACTCAAAGAATTCACGGGCCAGAAAACTGAAGCGAAAGGCAGAAAGACCTGCAGAGGACTGAAAATTGGAGCCAGCACTGGCAGTTGATCCTAAACATAAACATATGTTGCGTATTGCGTAGAATTAGGTAGAAATACCCGTTATGTATGAGGGGTGTTCAATAAGTAGTGCAACTCATTTTTGCTGAAAAAGGTTGATTTTATTCAGGACTCCATATCATTCCCTGCTCTTTTGGCTACAGAACCCTATTTTTCAATATAATCTCCGTTCAATGCGGTGGTCATCCTTCACCTCACTGGGAGACCCTGTATGCCCGCACGGTATCACTCTACTGGTCGACTTCGGAGACAACGTCTTGGTGCGTCGATAACCTTATCATTATTCACGTACTGCTCCCTGAGGAAGGTGCGAGGTGGTACGAGGACGAGGAAGAACAGTCCAATGAAGTTTTGTGAGCTCCTCTCTGATGTGCAGACTTGTGTGGGGCCTTGCAGTGTCATGGAGAAGCAAAAGTCCGTCTAAATTTCTGTGACGATGAATACGCTAAACTCGTTTCTTCAGGTTCCCTAGTGTAAAAAAAACACACTTCTGGTGTGATCGTTGCACCATGTGGGAGGGCGTCGAAGAGAATAACCCTTTCACAGACCCAGACTACCTTCGCCATGTCTGTACCTGCTGAGGGTGTGGCATTGAACGTTTTCTTCGCAGGTGAGCTGGTGTAGCGCTACTCCATGGATTGCTATTTTGTTTCCGCTTCGAAGTGATGAACCGGTCTTTCATCGCCTGTGACGATGTTCGACAGAAAATTGTCACAATCAGCTTCGTAATGATCAAGCAATTCAGCACAGGTGGTCGTTTGTTGCTCTTTATGGTCTTCTGTTAGGTGGTGAGGAACCCAGCGGGGTGCACGCGACTGTGTTCCCAAGCGATGGTCGAGTGTGTCAGCTCTACCAACAGAGATGGGGTGTATATTGTGATCCGTGAATCACCTCGAAGGAGAGTGTCCCCACGTTCCCACATTACAGGAGTCATAACTATGTGCAGCCGGCTGGAATGCAGAAGATCGGACACAATGTACGTGACCTCAGCGACACACAGTGATTTGTTCACTGCCAAGTCTCGGTAGACGCTCTGCAAGCGCCTATGAATATCTGCGATGCCCTCATTTTCCACCGAAAAAAAAAAAAAAAAATGAAGAACACTGCTTGGACCGCACCTCCATTACAGACTCTGTTTTGTAGGCAATGTATAGTGCCACCACCTATTGGAACTTGTGAAGTTATAGGAGCTGAAGCGGAAACATTCCACGATGTTCCACAACGAATTCAGCATTTTTACAAACGAAACCAGTAGAGAAAAAAAATGTTGCATTACCTACTGATCGCCCTTCATAGGTACATTGAAGTGGCAATGAAACTGGTATAGGCACACATAATCAAATACAGAGAGGTGTAAACAGGCAGAATACGGCATTGTGGTCGGCAACGCCTACATAACACAACAAATGTCTGGTGGACTTGTTAGATCAGACACCTCCCACGACCTTGATCCCGCTAATCCCCTGGTTGCTCCTCTCCTCTCCAACCCCTTCCCTCTTCCGCGCCTTCGCCGTTGTGCCCTCCTAGCCTCCACTTCTGCACCCTTCATCTTTCCCAAGGTGGCTTTCGTCGACTCCCCCTCCTGGATGATGCCCTCTCTCCCTTCATTTATCCCTTCTATCAACTGTGGTCCTCACCTGCCCCTCCCTTCTCTGTACTTTTCCCGGGCTCCCTCTTCCCCCCTCCCCATTCCATCCTGTTTTTCCCTGCCTACCCCCTCTCTGCCTCTCTTCTCTCCCCTGAGTCCTTCCTGGTCTCCCCTCCACTGCCTTTCCCACTCCTTCTCGCGTCCGCCCAGCCACCCTTTTCTATGTGCCCTCCCTCCATCGGCTCTCCCTTTTCATTCCTTTTCCTCTCCTCCCCCCTTTTTCCACCTCATAGGTCCAGTTCCCCCTCCCCCTGTCTGCCACCATGTCACCTGTATAGTGCTGTTACAAGTGAGTGTTCAGTGTTGTGCATCCCCTGTCAGTGTTGCCACCAAAGTATCCCTAGTAGTGTTTTTTTATCTCGTGCAACCAGAAACCAGACTGCCGCCATGTTTTTTAATTGCACCTGTCTACTTCTTGTGTGTCTTCATCCGCATCGTCACTGCAGTGTTTTTATATTTTAAATTCCACAACTTACCACCATTTTACAGTTTTTTACAATGTCACCTTTTTATCGCCTGTTTTTCTTGTTTGTTTCTATTCTCATTACGTTTTTTAACTTTTATGTAGGCTGTATAGCAGCATATTACGCTGCTGCCAGGCCACCCCCCTCAGAGGGGGGGGGGGGGGGGGGGTTGAAATTCAATAAAGAAAAAATTAGATCTGTTACTGCTGCTGCTGCTGCAATGCTAGGTTATCACGATTTACGTGAATGGTGCTGTAGTCGGAGAGTAGTGGTGAGACACAGCATCTCTGAGGTGGCGACGGAGTGGGGATTCTCCCATACAATCATTTCACGAGTGTACCTTGAATATCAGGAATCCAGAAAAACGTCAAATCTCCAGCATGACTGTGGCCGGAAAAAGATCCTGCCAGAATGGGACCAAATGCTACTGAAGAGAATCGTTCAACGAGATAGAAATGCAACCCTTCTGCAGATTTCTGTGCTGGGCCATCAACACGTGTCAGCGTGTGAACCGTTCAACGAAATATCATCGGTAAGAGCTTTCGGGTCCGAAGACCCACTCGTGTACCTTTGATGACAGCACGACACAAAGCTTTAGACCTCACCTCGGCCTGTCACCACCGACAGTGGACTATTGATGACTGGAAACATGTTGCTTGTTCAGACGAGTCTCGTTTCATATTGTTTGGAGCGGACAGACGTGTACGGGTATGGAGGCAACGTCATGAGTCCATGGACCCTGCATATCAGCAGGGGACTGTTCAAGCTGGTTGAGGCTCTGTAATGGTGTGGGGCGTCTGCAGTTGCAGTGATATGGGACCCATAATATGTCTAGACACCACTCTGAGATGTGACACGTACGTAAGCATTCTGTCTGATCACCTGCATCCATTCATGTCCACTGCGCATTCCGACGGACTTAGGCAATTCCAGCAGGACAATGCAACACCCTACACATCTAGAATTGCTACAGAGTGACTCTTCTGAGTTTAAATACTTCCGTTGGCCACCCAACTCTCCAGACATTGTTGAGCATATCTGGGGTGTCTTGCAACGTGCTGTTCAGAAGAGATATTTATCATTTCATACGCTTGCGGATTTATGGACAGTCCTGCAGGATTCATGGTGTCATTTCCGTCCAGCAGTACTTCAGAAATTAATCCAGTACATGCCACGTCGTGTTGCAGCACTTCTGCGTGCTTGCGGGGGCCCTACACAATATTACGCAGGTGTACCAGTTTCTTTGGCTCTTCAGTGTTTATACGATTGTAGTACAATCACTGGAAGCAGTCACAGCCACTAAAAATCTAGGAGTGTATATTCGGAGTGATTTAAAGAGGAATTGTCACATAAAACTAATCGCTTTAAACGCAGATGTCAGGTTGAGATGCATTGGAAGAATTCTGGGCAAGTGTAATCCTCTTGGAAAACCGTCGATCGACCAATACGTGGATATTGATTGTCAGCATGAGATCCCTAAAAGGTAGAGGGAATAGAGGAGATCAAAAGAACAGCTGCACATTCTGGTACAGATTCACTCACTCAGCTTAAAGGCGTCACGGAAATGCTCAGCCAACTTCAGTGGCAGACATTGCAAGAAAGGCGTTTTGCATTACTGTACTGTTGACTATTACAATTGCAAGACTGTAAGAGTCAAGCAATATATTGCTCCAACCCACGTACATCTCGCGAAACATTATGAAGACAAAATAAGAACATTTGGAACTCACATGGTGTCCTAACATCAATTGTTCTTCCCGTAATTCGTTCGCAATTGCAACACGAAAGACGTGAAGCCAAAGTGGTACAAAAAGCGGCCTCCTCCACACGCCATATGGTGACTTCGGCGAACAGATGTAGATTTACACGAAGAGTCTACGACATAAGACGCATGAACTTGCTAATATTTTGAAACTTTGCACGTGTCTTACTACTAATGATAGAAAGAACTGCAGAAGATGCTGACATCATAAAAACTTCGTCTGTCTTGCTCCTTATGTTACAAAGTTATGTGGCGAGAAGTTGACGTTGCTGCACTCATGCAACAAAACGTTGCAGAGAAGACAGAGTTTGTCAATATCTGTGCTCATTACACATGGTAGTTAGCAAAATGAGGTTTTTTTCTGATCATAAGGTCCGATAGGTCGTGAAATAGAAACGACATGTGAATCCGATGAAGCTTTGCACAGATTTGTTGGGCAATGTCTCTAGCATACCTGTCGATCGCGTCAAGTCGCCCTTTTCAGTTCTGAGCATGCAGTGAGCACCCTAACATGCCTAGAACAGAAGTGTCTCCTGCCAAGTATGGGTACCTGCTGCGAGGTTTCGCCTGATTTCATGCAACCTCGCATAGCCTATCTGTCATGCCTTTCCTTTTTCATGACAATTCTTGGCCGAACACTGCAGGAGCAATGAGGACGGCACTTTAGCGTTTTCGATAGGAAGTGTTTCGTCTTCCAACATACAGCCCAGAATTGTCTCTGTGTGCTCAGTTGAACCGCTGCAATGAAGACAACATTTTGTCAAAGACAACCAAAAGCTGACCATCCTAGAGAAGTTACGGAAAGCACAGGGGGCTGCCTTCAATGGCGAGGGTTCCGGAAAGTTGATACTACGCAACAACATATGTTTAAGTCGGAGCGGCGACTGTGTACAGATGTAGTTGGAAGTGTAGCATGCTGCTGTAAATAACACATTTTAATTTTCACTGTGGTTTCCATTTCACCACTGATCGGACCTTACTTTCCGAACAACTATCCTATGATGAATGCCTAATTTAGAGAACTGAAGAACGATTATTCTGTCGCCAATGCACATTTTGCGTAACGACTGCGAAGACAAGAAATGAAATGTTAGGACTCGGACGGAGGCATAGGGACAGTCGTTTTTCCCCTCACTCTATTTACGAGTGAGACAGGCCACTGTATGGCGGCTTGTATGTTATGTAAGTAGATACCGGTGCTCAGTGAACATCAATGTGTGATTTTCAGTTGAGGTGATTGCAGATGATGTACTTCAGTACGGGAGGGGTACCAAAAGAATAGCGGCAGGTTTAGTATTACATCGCTTTCGTCAGCGTTGGGGAGCGATTTTGCCACAGTAATAAAGTAACAATAAATATGTCAGGTTGCTCACGTAATTATTTTTGCGTTACTAGTGGCTGTTTAGCCACAGGTATTTCTTACGACAGTTACACTGTTTTGTCGTAGGCGAAGCGAAGAAACAAAAGGTAACTACTATCGAAAGGAAGATTTTGACTTGAAATTTCACAGAAAGCAGGTGTGTTTTTGCTGGAATATCCTGTTATAAATGTAGTATTGTTACACGATGAATGCCTAATTAACACAAAGAAAAAAAACTGATGAGTTTTAATTTTACGTGTCAATTACGTTGTCTATTTGTATGCGAAGTTCGGTAGTTATTCTAGATCCTCACATTAGCCTGCACTTGGTAGTATATAGGGAAGGAGGGCGAGATGGGGGGGAGGGGAGGGGGGTGGAGATCAAGGTCCAAAAGATATCTTACGTAAGCATATGTAATAAAAACTGCATACACATAAAAGATTCAATATAAAACATTAAATCAATGTACATAAGAACAAAGGCAATGTCTTTAGGAAGTAAGCTGTACTGCGCACAATTAACCCACAAAATCTTTTGAAAAAATTGTAGTCTAGCTAGTTACTTTATATTTTAAAATTTTGAAAAAGGTTTATTGTTTCTAATGAATTCTTCTACCAGAGTCTATATCACTTTTAAATTTTTCAGTTAAAGTTAACCCACAAATTTAAGTCACAGTAGCAGATTTCTCTTTCCCCAGTTAATGTCATATTCAGTATTTTGAGGTTAAAAAGTACGTTGCCAACAATGAAGAAAACAGCATTTTAAAATTATTTGTGGTGGTCATGAAGTCGGCAGTACACGCTATCGAAAATGTGTTAATGTTGCCAAGAGCGTGGTAAAAGATATTTTCTGGTTCTGGGACATACGTACACATTCACTGATCAGCCAGAACGTTATGAGCACCGACCTACTATCGATGTAAACACGTCCAGATGATAGCAGCCTCACCTGGCGAGGAATGCCTGCTAGTCAGACACACGCACGGTGCCTGTAGTATCGGTGAGCGTGCTGTCCGGGTATAGAATGGAGAAGGCGGGCGACCTACATGATTCTGACAGAGGACAGATTGCGATGGCCCAGAGGCTCGGCACGAGCATTTCGGAAACTGCATAACTCATCGGATGCTCGACAGGTGCTGCATTGAGTGTCTTCCACACTTTGCGAAATGAAGATGAAACCACGTGAAGACGTCTTGGTGTTGGGCGGTTACCCCTCATTACAAATGTCGGACGTTGTAGGCTGGGCAGACTGGTAAATAGCGTGGGAGGCGAACTATGGCGGAACTAACATCTGACTCTAATACTGGGCAGAGTACAAGTGTATCTCAACACACAGTGTACCGAACATTCCTAATGATGGGCCTCTGCAACCGACGACCCATGCATATACCAATGGCGCGACATATCCAACTATGACTGAAATGGGCACGTGGCCGTTGGCACTGGACATTGGTGCAGTGGCAAAGATTACATGGTCTGATGATTCCTGATGTTTTCCTCGTCATACCGATGGGAAGCCGCGAATCTGTCGTCTTCCAGGGGAACAACACCATGCCACCTGTACTGCGGGAAGGAGCCAGACTGGTGGTGGTTCTACTACACTCAGGGAACATTCGTGTGGGCGTTCGTGGGTCCAATGGAGCTCTTGCAAGGCACTGTGACGGCCAAGGAGTGTCGCACACTGGTTGCAGACCACGTACACCCCTTCATTGCAATCGTGTTTTCGGACATTTTTCAACAAGATAATGCGCCATGTCAATTGGCCAGAAATGTGATGGAATAATGTGAGGAAGACAGTTGCGAGTTCCAATTGACGTGCGGGTTCCCAACTCGCCAGATCAGAAACCTATCGAACACACCTGGGACATAATTGTAGGAGACGTCCGAGCTCATCGCCCCTTCTTCCCGGAATTCATGGGAATTAGGTGACTGATGTGTGCAGATGTGGTACCAACTCCCTCCAGCGACCTGCCCAAACCTCATTACCTCCATGCCACTACGTGTTACCACTATTATCCGTGCCAGATATGGACATACTGGCTGCCACATAGGTGGTCGTAATGTTCTGGCTGATCAGTGTAAGTACCTCCTTAAAAAGTACATTGTTAATATAATTCAACAACAATTAACGATTTAATTTTTTCAATTGCGGACAAATTACCCACTGAGACGCCCTTAGACCCGCAGGGCAGGACAAGTAGTTTAATTGTGGAAAGGGGCCAAAATAAGGGGCTGTCAGTTACACTTGAACATTCAACTTTATTGTTTGATCAAACATTACAAGAGCCCAAAAAAATTTTTTTTAACACACAGTTTTAATTTTTGGGATCTCATTGCTCGCTGAAAGCCACTTTAATTTAAAAACGGCTGAAGGTCAATAACTTAAAACGCAAGCACAATCAGAAATTTAAAAAGCAAGCCTTATCTTACAACAGTTCTTTATTTAGGTTCAAATGGCTCTGAGCACTATGGGACTTAACTTATGAGGTCATCAGTCCCCTAGAACTTTGAACTACTTAAACCTAACTAGCCTAAAGACATCAAACACATCCATGCCCGAGGCAGGATTCGAACCTGCGACCGTAGCAGTCGCGCGGTTCCAGACTGAAGAGCCTAGAACCGCTCGGCCACCCCGGCTGGCAGTTCTTTATTTAGACTGAAGGCGCAAAGTCAGACACTTCAAGAGCAAACAACTTAAATTCAAATCGGCTGAAGGCCTAACACTTAAAACTCCATAACATTAATTTTTTTTAAAATACCAAAGGCCTTACGTGAAACAGTTCTTTAAATTAGGCTGAAGGCTTAAAGAATCTTACACCTTAAAGGCAAAACAACTTAATTTTTTTAAAAATAGGCTAGAAGCCATGCAAGTACAAACAACAAGAACAAATAAAAAAAGGCAGTACACCAAAGGGCGCTCAGTTGTTAAAAGGTCGGCCTGGACTTCAAACACTTGGGTGAGACAGGCAGTGAGGCCAACCATTCTCGATCCGACGACAGCCCAACCGACCGACAGTCAACGGACCCACTGGCAAGATCACTTCCACTTCACCCGACGAGGGCACAACGGGAAGTTCAACGGAACAATGTAGAAGATATTTGCGCCCACAACCAATCATACATGGAGCTGTCAAACTACACACCGTGCAGGACAGCACCAACATGATGAGGAAACTACACTGCGTGAAATTTACGTCAATGGCCAGGGCAGGTTACCGGAAAGTTAACGGCCACAAGGCAGAAGATTGCGTTGGTGCGCTTCAATTCAAATAACCAAATACAGTGAAACTTTACCGGAGGCTAGCTAGAAGTTTGCAACTTGAAAACCACATTGTTGCTCACGGGAATATCCCAACATTCCAGAATAAACTTGTGGACAGTCTTGACTTGCTGGTAGATTAAATTAAAACTCAACTTTCGCGTCCAGGGTCGGTGAGCCACGGACTTCATAGCAATGGGAACAGCCCCACACACTCCGACACCTTGTAGAGACCGCCAGCGACCCTGGCCAAACTACGTCCCGCGGAGAATTCCTCGCTGCTCCACGCCAACCGATCGACTGGTCTCACACCGCCCAGCCGGAAACTATAAGCGAAAGGTCAAAGATAGTCGAAGGTGTGAATATCGATACACACCGCTTCTGCCATCCGCGGAAGGAGAGGATAATAGCATAATCGCGATAACCGCGGGAGACTAAAAACAGAATCGCAACGACGGTTTAATCCAGCGCATAGCATGAGCCAGCCATGGCTCACCCCCAACCTTGGTAATGCGTGTTCTGGAAAATGCCTTGATATTGCTAGGAATAAGGACAAGGAAATTAAAAGCAATACATACATGTTATCACGCGTGATATTTTACAGAGGTTAACGACCCACACATTACGAAATTGTTGCAAATTTGATGTCGACTGTTGCCCTCTGTTGACTCCACTGGCTTCTCTTAGTTTCTGATCTTTCAAAGGCTTGTGCTCCCTCTCTTCTGACCAGGTCTTGTCACGTTAAACTACGATGGTTGTTGAGTAACTGATGCCCCACATTTATTTAAAACGCCATTAATATACATAGACTAACGTCCTTGTTAGTGCTTCAAATTTGATGTTTATTCTGTGCGCCGGTAAAGTTTCGGGTCGTTGTGGCAGATGACAGAGGCGTAGTACAGCGTCAAAATGGCGTCTACATACGACCCATGGTACAAGCAGCGTGCTGTTACTGAATTCTTGTGTGCAGAAAAAGAAACCGTGGAGAACATTCATAAACGTTTGTGTGCATTGTATGGCGATACTGCGGTTGATAGGAGTATAGTTGGGCGATGGGTAAAGAAAGTTACAGCTTCGGGAAATGCAGAAACACAGCTCCATGATCAGCCACGCTCGGGTCGTCCTGTCACAGCCACTGCTCTACACACACTGAATCCTGCGAATACCATTACTCGTGCCAACCAGCACATCATAACCCGTCAATTGGCTATACAGTTATCAGTCAGCATTGCAAGTGCATCTGCAATGATTGAGACTCTCAGATATTCAAAGAGGCACTCACGATCCGTTCCATGATTGATCACAGCGGACTACAAGATTGAAAGAAAGGCCATTTCATCTGAATTGTTGGAATGTTTTGTGGCCGACATAGAGGCCTGTCTCTCACGGATCGTTACGGGGGACGAAAGCTGGGTGCACCGCTTTGTGCGGGAAACAAAAAGACAGTCCATGGAGTTGCATCATCTTCATTCATCACAAAAGAAGAAATTCAAGACAGCCTCTCTGCCGGAAAAGTCATGGTGACAGTCATCTGGGATTGTGATGGCATCATTCTGGTGGATGTGGTGCCAAGAGGATCAACCATCAATACACGTCGCCAAATTCGGTTGGACATCATTGCCTCATCCATCCTACAGTGCAGACCTGGCACCCTTGGACTTAAATCTCTTTGGGCCGCTTAAGGGGACCACACCCTGCCTATCTAACCCATGTTAATTTAGGCAAGTATCTGACCCACTTCTGAAAAACTATTAGATGCACGACATTAATATTTTTACTGTACTTTACATGATGCTAATACAGTCAACTGCACTAAAATCTACTATATAGTTTTTAAGAAATACTTTTTTAAATTTATGAACAAAAATCATTAACTTCTTTCTGCAGAAAATATTTTTTTTGTGAACTTCTTAATGGGGGAATATTAATGAATGTAGTACCAGAGGTGGCTTTTTATGTTATGCGGAGTCTCTGAAAATTTCATTCATTTATTTATGATAATTTATGATATAATGAGGCACATGTACTGAAAATTTTAGTTCGTGGGAAATCGACTTTAAAGACAAAACTTTTGAAATTTGTTACTTACGGTTAATTAAAACTGTCCTGCTGCATATGATGGCCCTTCTTTGGCCTCTAGCAGGTCTTCCAGCTTCTTTTTCACCTTCCTGGATGTTTCTCTTGCTTTCTTGGCCATATCAGATGCAGCCCTGTCTGCATCGGCTATCCTCATTTTATCGCAATGTTGCAGCCCAGTGAGCATATTTTCACCAGGATTAATTCCCAGCTTTTTCAGTACCCAACACTTCCCAATATTACCACAATTGAATGTAATAACAGTATCATGAACTCGTAGTTTCATTGTATGCAAGCCTGGGAAAGTGGTTCCGAATTATGCTCTTGAAACATTCATTTGGGTTCTGTTTCTGCTCATGCAGACATTTCCTTAGAAGGTCAATATGAGCCAAGTCTCTTAAAATAGGTTTAATTGCTGTAATAACAGCAGCAGGAAGACAATGTTGATGACAATAAGATTCTTCAGTTGCCTGAGCCCTATTGTATTTGCACCACGAATTTTCTCCTTATGGACACAATCCATGACATGGCTTATCATCAGTAGAGGACTTATGGAAGAATATGGCCCAACATCTCTCTTCATTGCCTCCTGATTTTCCTTGTTTCTCGTAATTGCCTGCCCATAGTACACCTGCAAGTTTTCTATTTCAGTTTTACTTAACCGACCGTGTCTGCTCAACAATTTTCCATCTTCTAATTCTTTTCCTCTCATATCAACAGTTAGTTTTCTCAGCCTTGTTCCCAAACGTTTTTGAACATGGCCTACACATTCTATTTTGCTAATAATGGCATCTCCATATGGCTTAGAGTTGACAGTGGGTGACAGAAAAGTGGGCGTGGCACATAAACACACGTGGTAGGAAAATGCTCTTTAAATGTCCGAGAAATTTTTTTCAGGAAAATCCCTTTCAGAGTACCAAAATAAAACCTTAATATATCGAAATATGATTAAAACCGAAAATCGATTTTTTTCGACCTGAACCACGGTACGGTCCCCTTATGGCTTCTCTATGAGTAACACACCTTGAAAATAACGAGAATGGTAGTCATTCAGTGAAAACATGGCTACGCCTATAGGACAAGAGCTTTTTACCATCAGGGAATATATGCTCTTACACAGCGTTGGCGTACGGCCATAGAACGTGAGGGAGACTACGTGGAAAAATAGGACATGGTCAATACACGTTGATGTATATTGTCACCAAATTCTGACTCTTAACCGTAAACATGTTCTGAGAAAAAAAAGTGGGGTATTACTTACTGAACGACTCTCGTATAGCCTTCTTTCGAAATAAGTGATCACTATGGATGTATTGCTACAAATCTAAATGTGATCAAAAGGAACATGCATGTTTCAGATGCTGACGGTGACACTGTATTACGACATTGCTCCATTATTTGGAGGAAACTCAGACGTTCGAACGCAAACGAAATTCGCAGAGCTAGTGAGTACGCGTCAGGCGGTACAGCCTAAGTCGCGTCAAGAGGAGATATGGCACCGTAGTTCGCCGCGCCTCTATCTTTCCGCCCGAGAATCGAAGAGCCGGGCGCTGGAATGAAGTTATGCTAATGCTGGCCCCGGGCCTGAGAGCTGCGCCAGATCACGAGTGTGCCCCACTTCTTTGTCAAAAGAGTCGAGGGGCGAGGTGTAGCTTTCGAGGACCAGTCGAAGACTTTCGTACTTTCGCCGGGAGGCCTTCCGGCGTCGTTTCTGAAATTATGAAAATCCAGTGTTCGTGGGTTATCAGTATAACAGTAACGTCGCATTGTACGAATCATTGCATCTTTTTTATCTTCATCATAATCTTCACAGGCGAGACCACTTGCTTGTTCTGGTTCGACGGTCAATTTTTCTCTGGGCACTAGAGCTTAGCTCTTTGTGGAGGGTGGAGAGAGTAAAGCATACAGCTAACTGTGGTACGGGGTTTTCCCACATTCTGAGTACCTGTTCGAACCATTTTTTCCTACAGTTAATTTTTGTTCCTACCGAATAAATCTGTAGTTATTTTCTGATACTTTCTTTTATTATGGGCTCTCTTCCAGAGCAATTGTCTAACCACCAACTCAAAGAAAAAACCTTGGCACATAGGCCGTAGAAAATTTGTGCAACTACCTAAAGATAAGGTTGAACTTCTATCGTCGACGTTCGAGAAGAATGGTCATTCTAATAAGCAGATAGATCGAGCACTTCTTCCTGGGGAGAGAATCAGGAGCGGCGAGGAACAAATGTCCACCCAAGGAGAAAGTTTTCCTTCCGTTCGTCAGTAACGTTGCAGTGAGAAAGTGTTGAACAAGTATGGTGTGGAAACTACCTTCAGATCCAACAGGAAGAGAAAAGAATGTTTAAGATCGGCTGAAGATATACGACATCCTTTGGCTACACAGGGTGTATATAAAATTCCTTATAGTTGTGGACTTGTTTATATTGGTACCACAGAAGAAGTGTTAACACCCGTCTGGTTGAGTACAAGTGGAATTGCAGCCTGTGACATACGTAGCGGAAAATGTTTGTCAAGAGGTTAATCAGACGATCGTCATAAGTAAAATGTCGCATTATTATGCACGCATCTGTAGAGAAGTCATTGATATTTATGAACACCGTAATAACTTAAATAGAAAAGAAGAAGGTATTCAGTTAGATAACATTTGGACGTCAACGTTGCAGCGTAAGAATGACGATCGATTATTTTCAGTTGTGAATGTTGGCATTACTACGAATAATCTCGTAGCCAAAGTCACGTGATTAATTGTGGTGCCATCTACACTGAACATATATTCGGCTCTCCATCGAGTTTTAGTTGCAGTTCGCCGCTTTACCTCTGAAGATCTCTCCCACAGTCGGAGAGGAAACGTTAGGAGAAAGTTTTATACATCGAGGGCGGTCTATTAGTCCGGAAGTTGGAAGTGGGCACCAGGAATATGATTTATGCTGCGTGAGAGTAAGAACCAACTCTATAAAAGAATGCATTATCCGTTGGGGCAGTTAGCCATTACCAAGCACATTTTCTACCTCATGTATTAGATATCTTGCTCACCACATTCTTTGATGTCCAGAAATCACCTCTGTGTTTTGTAATCCGCTTTTCACTTACAAGGAACAGGATGCAACAGCTATTGTTTTGTGCTCTGTCCTCCAATCCGAAGACTGGTTTGACATACCTAGTGTATCATGAGCAGGCCTCATCAGTTCTGCACAAACACTGCCCCTGCATCCATTTCAACCTGCTTACTGTAGCCAAGCTTTCATCTTCCTCTACACTGTTTCTCCACACACTTCCCTCCATTACTGAACTGATGACTCCTTTATATCTGAGGACGTGTCTTGTCATTCAGTGCAGTACATTGTACTATAAGTTTCTTTTCTCCTCAATTCTATTCACTACCTCGTCATCAGTTATCCGATCTGACTACCTAATTTTTAGCACTCTACTGGAACAACATGTTTCAAAAGCTTGGTTCTTTTCTTATCTTAACCGTTTATCGCCCACCTTTCCCATCCATAGAAGGCTACGATTCTGATGTCCTCAGGCAACATTGAAAGATACGTTGCTTGCATCTAAGAGTTATCTCTGGGTTTCATAATCCGTGCTAAGCTCCCTCATAATCGAGCTGGGATAGCTACTCTGCAATTTTATTAGTGCTTCTTTTCTCCAATGATTTCACGACGACCTACGAATTGTGCTGTTTGAGACATTTCCGACGTGATAACTGCTTCATTGGTTTCGGCATGTCAGCAGCTTTTAGTCATCTTCGCTCCGTGTTTGTACGAAACATGTATTCTGATAAACAGATTACTAATACGTTTCAATCTGCACGCCATGAATCTCAAGAAGAGCCAAAATAAACTCCACGATAATGGTTTTTGTACCCTGTGTTGGTGGCGTATCTCTTAAGATCGGCAGGCTGTTCAAGAAACATGAAATAAAATGTGTCTCTAGCCCTCCAACGCGAGTGAAAACGATGTTAGGTTCTGTTAAAGACAACCTAGGTCTAGGTACCAAGCAAGATCGTAAGAGATGAAAAAGAGCCACCGTGGTACAACAACCGAGTTATAAAACTGCTGCGGAAGCAAAGGGAACTTAAATCCAAACATAAACATAGCCAAAGGCTTGCATACAAACAAAAATTACACGAAGCGAAGTGTAGTGTGAGGAGGGCTATGTTAGAGGCGTTCAATGAAGTCGAAAGTAAAGTTCTATGTGCTGACTTGGAAGAAAATCCTAAGAACTTTTGGTCCTATGTCAAAGCGGTAGGTGGATCAAAACAAAATGTCCAGACACTTTGTGACTAAAATGGTACTGAAACAGAGGATGACAGACTAAAGGCCGAAATACTACAAGTCTTTTTCCAAAGCTGTTTCACAGTAGAAGACTGCACTGTATTTCCTTCTTTAGATTGTCGCACAGATGACAAAATGGTAGATATCGAAATAGATGACAGAGGGATAGAAAAACAATTAAAATCCCTCAAAAGAGGAAAGGCCGCTGGACCTGATGGGATACCAGTTCGAGTTTACACAGAGTACCCGAAGGAACTTTCCCCCCTTCTTGCAGCGGTGTACCGTAGGTCTCTAGAAGAGCGTAGCGTTCGAAAGGACTGGAAAACGGCACAGGTCACAGAGGTGCAGAACTATGGACCTATATCTCTAACGTCGATCAGTTGTAGAATTTTGGAACACGTATTATGTTCGAGTATAATGACTTTTCTAGAGACTAGAAATCTACTCGGCATGGGTTTCGAAAAAGACGATCGTGTGAAACCCAGCTCGCGCTATTCATCCACGAGACTCAGAGGTCCATAGACACGGGTTCCCAGGTAGATGCCGTGTTTCCTGACTTCCGCAAGGCGTTTGATACAGTCCCCCACAATCGTTTAATGAACAAGGTAAGAGCATATGGACTATCAGACCAATTGTGTGATTGGATTGAAGAGTTCATAGATAACAGAACGGAGCATGTCATTCTCAATGGAGAGTAGTCTTCCGAAGTAAGAGTGAATTCAGGTGCGCCGCAGGGGAATGTCGTAGGACCGTTGCTATTCACAATATATATATATATATATATATATATATATATATATATATATATATATATATATGAGCTTGTGGGTAACGTCAGAAGTTAACTGAGGCTTTTTGAGGATGATGCTGTAGTATATCGAGAGGTTGTAGCAATGGAAATTGTACTGAAATGCAGGAGAATCTGCAGAGAAATGACGCATGGTGCAGGAAATAGCAATTGAATCTCAATGTAGACAAGTGTAATGTGCTGTGAATACATAGACAGAAAGATCCTTTGTCATTTAGCTACAAAATAGCAGGTCAGCAACTGGAAGCATTATCTGGGAGTAGACTTAGAGAAAGCTTTTGACAATGTTGACTGGAATACTCTCTTTCAAATTCTGCAGGTGGGAGGGGTAAAATACAGGGAGCGAAAGGCTATTTACAATTTGTACAGAAAGCAGATGGCAGTTATAAGAGTCGAGGGACATGAAAGGGTTAAGGAAACAAAAGAAAAGTTGGGAGTAGGTATTAAAATCCATGAAGAAGAAATAAAAACTTAGAGGTTCGCCGATGACATTGTAATTCTGTCAGATACAGCAAAGGACTTGGAAAAGCAGTTGAACGGAATGGACAGTGTCTTGAAAGGAGAATATAAGATAAACATCAACAAAAGCAAAACGAGAATAATGGAATGTAGTCCAATTAAATCGGGTGATGCTGAGGGAATTAGATTAGGAAATGAGACGCTTAAAGTAGGAGGGTATAAGTTTCTGAAGAAGAGAAATTTGTTAACATTGAGTATAGATTTAAGTGTCAGGAAGTCGTTTCTGAAAGTATTTGTATGGAGTGTATCTCTGTATGGAAATGAAACATGGTCGATAAATAGTTTAGACAAGAAGAGAATAGAAGCTTTCGAAATGTGGCGCTACAGAAGCATGCTGAAGATTAGATGGGTAGATCATATAACGAATTAGGAGGTATTGAATAAAATTGAAGAGGAGAGGAGCTTGTGGCACAACTTGACTAGAAGAAGGGATCGGTTGGTAGGACATGTTCTTAGGCATCAAGGGATCACCAATTTAGTACTGGAGGGCAGGGTGGAGGGTAAAAATCGTAGAGGGAGACCAAGAGATGGATACACGAGGCAGATGCAAAAGGATGTATGTACTGGGATATGAAGAAGCTTGCACAGGATAGATTAGCATGGAGAGCTGCATGAAACCAGTCTCAGGACTGAAGACCACATCAACAACATCTGAGAGTAGGCATTAGGAGTGATTTAAAATGGAATGATCATATAAAGTTGATCGTCGGTAAAGCAGATGCCAGACTGAGATTCATTGGAAGAATCCTAAGGAAATGCCATCCGAAAACAAAGGAAGTAGGTTACAGTACACTTGTTCACTCACTGCTTGAATACTCCTCACCTGTGTGGGATCCGTACCAGATAGGGTTGATAGAAGAGATAGGGAAGATCCAACGGTGAGCAGCGCGCTTCGTTACAGGATCATTTAGTAATAGAGAAAGCGTTACGGAGATGACAGATAAACTCCAGTGGAAGACTCTGCAAGAGAGACGCTCAGTTGCTCGGTACGGGCTTTTGTTGAAGTTTCGAGAACATACCTACAAGGAGGAATCAAGCAGTATATTGCTCCCTCCTACCATGAGGATAAAATGAGAGAAATTAGAGCCCACACAGAGGCATACAGACAATCTTTCTTTCCTCTAACAATACGAGACTGGAACGGAAGGGAGGACCGATAGAGGTACTCAAAGTACCCTCCGCCACACACCGTCAGGTGGCTTGCGGAGTATGGGTGTAGATGTAGAAGTAATGTGTGAGTAACTAACTGATTAATAGAGGCACGGGCGTTTAACTCATTAAGGCATGGGAATCAGAAATGGCGGTAGTAAGGCGTCATCAGCCGTGGACGAACGAATCCGAGTCTACGCAGAGCGGGAATCGGGAGTCCGGACACTTATAGTGGGCACCGACACAGCCGCGATTTGCGATTTGCGCCGCGCTTGAGAAGACCGTTGCCTGTTTTCTTTGGCATGGAGCAACGGATGTCGCCTCGTCTATCATTCGTCTACGATGACGTTGTAGCCTCAACTTTTGGTGCGTGCGCTTTTCTACGAGCCAGTGCATGTGTTGGCGAGGCACCGCAGGAATAGGTCTGTAAGAATCTGAAGATGCCGAGGAGGTCTGTCTCGTTGAATCATTGTGCAGCTTCCACATCATTTTCGTACACGACGCCCGTGAACCAGTGAAGCAGTCCTACGTGTTGTATCGCACATTTCAGAAACAAATAGCTACCTTGTCTTTGGTGCCTCGGCCATCTCTGTGTAGCATGAATTCCAAAATATAGGAAATATATGACCTTTTCTGATTTCGCTGTGACGTTTTCTAATATCACATTATCGACACTGATTTGTGATGGGATAGAGTCTTTCCTTCGTGTCTTACATTTGGCCCTTCACAGCTGGCAAATTTTACGTCGCAGAGATTTTATTTAGCAGATGCTTGGATTCCGGTAGGTTGCCTTCTGAGGACTGAATGCACCTGTCTTATTTCATTACTTTGGTTTCGTGAAGCTTCTTATTATTATAAACCTTAGTTATTATTAAATCTCTTACCGCCGTTGCGTTAGATTCGGTTTGTAAGCTGGAATATAGAAGTAACTTGTGCAGTATATTATGGCAAGGAAAGATCAACTTACAGTACATAATCAGCAAAGTGTGCATCTGCTATTTCGGCTTCATTTCATTTCTCTGTGTTGAGTCGTGCTACACAGCTGGTTTATTAAGCACGATATTCTGATTACCCTGGACAGAAGTACGATAATAGGAACCAAGTCCCAGAGTAGTTAACTATAAACGGTAGGCGAGAATACGCGCAGCACAGGTAACATCACAGAATGGAGGTCCGAAGCAATGACTATCGTATAAATAACGAGCCGAATCACAGTATCTGAACACTGACCGAGAGCAACACGAAAGTGATAGTCCGCTGGGAATGTTGGCACATTTATTCCTAGTCTGAAAAAAAAATGATTGGGGCCACGTGATCCTACGTGGCGTTAGGAGGCAGGCGTGTTTCTAGCTTTTTGCTCCACTCGCGGTACGGTAGTCGAACAGCGCAAACCCAGTCGCTTTTTTTTTTTTTAATATCTGGATCATACACTCCTGGAAATTGAAATAAGAACACCGTGAATTCATTGTCCCAGGAAGGGGAAACCTTATTGACACATTCCTGGGGTCAGATACCTCACATGATCACACTGACAGGACCACAGGCACATAGACACAGGCAACAGAGCATGCACCATGTCGGCACTAGTACAGTGTATATCCACCTTTCGCAACAATGCAGGCTGCTATTCTCCCATGGAGACGATCGTAGAGATGCTGGATGTAGTCCTGTGGAACGGCTTGCCATGCCATTTCCACCTGGCGCCTCAGTTGGACCAGCGTTCGTGCTGGACGTGCAGACCGCGTGAGACGAACGCTTCATCCAGTCCCATACATGCTCAGTGGGGGACAGATCCGGAGATCTTGCTGGCCAGGCTAGTTGACGTACACCTTCTAGAGCACGTTGGGTGGCACGGGATACATGCGGACGTGCATTGTCCTGTTGGAACAGCAAGTTCCCTTCCCGGTCTAGGAATGGCAGAACGATGGGTTCGATGACGGTTTGGATGTACCGTGCACCATTCAGTGTCCCCTCGACGATCACCAGAGGTGTACGGCCAGTGTAGGAGATCGCTCCCCACACCATGATGCCGGGTGTTGGCCCTGTGTGCCTCGGTCGTATGCAGTCCTGATTGTGGCGCTCACCTGCACGGCGCCAAACACGCATACGACCATCATTGGCACCAAGGCAGAAGCGACTCTCATCGCTGAAGACGACACGTCTCCATTCGTCCCTCCATTCACGCCTGTCGCGACACCACTGGAGGCGGGCTGCACGATGTTGGGGCGTGAGCGGAAGACGGCCTAACGGTGTGCGGGACCGTAGCCCAGCTTCATGGAGACGGTTGCGAATGGTCCTCGCCGATACCCCAGGAGCAACAGTGTCCCTAATTTGCTGGGAAGTGGCGGTGCGGTCCCCTACGGCACTGCGTAGGATCCTACGGTCTTGGCGTGCATCCGTGCGTCGCTGCGGTCCGGTCCCAGGTCGACGGGCATGTGCACCTTCCGCCGACCACTGGCGACAAGATAGATGTACAGTGGAGACCTCACGCCCCACGTGTTGAGCAATTCGGCGGTACGTCCACCCGGCCTCCCGCATGCCCACTATACGCCCTCGCTCAAAGTCCGTCAACTTTACATACGGTTCACGTCCACGCTGTCGCGGCATGCTACCAGTGTTAAAGACTGCGATGGAGCTCCGTATGCCACGGCAAACTGGCTGACACTGACGGCGGCGGTGCACAAATGCTGCGCAGCTAGCGCCATTCGACGGCCAACACCGCGGTTCCTCGTATGTCCGCTGTGCCGTGCGTGTGATCATTGCTTGTACAGCCCTCTCACAGTGTCCGGAGCAAGTATGGTGGGTCTGACACACCGGTGTCAAAGTGTTCTTTTTTCCATTTCCAGGAGTGTAATATTCAGCGGCCCCCTCTCCCCTAACATCCTCTGAGGTGGGATACCACGGCGGCACCAGAGGTGGAGGTGCTGCCTCTGATGTTCGGGGATGCAATCTTGAAGTCCCTGCCCGGTGAGACCGGATGCTGGAGGACCATCGCCGGCATCATGTCGACATTGTAGCCACCAAGAGTGGTGAGTGAGTCCATGCCGTCGTCGGAGGCTGTTGCTACGTTGAGGATGTTGGGAGCCAGGCCATAACACCTGCAAGGAACTGGCGCCATGTGGTCCTTTGTGCTGCTTGAGAGGAGGCGGGATGGAGGCAAAGCCATCTAACACCCAGATCTCAGGTGGTGGAGTACGGAAGGTTTTGATGGGGATGGTCTAGGATGGAGCTGAATCTGATGGCACCGCTACTGGTGGCTATCTGCCTCCACGTCATATAGGTGACGTCTTTGAGCACGAGTGATGAATTCTGGCTGCTTGCAAAATGTTCATGCCCACACCATGGCACCTGTCAGTTACCACCGTTGCCCTGACGTCCAGTCTCGCTGCAATGGCCGGAGGAGTTGGATGAAGATCCGATGTTGCCTGCCATGCTGGAACTCTGCTGAATTCCTACCAGTAACTGGTATAGCTCTGTAACTGTTCAAGTAAACCATTAATGAATCTTCTGTAGGTGTCACTGAACCACTACCTTTAGTTTCCTTATCCTCTCCATTGAATTGAGGGCGGAAAGAAGCATTAGGGAGGGGCTGCTTTCTGTTTAGATCACAAAATTTCGCAAAGGTGGATGAAGTAAAATGGGAGCTATTGTCTGTGGTCAATGTCCCTTGAAGACAATTTTTTTCCAGCGAACTGAAACCGCCGATAGCTTGCCAAAGTAGAGGACTATCGAATTTTCGGGGAGGAGCTGTTTTCATGATCTCCAATCATTTAATTAAAAAAATGTACACGAAGGTGTAAATTAGCAAACGGTGGCGGGTAGGAACACTGACCCCTCCCGTGGTTACAGAACTGACGTCATACCAACACCACCAACTACGCGTTAGGTGGGCCAAACTGCCCCTCGGCAGAAATGTGTAGCAAGAACCTACAATGGAACCCCCAGTCGACTACACTAACGTGCTTTTATTCGGAGAAGCACATTTCTGTGCGGCGTCCGAGGGATCAAAACGGTTGAAGAGGCTCTCTCCTCTTAATCAATTAATGACTGGCAGCACTGCGGTAGTTGCCAAATATTTCGTAATATGTTACGGCGTAAAGTCAAGCGCCGGCATGGCAGTCGGGAACGATAGAGAAGAGATGGCTGTGAGAAGACGTCAGCCAATCGCACGCTGACCGACCCCTCCGGGACGACAACGGCGACATCAGCGGCCCCTGTATGAAGAGGACCGACTGGTGACGGGCCAGTTCAATACCAGCGTCAGTTCTAGTGACTTTGCTTGTACTCTCTATGTAGCACATGTAAGGTCTCCCTTCTCTTCTATCGACAATGTTAGAAATATATGACCGTGTAAGCATGTGCCTAAACAATTGGAATGAAGTTTTGAAAAGGCTATCGATCCGAAAATTCAATATAAAGTCGATAAGTGAGGGGGAGGTTAACAACAAGATGCCTTCTAGGACAACTTATTCCGCCTACGTAATTACTGTAAAATTTAGTACAGTTGTTCGAAAGGTTTGTGCTATCATTCACGTACTGTGACAACGAGTAGCGGTATCACGTGGATCGGAAGAGAATAATAAGAGTTACTGAAATAATTATAGCTAAAAGAAATTGGGCAAAAATTCTGTTCGGTAGGTGAATTAATGAGCCGAACAGTCAATGTAAAGAATTACTCGAACACGCGCGACAACAAAGGGCTGCACGCACGTTACCAAAAACAACTGAAACGAGAAAGCGAGAAAGAAAATAGTTTGCACTCGACATATCATTTACTAAAAGAGCTAAAATTTCGAAAACATACAAGATAACACTTAGATTAATGGTTACTTACTGTTGTAAGTGACAATGGTGCTACCTCACAATAACGTCTACTATTTTCATATGAATTTTGTAAAATGGCAAAAAATAATTAAAAGAAACTCTATTGACTTCTGAACAGCGAAGTAGAAATTGATAATTACTGTATCAGAAGGTAATTATTACACTTTAGCACGACTGCAAGTCAGGCCGGCCGCGGTGGTCTCGCGGTTCTAGGCGCGCAGTCCGGAACCGTGCGACTGCTACGGTCGCAGCTTCGAATCCTGCCTCGGGCATGGATGTGTGTGATGTCCTTACGTTAGTTAGGTTTAAGTAGTTCTGACTTCTAGGGAACTAATGACCACAGCAGTTGAGTCCCATAGTGCTCAGAGCCATTTGAACCATTTAGTTAGGTTTAAGTAGTTCTAAGTTCTAGGGGACTGATGACCATAGATGTTAAGTCCCATGGTGCTCAGAGCCATTTGAACCATTTTTTTGAACTGGCACTGCAATTTTCATTTTTCATAAACAGTACTCGGATTATTGTAACAACAGTACAGGACAGGAACCTTCTTGGTGAATGATTTTAGGAGAATCACGGGTAGACAGTTTTGATTAAACTGTGGTAACTATTCACTCGCAAAACACCACAAAGCTGAATAACGCCGTTACAAAACTAGTTGACAATAACCTGTGATGCAACAATCTTACTTCAGTCCATTCTCGCCGTGACGAAGTTGCTGACGACGATATTGCTGCTGGCTCCTATCCATGATAATTAGCGAGCACTGGAGTTATTGGCAATGATATTGGCGTGGCGGGTTCTTGATGTTTCTGCAGCCAATATTTCCACCGCACACGCTCATCACTTGCCACGTGCCGCTAAACAATCACTCCTCCAGTATAGTGCACGCCATCCATGCGTCCGCACTTCACCCAGTCTCACACCAGAGTTCTCTCTCTGTGTAGCGCTCGCTCTGACGTAACATCCTCCCACGTCCAGAGAAGCCGCTACTCCAACGATACTTATTCGCTGACAAAAACCTAACGTTTCCCTAACATTCCTTCAGTGACTACTCAGCGATATTTACATAATATATATAATTGATTATACAGCAAAATAAACAAATTAATTCTTACAACGTGTACATATAAATTTATATAAATATAAAAGCAAGTATATATACATTAATAAATGGTCAAAGAGCACATCGGCATGAAAGTGTTACACACAGACGTGGGATTGTTTATACAGAAGAAGATTAATTATTTTGCATGTCGCTCTTTGCTTGCGACACATCTGTGTAATTGACAAAGTTACGTATTGTCAATTTTCTGATTGCAGAAAACCTCATTAATAAGACTTGTTTGAATGTTTGTCTAGCAAACCAAGTGCGCAGGATTCCTGGACACCGCGTAATGCATGTGTTCGTTTCGACTACCTTGGAAGCAACTATGTACTGTTACATTCAGCTTTAGTCAAGATGTTTACAGTGGAATGCTAGATGGAAACTCTTCCATGATCAAGATGCAAATACGCGCCACGCACAGCGAGAAATGGGCCTTACGATTTCATCATTGTTACAGCAGTAATCTTTGTCAAGCTGACCCTGTCTGCATGCTCGCATTATGCGACTACTCATGGCTATTTTTTTAGTTCTTGATTTTAAATTCCGAAGATTCATTCCTGGTTTTCTGGTTCTCTGATCAATTCTTTCTTTAGGTACTCGGGAAGCCATCATTCTTTCTTATGTTTTTATATTTATCTTCACGTATATTTGGCTTGACGAACAGTAAGCATGTATATCGCCGTAGTATAGTCCACATTTTTGGGCTGGCAAATTCCCATTCTTTTGCAACGAGACTGTCTCACATTTTTAATGAGGAGTACAACTGATATAATTTTAGTTGTCTGTGAGTAACTGACGTGTAGCTTCCACCAGTTCCCTTCATGGATCAAGTTATTTACACCGGCTATCGAATTCCCTCCTGTAATAGTCATTCGATGTCTCCACGGTCCAGGGGGCAGAAGATGAAAAGGAGAGTACATTTTCATCTTACGGTAGAGGAAACGGTGAGAGGCAGAACTCCTCGCATCTCTCAGTCCGGCAAAGTATCTACACTAATATTTTGTTTATGTCTACAGTTATGGTACATATTTAAATTCCAGCTCCACAGTACCGTACTACACAACTATAGGAGCCAAAATAAAATAGCGCAGACAATAGATAAATTGGAGTATTGTGTAGTAATTATTTTCTGGATCTGAATGGAAACAATACTGCAGCAACCCATGTTGAGTTTGTGGAAGTGTGTGGTAAAATTTAAGCATTATATGACACCGCAGTTAGGGTCTCAGTCGCTTTCAGTGTGGTCAAATACATCTGAACGATGAAGAATGTAGTGCCAACCTCCAGTCTGCGGAGAACAGGAAATTTCAATTGGAACAGTGATTCTGCTACTGAAAGACAGCCGGCCGCTGTGGCCAAAAGTTCTAGGGGCTTCAGTCCGGAACCGTGCTGCTGCTTCGTTCGCAGGTTCGAATCCTGCCTCGGGCATGGATGTCTGTGATGCCCTTAGGTTAGTTAGGTTTAAGTAGTTCTAAGTTCTAGGGGACTGACGACCTCAGATGTTAAGTCCCATAGTGCTCAGAGCCATTTGAACCATTTGAACTGAAAGACACGCATATCACCAACGAGGCGATAGTAAAAGAAATGAACATCAGTAACGAATCAGTTTTAAATACAGGGTTTCCCAGCTATCTTGTCCACCCGAAATATCTCTGGAACAATAACAGCTATTGGAAAACGACTTTCACCGGTTTCAATGTAGGGCTGGGGCCCATGAATGTACATATTTGGAAACATTCTAAAACGAAAGCAAATGTGTTTTTTAACACAAACTTATGTTTTCTTAAATGAACCTCCTATATTTTTTCTTCAGCAATCCATAGCACGACAAAGTACATACACAATGGCGTTGATTGCATCGCAATATTCCCATTACATCCCGAGATATTAAGACGCGAATTTGACGCTTGAAACACCCGACATGCGCTGCTAGCGCACGTTCTGAGGCTCAGGCGTGAACTCCATCCTGCCCGTAATCGCGATGTGATTGACATGCGTAATCACACTTCCATATTTATCAAGAAGTCCGAAACGAATAATACAGTCTGCTGCCATCCTGCATTCACGCTGTACATTCCAGCAGGTATTTATCCCATAGACTAGGGGTGATGCGGTTCTGTAACATATCTGTGTACCGCAACGTTAGTCACAAAGTTAACTTCGCTTATCGTTAATCCGTTACTAAAAAGGTAATGCCGTTCAACGTTAAAACTTTAATCTACTGTAGATCTAGCGCAAGTGACAGTTAATCATTCACTCGTAATAGTAAAATTCATGTTGATGGTTTTAGTGAAACGAGCAAGACTAAACGTTTTACCGTTGTTTAAATAAAAATGTTTTGATTTGGGAAGTTCAGGTAGGACATAGAAGATGAATGTAACCATGTTTCAGTAATTAGTTTTATTATCACATAATTATCAATGTTCAAAAAATGGTTCAAATGGCTCTGAGCACTATGGGACTCAACATCTTATGTCATAAGTCCCCTAGAACTTAGAACTACTTAAACCTATCTAACCTAAGGACATCGCACACACCCATGCCCGAGGCAGGATTCGAACCTGCGACGGTAGCGGACCCGCGGTTCCGGACTGCAGCTCCAGAACCGCACGGCCACCGCGGCCGGCAATTATCAATGTTATGTTTGTCTAATGCGTTAAATGAAAAAAATGTTGCAAACAAATGTTTCTTAACATCACTGGGTAAAATGGCCCTTTGTAGAAACTTCCACTGTGATACCAGCACTACATACTAAACATAGCGTTCACATCTCATGCTCAAAGTGATGCCCATTGGCTTGCATACATAGGGTCACTCTGCGGATGAAGGATGCCCTACTTCGTGCTACTGTTTCCTCTTTGATGACTGTAAAAGCATCAGTAATGAGTTGCGTCATGTCCTCTGGTGTTGTTGGTTCATGTTGGTAAACAGCATCGTTCACTGCTCCCCAAAGGAAATAATCCAGCGGTGTAAGGTCCGGAGATCGGGCAGGCCACCTAACTGGGCCACCTTGTCCAATCCACCTACCAGGGAACTTACAGTTTAGAAGTCGTCGTGCTCGTAAGGCGTTATGTGCAGGGCATCCGTCATGATGATACCACATGACCATTCTCCGGTTCAGAGGTACGGTGTCCAAGAGAACAGGAAGATTGTGTCGTATAAATCTGGAGTACTGTCTGCCATTTTGGATGCGATTTATAAAGAAAAGTCCGATAATGGTATCTCCAATAATCCCACACCAAACCTTAACTTTCCACGGACGTTGATGCGTTACCTGACGGAGCCATTTTGGATTGTCTGCGGACCAATAATGCATATTCCTCATATTGACAATTCCTTTGTTGGAGAATGATGCCTCGTCGGTAAAGAGAACATCAGGAAAAAAATTTGGATTAGTCAGAAGTTTTTGTTGAGCCCACCGACAAAATGTTATCCTATTGCGGAAGTCATTTCCATGAAGATCCTGGTGTAAATGAACATGGTAAGGATGAAATTTATGACGTTTAAGAGTACGCTGTGCACTTGATTTCGACGGACCAACTTCACATTCAATTTGACGTTTGCTGATTTGAGGATTCACAGCTATGGCAGCGAGCACAGCAACTTCAGCACGTTCATCTGTGCGTGTTCTAGGACGATGTCGAGGTCTTGGATTTAAGCTTCCCGTTTCACGTAGACGAGAGGTGAGACGACCAAACATCCGGCGCAAAGGCGATGGCTTGTCAGGGAATCGTCTTCTGCACAGTCGTTCTGCCTGAACAGCATTTCGTCCACCTATAACAGGGTACAGTACAGGTATGTAGAGTAGGGTAGAAAACAGACATATTAACTTAATAATCATAATGTTCGCTAACAGTACTATCAACAAACAAGCAATCTCATAACGTATTTCCCGTCAACGTACATTCTCCATAGATCAGCAGCATTTCTACCATATCTTCATGTGTATACATTATACTGTACAGTATAAGTTCCACAACACAACGTTTATTCACAATGTGTACTACCTCCGTGCCGTCACTAGATTACTCTGATGCACGACTACACTGGCAAGCGGTGTACTGCACGCCAACTCAACCACAAATGGGATGCTCGGAGGGTGGTGGAGTACAGGAGTTTGCATGGGTCGCAAATCATAAAGAAGGCGAAGTGGTACCTGTGGCAGAAGTGGGAACTACGTTGGACACTTGACTAGGTAGAGCCAGGCCCTGCGCGACAGGCACAATGGGTCATATAACGCATTAGATAGACCTTATTTTGGGTGTGCAGGATAAATAAGACAACATGACGTGTACACCGATCGGTACTGGTTCATATTGTATACATAGATACGTAAAACATGCAATAGAGAAACCATTATGTGCTTATGAGAGTTGATGGCAGCAGACCGTATTATTCGTTTCGGACCTCTTGATAAGTATGGAGGTGTGATTACACATGTCAATCACATCGCGATTATGGGCAGCATGGGGTTCACGCCTGAGTCTCAGGACGTGCGCTCGCAGCGCATGTCGGATGTTTCAAGCGTCAACTTTGCGTCTCAATATCTCGGGATGTAACGGGAATATTGCGATGTAATCAACGCCATTGTGTATGTGCTTTGTCATGCTACGGATTGCTGAAGAAAAAATATAGGAGGTCCATTTAAAAAAACATAAGTTTGTGTTAAAAAACACATATGCTTTCGTTTTAGAATGTTTGCCAGCCCTACGTTGATACCGGTGAAAGTCTTTTTCCAATAGCTGTTATTGTTCCAGAGATATTTTGGATGGACAAAATGGTTGGGACACCCTGTATTTTAAACGACATTTTGGACAGGGTCGAGGTCTACGACCGCTGCAAGACACGACTATTTTCATGCACTCAAAAAGCCCGTCGAATCGATACTGTTGTGATTGGCACGAGAGCCTACACAGGGTTACTAAAGGAGGCCGAAATGCACGCGTCTCAGCTCACGCAGGCTGGCGTGAGGTCTGGAAAATGACAAGAGAATTAGAATTTGAGAAAAACGGACGTAGCTGGTGGAATACTTAACTTTAATCCATTAATGACGAACGTCGATCTTGACATTACATGATTTACAATATCAATAGAAACTGATAATGGCGCCTTGCTAGGTCGTAGCAAATAACGTAGCTGAAGGCTATGCTAACTATCGTCTCGGCAAATGAGAGCGTAGAAGTCAGTGAACCATCGCTAGCAAAGTCGGCTGTACAACTGGGGCGACTGCTAGGAAGTCTCTCTAGACCTGCCGTGTGGCGGCGCTAGGTCTGCAATCACTGATAGTGGCGACACGCGGGTCCGACTTATACTACAGGACCGTGGCCGATTTAAAGGCTACCACCTAGCAAGTGTGGTGTCTGGCGGTGACACCACATTCCTCCCCCGTAAATCGGCGTACAGTTTTGGAATAAGGCTTCCGCCCTCCGTGGGGAGGACCCCATGTTGACATATGCGACGAGGTGGGGAGCCTAACACCAGGCGAGGCTGTACCACCCGCACTATGCCATTCGGACCTCGGGGAGCTAGGAAACGCCTGAAAACCTGCTCCACGGCTCACGCCAACATGCGGTGTATGCGCCCGTAGAGAGACAGGAGGGGCCGAAGGGTCGACCTCCATCGGGCCGGGACACCTGACGGTCGAAGACGACATATGGTCCGGAGCGGGCAAGAGTGCCATGTCGGAGGACAACTGGTCACGGGAAGCGATCGGCGGCTCGTGACCCAGGGAGGCGCCCGGCGGTTGCAGCGACGCGTCCACTGCGGGCGCCGCCGGCGGGAGAACATGCGGCGGCGGCGGCGGCGGTGGCGGTGGCGGTGGCGGCGGCGCGTCGCCATGGGGCAAAATTGAAGGCAGCGTCGGTAACACCTGGGGCTGAGGCGATGGGTCCTCGGGGAGCTGACCGGACGGCACCGTCGCTGAAAGCAGACGGCGAGCGGCAGATCCCGTGCAACGATAGAGGCGCAGCTGATTGAGATGCCGACGCACCTCACCAGAGGCCCCCAAAACCAGATAAATAGCGCTGCCGAGGCAGCGAAGAATGCGCCCTTCGAGCCAAAGCCGTGAACCGCGATAGTGGCGATGGTAGACAACGTCGCCTGGAGCAAAAGCAGGTGTCTGCCGCGGCACAGGAACCTGATGCGGCGGATGTAGCAAAGACATCAAGGTTCGATGATGACGACCGTGGAGCAACTCTGGGCAGAGAGCGATACGAGGACAAAAAGAGCAATAACGCGTCCTTCCGAGAATGCGACTCTTTCAACTTCAACATCTGTGACTTGAAACTCCTGACCAATCGTTCAGCGGCACCGTCTGACTGTGGCGAAAACGGCGCGGACATCAGATGGTGAATCCCACTGGCTTTGCAGAATGACTGAAATTCTGCGGACATGAATTGTGGGCCATTGTCGGAAACAATAGTCTGTGGAAGACCTTCAAAGCAAAAGATAGCGGATAACGCTTGGATGGTGGCAGATGACGTCGTGGAAGACATCCGGACAGCAAAAGGAAAATTACTGAATGAATCTACCACAACCAACCATCGAGCATTCCAGAATGGACCAGCAAAATCGATGTGTAACCGTTGCCAAGGGTAAGTGGCTTTTGGCCATGCAATGAATTTCCTTGGTGGTGCTGATTGTTGTTCGGCACACACCATGCAAATAGAGCACATATTCGTAATCGCGGCATCGATTCCGTACCAAGTACAGTACTGACGAGCAAGTTTTTTCGTTCTCACTATATCCCAATGTCCTTGCTGGAGAAGCTGTAAGACAGAGGACTGTAACGAACGTGCTACCACGACCCTGGACTGATCATTATCAGAACGCAACAGCAAAACACCACGTCGTACAAAAAGTCTCTCCTTGTGAGCAAAAAATCGGCGAACCAACGGGTCCCCGATCCGTGACTTTGACAAGGGCCATTGCGTAGCAACAAAACGCAGAACGGGAGCAAGGACAGGGTCGGCAGCTGTGGCTGTAGCTACACGACGAAAATCAGTCGGAAACGATTCGACCATGTCATCAGTTTCCGCATCAACGAACATGCAAGCAAGTTCGGAGGAATCGAATTCCCTATCCTCAGCAACAGGCAAGCGGGACAACGTATCGGCGTTTCCGTGCTTAGCAGTGGACCGATACAAGATATCGTAGCCGTACTGCGAGAGGAAAATAGGCCAGCGAATGAATTTCTGCGCTGTATTATAATATTTGACAGTTGTAGCATCGCGCTTTAGTGTTTACTTGGTAGATTCTTATTTAAATTGCGTGTGAGTTTCGTATAGGAGGTGCAATTTCGAGTTTTAGTTACTGTAATCGTAAATTCAGCAGATTGTAGCGCAGTCGTTAGGCATTTGTACAGGTTAGTTGATACATTCTTTGCGTGTTTCGCTTGCGTTATCTAGGCACGGACTCGTGTTTGAGTAACTGTTGTTCAACATCGATTAGAATGGACAGGGACTGCGATTGCTGTGTTCGGATGAGGGCTGACTTGGCATCCCTTCTCTCACAGCTGCAATAGGCGCTGACTTCGGTCGCGCAGCTTGAGGCTGTTGCCAATGGGCACCACTGTGGGGAGCCGGACTTGGGTATCACGGGGATGTCAACCTCGTCCCGTCTGTCCCCATATCGGTCTGCCGCTGTGGTTGCCCCGGTTGCTGCCCGCAGTGGGGCTGAGCCCTCGCCTGTGGTTGATTGGGAGGTCGTTCCAAGGCGTGGCAGGCAGCGAAAGGCGTCCCCGGAGGCTGATCAGAAAGCCTCCCCGGTGCGTCGGACAAACAGGTTTCAGGCACTGCCTCTGGCTGAGCCAGATGCAGCTGCCTGCCCTGTTTCAGAGCATCATTCTCAGCCTTCAAGGTCCGGGCAATCGCAGAGGGTGGGCTTACTGGTAGTTGGGAGCTCCAATGTTAGGCGCGTAATGGGGCCCCTTAGGGATACGGCGGCTAAGGAGGGGAAGAAATCCAGTGTGCACTCCGTGTGCATTCCGGAAGGAGTCATTCCTGATGTGGAAAGGGTCCTTCCGGATGACATGAAGAGCACAGGGTGCAGCCAGCTGCAGGTGGTGGCACATGTCGGCACTAATGACGTGTGTCGCTTTGAATCTGAGGAAATTCTCTCTGGATTCCAGCGGCTATCTGATTTGGTGAAGGCTGCCGGTCTTGCTTACGAGGTGAAGGCAGAGCTTACCATCTGCAGCATCATTGACAGAACCGACTGCGGACCTTTGGTGCAGAGCCGGGTGGAGGGTCTGAATCAGAGGCTCAGACGGTTTTGCGACCGTATTGGCTGCAGATTCCTTGACTTGCGCCATAGGGTGGTGGGGTTTCGGATTCCGCTGAGTAGGTCAGGCGTTCACTACACTCAGCTGGCGGCTACGCGGGTAGCGGAGGCTGTGTGGCGTGGACTGGGCGGTTTTTTAGGTTAGAAGGCCTCGGGAAAGTGCGGGATGGGCTGCAATGTCAAAGGGTGCTTGGCAATTACAGGACGTGCTTGGATCAAGGAACAGTCGGAATTATAGTTGTAAATTGTTGTAGTTGCGCTGGAAAAGTCCCTGAGCTTCAAGCGCTAATAGAAAGCACAGAAGCTGATATCGTTATAAGTACAGAAAGCTGACTAAAGCCTGAAATAAGTTCTGCAGAAATTTTACGAAGTCTCAGACGGTGTTCAGGAAAGATAGATTAGGCAGAATTGGTGGTGGAGTGTTTGTGTCTGTCAGTAGTGGTTTATCTTGTAGTGAAGTCGAAGTAGATACTCCGTGCGAATTGGTATGGGTGGAGGTTATACTTAACAGCCGAATTAAGTTAATAATTGGCTCCTTCTACCGACCCCCAGACTCCAATGATACAGTTGAGGAACAGTTCAGAGAAAGTTTGAGTCTCGTAACAAATAAATACCCCACTCATACGGTTATAGTTGGTGGGGACTTCAACCTACCCTCGGTATGTTGGCAAAAATACTTGTTCAAAACCGGTGGTAGGCAGAAAATGTCTTCCGAGATTGTCCTAAATGCTTTCTCCGAAAATTATTTCGAGCAGTTAGTCCATGAACCCACGCGAATTCTAAATGGTTGCGAAAACACACTTGACCTCTTAGCCACAAACAATCCAGAGCTGATAGAGAGCATCATGACTGATACAGGGATTAGTGATCACAAGGTCGTTGTAGCTAGGCTCAATACCATTTCTTCCAAATCCATCAGAAACAAACGCAAAATAATTTTATTTGAAAAAGCGGATAAAGTGTCACTAGAAGCCTTCCTAAAAGACAATTTCCATTCCTTCCGAACTGACTATGCGAATGTAGACGAGATGTGGCTCAAATTCGAAGATATAGTAGCAACAGCAATTGAGATATATAAGATATGAGATATAAGACCTCATAAATTGGTAAGAGATATAACGGATACCCCGTGGTACACAAAAAAGGTCCGAACGCTGTTGCAGAGGCAACGGAAAAAGCATGCGAAGTTCAGAAGAACGCGAAATCCCGAAGATGGGCTAAAATTTACAGACGCGCGAAATTTGGCACGTACTTCGATGCGCAGTGCCTTTCATAGGTTCCACAACGAAACATTGTCTCGAAATTTGGTAGAAAATCCGAAGAAATTCTGGTCGTATGTAAAGTACACAAGCGGCAAGACGCAGTCAATACCTTCGCTGCGCAATGCCGATGGTACTGTTATCGACGACTGTGCCGCTAAAGCGGAGTTATTGAACGCAGTTTTCCGAAATTCCTTCAACAGGGAAGACGAATGGAATATTCCAGAATTTGAAACACGAACATCTGCTAGCATGAGTTTCTTAGAAGTAGATACCTTAGGGGTTGCGAAGCAACTCAAATCGCTTGATACGGGCAAGTCTTCAGGTCCAGATTGTATACCGATTAGGTTCCTTTCAGATTACGCTGATACTATAGCTCCCTACTTAGCACTCATATACAACCGCTTGCTCACCGATAGATCTGTACCTACAGATTGAAAAATTGCGCAGGTCGCACCAGTGTTCAAGAAGGGTAGTAGGAGTAATCCATTTAACTACAGACCTATATCATTGACGTCGGTTTGCAGTAGGGTTTTGGAGCATATACTGTATTCAAACATTATGAATCACCTCGAAGGGAACCATCTATTGACACGTAATCAGCATGGCTTCAGAAAACATCGCTCTTGTGCAACGCAGCTAGCTCTTTATTCGCACGAAGTAATGGCCGCTATCGACAGGTGATCTCAAGTTGATTCCGTATTTCTAGATTTCCGGAAAGCTTTTGACACCGTTCCCCACAAGCGACTTCTAATCAAGCTGCGGAGCTATGGGGTATCGTCTCAGTTGTGCGACTGGATTCGTGATTTCCTCTCAGGAAGGTCGCAGTTCGTAATAATAGACGGCAAATCATCGAGTAAAACTGAAGTGATATCAGGTGTTCCCCAGGGAAGCGTCCTGGGACCTCTGCTGTTCCTGATCTATATAAATGACCTGGGTGACAATCTGAGCAGTTCTCTTAGATTGTTCGGAGGTGACGCTGTAATTTACCGTCTAGTAAGGTCATCCGAAGACCAGTATCAGTTGCAAAGCGATTTAGAAAAGATGGTTGTATGGTGTGTCAGGTGGCAGTTGACGCTAAATAACGAAAAGTGTGAGATGATCCACATGAGTTCCAAAAGAAATCCGTTGGAATTCGATTACTCGATAAATAGTACAATTCTCAAGGCTGTCAATTCAACTAAGTACCTGGGTGTTAAAATTACCAACAACTTCAGTTGGAAGGACCACATAGATAATATTGTCGGGAAGCCGAGCCAAAGGTTGCGTTTCATTGGCAGGACACTTAGAAGATGCAACAAGTCCACTAAAGAGACAGCTTACACTACACTCGTTCGTCCTCTGTTAGAATATTGCTGCGCGGTGTGGGATCCTTACCAGGTGGGATTGACGGAGGATATCGAAAGGGTGCAAAAAAGGGCAGCTCGTTTTCTATTATCACGTTATAGGGGAGAGAGTGTGGCAGATATGATACACGAGTTGGGATGATCATCAAAATAAAATAAGAGAAATCAGAGCTCGAACAGAAAGGTTTAGGTGTTCATTTTTCCCGCTCGCTGTTCGGGAATGGAATAGTATGGAGATAGTATGATTGTGGTTCGATGAACCCTCTGCCAAGCACTTAAATGTGAATTGCAGAGTAGTCATGTAGATGTATGTGGGGGTACAGCCTCAGTCGGCTGAAAAAGCGATGTGAGTGGTTTGTGGTCTGTGATTATGGTAAAGTAACGACCATACAAGAAATCATGAAACTTTGTAACACCAAATACGAGAGCCAACGCTTCCTCCTCGATCTGTGAATAATTTCTTTGCCCAGACGAGAGCAATTTGAACGCAAAGGCAATAGGGCGATCGTGCGATACATCTTTGTGCGCAAGCACACCACCGATCCCGAAATCCGATGCATCCACGATCAACACGAGAGGCATCTGTGGATCGAATGGCGTAAGGCAAGCATTGGAAAGCAACGCCGATTTCAACTGGCAAAAGGCGCGTTCGCATTGCGTCGTCCAGAAGAACGGAACACCCTTACGGCGTAAGCGATGAAGCGGAGCTGAAATGGAAGAGGCGTGTGGAACATATTTGTTATAGTAATTTATTTTTCCCAGCACACTCTGTAGCTGCTTCAAATTCTACGGCGAAGGCAAGTCTTGTATGGCACGAAGGTGCGTGGGACTAGGATGTATGCCTTGGGCATTGAGTACATGTCCCAAGTATGGCAAGTCCCGAGCAAAAAAACACACATTTGTCCTTCCGCAAGCGAAGACCATTTTGTCGCAAGACCTGAAACAATGTTCGGAGATTGGCCGAATGTTCTTCTTCCGTCCTTCCGGAGATCACAATATCGTCCAGATAATTTGCTGCAGTAGGGACCGACGCACAAACAGTTTGTAGATATTGCTGAAACAATGCAGGGGCGGATGCACACCCGAATGGCAGTCGTTTGAATCAATACAAACCAAGATGCCTGTTAACCACCAAAACGCGCTTTGATTCTTCGACCACCGGTATTTGCAAGTACGCATCTGCGAGGACCAACTTCGAAAAATATTTACCCGGGCACAGTTTGTCAAAAAGATCTTCCGGGCGGGGTAAAGGAAAAGTTGCAATCACTAGTTGTGGATTCACTGTTGCCATGAAGTCCACACAATGTCTCAACTTTCCGGAAGATTTTGGCAAAATTACTAAGAGTGATGCCCAGAGAGAAGCCTGCACACGTTCAATTACACCGTGTGATTCCAAATCGTGTAATGTTTTTGCGACCTCATTGCGCGCTATGAAAAATTTCGGTTGCGCATTTACTTTCAGTTCCAAGTGTGCTTTATAGTTCTTAGCGAAACCGAGGCCCGGTGCAAAAATGTCTGCAATTTCTTCACATAGACGAGAAACACCGTCCGAAGCCACAGTCTGGTTCACTGATAGGACCTGATTTACTATAGACAAGTGAAACAACTGAAAGAAATCGAAACCAAACAAGTTCACTGCAGAAGAAGAACGAATGGTTCAAATGGCTCTGAGCACTACGGAACTTAACATCCATGGTCATCAGTCCCCTAGGACTTAGAACTACTTAAACCTAACTAACCTAAGGACATCACTCAACACCCAGCCATCACGAGGCAGGAAAAACCCTGACCCCGCCGGGAATCGAACCCGGAAACCCGGGCGCGGGAAGCGAGAACGCTACCGCACGACCACGAGATGCGGGCAGAAGAAGAACGAAAGACGTAAAATGACGCAAGTTTTGTTTGTCCTTTGTATGTTGCAAGAAGGCTGCACTGTCCTAACACAGCGATATCTTGACCTGAGTAACTTGTTAACTTAACATTTGCGGCACGCAACGGAGGTGTGCCCAGCTGTTTGTACGTGTCTTGATTGATCAGTGAAACTGCAGCTCCGGTATCGAGCTGGAATGGTATTACTTTGCCGTTAATGTCCAAGTCTACAAAAAGTTTATTGTCCTGCTGACGACAAGAGCGACTGCCTCGTGCAACGTGAACTGACACATAATCACTTGCGACTTGACGGGAGTTCCGGCGATGTCGACGCACACTATTTATGGGACGAACACAGTCACTGTCAGAGAGAGTGTCACTGGGCGGAGTGGAATGAACGACATGAATTTCCATGGGCGAAGTTTCACGAGCCTGAGTAGCCTTGGTTCGATTCCGATTCCGGCGCGAAGCAAAGGGCCTGGAACGGTTTTGAGCTTCCGGTCTGAGCTTTTTCTGGCAAACACTCTGAACATCTCCTTTTTTATTACAATAAAAGCAAATAGCTTGGCGTGACGGGCAGTTCTCACGCGACTGATTAGTAACACATCGCGGCCATGATTTGATCACTGCATTTGCTTGCCTGCGGGGCACACGAGGCTAAGAGCCTGGCTGCAGCGGTGCGGCCGGGCGCGAGGGCTGTTTACTGCTCCGTACAGCTCGCCCGGCGGGCCGGTTAACTTGACACACTGCTGGCGAAGTTTCAAATGATTCCTGAGCAAAGTCAAGTGTGTCCTGCCGATCCAATATGTCCATCACTTGTAGAAGGGAGGGATTTACTAATTTCAAAATCTGTTCCCTTATGCGAACATCAGAAACGTTCTGTGCAATTGCATCACGTACCATAGTATCTGAATAAGGGAGTCCACATTGACACTCAAAAGCACAATCCCTAATAAGGCCTTGCAAGGTTGCAACCCACTCCCGATTAGTCTGACCTGCCGTACGTTTTGTACGAAAGAAGCTATACCTTTTCGCAACTACATTGACTGATTCTTTGAAATATGCATCTAATTCAGACAAAATTTCTTCGTAGGACAGAGTTGCTACGTCGCGTCGGGGAAATAATTTGACTATCACACAGTACGTACTCACGCCGACGGATGAAAGGAGAAAAGGCTGCCGCTCGTTACCTTGAATTCTGTAGGCGGCGAGATGGAATCGCAATTGGAGTGACCACTCCGTCCAGCTTCCCAGTGCAGCATCAAAAGGTCGAAAAGTGGGTGCAACAGCGTGTTGTGGCTGCGTTAGCGGTGAAGCGGCTGTTGCCGCGTCGTTTTGCATCGCACGTTGATCCTGGACGAGCTGTCCAAGGGCATCCATTAAGGCCTGCGTCTGCTGATTCTGTAAGCGATAAAATTCAGACAGTACATCTGGAGATTGTGGCGAAGCCATTAGACAAGTAAATCAGGGCAATTTAGTGATAAGAACACTTTTACTCTCGTCGCCAATGTTGTGGTTGGCAGGAGACCCTACACAGGGTTACTAAAGGAGGCCGAAATGCACGCGTCTCAGCTCACGCAGGCTGGCGTGAGGTCTGGAACATGACAAGGGAATTAGAATTTGAGAAAAACGGACGTATCTGGTGGAGTACTTAACTTTAATCCATTAATGACGAACGTCGCTCTTGACATTACATGATTTACAATATCAATAGAAACTGATAATGGCGCCTTGCAAGGTCGTAGCAAATAACGTAGCTGAAGGCTATGCTAACTATCGTCTTGGCAAATGAGAGTGTAGAAGTCAGTGAACCATCGCTAGCAAAGTCGGCTGTACAACTGGGGCGACTGCTAGGAAGTCTCTCTTGACCTGCCGTGTGGCGGCGCTAGGTCTGCAATCACTGATAGTGGCGACACGCAGGCCCGACGTATACTACAGGACGGCGGCCGATTTAAAGCCTTCCACCTAGCAAGTGTGGTGTCTGGCGGTGACACCACTGATACCGTAGCGGAAATTTGTAAATGTCAGGCCAATCCAGATGACTTTTTAATCACCTAAGAGAAAAGGATAAAAAATGCCACGTGGTGCATCTAACGGAATACACGTGTAAGGGGCAAACTACAGAAATATTATGACTGGGTGATGGGCAGGGTATCAAGAATAAGCGTCGAAGGAAGCTTTGGCTCCACGGCTACGCTCCAACTCAATGTGACCAGGACACAGTGACAGATGCTGCTTCTCCGAGCTGTAAGATGTTGCTTGAATCCACCTCCCTCCCACCTTTCTCGTGACGTGACACTCAGTGTAGTCCTTCTATTGTCTGGGGTAAAGAAAAAAAAATGTGTGGTAGCCATTTACGGAATGATAACGATGTGATTCGTTAGGAGGAAAATTTTTGAGCCGTCACTGTCAACGTCTCGACTGCAGTCACCAGAACGCCCTATCAAGCTGCTGTCTCTGGTTTTCTGGATCGGTCTTCCGTAGGGAGGGAACGAGTGCAATCGACGGATGGAGAATGGTGCGGCTATAGCTCAGAAAGCAGTCACTGTGGAGACTACCCCAGCACGAAGTGGACAGCGGTAACTGTCAGAAGCACCCGGCCGGCTGCCCGCTGCGTCAGACCAGTGCCACAAGGGGGTGCCGAACAGTCTGAGGGCGACAGCGAACGGTGGTACGACGGATTTTGCATATTTCGTTATTGCTTAGCGATATGGTGCCGGGATGCGAGCGTTTTTTGATGTGCCCAAGAGTTTGCGTCAAACCTATCGCAGTTGTCAACATCATGGTATACAGGGTGGTCCATTGATCGTGACCGGGACAAATATCTCACGAAATAAGCGTCAAACGGAAAAGATAGTAAGAACGAAACTTCTCTAGCTTGAAAGGGTAAACCAGATGGCGCTATAGTTAGCCCGCTAGATGGCTCTGCCATAGGTCGAATGGATATCAACTGCGTTTTTTTTTAAAATAGGAACCCCCATTTTTATTACATATTCGTTTAGTGCGTAAAGAAATACGAATGTTTTAGTTGGACAACTTTTTTCGCTTTGTGATAGATGGCGCTGTAAGAGTCAGAAACATATGGCTCGCAATTTTAGACGAACAGTTAGTAACATGTAGGTTTTTTAAATTAAAATACAGAATATAGGTACGTTTGAACATTTTATTTCGGTTATTCCAATGTGATACATGTACCTTTGTGAACTTATCACTTCTGAAAACGCTGCTGTTACAGCATGACTACCTGTAAATACCAGATTAATGCAATACATGCTCAAAATAATGTCCGTCAACTTCAATGCAGTTGGCAATACGTGTAACAACATTCCTCTCAACAGCGAGTAGTTCGCCTTTCGTAATGTTCGCACATACATTGACAATGCGCTGACGTATGTTGTCAGGCGTTGTCGGTGGACACGATAGCAAATATCCTTCAACTTTCCCCACAGATAGAAATCCGGGGACGTCAGATCCGGTGAACGTGCGGTCCATGTTTCGACGACCAATCCACTTGTCATGAAATATTCTATTCAATACCGCTTCAACAGCACGCGAGCTATGCGCCGGACATCCATAATGTTGGAAGTACACCGCCATTCTGTCATGCAGTTAAACACCTTGCAGTAACATCGGTAGAACATTACCTAGGAAATCAGCATATGTTGCACCATTTAGATTGTCATCGATAAAATTGGGGCCAATTATCCTTCCTCCCATAATGCCGCACCATACATTAACGCACCAAGGTCACTGATGTTCCACTTGTCGCACCCATCGTTGATTTTCCGTTGCCCAATAGCGCATATTATGCCGGTTTAAGTTACCACTGTTGGTGGATGACGCTTCGTCGCTAAATAGAACGCGTGCAAAAAAATCTGTCATCGTCCCGTAATTTCTCTTGTTCCCAGTGGCAGAACGGTACACGATGTTCAAAGTCGTCGCCATGCAATTCCTGGTGCATAGAAATATGGCTTGGTGTAATCGATGTTGATGTAGAATTCTCAACACCGACGTTTTTGAGATTCCCGATTCTCGCGCAATTTGTCTGCTACTGATGTGCGGATTAGCCGCGATAACAGCTAAAACACCTACCTTGGCATCATCATTTGTTGCAGGTCGTGATTGACGTTTCACATGTGGATGAACACTTCCTGTTTCCTTAAATAACGTAACTATCCGGCGAACGCTCCGGACACTTTGATGATGTCGTGCAGGACACCGAGCAGCATACATAGCACACGCCCGTTGGGCATTGTGATCACAATAGCCATACATCAACTCGATATCGAACTTTTCCGCAATTGGTAAACGGCCTGTTTTAACACGGGTAATGTATCACGAAGCCAAATACCGTCTGCACTTTCGGAATGTTACCGCGTACTTATACGTTTGTGACTATTACAGCGCCATCTATCACAAAGCGAAAAAAGTAGTCCAACTAAAACATTCATATTTCTTTACGTACTACACGAATATGTAATAAAAATTTGGGGTTCCTATTTAAAAAAACGCAGTTGATACCCTTTTGACCTATGGCAGCGCCATCTAGCTGGACAACAATAGCACCGTCTTGTTTCCCCCTTCTAGCTAGACGATTTTCGTTCTTTGTAGTTTTTTCGTTTGACGCTTATTTCGTGAGATATTTCGCCCAGTCACGATCAATGGGCCACCCTGTATATCCCAGTAGAACAAATGAGATTTCAAACATCTGTCCACCTCGTGCTGAGCTACAAGTCCTACACAATTTTGGATTAATACTGAGATAACTGATCTTCGCTCTTTTAACGACAGTTGTTTGAAATCTGGTGTACTAAACTGATCATAGTCTAGGTTGCTGTAAATAGTGTGTTGGAACTGTGCTTAAAAAGAGCGCGCTTCTTCATGTGTAGAGGAGTATTCCACCTGGGGATATCTTTCAAACTTTCACTCCTAGCCATGCTTGTAATAGACGTTCAATTCATTTTCTTATTTCGTTTTAAATTTATAGCTTTTACTATGTGTGTGTGCAGCAGCCATTTTCTGAAATTACAACAGAAAAGTAAGCTTTTCGAAAATTTAAAACAGTATTCCAAGCCGAGCTGTCTAAGGCACGCAGTCATGAACTGTGCGGCCGGTCCCAGCGGAGGATCGAGTCCTCCCTCGGGCATTTGTGTCTGTGTTTGTCCTTGGATAGTTTAGGTTAAGTAGTGTGTAAGCTTAGGGACTGATGACCTTAGCAGTTAAGCCCCATAAGATTTCACACACACTGAACATTTTTGAACTGTTCCAAAATACAGGGTTGTCCTATACATAGGAAGTAATATTGTCTTCAGACCTGAAAATGTTGAAAGCGAGAAAACCTTGTCAATACCGTATTTAATAGTCTATCTGTCACATTATTACTCTACTGCGCACCAATAATCAGTCAGTGAAAACGAATTCAGGAAAAGTATAATCAATAACCACTTATAAGTTGAAAACATTTTGAAATAGAAGCTGTTGGAAACTAACACGTATTTCTACTTTGAAGATGGGAAACTGTTAAGACATCAATGAAAGGCGGTACATTTGCAAGTATCACATTTTGCAGAGTAGAAAGACCTTCCGTTTGAAGGTTCATATGGCTCTAAGCAGTATGGGACATAACATATGAGGTCATCAGTCCCCAAGACTTAGAACCACTTAAATCTAACTAACTTAAGGACATCACACATATCCATGCCCGAGGCAGGATTCGAACCTGCGACCGAAACAGCTTATGGTGGTCTCTAGTGCACGTTCCTCCATGTATTTCTAAAGTAGGTCACTTAGATGGAAACACCGACCAGAAACCATCGTGTGATGCTAAGTACACTATCCTCCAGGTAAAACTTTATCCTCTATTGCTCATATGACAAGCATGTTGTTTGTATTATTTGTCAATCATTATCTGGGCACTTAAAGAGCTGTTGTTCGAATGATATGCAATCTTTATCTTTTTTATGGTGGTGGTGGTGGGGGGGAGTAAGGTTGAGGCAATTTCTAGAGCCAGTTGAAATTTGGAAAGAAATTTATGCTGCATGAGTTTATTTAATACTGTCGTCAGACCAACAGTCTTCTATAGAAAATTTGTGAAAAAACTTCATGCCTTCATGTATGTTAGCTTCTGAGTGTTCAGTGTTTTTATTAGCTTTTCTTCAATCAATATTGTTAAACTGTCTTCAAACTGATTGAGAAAATTTGTGTCTTATCTTAATGCCTTAATTTTTGATGTTTCTATTCGGTTAAATGCTAGAAGCTGTGAACCAGAAGTTTAAGCTGCTGGGAAATTTAAAAAAAGTGTTTCGAAGCAATGTCGTTTCGGTGGGCACCTGTTCTCAAATAGCCCTCCATTTTCCGCAACAGACAGAATGCCAATTTCTACGAACAAGATCTTCTCAAAGCCACCCATAGTTAGAAAAAATATATCTCATTGAAGGGACTTAGACTTAGAGAAAGCTTTTGACAATGTTGATTGGAATACTTTCTTTAAAATTCTGAAGGTGGCAGGGGTAAAATACAGGGAGCGAAAGTGTTGTAACCGCAGAAAAGCCAAGTCTAAATGCAGTTGTTCTCAGACGATACACCAGAAATCATACGGGGAGATAGAGTTAACAGGGGACGCCAGGCGTGTCAGAGGGATCACAAAAGATAACGACGCAGCCAGATAGCCGAGGCGGCGGTCCAAGCGGCCAGGCAGCTGCGCGTGATAAGCAAGGAAGCAGATTCAGCTATTAAGATAAACAGGGCGCTCTGGGCAGGTCCCTTAATAAACAATAACTTGCAGTATCAACATTCTTGGCTAGAGGGAGAAGTCTGGGAGCGGAGAGAGAAAGAAAGAGGGCCCTAGGTGGGGACCGCACTACGTCATGAGGAGCCAATGAAGGGCTCAGGACGCAGTGCGTGACCATATAGGGAGAGGCCCCTCTACCCGTCCACCCAGCTTCTGAAGAAAAGTACTGAAGTTAATACTAAAACAATCCCTAATAAGGAAAAGTTGCACTCGACGCTACGTCATGCCAAGCGCTGGCGGGGTCGAAGGGGAAGAGCTAACAAAACTCGGAGGCACGCCGCTCCGGGGATATCTCTCTCTCTCGGGTTTAGGCAGCGACGGTAGTCAGCGTGAGTAGCAGCCGACTTGGGCTGAGGGCGGGCTGCAGGCAGACAGTTGGAGATAGTCGCCGATGAGCGTTTAGGCAGCGACCGCGGGACTCTGACGTAGGGTGCTAGTGTGGGCAGCAAAGTGCTGGAAAGTTCTATCAGGCAGCCAGAACGGTGGAAGTCAGTCACCGTCTCTGTAATGGGCTTGGCTATTCTGTAGGTACAATCACTACGCAGTTAGGGTGATCTGTATTCTTTATGAATAAATTAGAACTTTTATAACGTCCATACGAGTTTACTTCTACCAACATCCTAGCCTTGTACCTTCACACCAGGGAATATAACATCTTAGCCAGATCAAAAGTCTCCCTCTCAATTAGGTCAACCGCCTAATTCCCGTTTACGAACCGTGTCGCTCAATCCCTCGCAAAACCCACGCTTGGGACGCGACATAAATAAAAGTTTTGGTGCCAGGTGTGGGGTACCACAAAGGCATATAGGCAAAAAGGAGATAGGAGCCAGTAGATTTTGCTACAGCGACTGTGGCAATTAGCAGGAAGTTGTGGCGACTCGCAACTTTCAGCATTAGTAGCCCCACTACGACAGAGTCCAGAGAAGTAGTCCTCGCGGGTGCAGGGCAACGCAGGATAGCGGCAGCACGACGCGGAGCGACGAGGCACAGAGGTGCCTAAGCAGCCAGCGTTCGAGACCGGGGGTCCGGGCCGAGCAGCGGCAGCAGCCGTAGCAGCGGCAGCCGAGGCGAGCGACGGGGTCGGCACAGCCCAGCAGAGCGGCGGCCGACGCATCGCGGCAGCGCGGAACAGCGCGGGCATAGAGAGCACAGAGACAGCGCGGAGCAGTGCGGCACAACGCGGGACAACGCGGATCAGCGGAACAGACGGCGCACTACAAGAGAAGCGGTACATATAAAATTATATTAAGAATTTTGTATCTTGTATTGTAAAGTGCTAACATAGTTAAGTTGGTAAGATGGACCAAACTAACGAAGTTCCGTCATCCTCCAGTAGCGGTAAGATATCAGTGAAAGAAGCCTTGTGTATAGTTCCAAAAGTGTTCGAAGGAAATAAGAGAGATCTTAGGGAGTTTATTGAAAATGTAGACGCTGCATTTGAACTTGTGAAACCGGAGGAACACGAAACGTTACTGAAGTTTGTTAAAGCCAAAATAACCGGAGAGGCCAGGTCGAGGCTGCAAGTAAGGGAACGCACGGGGACATGGCAGGAAGTAAAACATGTTCTAGAGGAAAATTATGCGAGTAAGCGTACCATTGACTACTACGCGTGCAAGATATTTCAATCGAGACAGGGACAAGGAGAGCCAATTGCGACATGGGCAAGCCGAATAGATGAAATGCAAAGGGATTTCAGGGAAGCAGTAAGCAGAGTTACGGCTAGGGAGAACTTAAAGGGCGCAATAGAACTGGTTGATTCACTAGGAAGAGCATGCTTTATACAAGGGTTAAGCAATGATAGAATACAGACGATAGTAAGAAGTAGAGGCGATGAAATCACGCTAGCAGCGGCCGTGGAACTAGCATTGCAAGAAGAAAGTGCAATACTGTCAATGAAAGAGCGGGGACTAGCCCCAAGAGTAACTTTCAACCGGGGAAAGGAAACGGTGAAGAATACCAGAGATATTAGAGATTTGAAATGTTTCAATTGTGGATTGAGAGGGCACATGGCAAGCAAGTGTAGAAAGAATGGGCCAGAGGGAAGAGTACGGATAATGACGGGCAAAGAGTTTACGAATTTTTGTTACGGGTGCGACAAGCCAGGACATACAGACGCGGAATGCCGGGTAAGATTAAGAAAAATTCAGCCGATAGATACAAGAGACTTTAGAGGAAATCATAGGGAAGCTGATGGAGGGTTACGAGAGTGGAGGTGCCCACAATGTAATCTACCAGGGAACTGTGGAGTTCCGTGTACGAGGGTAAAAGACGTTGCTTGTTTCAAGTTTAAGCGGCCGGGACATTACGCGAAAGATTGTCACGCAGGGCCCTGGCACGCATGGAGAAAAGGCAGGGTGCCAGTATCGAGCAAAACCGGTAAAGTGGTGCAGGGAAACTAAGAGGCGGCAAGGCCGCACAGTCGGGCCTTGTTGCGATAGGTAAACCCTCAGTTAGGGTAATAGACTGTGCAACAGAAAATGACGTTTGGTTTTATACTGCATAGAATTAAAAAGATATTTGAAGTTGCTAATAGACACTGGAGCACAGTTGTGTCTGCTCAAGAGTACGAGTATTCCGATAAATAGTACACTTGCAATTAATGAAGCGGAAAGGCTTCGGCTAAAAGGTGTAACCAGTGAGGCCGTCAGCACAATAGGTACGGTACAGGTACACTTAAGTGTGGACGGTTCTGAGCAAGTAGGGCAAAAATTTCACGTGTACGGGAGAGGATTAGATATTCCGTACGACGGACTGATAGGCAGAAATTTCTTGACAGAGCATAGAGTTAACTTAGACTATGCAGGTAAAATAGTGAGACTAAAAGGGCGAGATATACCCTTAGTAGTAGAGGAAGAGCCAAAGGGACATGAGAACGAACAAGATTCAGAAGTAGGCGGGGAAATAGGGCCCCGAGGGGAAAAAATAATGTTATTAAAGGTGGAAGGAAATGTAAAAAGGGGAATCGAAAAGGAAATGATTATTCCTAGGCAGGAGATTGCACAAGGGGTACATGTACCTGAAGCGTTAGTAAAAGTGCGAAATGGGAAATGCATAGTAAGTGCATTAAACTTGTCAGAAGACAGAGTGCAGTTAGGAAACGTCAGGTTAATGACGGAAGAATTAGAAAAAGTAGGGAAAATACGCGAAGTAAAATGTTGTACTAATGTCATAGGAAAGGCAGAAAGTCGTACTAGTGTGTTGCGAAGGCAATTAAGAATGGATCATTTGAACGCTGAAGAGAAAAGCGCTCTAGCAGAGGTTTGCGCGGAATACGGAGATGTATTTCATCTACCAGGAGACAACCTATCCTATACTTCCGCAGTGAAGCACAGAATACCGATTGCACCGGAACACGCGGGAAAGGTAGTAAACGCTAGACCGTACAGGATCCCGGAAGCGCAAAAGGAAGTGCTAAGGGAGCAAATAGAGCAGATGCTAAGAGATGACATAATTGTCAAGAGTAAGAGCGCTTGGAACGCACCGTTACTGTTAGTTCCAAAGAAGCTAGACGCTAGTGGCAAACAGAAATGGAGAATCGTAGTGGACTACAGACGATTAAATGATATCACTGTAGGCGATGCATTTCCACTACCGAATATCTCCGAGATACTGGATCAGTTAGGGCAAGCTAAGTACTTCTCGACGCTTGACCTCGCAAGCGGGTACCATCAAATATTGACGGACGAGAAGGACAGAGAGAAAACGGCATTTAGCTCAAACTATCAGCATTACGAATACAAACGAATGCCGATGGGACTGAAGGGAGCCCCAGGATGTTTTCAGAGACTGATGAATACAGTCTTGGCAGGTTTACAAGGAGTGAAATGCTTTGTATATCTAGACGACATAGTATGCTATGGGAAAAACCTGCAGGAGCATAACGAAAAGCTCCGGGAAATATCTGACAGGTTGCGAGAGCACAATTTGAAGCTGCAACCAGACAAGTGTGAATTCCTGAGGAAGGAAGTAATCTTCCTAGGTCATTGCATCACTGACAAAGGAATATCACCATATATGGCGAAGGTGGAGAAGGTGAAGTTCTTCCCACAGCCAAAGACAACTAAGGAACTAAAAGGGTTTCTCGGATTGATAGGTTACTACCGCCGTTTCATTGCTAACTTCAGCAAGATTGCGAAACCTCTCCATGAGCTCTTAAAAAAGGGAGTGGAGTACCGATGGAGCGAACGTCAGAACAATGCGTTCGAAGAACTAAAAGAGAAATTAATAAACCCTCCGTTACTTCAGTACCCTGACTTTACGAAACCGTTCATCATTACAACGGATGCGAGTAACGCAGCCTTGGGTGCAGTGTTATCGCAAGGTAAGAAGATTGGCGAAGACTTGCCCATCGCATATGGATCCAGAGCATTGAACAAAGCCGAACTAAATTATAGCACAACGGAAAAAGAGTTGTTGGCTATAGTTTACGCAGTAAAACAGTTCAGACCATATGTATATGGCAGAAAGTTCACTGTAGTGACAGACCATAAGCCACTAACGTGGATATTTAGTGTCAAAGATCCGAGTTCGAGACTCCTGAAGTGGAGACTGAAACTCGAGGAGTATGATTATGAAGTAATATACAAGCCAGGAAAGTTAAATAGTAATGCGGATGCGCTGAGTAGAATAAGGCATGAAGGGAAGGAAGAGATAGATGCGAAGCAGAAGGTGGAGACAGAGATCTCGGCAGCAAAAGCAAATGGGGAAGAAAGTTCCGTAAACGTGCGGCAAGCACAAGTGTCGAGTGAAATAGAACAGGAAACGGATAGTGGTGAGGAAATTAGTCCCGAAGAAAAAGAAAATATACTAAAGGAAATGCATGACAATCCCTTGGGAGGTCACCAAGGAATGCACAGGACACTCGAAAGAATTAAAGCATACAAGCAGTGGCGCGGAATGAAGCGTGACATTGAAAATTACATTAGGAAATGCCCATCGTGTCAAAAGAATACAAACACGCAAATGAAAACTAGGATGCCCTTAGAAATTACAGACACAGCAGAAACAGTATTCGGAAAGTGTGCGATGGATATAGTGGGTCCACTAGATGTATCTAATACAGGAAAAAGGTACATGTTAACATTCCAAGACGATCTGAGTAAATTTACCTTAGCAATCCCAATTGACAAACAAGATGCCGAAACAGTAGCTGAGGCATTTGTGGAAAACGTAGTATTAAGGTATGGAATTCCATCAGTATTATTAACAGATCAAGGGTCTAACTTTCTGAGTGATGTATTTAAAAGTGTATGTAAATTGTTGAAGGTAAAGCGTATAAATACTACAGCGTACCACCCTGAATCAAATGGTGCACTAGAAAGAAGTCATAGAACTATTGTAGAGTATCTCAGACACTTTGTAACAGGAGATCAAAGTTCTTGGGACAAATGGGTACCGTATGCAATTTTTGTGTTCAACACTACACCACACAGCAGCACAGGATACACACCATTTGAATTACTATACGGATGAAAGGTTAACATACCAGGAGTACTGCAGCAAGAAACACAGCAGGTAAGTTACAATTATGAAATGTATGTAAATAAACTAAGAGCGAGAATGCAGGAAACCCACAGAGTGGCCAGAGACTCGATTATAAGAAGTAAGAAAATCAGTAAGGAACAGTATGACATGAAACAAAATCCAAAAAACTTCAAGGTAGGAGATAAAGTATTACTGCACGATGAGTCGGTGAGACGGGGTAGATCTCGGAAATTAGATTCACAATGGAGAGGTCCATTTGAAGTAGTAAAAGTGGAAGGTCCTAACGTAGTAATAAAAGTTAAAAGAAATAAGGAAACAAAAGTACATGCCAACAGGCTGAAACAATTCTTTTAAATTTCAGGTATGGCACTCAAGTGGCAGGTCGTGAAATTCGTCATAGTGATAACAGCATACTACATCACTGCATCAGAGCATGCTACAAATGAGTACCAAGTGACGCCATTTCCGAGTTCATCAGGACTATATTACGATAATAGAGGACAGGTAGAAATATACAGTACCACATGGAGAATAGTCACATACGTAAATCTAGATATAATAACAGAAAGGTTTCAGAATGCAGAGAGGTATGGTAGGGCAGCGGTACAAAGGTGCCGAGAAACACTAACACAATTAAATGTAGGATTAATAGAATGCAGGGTACTAGACCAACAAGTAACCCATCATGTGGAAAAAATCACAGGATTGCAACTTTTAGTACAGCAGCTAACGAAACACGAGACCAGAAGGAAGAGAGGAGTATTCAACTTCGTCGGGCAGGTAAGTAAAATACTGTTCGGGACGTTGGACGAAGCAGATGCAGCATACTATAAGGAAAGAATAGACGCTATGGAGAAAAACTCAGAAGGGTTGTTGAGGCTAACAAAGGAACAGGTGGCAGTGGTAAGAGCCACATTGGCGGGAGTAAACAGGACGGTATATACACTAGAGTCAAATGAGCACGTTCTGAAGACAGGTATGCAAAGACTAGAACGATTCATGAAGGAATACGTGAAGGAAACCGATATAGGGTTTAAACGTGTAGCGTCCTTCGCCACAGTAACAGAGCAAGTATTACAACTATCGGCAGTGTTTGGTCAGATCGAAGAGGAATACGAACAAATGATAAATGCCATTGTAAATGCTCAGAAGGGAATACTACAGCCTCATACAATTAATCCAGTCCAAATTGTAAAATACCTAAGTTTAATACGGGAAGAACTAAAAGATGTAAAGTTTCCTGTTCCTCTTACGGAGTCCTCAGGTTATCTATTGTTAAGAATAATTGATTTAGATGTTTTCATCTCGGGTAGCATACTAGGATATGTAATTAATATTCCATTAATAAATAATAACAATTTCAATTTGTATAGAGTACTCCCACTACCAAAAGAAATTCCAAACATGAAAGGTAAATATGTGTACATACAGCCAGAGAAAGAATTCTTACTAATAGATGAATCCAAAAGGCAGTACGCGAAACTTTCTGCGGAGGAACTAAAATGCAAGGAGCTAAGTAAAAATAGGAGACTGTGCAAACAAGCATTCGCCTTGCTGTCAACATTCGACCACGAAGAGTGCGAAGCCAAATTGTTGCAACCGGTAAGAGAAATTCCGGAAGATTGTGTGCGAAAAATAGTCGCACTGAATCAGAGCCTTTGGACTCATCTAAACAGTAACGAATGGCTATATGTAGCACCGAAGGAAGAAGGCTTAACAGTATTGTGTGGAAGGGAACCACCAAAGGACCTAGTAATAAAAGGGGTAGGAAAAATTAGTTTTTGCAGTAAATGTAAGGGGTATGGCACTAGAGTGTTCATACAAACAGATAGAGTGATCCAGAGTAATGTGACGAAGAAAGACATAGTTCCGCAGATCAATCTAGAATTCGATTGTTGCGTGGTAAACAAGGAAAAAAGGAATGTCTCAACGTTAGCATTAGATTTGCCATTGGACCAGGTAATAACACAGTTAGACGACTTGAAAGTCGCAGGAAAAAGACTGGATGATGTCCAGAAGATGGTAGGGAGACAAGAGGAGGAAATGAAGTACTCCAGGTACTTCACACATTACTCCATAACTACGTATGTAGCCATATCAATAGTTATTCTAATCATAATAACATGCTGTTGTAAAAACTGTAAATGTTGTAAAGACTGTTTTAAAAGTATATGGAAATATTTTGAAGACAGTGATTGTTGTGGAAAAGTATGTATAAGAAATACCATAGTGAACCAATACCCAGAGACTAGTTCAGCTAGAAGACACAGTAATAAAGAAACTGAAGAGATAGTAATTTATGAAAGATGTGGAAAAGACCAAGGTGATACGGTCGCTTTCAGAAACAGACGTTAAATAACTGTATTTGAAATGTGTAATTGAAATGTAACTGTATTTGAAATATGTAATTGAAATGTAACTGTATTTGAAATGTGTAATTGAAATGTAACTGTATTTGAAATGTAATTCTAATTGAAATGTGAATGTATGTATCAATGAAAGTGTCTTTTGATTTTAATGCAAATGCTTTTGACATAACTGAATGTTACGCATGTATAATGTAATTGTATTATTGTGTGTTTAATGAATTTGACTTTACTAAATGAAAATGAAAAATATAACATATCAGATGCTAATGTAATAAACAAATCTGTAAAGCATGTAATGGAAAAAAAATAAAAGAGTCACAATTGACGCTACTCTGAGGAGTAACGCCAATTTCCCTGGCGGGGGAGGTGTTGTAACCGCAGAAAAGCCAAGTCTAAATGCAGTTGTTCTCAGACGATACACCAGAAATCATACGGGGAGATAGAGTTAACAGGGGACGCCAGGCGTGTCAGAGGGGTCACAAAAGATAACGACGCAGCCAGATAGCCGAGGCGGCGGTCCAAGCGGCCAGGCAGCTGCGCGTGATAAGCAAGGAAGCAGACTCAGCTATTAAGATAAACAGGGCGCTCTGGGCAGGTCCCTTAACAAACAATAACTTGCAGTATCAACACTCTTGGCTAGAGGGAGAAGTCTGGGAGCGGAGAGAGAAAGAAAGAGGGCCCTAGGTGGGGACCGCACTACGTCATGAGGAGCCAATGAAGGGCTCAGGACGCAGTGCGTGACCATATAGGGAGAGGCCCCTCTACCCGTCCACCCAGCTTCTGAAGAAAAGTACTGAAGTTAATACTAAAACAATCCCTAATAAGGAAAAGTTGCACTCGACGCTACGTCATGCCAAGCGCTGGCGGGGTCGAAGGGGAAGAGCTAACAAAACTCGGAGGCACGCCGCTCCGGGGATATATCTCTCTCTCGGGTTTAGGCAGCGACGGTAGTCAGCGTGAGTAGCAGCCGACTTGGGCTGAGGGCGGGCTGCAGGCAGACAGTTGGAGATAGTCGCCGATGAGCGTTTAGGCAGCGACCGCGGGACTCTGACGTAGGGTGCTAGTGTGGGCAGCAAAGTGCTGGAAAGTTCTATCAGGCAGCCAGAACGGTGGAAGTCAGTCACCGTCTCTGTAATGGGCTTGGCTATTCTGTAGGTACAATCACTACGCAGTTAGGGTGATCTGTATTCTTTATGAATAAATTAGAACTTTTATAACGTCCATACGAGTTTACTTCTACCAACATCCTAGCCTTGTACCTTCACACCAGGGAATTTAACATCTTAGCCAGATCAAAAGTCTCCCTCTCAATTAGGTCAACCGGCTAATTCCCGTTTACGAACCGTGTCGCTCAATCCCTCGCAAAACCCACGCTTGGGACGCGACAAAAGGCTATTGACAATCTGTACAGAAAGTAGATGGCAGTTGTAAGAGTCGAGATGTATGAAAAGGAAGCAGTGGTTGGGAAGGGAGTGAGACAGGGTTGTAGCCTATCCCCGATGTTATTCAATCTTTATATTGAGCAAGCAATAAAGGAAACAAAGGAAAAGTTCGGAGAAGAGATAAAAACTTTGAGGTTCGCCGATGACACTGTAATTCTGTCAGAGACAGCAAAGATCTTGGAAGAGCAGCTGAACGGAATGGACAGTGTCTTGAAAGGAAGGTATAAGATGAACATCAACAATATCAAAACGAGGATAATGGAATGTAGTCGAATTAAGTCGGGTGATGCTGAGGGTATTAGATTAGGAAATGAGACACTTAAAGTAGTAAAGGAGTTTTGCTATTTGTGGAGCAAAATAACTGATGATGGTCGAAGTAGAGAGGATATAAAATGTAGACTGGCAATGGCAAGAAAAGAGTTTCTGAAGAAGAGAAATCTGTTAACATCGGGTATAGACTTAAATGTCAGGAAGTAGTTTCTGAAAGTATTTGTATGTAGTGTAGCCATGTATGGAAGTGAAACATGGACGATAAATAGTTTGGACAGGAAGACAATAGAAGCTTTCGAAATGTGGTACTACAGAAGAATGCCGATGATTAGATGGGTAGATCGCATAACTAATGAGGAGGTATTGAATAGAATTGGTGAGAAGAGGAGCTTGTGGCACAACTTGACTAGAAGATGTAATAGGTTGGTAGGACATGTTCTGAGGCATCGAGGGATCACCAATTTAGTATTGGAGGGCAGCGTGGAGGGTAAAAATCGTAGAGGGAGACCAAGAGATGAATACACTAAGCATATTCACAAGGATGTAGGCTGCAGTAGGTACTGGGAGATGAAGAAGCTTGCACAGGATAGAGTAGCATGGAGAGCTGCATCCAACCAGTCTGAGGACTGAAGACCACAACAACAACGTTGAAGGGAGAGCATGTAGAGAATGAGTAGCACCACCAACACGTTTGGTGGTCGCGGTTTGATCTTGCCGACGTGATAACTGGATCAGCGTGCGGTACCCGCATTGGGCGGCGCGCCGTCCCCGGGACGTTTCGGCCGTCGCCCGCGGCCGCCCTCTCAGTGTCTTCTCGGTGTCGGCGCGCCCCCTGGGAGGGCCCCGGCACGCCCCGCCGCTCCGCGTGACGCTAACCGCGTGTGGCAGGGCGCAGGGCGGAGAGTCTCACACAAAGGGCGGCGTCGCAGACGAGCAGGGTCGCGCCGTAATGCGGTCCGACGCCGCCCCTCAGCCCGCCTCCGACGAGATTGGCGACCCGCGCTGCAGGGATGTGACGGAATCCCTCGTTCTGCGTGCCGCAGACGTTGAGGGTGTGGAACGTCTGTCTGCTGCCACAACGGTCAGCAGAAGCGATCGCGGCGCGACCGGCTCTTAAGGTGAAGTAATGCTCGACACAACACTTTGTAGCCAACAGACAACGTCCCTCACTCCTTGTGATACATTTGCAGTTCCTAAATAGCCACAGGTCTAGCTCATACGGGTCTAGTGCTCTTTCCAATTGCTTGCTTACGTGATTACTATTCGATGTACACTGTGTGAGCCGACCAGGGTGGCCGAGCCGTTCTAGGCGCTTTAGTCTGGAACCGCGCGACCTCTTCGATCGCAGGTTCGAATCCTGACTTGGGTATGGGTGTGTGTGATGTCTTTAGGTTAGTTAGGTTTAAGTATTTCTAAGTTCTAGGGGACTGGTGGCCTCAGAAGTTAAGTCCCATGGCGCTCAGAGCCATTTTGAACACTGTGTGATCAAAAGAATCCGGACACCTGGCTGAAAATGACAATTCCTGCAATGCAATTCCTGCATCGGTAATGCAGGAATTCAGTATGGTGTTTGCCCCACCCTTAGCCTAAATGACAGGATCCACTCTCCCAGGCCTACGTTCAATCAGGTGCTGGAAGTTTTCTTGTTGAATGGCAGCCCATTCTTCACGGAGTGTTGCACTGAGGAGAGGTATCGATGTCGGTCGGTGAGTCCTGGCACGAAGTAGGCGTTCCAAAACATCCCGAGGGTGTTCTATAGGATTCAGGTCAAGACTCTGCGCAGGACAGTCCATTACAGGGACTTACTGTCGTGTAACCACTTCGCCACAGGCCGTGCATTATGAACTGGTCCTTAACCATGTTTAAATATGCAATCGCCATCCCCAAATTGCTCTTCAACAGTGGGAAGCAAGAAGGTGCTTAAAACATCAATGTAGGCATGTGCTGTGATATTTCCACGCAAAACAACAAGGGATGCTGTGGTGTCACCGTCAGACACCACACTTGCTAGGTGGTAGCCTTTAAATCGGTAGCGGTCCGTTAGTATACGTCGGACCCGCGTGTCGCCACTATCAGCATTGCAGACCGAGCGCCGCCACACGGCAGGTGTAGAGAGACTCCCTAGCACTCGCCCCAGTTGTACATCCGACTTTGCTAGCGATGGTTCACTGTCTACATACGCTCTCATTTGTCGAGACGACAGTTTAGCATAGCCTTCAGCTACGTCCTTTGCTACGACCTAGCAAGGCGCCATATTCAGTTACTTTTCTCAACAGATAATATTGTGAATCATGTACCGTCAAGAGCGACGTTCGTCATTAATGGATTAAAATTAAGTATGAAACTAATTACGTCCGCTTTCTGAATTCTAATTCCTTGTCGTGTTCCAGACCTCACGTCAGTATATTTCTTTCCTCCTTACGCCAGCCTGCGTGAGCCTAAGCGCGGGAATTTCGGCCGCTACTTGTAACACGGTGTTGGCTCTTCTGCCAACACAACATATGCAAGCCCCCTCCATGGAAAACACGACCACACCATAACACCACCGCCTCCGAATTTCACTGTTGGCACTACACACGCTGGCAGATACGTTCACCGGGAATTCGCCATACCCACACCCTGCCATGGGGTCGCCACATTATGTAACGTGACTCATCACTTGACGGTACGTTTTTCCACTGTTCAATTGTCCAATTTTTACGCTCCTTACACCAAACAACGCACCATTTGGCATTTATTGGCATGATATAGGTTTATGAGCAGCCCTTTGATCATGGAATTGAAGTTTCGCCACCTCCCGCCTAACTGTCATAGTACCTGCAGTGGATCCTGATGCAGTTTGGAATTCCTGTGGGAAGGTCTGGATAGATGTCTGTCTATTACAAATTACGACCCTCTTCAACAGTCGTCTGTCTCTGTCAGTCAATAGACGAATCGGCCTGTACGCTTTTGTGCTGTACATGTCCCTTCAGTTTTCCACTTCACGATCACATCGGAAACAGTGGACCTAGGGATGTTTAGGAGTGCGGAAACTTCGCGTATAGACGTATGACACGAGTGATAATCATCTCACCACGTTCGAAGTCCGTGAGATCCGCGGAGCGCCCCATTCTTCCCTCTCACGATGCCTAATGACTGCTGCGGGACATACAGTACCTGGCAACACAATGCACCTAATAAGAAAAACGTATGTTTTTGGGGGTGTCCGCATACTTTTAATCACATAGTGTACCTCAGTCTATGTACACTGAGGTGACAGGTACTCATAGAATATCGATATCCACATATACAGATGGCGGTAGAAACGCGTACACAATGTATAATAGGGCAGTGCATTTCAGGAGCTGTCATTCGTACTTAGATTATTTGTATGAAAAGTTATCCGACGTGTTTTGGCCACACAATGGGAACTAACAGACGTCAAATGCGGAATGGTAGTTGGAGCTACACGTGTGAGACATTCCATTTCCGAAATCGTTAGGGAATTGAATATTCCGAGGTCCACAGAGTTAAGAGTGTACCGAGAATGCCAAATTTCGGCCTCACCATGGACAATGCAGTGCTTGACACCCTTCACGTATCGACCGAGAGCAGCGGCGTTTCCGTATAGAGGTCAGTGCTAACAGAAAAGCAACTCCCCGTGAAATAGCCGCAGAAACCAATGTGGTACGTATCACAAAAGTATCTCTTAAGAGAGTGCGGCGAAATTTGACATTAATGGACTGTGGTGACAGAGGACCGATGCGTGTGCCTTTACTAACACCGCGACGTCACCTGCAACAATTTCAGTTGGTAAGAGCTGACGGTAAAGTTTGAGTGTGGTGCAGACCCCAGGAAGCCATGGACCTAAGTTGTCAACAAGGTGCTGTGCAAACTGTTGGTGGTCCTATAATGGTGTGGGCTGTGTTTTTATGGAATGTACTGGGTCCCCTGCCAATAATTGACTGGGAATGGTTATTTTCTGGCACTTGGAGATCGTTTGCAACCATCCGTGCGCTTCATGTGCCCAAATACCGACGTCAAGTCACCGGTCCACAGTTGTTTGCGACGGGTTTGAAGAACATTCTGGACAATTCGAGGAATGATTTGGCCACCGAGATTACCCAACATGAGTCCCTTCGGACATTTATGGGCCATAATGGACAGATCAGTTAGTGCACAAAATTCGGCACTGGTAACACTTCCGCAATTTCGGAAGGCCATAAAGGCATCATGACTTAGTATTTGTGCAGGCCAAGGCAGGTGGAGTTGCCGCACTACAACTCGAAAAAAGAAATCCGACACTGTATTAGCAGGTATACCATGACTTACGTCACCTCTGTGTAGACCAAAGGTTTCCAAACTTTTCCTCACGGTGACATCTTTCGAAGATGTTGATACCGACCTAACGGATGCATTTAGATAGCCGAGTCTCTATTACTTTCACAATCAACTTCATTCAAATCCAGCTAAAACTCAACATAGTGCGTTTCATCTCAGGCACCATAGGACACATCGCAAAGTTAAATCGCGCGGAAACGTGTACAATTACTAAATACGATCCATCCAAAATATACTGAAGTAACTCTGGATCGTACTCTGACGTACAAGCAGCATTGACAGAATGCGAGAAGGAAGGTGGAAGCCAGAAATAATATGCTTCGCAAGATCAGGGTAGGAAGTGTGGCTCTCGACCGAAAACCCTGAGCACAACAGCAATATGTTACAGTGTCTCATAGTATGTGTGCAGAGTCTGGTGCATATACATCCTGACACACATATGTCAGAAGGTCCTAAACGAAACGGGTTGGCTTATTACATTTTGCTTGGAATCAACGCTACTTTTAGAAGTCTACCATCTCGCTGGCATACCGCCACCATATATTTGCCATCGAGTAGCTGCCAATGCGGAGAGAACAACTAAAGCTCAGCAGGAAAGCCATCCATTTCGTGGATACTTTGAGGTTCAGAAGAAGTTTCATCAACACCACTTCAGTCTTGCAATTAACGGAAGCTACAGCAAAATATTAATTGTGTATTTCTTGGCTTCCGAATAATTCTACCTAGCCTGTCTCTTCAGAAACACAACAGGATGCTGTGGAGTTCACTCAGTCGTATTCTTCTGGGTTCGAAGATAAATGCGTAATCGGCAGAAATGACACTTCCTTGTGGATGCTACTAACTGTTACTGTGGAGAATCACAGACCATGTAGCACCGTCCTCTTTCTCAGAGGACGTTGATCTGCTTACGATTCCGAGTTCAGCTGAAGTTGCAACATTTCGGTCAACAACAGTGTAGCTTGACAATTGTCTCTTTCACTTATTTTAACGGTATGAATGGTATTTCTTTCTTAGTTGAATAAAAAACATAAAATTTAACGAGGCAACATTTCACCAGTATTCAAAAAAGTGATTCTGTTGTAACAAGAGAGATTTACGAAGAAGGAATATTAATTTTTATATATCTTATACGGTATATCTATGGAAGTGAAACATGGACGATAAATAGTTTGGACAAGAAGCGAACAGAAGCTTTCGAAATGTGGAATGCTGAAGATTAGATGGGGAGATACCTAACTAATGAGGAGGTATTGAATAGGATTGGGGATAAGAGGAGTTTGTGGCACAACTTGACTAGAAGAAGAGATCTGATGGTAAGGCATGATGTGAGGCATCAAGGGATCTCCAATTTAATATTGGAGGGCAGCGTGGAGGGTAAAAATCGTAGAGGGAAACCAAGAGATGCAGACACCAAGCAGATTCAGAACGATGTAGGTTGCAGGAGGCACTGGGAAATGAAGAAGCTTGCACAGGGTAGAGTAGCATGGAGAGCTGCCTCAAACCAGTCTCAGGACTGAAGACCACAACAACAACACATACAGTATATTTCTTATGCAGTATAATTATACATTAAACATCTTTCACAAATACAAAACGTTTCAGTGCTATTATGAATATAATGACTGACGTGGGCTTGACTAGCGTTATAAACCTGTCCTATATTCACTCGGATGTAGGACAAACTCACTCGTTGTTCCTCAACTAACTTTCTGAAATTTCAATGTTTTACTATTTTATGTTAGCCGTAATATAGGTTTCAGGCACTTTGCTTGACTGTTGATCTGCACCTCATGTTTCATAAACTGACAAAGATCTCTTTCCGACAGTAAATTTATTCGTGTCTGCTGACTTCTGTAATTTATATCACTATGATAGGAGTAAAAAGATCATACATATCAAAACGAAGGAAAGAAACAGACTGAACAAAAAGTGTACAATCTCCCACTATCACTGCCATGGACCTACAGAGAGCGCCTATATACGGCAGCAGAAGAGAGACACCTAGAACCATGTTGTTGTTGTTGTTGTTGTTGTGGTGGTGGTGGTCTTCAGTCCTGCGACTGGTTACCTAGTACCATAATGCGCAAAATAGTGGAATTCATCATAAGACTCACTTCGATTAATACGTGATCTACGGTTACACTAAACGAAGAGAAGGATGTTTCATATTATTCTGTCACTAGTTTTTCATTTGTATACGTCGAAATAATCGCCAACCAGTTGTATAAAAGATATGTAGTTTCCTTAAATGGTTTCAGGCACTTAAGTGCCCTTCTTCAGAAGGCTATTCAGAAAAAATATCACAAATAATTAGGAGTTAGATAACAATATAAAATTAAGGACGATAGGTTTAAAAAAAATTTAAATTTAAAAATAAAAAATGTTACATATTTATAACTATCGCTGCTATTTAAATGTGAAAGTCTAAATGTCGCGGCTGTACTTCCTATCAGAACAACAGTTACATATACACTCCTGGAAATGGAAAAAAGAACACATTGACACCGGTGTGTCAGACCCACCATACTTGCTCCGGACACTGCGAGAGGGCTGTACAAGCAATGATCACACGCACGGCACAGCGGACACACCAGGAACCGCGGTGTTGGCCGTCGAATGGCTCTAGCTGCGCAGCATTTGTGCACCGCCGCCGTCAGTGTCAGCCAGTTTGCCGTGGCATACGGAGCTCCATCGCAGTCTTTAACACTGGTAGCATGCCGCGACAGCGTGGACGTGAACCGTATGTGCAGTTGACGGACTTTGAGCGAGGGCGTATAGTGGGCATGCGGGAGGCCGGGTGGACGTACCGCCGAATTGCTCAACACGTGGGGCGTGAGGTCTCCACAGTACATCGATGTTGTCGCCAGTGGTCGGCGGAAGGTGCACGTGCCCGTCGACCTGGGACCGGACCGCAGCGACGCACGGATGCACGCCAAGACCGTAGGATCCTACGCAGTGCCGTAGGGTACCGCACCGCCACTTCCCAGCAAATTAGGGACACTGTTGCTCCTGGGGTATCGGCGAGGACCATTCGCAACCGTCTCCATGAAGCTGGGCTACGGTCCCGCACACCGTTAGGCCGTCTTCCGCTCACGCCCCAACATCGTGCAGCCCGCCCCCAGTGGTGTCGCGACAGGCATGAACGGAGGGACGAATGGAGACATGTCGTCTTCAGCGATGAGAGTCACTTCTGCCTTGGTGCCAATGATGGTCGTATGCGCTGTTAGGAGCCTACATTTCTAAGTTGTGAAGTATTTTCAGCTCTAAGAGTTTAGCCACTTACATTGTAGGTAGTGGCTATACTTAACCATCTACAACCTACAGATCGTAATTTATTTCTGTTGAAGGTGTTTAGCGATATGTAAGCAGAAGACTATAGACATTCTATTCTTAAAGTTACAGGTGTTCCACTCTATAATAACAAGAAGTGTCTACGATTAATAAACCTTTCAACGTCAGGTAGTGAAACGTATTGCGCTTATTTCATACAACTTTTGTCAATATCGCTAGTTATAGTTACTTGACGAAGCGTATTTAGGACTTTGTACAAATATATGAACTATTATTTCACTGTAATAAAAGTATTCAACGATGTCCACTTTTCCTTTCTTCTATAGTTATTTTTGACTCTTCGTTTTAGCTTCTGACGAGGAATTGTTACTCCATTTACTGCAACTATTGCTTCTCGCCTCTTGGTGCACGTAGCGCGCTGTTTGTGCCGTCGTATTTTCCACTACCACGCTACTGACTGCTGTGCACCGCTTCAGCGATGTGTTCTAAAACTTACAGTACCATATAATTGGTATCAATGCCGCTAGTTACAACTCTTTCACTAAATGTACTTGTGACCTGCATGTAAATTGTTGTTTCACAATAATACAATTGTGCCCACGTACACTACCTGACAATTCTCAATTATTGGCTATAGAGGAAAAGAATTTCCTCTATAGTCAATAATTGAGAATTGTCTATTCACTTTCTCCAGTTAAGGTACCAGCCACATGATGCCCTTAGCACTTTGTATTTCCTGACAGGTTCCTTGATAGCATGCTGCTGACCTCATGACAGCTGTTTGGAGATTAGTTCCCAAATTTCCCAACCTCAACGCCACTTATTATTATTACCATTATCGTTAATTCCCCCTTAAGGAGAGCGCTAAAACTTAGTCCATTTCCATTGAATTTTTTTTCTGATTCTTTCTTTTTCCTGCCAAAAACTTTCATATATTCACTGTTTTTCTTCTTCTTCTCTTTTGTCCACGTCTTTCCTGTTTTCTTTGGGCGTTTGTTGAAAATTCTGTTTTCTGATTTTTTTCTCTATATTCTTTCCTGTCTGTCATGTCTTGTGCGGGGACTCTGAATTTATTGAGGTTTTCCACAATTTCCTTAATAAAGTTTGTTTTCACTGTATTAGTTGTCACTATGCTAAAAATCTTTTTGGCCAGTAACTTTTTTCGTTCGTCCTATGTATGTGTCCAAATAACTCTACCATCTTTTCGTGATGTTGTTTGTAATCGTTTCTGTCTGTTCGTACTGTTATTTTTTCGGTTTCTCTATCCAGGTCCCTCTGTCCTTTCTCAGTATTTTCCTCTCCTGTTTTTCCCTCTCCTTGGTTTAGGTTCTTCCCTTTATTACTGTTGTTTCTGAGGAATACAACGTCTATGCAAAGACAACTATAGTACAGTGTCTTAGTTTGATATTCACGGAAATACCTCTTTCATTGTGATGTTCCTTGTAGGTATGTATCTTTTTGTAGTTTTGTGATTATTTCTGCACTGGATGTCTAGTTAATCTACCCTTAGTGTTTCAAATTTTCTGCTTGTAGTATCTTTCGATACTTCGTTACCAGTGGATGACTTGTGGATTTTGTGTCCATGTACCGTGCTGCGTTTTTTCTTATGAGATTTGTGGTCTTTTTTGGTTGAAATATCATGTAGTGTCTCTAGATCTTCTTTGATTTCTTTTCTCTTATCTCTTACGATGGTTATATCGGCGGAAAAGGCGTCATTTTATGTTGACGGTCTTATCGTTATCTCTCCCCATCTTTAGCCAATTGACTCCTTTGTCTCATGTCATGATTTTTTTCTCCAAATCCAATATAAATAGAATGGGTGACAGGCCATCTCCCTGCCTCACTCTTGTCTTGATTTCGAATGTAAATTTCACTTTGGATGCTGTATTTGTTAATGATTTCCGGACTGGCTTTTTGGTCTTGTTTACAGCCTTTAATTCTTCCAGTGTGTTAAGGAGTGTTTATATATGGAGTCGTGTGTTAATACATGATCTTCCCTTTCTGAACCCTCCTTGGTATTCTGTCTGTGAATCTATCTGAGGTTCTAGTCGACAACAGGGATTTGGACAGAATTTTTTATGTCATAGGCTGTAGTGAAATCCCTCTGTAGTTATTAGGGTCTGTTTTGTCTGCGTTCCTTTGGAGGGCGTGTATTAGGGCCGATTTTCATTCTTCTGGTACATTTTTTGTTTACCAGAAGTCTTCGATAATTCTGTGTATTTTGGGTGTAATGCGTTCGTGGTCTAATTTCCAGATTCCCGGAGTCAGTCCATTCACTCAATGTGCTCTGTTGTTTTTCAATTTTTTTAAAATTAATTTCAATATATCCTTGTGTGTTGGGGGTCTGGAATCGAGGTTAGGTTATGGAATCTAGAACTGTAGATTTTGCATTGGTTTGTCAGTGTTTAGCAGTGTTCCGAGGTATTGCGCTAATATTTCAGAGCAATTTTTTAGTTTGTCTCCAGTGTTCCGTCTTGTCTTCTGAAGCTTAGGCTCGGTGGTTGATACCCTGTCACATTTTGTCTGAATGTTCTGTAAAAATTTCGTGTGCTGTTTCTACTGAAGTCCTCTTCTATGTCTTTCAGTCCGTTGTTTTCGTAATCTCTTTTCTCCCTATGGATTATTCTAGAAGTGGTCTTCTGTATCTTGTTGAATTCTTCCTATTTTTCGGATGATCTGTGAGTGTTAAATTTTCTAGGCTTTTATGTCTCTGTTACATGTCATGTTCCACCATCTGTGTTTCTTTTACTCGGTTTGCTCGGTTTACTCGGTTTGCCCCACTTTTATCGGTTCTTCCAATTTTTCTGACAATTCTGCCCAGTTGTTAGTGTCGATTTTCTTAATTTTTCTGTTATTTTGTTGTTGTTCAGTAATAGGTACTCTTAGTCTGTTCTGAAAGTTCAGTTGGTTCTCTTGATATGTCTGTTGGCTACAAATTTCGCTTTGATGTGGAGTAGGTGCTGATCGGATTAGTAAAATTATTTCCCTGTTCTTAAATTCATACTTTCTTTTGTGTTTTTCGTAAATTTCGCTTTGATGTGGAGTAGGTGCTGATCGGATTAGTAAAATTATTTCCCTGTTCTTAGATTCATAATTTCTTTTGTGTTTTTCGTAAACATCGCTTTGTAGTCTATCTGAAATTCTCCTAGGGCGTTATTGGCAGGTTTCCAAGTTTGTAACTTATTGTGTTGTTTGTGGAATTGCGTTGACGTGGTTCTGAGGTCGAAATCCTTGCCAAAGTTTATCAGGTTCTCTCCATTTTTGTTTGTCGTCTTGTGGGGCGTATGTTCCGTTGTTGTGTCTCTGAATTTTCTTTTTCTGCCTAATTGAAAACTAAAATTTCCTAAAAACATTTTCACGTGCTTCGTGGGAATTTCGTTGGTGGTATCTTCCAGAACTTCCCAGAAATCTACTATCTGTAGGTTTTTGTTGTTATAGTTATTTGTTGAGCATGTGCGTTGATTAGTATTCAGGCTTTTTCCGAGCTCGCATCGTGAGTGTTTGTATTATTTCTCATTTTGAAGTGAAATCTGTTATGGAGACCTATTCCGCAGAGTTGGAGAATTCTTCCGGGAGTGGTTATGAGTGGCTCTGTAGTTTTCCCAGTCGAAGTGGTTCTCGTCGGAAAACGGCGTTCGTTTCCTGTATTGCTAGAACTTTGATATTGAATTTATCCATACTGTCTGTCAGTTGTTTTAATTTACCTGGTTTCACTAGTGTGTTCGTGGTGGGTGTTCCCATGTAAAATTTTCTCTTAGTCTTGAGGGTTTTTGAGAATCTCTGATTCTTCTCTTTATAACGTATTTTAATTATCGATATGTTTTTATATAATACTTATTACGCTGCTTATGTGCACTTAAATGTTTGTTTATGCTTTATGACATTTATATTTAAGTACGATTTGGTTATATTGTTTTATTGTACTTTTACCACTGCCCTGAGAACAACATCAAGATATTCATGTTATCAGCTGTTTAGCTCCTGTTCTGGAATGATGTCTGCACCTGTTGGTGGGCTTCTTTGCGCCATTTTTGTACAGGCTCTATGAACCATTTATAAGCATTAAAGAGTTCTTATTGTACTAATATATTAATTATTCTGTTACTTATTGCTATAATGTTTCTTTAGATCCGCAGAAATATGCTCCATGCATATTATTATTATTGACACTCACAAATAATACAATACTCGGACATTTGTACAATTTTTTATCTTTGAATTTTAAAAAATTTGCAAACTTTTCGCTCTTAATTTTAGTACTCCTATCTAACTTCTACTTACTTGTGGTATATTTTCCTGTACAGTCTTCTGAAGAAGGACACAAAGTGCTTGAAACCGGATAAGGAAATTAAAGGTACATTTCTTCTATGCAGTTGGTTGCTGATTATTTATATTTATACAACTCCAGTTTCTGAAGAGTTTTAGCTGAAGAGTAATTCTTCAATTGTTTTACATTCTGAATTTAGTAGTTATGCGACACCCTTGAGGCTACTACGATACACCTAGTTTGGAAATGTCTGATATAGACGTTTTAGTAACTGTCAGAAGGAAATACAGGAACATATAACCGGAAACAATTAAGCTACAATTGGTAAAGAGGTTAAATTCATTTTTGACCTGTTATGGGAAGTGTAACGAAAAGCGGTGCTGGAGCTGACGAGCTACTGGTGCCAACATTATGGTAATTTGGTTTTCACAAACTGTTTGTGCATTAAATACGTATATACACTTTGTTCGTGAGTTATCAATCTTCTGATTAGTTTGATGCGACCCACCACGAATTCCTCACCTGTGCCAACTTTTGCGTCCCAGAATAGCAGTTACAGCTTACGTCCTCAGTTATTTACTGGATGTATTCCAGTCTCTGTCTTCTTCTACGGTGTTTATCCTGTGCACCTTCCTCTAGTACTCTGGAATTATTCCCTGATGTTTTAACAGGTATCCTGTCATCCTGTCATCCTGTCCCCCTGGCCTTTTCTTTTACTTGCCGATTCTCTGTTGAATCTTCTAGTACCTTACCTTAGCATTCCACCTGATTTTCAACGTTCGTCCGTGGCACCACATCTGATATGCTTCGATTCTCTTCTCTTCTGTTCAGGTTTTCCCACAGTCCATTTTTCAAATCCATACAATGTCGTTCTCGAAACGTACATTCTCAGATGTATCTTCATCGATATGATCTATGTTTCATACTGCTAGACCTCTCTCGCTCAGGATTGCCCATTTTGCCAGTTGTAGTTTGCTGTTTTAAGTAGGAGAATCCCTTAACTTTGTCTACTTCGTAATAACCATTCCGGATTTTAAGGTTCTAACTGTTCTCATTTCTGCTAATTCTCGTTATACTTCAGTCTTTCTTCGAGTTACTCTCAGTCCATATACTACACTCGATTCAACTGCTCTCGTAATTCTTTTCCGCTTTGACTATGGGTAACAGTGTCTCAGCGAATCTTGTCATCTTGAATTTTAATTCTACTCTTAAACCTCCTTTTTATTTGCGTCGTTGATTCTTCGATGCACAGATTGAACAGTAGGGGGAAATACTACACCCCTGTCTTACACTCTTTTTAATTCAAACATTTCGTTCTTGGTCTTGCACTTTAGTTGTTCCCTCCTGTTACTTGTATGTATTGTATATTATCCATCTTTCTCTATAGCGTACCCCCATTTTCCTCAGAATTTTGAACACCTTGCACCATATTACACTGTCGAACGCTTTTTCCAGGTCGACGAATCCTATGCATATGTCTAGATTTTTCTTCAGTCTTGCTTCCATTATCAATGACAGCGTATAACTGCCTGTCTGTTGCGTTTACCTTCCCCAAAGCCAAACTGATCATCAGCAAATAGATCCTCAGTTTCCTTTTCCATTGTTCTACATATTATTGATCAGCAGCTTGGATGCATGAACTGTAAAACTGGTTGCACGACAATTCTCGCCCTTGTCGGCTCTTGCTATCTTCGGAATTGTGTGGATGTTTTTCCGGAAGTCTGATGGTATATCGACAGTATCCCATATTCTACGCACCACAGAAAAAGAAAAGGTTCAGATGGCTCTGAGCACTATGGGACTTAACATATGAGGTCATCAGTCCCCTAGAACTTAGATCTAATTAAACCCTAACTAACCTAAGGACATCACACACATCCATGCCCTAGGCAGGATTCTAACCTGCGACCGTAGCAGTCGCGCAGTTCCAGACTGAAGCGCCTAGAACCGCTCGGCCACCGCAGCTGGCTAATAAATAGTCGTTCGTTGCTGCTTACCACTACAATTTTATAAAATCAGATGGAATGTTATTGATCGCTTCTGCTTTTTTTTTTTAATATTAAGTCTTCCAGGGATTTTTCAACTTCTGATTCTTCTCTTGAAGATTCAGTTTCTCCCTGTTGACTCGACTCGAGTTTCTTCTTCTATCAGGCCATCAGACGAGTTCTCCGCCTCACAACGGCCTTGATTGTATTTTCTCATCCTATCTGCTCTCTTCTCTGCATTTAACGGAAATCCCATTACACTCTTAATGTTATCGCCCTTGTTTTTAATTTCACCAAAGGTTGTTTTGACTTCTCAATCTCACCCACGGTTGTTTTGACTTCTCTGTAAGCCGAGTCAGTCGTTCCGAGAATCACTATTTAAAACTGCCTCTTTGGCAAAGGCTGCCTACACATTTTAAGGTTCGCTATATACCCTGTGTTTGCTGTTACAAACGATAATATAATTGTAATTTGCTGTTGCACCAGTGCTGTAACTATGTAAATGAATTTATTTTTCGTAGTGTGGCCTGAGGATGGTACTGCTTACCAAAACTGTTAGCCAGTGGGCAAAATAAATAGACGATTGTAGACACAAATATATACTTTCCAGGTCAGTATTGGTCGCTATTCCACCGATAATATGTCGAGAATATGCACTATGTCCTATTTATTCCATCCGTAAATGACTTTTATTGCTGTGTTCCTCAATTTACCTAAACATTTTTGTACTTCATTCTTTCGTCGATCAGCTAAAGTATTTCTTCTGTTACCCATGGTTTATTCGCGAATCTTCCTTGTATATACTTGGTTCTTTCCAACTACTGGTCATGTCCTTTTTAGAGATGTCTGTTCCTCTTTAACTGAACTGGCTACTAAACCATTTATTACAGCACTATCTACAGCATCGCAGTATCAGCGTATCTCTTCTTTCCTTAGTACTTCCGCATCCCAATTCTTTGCACATTTGCCGGCCGGAGTGCCCAAGTGGTTCTAGGCGCTACAGTCCGGAAGCGCGCGGCCGCTATGGTCGCAGGTTCGAATCCTGCCTTGGGCATGGATGTGTGTGATGTCCTTAGGTTAGTTAGGTTTAAGTAGTTCTAAGTTCTAGGGGACTGATGACCTCAGAAGTTAAGTCCTATAGTTCTCAGAGCCATTTCTCTGTGCATTGATTCTTCCTGACTAGTGTCAAATTTCAGCCAGGGTGCCTTACTGACCAATGTCTGTCTGATCATGATGTAATCTAACTTGCATCTGCTCGTATCTCCCGGCCTTTCTCACGTATACCTCCTCCTCTTGTGATTCTCGAACGGAGTATTCGTTATTACTAGCTGAAATTTGTTGCAGAACTCAGTATTTCTCCTCTCTCTCATTCCTACTACCAAGCCTATATTCTCCCGTAACCCTTTCTTTTACTACTTCGTCTGGAACAGCATTCCAGTCCCCCGTGACTATTAGATTTTCATCTCACTTTCGTGTTGAATTACCCGTTCAATATTCTCATATACTTTCTCTATCTCTTCATTTTCAGCTGCAACGACAGAATCCATCCCTGAACTGTCGTTGTCGGTTCTGATGAGAACATTCCTATCATTGAACTGTTCACAGTAACTCACTTTCTGCCCTAACTTGATATTCGTAACTAATCCTATTTCCGTTATACCATTTTCTGCTGCTGTTGATATTACCCTACACTTATCTGACCAGAAATGATTGCCTTCTTTAAATTTCACTTCCCGGACTCCCACTATATTTGGATTGAGCCTTAGCATTTCCTTTTCCAGATTTTTTAGCTTCCCTACCACAAAAACGTTTTACTTTCCGTGACACGACTCGTAGAACCTTATCTTTTCGTTGGTTATTCAATCTTTTTCTCATGGTCACCTCCCCCTTGGCAGTCGCTCCTGGAGATCCGAATCGGGAACTAGTTCGTAATGTTTTGCCAATGGGGAGATCATCACGACACTTTTTCAGTTACAGGCCAAATGTCTTGTGGTTTGACATTTCTTACTTTTAAGTAAAGTTTCGAGCTTTCTTTCATAGCTGTGCACGTTAGGTTGACCGACTGTAGCGATATTACACTTGTACTTGGTGAAATTGCTCTTGCAAATTTTAAGCCTCAACTGTGTTTCAAGTAGCCGAACAACACCATACAAGGCTGAGGCACGGAGTTGGAGTAGTCGTGTCTCGCAAATGAGCTTCACTTTAGAATGAGATTTTCACTCTGCAGCGGAGTGTGCGCTGATATGAAACTTCCTGACAGATTAAAACTGTGTGCTGGACCGAGACTCGAACTCGGGACCTTCGCCTTTCGCAGGCAAGTGCTCTACCAACTAAGCTACCCAAATACGACTCACGCCCCGTCCTCACAGCTTTACTTCTGCCAGTACCTCGTCTCCTACCTTCCAAACTTTTCAGAAGCTGTCCTGCGAACCTTGTAGAACTAGCACTCCTGAAAGAAAGGAGAGCACTTACCTGCAAAAGGCAAAGGTCCCGAGTTCGAGTCTCGGTCCGGTACACAGTTTTAATCTGCTAGGAAGTTTCAGTTCCATTTTTGTTAAACATAGGTGAGGACGTTTGCAACAGTACATAAAATGAGCGAGCGTCCTTCCTGTTATGGCGTAAAGTCAAGCGCCGGCACGCCATTCGGGAACGATGGAGAAGAGACGGCTGTGAGGAGACGTCAGCCAATCGCACGCTGACCGACCCCTCCGGGACAATAACGGCGGCAGCAGCGGTCCCTATGTGAAGAGGACGTAAGCGCCGTGACCACCTGGCGACGCCCCAATTGAATAGCAGCTTCAAGATTAGCGAGTTCTATAGCAGCATCGACACTAGTTACTTTGCTTGTATTATGTATGTAGCACAGACTTGGAACTGTTTATACTGAAGAAGCTAGATTATTTCGTATGTCGTCCTTTGTTTGCGACACATGTGAAATTGCCAAGTTAAGCACTGTCTCTTTCCATTTTGTAATAAAACACATTAATACGATTTGTCTGAATTGTTTGCGTAGCGCACCGAGTAGGCAGGTTTCTTAGCCACCTCATATTTGACAACGAGCATGGACACGTAATACTCCCTTCTTTCTTTTCTCTAGCGAAAGGCCAGCTCAAGAGGCCACATACGCCATGTTTACACCTCCGAGAATCGATATGATGTGTGCGCAATATCACTTCACTTACTGGAGGCAGCCGTCAGTGTATGTGCTCGCTATTATTGACCGGTATTATTGACCGTGCAGAGGCAGCTTTTGGCCACGCACCTGTTGTCCCGTATTCGGCGACTACTTGGAACTGTCGACCGAGTGAAGCCGAGCCGCGTGCACAGGGTAGTTTACGGCGTGATTGTAGTTTCTGTTAGTGCTGTGCCAGAGGACTCTTTCAGAATATGCTCTGCTCTGCCGAACTTAAGGGCGAGATAAATCCAGCACGGTAACATGTTAATCACTGGGTGGAAATAAATAAAAGAGTAGCAGAAACTTACCAGAGGTCCCCAAAAGTCGTATACTGAATTCTGGACGGCACATTGCTTGAGGTCAGAGTGACTATATTCCGTCTCCCCTCACGCGAGTGGGAAGTCTTCGATGGCTCACCTGAAGATGGCTGGCAAGTGCCCAGTCGAAACATCACAGTATGTATTAAACGACGACCTTTTGCAAGCCCGAAATTTGTTTGAACAAAAAAAGAGTCAGCGCATCTAACTGCCATGCAGCAGGCTCCGGGTCGATTCCCTGCCGGGTTACAGATTTCCTCCGCTCGGGGACTGTTGTGTTGTTCTCATCATCCTTTGATCATCATCAACATGGGAGTCACTCAGTGTGGCGTAAATTGAAAAGACTTCCAACTAGGCGGCCGAAATTCCCCATGTGACGACTCCCAGCCATCAACGCCATACGATCATTTCATTTAATTTTTCCAGCATAACTCAACCACGCAACATGAGGAATTTGAAGGAACGAGAAAGTATAGTGTGGTGCGTCGATCAGCCAATAAATAAAATGGTTCAAATGACTCTGAGCACTATGGGACTTAACTTCGGAGGACATCAGTCCCCTAGAACTTAGAACTACTTAAACCTAACTAACCTAAGGGCATCATACACATCCATGCCCGAGGCAGGATTCGAACCTGCGACCGTAGTGATCGCGCGGTTCCAGACTGTAGCGCCAGAACCGCTCGGCTACCCCGACCGGCAATCAGTCAACAGTTAAGGTGCATTGTGGTGGTGTTCTACATTACAACGTGACCCGGACTCAACACAGGCAAGAAACATCGGGAAACTGGAAGAAGGATGAAGTGCGACGAGCGTTGCTCAGTTGTTTGGTATTGCTCACAGCATTGTTTAAAGTGCACGGGTACCATTGCGAGCCACAGGCACTATTGCCGGAAGGAGAGGGCAACAGATGACCGCTGCATTGTGCCACATCAAACAGTGGGTGCAATTGCAGCCATATTTAACGGGACTGAAAGGCATCCAGTCTCATCCTCCACAGTGACTTGGCGACTGAATGGGGGTGGTTTCTGTGTCCGACGATCAACAGTTTAATCTCGGTTGAATCAGGGTGGTGGCTGAACAGCGACAAATTCAGAATATTGATTTCCCAATACAAATGAACTGCATATAAGAAGGTGCTCCTGTCTCCAGATTATCTGTACTTGAAGTACCAGAAGACCGCCTAACAGAGTGCGAGTGTAGTGTGGTGTTCTGAATTTCGCACAACATATGTCAGTTGTCGTAGGCGAGAGGTACAAAAATCTTTGATTTCTAATAATTTATTTCTTTAAATTTACTAAAATTACTTAAGCGTTACTCTGATTACTTATTAGTTTGTAGTAGATTTTCAACCGGAGATCTGAAATCAGGTTACGATACTTCTCCTGTTCATGAACAATGGTTTCAATGTTATCAACCTCTGTAGACTAAAAACACTACTGTTTTGGTGGATAGGAACACTAATTTAAGGCTTAGATATGGATAACATATTTGTTATTTTATTTTTTGCTTTTCTCTCCCAGATGGGTAATGAGAAAGGTGTTTGGACGGAAGGTAGATTTATTTGCTGCACAGAGTCATTTATGTTAAAATCAATGTTGTTTAGTTCATTAACAGAAGTGCAGTTCCCATGTATGATTGTGTGAGTGATTACCGTATTTACTACGACGGTAGGTTATTGTGTGATTCAGTGATACAGTGCCAACGGCCTTGCCGCTGTGGTAACACCGGTTCCCGTCAGATCACCGAAGTTAAGCGCTGTCGGGCTGGGCTAGCACTTGGATGGGTGATCATCCGGTCTGCCAGGCGCTGTTGGCAAGCGGGGTGCACTCAGCTCATATGAGTCAAACTAGGGAGCTACTTGATTGACAAGTAGAGGCTCCCGTCTCGGAAACTGACATACGGCCTGGAGAGCGTGTGTTGACCACATACCCCTCCATATTCGCATCCAGTGACGCCTGTGGACTGACGATCACACGGCGGCCGTTCGGCCCCTTTGGGCCTTCATGGCCTGTTCGGGAGGAGCGAGAGAGAGAGAGAGAGTGCTGCAGTATATTACTTGTACATCAATAGGAAACCTATGTCAGTCTATCTGTTATCGCTAATGTTTTGTTCCTTACTAATGTCAAGTCGTCATATCGTGCACGTAAAATGAATTAAATGAATTATTACCGCGTGTACTTAAGTTTTATTATAACAGCGTTTGGGTAATCCGATGCTCACGTCATATTTTTAATAAAGCAGGTTAATTAAATAGTACGTATGGCGATTCCGTTATAGACAATAATATGATTTCCAAAAATCTGGTCCCAAGGGAAGAAGTTGCTCTGCAAACACAGAAAAGCGTTTGCATGTTGCTCGGTCACGACCCTCATACCCAATCAAGGTTTTCTTCACCGCTAATTATTGGACAGGCGGAAAGATTGCTCACAATGGAGTTCGTTTACTGTTTGCCATCTTAATAAAATTGGAATCTGGAATGTCACCTCAGATATACACTGCTAGGCATGAAGGAGACGAGCAAGAAACGTCAAAGTGGCGTGAAGTGTACAAAGTCCTTGGCTAGGGAAATAATTAAGATTTCAGCACAACTTCACAAGACAGTTGGGAGTAATCCCATCTACGCTCTTTGTAAACATAGATGACAAAAGTCATGGGACAGAGACGTGCACGTATACAGACGGCAGTATTATCACATACATATGGTGCGTTGGCGGAACTGCCATTTGTAATAAGGTGATTCATGTGAAAAGGTTTCCGACGTGATTATGGTCGCAGAACGGGATTTAACGAACTTTAGATGCAGGATGGTAGCTGGAGCTAGACGCTTAGGATATTCCATTCCAGAAGTCGTTGGGCAGTTCAAACATTCCGAGACCCACAGTATCAATAGTGTGCTCAGAATACCAAATTTCGGGCATTACCTTTAACAGTGGACAACGCAGCGACCGACGGCCTTCACCTAAGGACCGACAGCAGCGGTGTTTGCGTAGAGTTGTCAGTGCTAGCAGACAAGCAACTCTGCGAGCAATAACCGCAGAAATCAATGTGCCCTGACCTATCAGTTAGGACAATTCGGCGAAATTTGGCTTTCATAGGTTTTGGCAGCAGATGGCCGACGCAAGCGCCTTTGCCACCATTACATTATCTGGAGCGTCTCTCCTGGGCTCTAGACCATATCGGTGGGACCAGGGCTGTTCAAGGTACCCCTCTACGGAGCGGCGTGATTCCGACGTTTGACCAGGCTCCGTCGGAGCTCTGTGATTGGGAGCTGGGAGCATGTGACTGTTCGCCTGCCAGTGACACCCAAGCGGCGCTGCGCGAAGGTAGCTCATTCTCCTTTTGTGGAAAACAGTAGTGTTGTAAATAGAAGACAGCATTTGAAATCGTTTGGTCACAAGGAAATGGATACTCTGGTGTGCAGTTGGGGGGATATGGATACCAAAGGAACCGTAAATTGAACCGCAATACTAATCAAGTATGTTGAACATTTAATGAAGATGCTTATTCCAATAGTCTCAATGCCAAAAATATTTTCGTTTTCGAGAAAACACTTCCAGTAAATGAAGTAGGACAAAACGAATGTAAATACGCACTAAATATGGAACTTAATGAATGATGCAAATTGAAAGGCAAAACTAGGAAATACACAACAAAGAAAATATAAGAAATTAATCTACCTTCTGGCAGATTAAAACTGTGTGCCCGACCGAGACTCGAACTCGGGAGCCTTGCCTTTCGCGGGCAAGTGCTCTACCATCTGAGCTACCGAAGCACGACTCACGCCCGGTACTCACAGCCTTACTTCTGCCAGTATCCGTCTCCTACCTTCCAAACTTTACAGAAGCTCTCCTTCGAACCTTGCAGAACGAGCACTCCTGAAAGAAAGGATATTGCGGAGACATGGCTTAGCCACAGCATGGGGGATGTTTCCAGAATGAGATTTTCACTCTGCAGCGGAGTGTGCGCTGATATGAAACTTCCTGGCAGATTAAAACTGTGTGCCCGACCGAGACTCGAACTCGGGACCCTTGCCTTTCGCGGGCAGAAGTACGGCTGTGAGTAGCGGTCCTGAGTCGTGCTTCGGTAGCTCAGATGGTAGAGCACTTGCCCGTGAAAGGCAAGGGTCCCGACGTCGAGTCTCGGTCGGGCACACAGTTTTAATCTGCCAGGAAATTTCATATCAGCGCACAGTCCACTGCAGAGTGAAAATCTCATTCTGTAATCTACCTCCATTTTCTATTGCTGCTTTCTACATTTATTTACTTTTTTTTGACGTAAGGGCTTCAATGTTGCGACTGATTGATTTAGTATAGCTGTCTGAAAACACATTTCAGATAATAATCTGATGTGGAGCACCTTACTCTTGTTTTAGACAGTTCCATTAGGAAAAAGAACTGCTCAAAACTGTAGGTTGATCCGAGAAGGCGAAGCATCCGTGCTGCGTGCCTATGAAGTTTCGGGTAACGCTTCTGTTACAAATGTTTGTACAAGTCGCATAAAGTTTTTCAGCTCTGATATCTATCTTTCAATTCGGAATCGCACTGAATATCTGTGATATTCATTTGCAGAGAGAGCTTTACAGAATCGACCTTCACAGAGTACGGAATAACAAAAATTGTTGAATCTATTTGCAAGTGTCTAATATCAGTGACTCTTATTTCAAATTCACTAGGTGATTTTTTTAAAAGGCCTGTATACTTTCTAAAATCAGCAAGAATGGTAACATTCGTGAATGCTGACTGTTTCGGAAAGTAAGAAACGTTTCTAGCCTCTAGCTGCCTTTCCCAGAGCGACAGTTTCATCTATAATGCCTGTATTTTGTCACAGAGATGGATAATGAGAATATCCTTCCCTTGAAGAGACACACGCACGTTCCGCGGTCGCATTGTTACATCAGTTATGAAGGCTAAATCGCAAATCCATCAATCATCCGACACTTCAGTAACACTTTCTCCCTTCGTTTCCGTGAATAATGATATTTCTTGGCGCAGTTACACGAAACGCTCCAAAACTTTAGCATGACTGAGCCACCGAACCTCATGGTGAAGAGGTATATCTCCGTACTCACAACCGGCATCGTCCAGAAGCGCAATGAACAAGCAATAATTGAATCCTTTTGCTCGAGTAGAATTAGTGATTTTTACAGACAAGCTCATTACATTATTCACTTTTACGCTTTTGGAACATAAATGTTGTTGATGAAACAGGCAATGCATAAGGATAATCAGGAGATCATGATTCTTCATTTTTCTCTGTTTGCGCCCTACTAAGCCACTGATTTCTCCAGTCATAGCTGGAGTACCGCCTGTTACAACGGAAGTTAATAATTTCCACCGCAGACCAAACTTCTACATAACTGCTTCAAGTGCACTGAACATATCTTGACCTGTTGTTGTGTCCTTCAAAAGGGTGAGATGTCACTTCTCCCCTCAAACTTGCAGCATCTTGTTTACTGTGCTAATGAAAATTACCAGCTGTGCCGTGTCTGAGAAGTCAAGAGAGTCATCCAGAGACTAAGAGAATAGAACACTGTCTTTAATATTCACCATCATCTGAGCTTCAATCCTTCTGCTAAATCTTCAGTTCGGCACGGTACAGTGGCTCGAAAAACGTGACACTGACTGTAGCTGCGGAAGCAGCTGTGGACGCAGTTCTTCCGTCACTATTACAATGCAAACTTTAATCAATTCTCCTCCCGCAAATGGCTTCAAGTGCACAGCTATCAGATGAGAAATTCTGTACCTAATTATCACAGGAGAGCCTCTTTCAGAACGATCAACGTCTTGCAAATAATACGAAATATTTTTATCAGATAATATCAGCAGCATGAGCTCTCAAATCTGAAATTGGAATTGTTGAAATGGAGTAATTTTCTATTATCTTTCCATTGCCGATATGTAACAATCAGAAGTTAGTATTAAGAGGTAACTTATTTCATTTGAAAATCTAACATTCAGCTCAAAGATTATTGCCTTTCGTTCACCGTCGACATTCACTCTTCCGCGTTATTTATGGCACAATTTCTTTATCAGGTTTAATACTTTGGTGGACACAGTAGACATTTCACACGGCCATTCTGTTCATTAAACGTGTGGACCCTGCCAGGCAGCATTAAACCAGGTGGTGCTGAGGGCCTGCTGTTAGAGCTGCCAGCTGTTGCTCCTACGCCTAAACGCACTGACGTTTGGGGCTGGCAGCCGACCAGGCACGCGCTCTGCTCTTTCCGTCGCTCTCGCCTGTCGCTCTGTTTACCTCTCGCGGCTCCGTGCTCCCGATCTTTTTTGCTGAACGGCCCTTCATTGGACCGTAGACGCGTCTAAGACCGTGGTCTGGGCAGACGAGTCCTGATGGTGTTGGTAAGAAATGATGGTAGGGTTCGAGTGTGGCACAGACCCCACGAAGTCATGGACTTGGATCCTTGGCTTCGTGGGGTCAACATGGTACTGTGCAAGCTGGTGACAGCTGTGTTTACATGGAAGAGATTGGTGCTCTGGTAAAACTGAACTGGGTGTTGACTGGAAATGGTTCAGTCTGGCTACTTGGAGACCATTTTCAGCCTTTCATGGACGTTATGTTCCTAAACGATGGAATTTTTGTGGCTAACAATGCGCTATGTCGTCGGACCACCGCTCTTCACGGTTGGACGAAAGAACATTTCGAGAAAATGATCTGGCCACTTAGATCGTCCGACGTGAATCCAATCGAACATTTATGGGACATAATCAAGATGTCAGTTCCTACACAATATCTTGCATTGGCAACACTTTCGCCATTATGATTTGTTGAGTCCATGCATCTTCGAGTTGCTGTACTAAGCTGGGTTAGAGGAGGTCTGACAGTATATTAGGAGATATCCCATGACTTCTGTCTCCTCAAAGTATAAGGAGACATTAAGCACGAAAGTTCTCATTCATTCATCACATTTGATTGTATTTTTGTGAAGAAATCATTTATGCCTCGTGTTAGAAGGACAAACATCTACTAGCCAAGTATCAGAACTCAACAGTGGAAGGATGGTAGGCTATCTAGACTGTGCTTGTATTGATTCGGATCCCGCATTTGCGTTGCAAATACGTAACCAGTAAGTTTGGAAAGGCAATAAACAATGCCACACAGGATCCCACAGGCCCCACGCGAGTAGTACTCGAGAGGAAAGACCTGTTGTTTGCATGACCGTGCTGGATCCTACAACCACATCACTTCACTTGATGTAGGAAATGGTCTTGTTCTCAGAAAGGCAAACAGCCACATCGGCAATGCGATGACGCCTCGAACACCATCGACTGTCAACTAGGAGGCTGTTGTTGCGGCTTCCCCTGACGCGGCAGCAGAGACAGGCGTGCTGGAAGCGGTGAACATAGGAGTGGCACCAATTTTTTTTTTTTCAGGCGAGCCCCAGTTGTGCATGCAACGTCATGATGGATGTATCCTTGTGGTCATAATACAAGGAGAACAATCACTGCCATATTGCATTCATCGGCATCATATTGGTCCAGCGACTGGCGTCTTATTGTGGGGTGCCATTCAGTACTCTACACTATAAAATCTGATCCGCATAATTGACAGCTTGGACACTGAGCCGTGGCGGGACTGGTGCCTGGGCTGTCTTTGGTGAGGCACTATCGATTCCCTCTGGCAGAAGTTTGTTTTTGGAGCCTGGGCCGGCTCAGGATATAGCGGGCAGTTCCGAGTGGAAGCGGGAGAAGAACTTTGGGCACGGCACGCGGAAGTGCTCGGATTAGCGAGTCGTTGGAGAGACGACAGCGGGCACGGTGTGCCTGACTACGGGCGGCAGTGAGCGGTCGATCGTACTGGGGTCAGTAACAACGGAACGGAGCTGTGGCTTCTTGGCAACCTCGTGAAGCTATGCATGTGCTCGCTTCCGTGAAGCAACACGCTGTTGCTATCGGAATAAGCAACGTCTGGTGTCTTCGGCACATCGATCCAGCAGCTGGCATAAAGTTAAGTAATACAGGTCCTACCAATAATTAGTGAAATATAGTGAGTGCTCTTGAGGCAGCAAAGCGTTGTAAGGACTGTGATGTGATATTTCATGCCTCTTAAAAAGTGTGTGCTTCGCTCCTTAATAGTATTGTTCTTACTTCAGCTGGCAATTGTCTAAAACATCGATACTTGTGCGCAGCCTTACCCAACGATCTACACTCCTGGAAATGGAAAAAAGAACACACTGACACCGGTGTGTCAGACCCACCATACTTGCTCCGGACACTGCGAGAGGGCTGTACAAGCAATGATCACACGCACGGCACAGCGGACACACCAGGAACCGCGGTGTTGGCCGTCGAATGGCGCTAGCTGCGCAGCATTTGTGCACCGCCGCCGTCAGTGTCAGCCAGTTTGCCGTGGCGTACGGAGCTCCATCGCAGTCTTTAACACTGGTAGCATGCCGCGACAGCGTGGACGTGAACCGTATGTGCAGTTGACGGACTTTGAGCGAGGGCGTATAGTGGGCATGCGGCAAGCCGGGTGGACGTACCGCCGAATTGCTCAACACGTGGGGCGTGAGGTCTCCACAGTACATCGATGTTGTCGCCAGTGGTCGGCGGAAGGTGCACGTGCCCGTCGACCTGGGACCGGACCGCAGCGACGCACAGATGCACGCCAAGACCGTAGGATCCTACGCAGTGCCGTAGGGGACCGCACCGCCACTTCCCAGCAAATTAGGGACACTGTTGCTCCTGGGGTATCGGCGAGGACCATTCGCAACCGTCTCCATGAAGCTGGGCTACGGTCCCGCACACCGTTAGGCCGTCTTCCGCTCACGCCCCAACATCGTGCAGCCCGCCTCCAGTGGTGTCGCGACAGGCGTGAATGGAGGGACGAATGGAGACGTGTCGTCTTCAGCGATGAGAGTCGCTTCTGCCTTGGTGCCAATGATGGTCGTATGCGTGTTTAGCGCCGTGCAGGTGAGCGCCACAATCAGGACTGCATAAGACCGAGGCACACAGGGCCAACACCCGGCATCATGGTGTGGGGAGCGATCTCCTACACTGGCCGTACACCTCTGGTGGTCGTCGAGGGGACACTGAATAGTGCAGGGTACATCCAAACCGTCATCGAACCCATCGTTCTACCATTCCTAGACCGGCAAGGGAACTTGTTGTTCCAACAGGACAATGCACGTCCGCATGTATCCCGTGCCACCCAACGTGCTCTAGAAGGTGTGAGTCAACTACCCTGGCCAGCAAGATCTCCGGATCTGTCCCCCATTGAGTATGTTTCGGACTGGATGAAGCGTCGTCTCACGCGGTCTGCACGTCCAGCACGAACGCTGGTCCAACTGAGGCGCCAGGTGGAAATGGCATGGCAAGCCGTTCCACACGACTGCATCCTGCATCTCTACGATCGTCTCCATGGGAGAATAGCAGCCTGCATTGCTGCGAAAGGTGGATATACACTGTACTAGTGCCGACATTGTGCATGCTCTGTTGCCTGTGTCTATGTGCCTGTGGTTCTGTCAGTGTGATCATGTGATGTATCTGACCCCAGGAATGTGTCAATAAAGTTTCCCCTTCCTGGGACAATGAATTCACGGTGTTCTTATTTCAATTTCCAGGAGTGTATATTCCGTGTCTAAAGATTGCCGTGTGGTACCTTACAGGTCTACATAAGGTGCTCCATGTGATGCTTGGGTTTTAATGAGCCAGTTCCGTTTGCATCATTCGTGTACGTGGTTCTGCTTAAAGGAATGAAATAAGTTTTATTATTGTCAATTTTATCGAAGTAGTTTTCTGTATAAGTTTGAGTATTAAAGTGAAGGAAGGGTTGTTTGGTTTCCTGTTGTCGCTTCTGATTTATGTTTCGGAGATCGGAAGCAGTGGGCCACCGAAGTGCAGAGCCTCCCCCTTTAAATTACTAGCGGGCGTTCGGGCGGTGGACTTCGCCTGAGCTCGCGTGTGCTGTTTGGTTCCGATATCGGTGTTCTGAGCGGGGTGGAAGTGCAAGCGGTGTCCACATCTCAATTCGAAGACAAGTACTCAGTCGCCTCCATAGTTCGTGGCCAAGTCGTGGCCTCACAATCTCGGGCCTCAGTTATTGTACAAGCTGCAGTTTTCTAAAACTTGTGGTGGCTCTGCAAGGTTGCCCAGGTTAAATGTTTTGAATATTTGTCTTAAGAATGTTGAGGGATTTCTAGAAGAATGTGTCTTAATTGAAACCGTTTTCTAAAATTGTAGTGCAATTCAGCTTTAGTGGCGCATGTCAGTTTTGATGGGGGAGTATCCTGGTTGTTAGTGATCAAACTCTCCATAACCTTCTAAATTTGTTTGTTAAATATCTCGCCCAGGAGGTTCGGTTTTCAATCTATGTGTAAATAATTGATTTCCTGGTTATTTTATGTAAATCTTACTTTAAATGAAGTACTTGGCCCCAGTGGCGGTTTTTTTAAATGTTTGCAAAGAGATAAATTAGCTTGTGGTTTCATATAACAAGCCGTTTGTAAAATTGGCCTGAGTGGCGGGTTTTTAAATTTTTTTCAAGAGATAAATTCATTTGTGGTTTTATGTAACAATCGGTTTGTAAAATTTGCCTGAATGGCGTTTCTTGAAGAAATTATCTAATTCATGATTGTAATTCTCTTAATGATTTATGATGCAAATAAATATGTTGAAATGAAATGGTGGCTGTATGGGTTAAGTCCTTCCACTCTCTTTATATTAAAGGTTAATTGCAGTTCCAAAGAGAAATAACGTTCCAGACACGCGTCGCGTTTGTGGTGGGCTAAGGTCTGTGGCTGCATCCTATCTATGCAGTCCCCGTTGTGAGTTAACGACCATTACGGTCTCATTTAAATACATGGCCGAAAGAGGCAGCCTACAGGAATTGTGAAACGAACCCTGTCGTCCAGGACCGAGTGCCACAAAGGGCGCAGAATCACCACGAGATGGGGAAACTCACAGTCGTTTATTTTGCTATTGAGGCCTAAGCGCTGCAGTGTGCGAGTGAGACAGACGAGAACCTACGTCATACGGGAACCCCATAGAAACCGTTTGTGGTTCAGGAGACGTAGCATTGTTAAATATAGTGAACCTAAGATCGGCCATAAAGGGAAACATTTATGAAAACTATTTAATTCTGTAATAAGTCGGGGAATGAAGCCACAGTAATTTTAATCTGCCATCCTCCATAAATTTTCATAGTGATCCCAATAAAACCTGAATATTGATCATATTTATAATAGTTTAGGATTCGAGTTAGGTAGAGCAGCAATCAGTCGTGGAATTAAGTTGCTTTAATATGACATTTATAGTCACAACGCAGATCAGATTTCGACCTGTGACAGGTCATTATCAATGCAGTGCGGAATTGTAGCACTTGTTCGTGCTCAAGTTAATGCTTACACAGTTCAACCAACTGCTACAATTCCACACTGCATTGATAATGACCTGACACAGGCCGAAATCTAATCTGCGTTGTGACTATAAATGTCATATTAAAGCAACTTAATTCCACGATTGATTGGTGCTCTATCTAACCCAATATAACCACAGTCGTTACGTGTACCCACCCCATGGAGGGCAACCTGAGTTTAGGATTTACTGTTAAAGTGAAATTAACAAGTTTTGTAACAAAGACCTGAATACTCAAATCTGAACGCTTTGGTCGATCTTAACGATCGACATTTTGTATAGAAGCGCATCATTAAAACGACAAACGTTGTAAATATCAACTCTGTAACATTATTTGTTTAAAAGATATAGTATATTTAAATTATCAGTATTTTCAGTTAAGTCTTAGACCATCATTACCTCCACACAAAACACATTGAACGATGACAGCATGAGACCTTATTGAATCATTAGGTAATAGAATATTTGTTGTAAGGTTTAGTGCATAACAGTTACTTTTGTACTTTATCTATTTATGAGAAAGCACACTGGTGTAAAGCTACTGTCCGTGACATTCAAAGTTAAGAGGCCAATAGTATTGGTTTTTGGTAAAAGAATTTAACGTTTATTATGTAGAATGTGAAAGTGGTCAAACTTTCATTATTTAAATATTTTAAAATGTAAAATAATGTAGAATAAACTGTAGCTAATCAGACGGACGGCTTCAGGAAATCGAACTGCCCCAGTCAGTCCAGCGAGGATATTCGGCGCGCGGGAAACGCGGCTGGGGACGAGCAGACGGTCGGTCTTTTGGTAGCTAGAAAGTGAAACGACTTAGAAAATTTCGCGTTGTGTGGTACCACGGGACTTAGTGTCTGAGCGGTAAGCAGACGAGCGCCTGGTGTGGACTTCACGAAGATAACGAGGTGGAATATTAGACTTGTATTTCGCGATGAGACTGTGAATCATCGAACTGTGTCAAATGGATAAGCGCTCGAGTGTAATAGCAGTTCTAAATACAACCACTTTCGCTGTGAGTTTGCTTTCTGAATAAACATTATTCGAACCAAATCTCAGCTGTGTCGCCTACATCATTTATGGGTCGTTAATTTAGTTCCCGACATTACTATTACTGTTATTATATGTTATATTAACTTTGTATTTCGCAAACTTGCTATCAGTCAGACAATTTAAGCAAAGGGTCAGAAACGTCTATGCGACACATGCAGTTCAACCCCTAGACGAGTCTGAGCCTAGACATTTCGACGAAGAGGAACCGCATATGAGCCCCAACATCTTTGGGTTGTTAGCTCGCACCGTGACAGTATCTTTCGACAATGTAATGAATGACCGCATGTTGCCCATGCTGTCGTCTGCTACCTCGATACGAAGGGTGGTAAACTAATGCTTTGGAGCGGCTACTGAACGACAACACTAGAGGCGAAACTTGACGTCTTTTAAAAGAGTTCCAGCTAGTGTGCAGCACCACGATTGCAAACTCTGTCAGCCGCTGAAAGTACACTACTGTCCATTAAAACTGCTACACCACTAAGATAACGTTCTACTGACGCGACATTTAACCGACAGGAAGAAAATGCTGTGATATGCAAATGATTAGCTTTTCAGAGTGTAAGGTGTCAGGCAAATCCAACACCTTCCATGAAAACCATGACATGATAAGCAAATCCAGTAGTATGTCACATAGCTCCGAATAAGTCGTGACATTAAATTAACCAAAGTAATATGAGTATCGAATGAGCAAATGGAATTCCACAGACTAACACAAGAATGCCTAAATGCATGTCATACCTTCCCACCGTGAGGCAGACGCAGTTCCGAGGGGAGAAACGAGAAGAGAAGCCGAGAGCAGAACCGTGTTAAGCTAGAAGGCCCTACCATAAGGGACGGACCTACCATAAGGGACGTCGCCAGCTAACCACTAGGGCCACACAACCCGCACGTTTTAGCGTGAGACTGTTTCGTGTCTCTGTTACGTCAAGGACCACCCCCCAGCCCATGTAAAAAGCTATAGCCCTCCAGAAAAACAGTATAGATCTTACGATAACACAAAAAGGGCCACTACCACCCGCAAGCTTTAGCGTGAGACTTTTTCGCATGTCTGTTACATTAGGACCACCCTCCAGCCCATGTTAAAAGATAGAGCCCTCCAGAAGAACAGTATAGATCTTACGATAACGCTAAAAGGACCACACCAGCTGCTGGTTTTAGCGTGAGACTTTTTCGCGTCTCTGTTACGTTGCAAACTTTAAAAACATTGCCCCACCACGAAAAGTATAACGTTTCTCATTGGATAGACAGAATTTTTGTAGGCGGAGCTTAAGGTTAACATTGAGACCCTGATTGGTCAGATGAAAACACAGCCAGATAGTTTTTTTTAAACCAACTTCGGTAAATGAAAGTAAGGAGAAGTTAGGTGAAGAGTTAGTTCCGAGACGGCGAGCTGGATGGCTGCTGCGCCAGCCGCTGCACCCCTGACGAACATCGACAAGGTAATGAACGAACGCGATGCCGCATAACAGCACATAAAGCTTCACTCAGAACTGCAGAAGTCTCATCTGTTACACCCTCTTTTTGCGTAATACTAGTGTCGATCGTCAATTAAAGCTCATGGTGTTCACATTTGCCACTTGAAGTAAAAATCTGAAACGCGATGATTTTTCTGTTATATAGTTACTGAAAAGCCACATGAGCCACTGTAATTTACGACAAGTTAGATAAGTAATTAAAGATAATTGAGGGTCACTGTAGACCATTTTGATAGTTTGCTCTTTTGTGAAACTTAATTTAAACCTAGATTATAGATGTGATATGGCATAGGTCATCCTTCGATCCATTGTAGAACTTGGAAACCCATTCAGGGAATATTCGTTCACATTTTTGTTGAACGCAGTTGGTTTTTACCATCCTGTATTAAAGCATTTCCTATTATCAATAGTGCAATTTATAAACGATGTTTTGTGAGTAGAATAAAATTTCCAATGGTGAACGTAACTGCTTTTACGACGTTATTTTACCAGCTAACTAAAAATAGGAAAGCCTTGAACCCCTTCCACTACATTTAGTTAGTATTAAGGTTCTTTTACAGGGAGTGCAGTGGAGCTGACGCTGAAATCATTAAGTATTTGGTTATATCATCACTAGTCTCACTGAACTCTTTTGAATTCTACATGTCATGTGTGGTCTGGCGTCTCCTTACCAGCAACAGGTCCCAAATTCAAACTAGTCAATTCCCTAAAAAACATGCTCAGAGCATCGTTGCGCGAAAGTGGTAGGGAGACACGATATAGAAAGAACAAACATACAACACCATGAATGTTTAGAAAATGGCGACCCTGCCAGGATGGTAAAATACCATGATTGAAGGTCGACCACATGCCTAATTTGGTCAGAAAAATACCCACTGAAAAATTTTCGTAGTAAAAATTTTTTTCTTAAGTTATACATAGTCGAAAACAGTAGGTGCAGCGATAGATAGGAAGGAAGGATTCAATAAAACCGAGACATTCTAGCAGAGACAATAGCATAATTAAGTTAGAATTTTGAAAATTGTTAGAATTAAGTTTTCTCTCCAATGCAGGCGCACAGGTGGCGGGTACATCGTTGACAAGTTGGTTCTGGCGTCTCCTTGCCAGCTACAGGTACCAGGTTCAAACTAGTCAATTCCCTAAAAAACATGCTCAGAGCGTCGTTGCGTGGAAGTGGTAGGGAGACACTATATAGAACAAACAGTCACCACCATGAATGTTTAGAAGAGCATTCACACAAGGTTGGCGCCAGTGGCGACACCTACAATGTGCTGCCACGAGGAAAGCTCCCTACAGATTTCTCATACACAAACAGCAGTTGTCCAGCGTTGCCTGGTGAAACGTTGTTGTGATGCCTCGTGTAAGGAGGAGAAATGCGTAAGGAGAAATGCGTACCATCACGTTTCCGACTTTGATAAAGGTCGGATCGTAGTCTATCGCGATTGCGGTTTATCGTATCGCGACATTGCTGCTCATGTTGGTCGAGATCCAATGACTGTTAGCAGAATATGGAATCAGTGGGTTCAGGAGAGTAATGCGGAACACCGTGATGGATCCTAACGGCCTCATATCACTAGCAGTCTAGATGACAGGCATCTTATCCGCATGGCCGTAACGGATCGTGCAGCCACGTCTCGATCCCTGAGTCAACAGATGGAGACATTTGCAAGACAACAGCCATCTGCACGAACACCTCGACGACGTTTGCAGCAGCATGGACTATCAGCTCGGAGACCATGGCTGCGGTTACCCTTGACGGTGCATCACAGATAGGAGCGCCTGTGATGGTGTACTCAACGACGAACCTGGGTGCACGAATGGGAAAACGTCATTTTTTCGGATGAATCCAGGTTCTGTTTACAGCATCATGACTGTCGCATCCGTGTTTGGCGACATTGCGGTGAACGCACATTGGAAGCGTATATTCGTCATCACCATACTGGCGTATCACCCGGCGTGACGGTATGGGGTGCCATTGGTTACAAATCTCGATCACCTCATGTTCGCATGACGTCACTTTGAACAGTAGACGTTACATTTCAGATGTGTTACGACCCGTGGCTGTACCCTTCGTTCGATCCCTGTGAAACCCTACATTTCAGCAATATAATGCACTACCGCTTGTTGCAGGTCCTGTACGGGCCTTTCTGGATACAGAAAATGTTTGACTGCTCCCTGGCCAGCACATTCTCCAGATCTCTCACCAATTGAAAACGTCAATGGTGGCCGAGCAACTAGCTCGTCACAATACGCCAGTTAGTACTCTTGATAAACTGTGGTATAGTGTTGAAGCTGCATGGGCAGCTGTACCTGTACACGCCATCCAAGCTCTGTTTGACTCAATACCCAGGCGTATCAAGTCCATTATTAAGGCCCGAGGTGGTTGTTCTGGGTACTGATTTCACAGGATCTATGGAGCCAAATTGTGTGAAAATGTAATCACACGTCAGTTCTAATTTAATATATTTGTCCAATGAATACCCATTTATCATCTGCTTTTCTTCTTGGTGTAGCAATTTTAATGGCCAGTAGTGTACCTGATCTGCATTACCGTAAGACAGGGAGGCTACCAATTGCCAGCCACTACGCTTTATATGTTCTAGCCCATAGTGAAGGGAGCATGAAGTGACACACTTGTGACTATCAACGAAGGTCAGTTGAACTCCATCAATGCACAGCCAGATTGAACCACTGTTGCTGCTAGAGATGACTGAAATTTTGTGTTGCATTTCACATCTTGTATACCCCGAATTACGCACAAATTGACTTATATTCTTTACCCACTCTTGTGCATCAGAATATTTTATTTTACATGTTTAAATTTTTTCAAAGTTTTACCAGGTGAACTCATAACAGAGAAAGCTAGCTGTGGGCCCATGTGCCGATCGGTATGTAATAGACGTGAGGGCATTATACGAGCACTGCATTGCACTGAGAAAAACAGAAACACAAACGTCACAGTGTTTCATAACACGGCAGTGCGAAGTAACACTTTGCAATCTCAGCCGCGGAACGCTATTGTGAAGTCAGATGTAGGCTTAACGACCCGAGCTCAGCGACCCAGGTGCGAGAAGCGCTGATGCGACCGATAAATGAGGGCGAGTGCGTCCATACATCCGCAGCCACCACGTCACAGGCGCGAGATCGGCTCTTTAAGTAACAAGGATTTTGGAGCTGAAGAATGTATTGAGTTGTGTTGCCACTCTGTCTCTGTCAGTAGAACCAGAGTGAATGACTGTTATTGAGTTTCGTGAAACCTTGACAAGCTGACTGATCATTCTCTGCCCGTTATCTGTTTGCTCACTTTAAACCTGACTCATACCACAACCATGGTCACATGTTGCTGCCTAGTGATTTTCATCATGGATGAGGTTGGCTCAAATGCCTCTGAGCACTATGGGACTTAACATTTGAAGTCATCAGTCCCCTAGAACATAGAACTACACTACTGGCGATTAAAATAGCTACACCAAGAAGAAATGCAGACGATAAACGGGTATTCATAGGACAAATATATTATACTAGACATGTGATTATAGTATCACGCAATTTGGATGCATAGATCCTACGAAATCAATACCCAGAACAACCACTCCTGGCCGTAATAACGGCTTTGGTACGCCTGGGCATTGAGTCAAACAGAGCTTGGATGGCGGGTACAGGTACAGCTGCCCATGCAGCTTCAACACTATACCAAGAGTTGTGACTGGCGTATTGTGACGAGCCAGTTGCTCGGCCACCATTGACGTTTTCAATTGGTGAGAGATCTGGAGAATACGCTTCCCAGGGCAGCTGTCGAACATTTTCTGTATCCAGAAAGGCCCGTACAGGACCTGCAACATGGGGTCGTAAATTATCCTGTTGAAATGTAGGGTTTCGCAGGGATCGAATAGAGGGTAGAGCCACGGGTCGTAACACAACTGAAATGTAACGTCCACTGTTCAAAGTGCCTTCAATGCAAACAAGAGATGACGGAAACGTGTAACCATGTCACCCCATACCATCACGCCGGGTGATACGACAGTATGGCGATGACGAATACACGCTTCCAATGTGCGTTCACAGCGATATCGCCTAACACGGATGGGATCATCATGATGCTGTAAACAGAACCTGGATTCATCCGAAAAAAATGACGTTTTGCCATTCGTGCACCCAGGTTCGTCGTTGAGTACACCATCGCAGGCGCTCCTGTCTGTGATGCAGAGTCAAGGGTAACCACAGCTATGGTCTCCGAGCTGATAGTCCATGCTGCCGTAAACGTCGTCGAACTGTTCGTGCAGATGGTTGTTGTCTTGAAAACGTCCGTATCTGTTGACTCAGGGATCGAGACGTGGCTGCACGATCTGTTACAGCAATGCGGGTAAGATGACTATCATCTCGACTGCTAGTGATACGAGGCCGTTGGGATTCAGCACAGCGTTCCGTATTACCCTCCTGAGCCCACCGATTCCATATTCTGGTAACAGTCATTGGATCTCGACCAACGCGAGCAGCAATGTCACTATACGATAAACCGCAATCGCGATAGGCTACAATCCGACCTTTACCAAAGTCGCAAACATAATGGTACGCATTTCTCCTCCTTACAAGTGGCATCACAACAACGTTTCACCAGGCAACGCCAGTCAACTGCTGTTTGTGTATGAGAAATCGGTTGGAAACTTTCCTCATGTCAGCACGTTGTAGGTGTCGCCATGGGCGCCTACCTTGTGTGAATGCTCTGAAAAGCTAATGATTTGCATGTCACAGCATCTTCTTCGTATCATTTAAATTTCGCGTCTGTAGCACGTCATCTTCGTGGTGTAGCAATTTTCATGGCCAGTAGTGTACTAAAACCTAAGTAAGCGAATGACATCACACACATCCGTGCCCGAAGCGGGATTCGAACCTGCGACCGTAGCAGTCGCGCGGTTCCGGACTGAAGCGCCTACTACCGCTCGGCCACAAAGACCGCCTCATGGATGAGGAGAAGACTGGAGTGAGATCAGTCCTTCTCCGCTAAGGGACATGGCGAATGATGTTCAAGCCGTTATTTTCACACCAAACAGTCGTGGTGCCTTCGTGTAGCCCCCTCGCTACCTCTTGAACATCTGATGCAGTCTTGGCTGGTCCGTGATGGATGACCAGGGCCTAGTCTTCACAACAACTGACAACCTGGGCCGCAGTCAGCTGTCCACAAATGAGCGCGTGACGGGCTGACTACGAAGTCGCTGACGCCCTAGACTCACTGCACCACAGCTTCGTCTGGGCGAGCGACGCCTTTTTGTGCCCACACTTCCGCCAGCACAACATTCAACCGTGGCGCTCAGACCTGTGGGGCGATGACGTGTCATCCGCACTTCATCATGGCAATCGCTTTTGCCTGGATACAGATCGCCGTCCTGTAGACAGTTCTATAATCTCGATACGAGAAATAAATGTTTTAGCAGACACTGCTGTGGCACTGATGTCCAGTCAGTTACAGGCTGTGCCTGGCTTCCTGCTTACAAAGCAATGCGACACTGATATAATGTTAACCTCACGAAGGTGAAATTTCGTTATATGCTATCCTCCTTTCTGTTGCAGTTCCTCTACAACTACTACTGCTCTACTTCATATACCTCTGCATGATTACTCTGGATCTCAGACTCTATGGTTCGCGAAAGGATGCATAGAACAAGTCAGACTATTTCTCATCTGTCACACTCCCGAATATATGTAGGAAAAATGAACACATAAATATTTCAACGCGATCACTGATTTCTCTCATCACTATGGTCATTTCTCCCTACGTACGTGGAAGTGAACAAAATACACTCATGCTCATAAATTAGGGATAATTGCAGAATGTTGTGCCACACAACGTGGCACTACACAAAACTGGCGCTAATAGCACACGCACATAGGGAACACACACGACCCAGATATGTAAGTCCACGTATTGGTGATAAGTTGAGAAAACCGTCCCGAAAGACATGTGCTACAAAACGCCACTGTTTCCTACGCATGTACCCCGACATTAATATGGGATATGTTCACCATGCACACGCACATAGGCCGCACAACGGATTGGCACACTCTGGATCAGTTGGTCGAGCAGTTGCTGGGTATAACCTCCCATTCTTGCACCATTGCCTGTCGGTTTGAAGATGTGCAGTGATACGTCGACCTAGAGCATCCCAGACGTATTCGATGAGATTCAGGTCTGGAGAACAGGCAGGCCACTCCATTCGCCTGATATCTTCTGTTTCAAGGTACTCCTCCACGATGGCAACTCGGTGGGGCCGTGCGTTATTATCCATCAGCAGGAAGGTGGGACCCACTGCACCCCTGGAAAGGCGGACATACTGGTGCAAAATGACGTCCCGATACACTTGACCTGTTACAGTTCCTCTGTCAAAGATATGCAGGGGTATACGTGTACCAATCATAATCCCACCCCAAGCCATCAAACTACGACATCCATTCAGGTCCCATTCAAGGACATTAAGGGGTTGATATCTGGTTTCTGGTTCACGCCTGATGAAAACGCAGCGAGAACCATGGTTCGGAATATACCTGGAATCGTCCGTGAACGTAACCTGGGACCACTGTTCCAATGACGACGTACTGTGTTCTTGACACCAGGCTTTACGGGCTCTCTTGTGACCAGGGGTCAGTGGAATGCATCTTGTAGGTCTCCGGGCGAATAAACCATTGCTGTTCAGTCGTCTGTAGACTGTGTGTCAGGAGACAATCGTTCCAGTGGCTGCGGTAAGGTCCCGAGCGAGGCTACCTGCAGTATTCCGTGGCCGTCTGCAGGCACTGATGGTGAGATATCGGTCTTCTTGTGGTGTTTTACACTGTGGACGTCCCGTAGCGCCAGGACACGTTTCCTGTCTGTTGGAATCGTTGCCATAATCTTGAGATCACACTTTGTGACACACGAAGGGCCCGTGCTACGACCTGCTGTATTTAACCTGCCTCCAGTCGCCCTAGTATTCTACCCTTCATAACGTCACCAATAGGTGTTCTTTGAGCCATTTTCAAAACTCAGTCACCATAAGCACGTCTGAAAACGCCTGCACACTTACCCTCTGCACTGTACTCTGACAAGCACCAACACACCTCTGCGTATGTGTACTGCTGCCAGCGCCACCGTGCGACGACCGCAGGTCAGATGCCCCGCATGATCACTCTCCAAGGTGATTTAAACCCGCAAACCGCACAACAGAGCGTTGTTTCACCATGTATCAGCATTATCCTTAATTTCTGAACATGAATGTATTAAATTGGTGCATAAGTACGTAGAGTTTTTGTATATGATGTTGATATTCCGGATGCTGCGGTTTTATTTATCGATTGTCATTTTTTATTTGTATTTTACTGTTGCTATTACAGTTTAGATATTGTCCTTTTCTAATCTGAAGATAGTGAGTGGAGCAGAGGACCCTAGAAAATAGGGTCCCAAATGGTGTAAGGGGAAGATTTCTCACGTATTCTTCTGATTGAGATCAGAAGAGAGGTGACAGTAGCGGACGCAGCCAAAAACGTTTGCAACGTGTATGGGGATAATGGGGATAATGCCATTGTCCACGGCAAGAAAGTAGTTTTCTCTTTTCAAGGAGGATCGTTTTGACATTAGTAACTCTCCATGTTCAGGCAGACAGGGGTTTTCTAAAGATCGTTGAAACGCATGAATCGTCAACGAACCACGTCAGTGTACTGGAGAAATGGCAGATGTGATGAAATATGATATCTTCATGCAATAGGGAAGGTTCAAAAATCGGATATGCGGGTACCGTATGCTCTAAACCAGAACACTAAAACCAGGTGGAGGCTATATCCGCATCGTCGTCAGCTGGCTCGTGAACAACACCGGCCATTCCTATCCTGTATCAATACTGGTGATACCAGGGAAACGGTATCTTGGTGCTAATGAAGAGAAAGGTATGGTTGATCCCAAACAGAGCAGCAACTTACCATACAGAAGCCTAAACCCATGCACAGAAGATAATGTTATGCATCTGGTGGAAAAGCGTCGGTGTGGTATACTATGAATTGCTGTCCCGAATTGTAACCCTTACTGCTGACATTTATTGTGAACAACCGAGACATCGTACAGACGCAGTCCCAGAACATCTACAAGGAAGACTGTGCGAAGCGATGTTATTCGTGATGATGCTCGCCAGCTTTCTGCTAGACCGGCACAAAAGATATTTTTTCATTTGTTACCTTTTTATTTTTTATGTATGTCAAAAAGGCTATACAGAAGATTCGTTGGGAGGTCATTCCGCACCCACCCCATGCACCTGGTCTTACGCCCTCACCTCAGATTTTCACCTTTCCCTCTTTCCACTGAACAGCCTCCAGGGACCTTCCTTTTCGGATGGAAATGCGCTTCTACATGGCTCTACGATTCTTCGCTTCAATACCAAGTTCACTACCGGCCATTAAAATTGCTACACCAAGAAGAAATGCAGTGATAAACGGGTATTTATTGGACAAATATATTATACTGGAACTGACATGTGATTACATTTTCACGCAATTTGGGTGCATGGATCCTGAGAAATCAGCACCCAGAACGCCTGGGCATTGAGTCAAACAGAGCTTGGATGGCGTGTACAGGTACAGCTGCCCATGCAGCTTCAACACCATACCAAGAGTAGTGACTGGCGTATTGTGACGAGCCAGTTGCTCGACCACCATTGACCAGACGTTTTCAGTTGGTGAAAGATCTGGAGAATATGCTGACCAGGGCAGCAGTCGAACATTTTCTGTACCCAGAAAGGCCCGTATAGGACTTGCAACACGTGGTCGTGCATTATCCTGCGGAAATGTGGGGTTTCGCTGGGATCGAATGAAGGGTAGAGCCACGGGTCGTAACACACCTGAGATATAACGTCCATTATTCAAAGTGCCGTCAATGCGAACAAGAGGTGACCGAGACGTGTAACCAATGGCACCCCATACCATCACGCCGGGTGATACGCCAGTATGGCGATGACGAATACACGCTTCCAATGTGCGTTCACAGCGATGTTGCCAAACACGGATGCGACCATCATGATGCTGTAAACAGAATCTGGATTCATCCGAAAAAATGACGTTTTCCCATTCGTGCACCCAGGTTCGTCGTTGAGTACACACACCATCGCAGGCGCTTCTGTCTGTGATGCAGCGTCAAGGGTAACCGCAGCCATGATCTCGGAGCTGATAGTCCATGATGTTGCAAATGTCGTCGAAGTGTTCGTGCAGATGGTTGTTGTCTTGCAAACGTCCTCATCTGTTGACACAGGGATCGAGACGTGTCTGCACGATCCGTTACAGCCATGTGGAAAAGATGCCTGCCATCTCGACTGCTAGTGATACGAGGCCGTTGGGATCCAGCACGGCGTTCCGTATTACTCTCCTGAACCTACCGTTTCCCTATTCTGCTAACAGTCATTGGATCTCGACCAACGTGAGCAGCAATGTCGCGATACGATAAACCGCAATCGCGATAGGCTACAATCCGACCTTTACCAAACTCGCAAACGTGATGGTACGCATTTCTTCTGCTTACACGAGGCATCACAACAACGTTTCACCAGGCAACGATGGTCAACTGCTGTGTGTGTATGAGAAATCTGTTGGAAACTTTCCTCATGTCAGCACGTTGTAGGTGTCGCCACCGGTGACAACCTTGTGTGAATGCTCTGATAAGCTAATCATTTGCATATCACAGCATCTTCTTCCTGCTTGTTAAATTTCGCGTCTGTAGCATGTCATCTTCGTTGTGCAGCAATTTTAATGGCCAGTAGTGTAATCTCTACATGCACGGAATCGAAAAGTTGCTCCAGTGTTGTCAGACTGTTGTAAATAGTGAAGGAGAGTATATTATTGATGTCTAAAGTATGTTTTGTCTTTATACATTTTATGGGGAAACGCTTCGAACTAGAGTACCAACGTAACGATTTAGCTTTTGGAAAAGATCAGGCGTAGAACAGTTGTACGACCCATTCTTAAGTACTACTCGATTGTTTGGGATTCCCACCACGTCGGATTAAAGAAAGATACCGGCGTAATTCAGAGACATGCTGCTAGATTCGTTAGCAGTAGATTTGGTCGACACGCGAATATTATGGGAATGGTCCTCGAAATCAAGTTGGAATCAATGGAGAGATGAAGAGGTTCTTTTCGCGAAGCACTGCTCAGAAAGTTAAGCGGACCAGCATTTGCAGTAAGCTACAGAACAATTTTACTGCCATCAACGTACATCTCGCGTAAAGATCACGAAGATAAGAGAAATCAGATCTCGTATGAGAGCACGTAGAAGTAGTTTTTTCTCTTCACTCCATTTGCGGGCGGACCAGGAAAGGTGACAACTAGTAGTGGTACATGGTACCGTCTGCCAAGCACCGTAGGTGGCTTACGGAGTACGTATGTAGTTGTAGAAAGTGTACTCCCACAGCCTGATCGATGAAGCCTCTGGGGTGCTCCCAAGATTTGACTGTGTAGTGCAGGGGTCTCCAAACTACGGCCCACGGGCCCGCGTTAGCTGGCCGGACATCCCCGGTATCCGGCCCGCCAAATATTTGAGGTGGTACCTGTACTGCCAACTATTGAGTTTCGAGGCCTATCGCGACCTATACACCGCGACATTGTCGGAGCTCTATCTTTGCAAAGCGGAGAATGGCCTGTCTGTTCATATCCACAATGAACAGACAGACCATTCTCCGTGCGATAGTGAAAAACAAAGAACGGTTAACAGACTAGTTTGGCGGAAACATTTTAAGTAAAAAAAAATCTTTGCATTTTATTCTACTCACGAGTTTGGTGCAAGTCTTTCAAATGGACGCCACTTCGGCAACTAGACTTAGTAATCAATCATTATGGAAGATGCTTCTTAAGCGAGGTTTCACTTTCTTTTGATTGTAATAGTGTTGCTAACAATGATTTTGAGATTTCGTTAACTTTACAGGACGCATTCGTGAAGAATGTGCAGTGACGTACTTTTTTGTCGGTGAAATTCGCCAGAATAAAATACGACAGAATTTCAGTCAGGTACGTCCACTAGTCAAAATTATGTAATTAAATAAAATACGTAGTTCGTTTCGGCGCTAGCTATTCCCACAACCTTAGATTTTTGCAATTTCATCTTTCCGTTAGCCTTGCATCACGGTGATCATGGAGTGCTGGGGTGCTTTAATCCCACTAGGTAGGTCTTGGCCCGTATGACTTTGTGGAGGAGTCAATGTGGCCAGCGGACTAAAAGAGTTTGGAGACCCCTGTGCCAGCCTAACCAACTTTTTATTTCGAGACGCAGCTGGGAAGCTCAGTCAGCAGTCGCGCTCTTGCGTCCCGCCAGGCAAGACTCGCTTTGGAAGCTGCACGGTATATGGAAACGTTGGCGGCACTGAAGTGGTGAGAGGATTCCCAGAGCAGTTAATTGCCACACAACAGCTTCGCCACTTCATTTGCCGATGAAAGGAAACTGATTGGAACAAAGCCAGGAGCATCAAAGAGAGCGATGCGGCAGAGAGCGAGAGAGAGAGAGAGAGAGAGACAGAGACAGACAGACAGACAGAGATGTGCTGGCTACCGTAAAGAGTATGAGAGCCCTCGCTTCCGCCCCCCCCCCCCCCGCCCCCTTCCGCACCCAACTCCCACCCGCCACTCTGGGAGCGAACGGCTGTTCAAGTGGATGGTCATTGTCCTACTTCACAGTCGTCGCTGAAGTACAGCATTATTTCCGCAGTCAGAACGCACGGGAGTGAGGAATCCACAAGCAAACACGCGCGCATCCACATGTCCAGTACCATTTGTGGGGCAGAGAGAGAGAGAGAGAGAGAGAGAGAGAGAGAGAGAGAGAGAGAGAGGGAGATGGATAGAGATGGCGCGGCGCGACTGCGGCCGGTGCACTTCCGCGGGCCGGACACGGTTGACAGCGCTAATTGCGTCACTCGGCCGTGTGGCTAATTACGCGGCGTGCGGCCGCTTGCAGCGCGATATTATTTAGCGACAGTGGCGCCGCACCCGCCGCGCCGCCGAAACCGCCAATTATACTTGCTGCCGCGCTGTCGGCCGGCGCGCCGCGCGCCCAATGCGATCAATGCTGAGCTCGTTACCTGGTCAGTCGCTGCGACCGACGTCCACGGCTTGCGTCGCTCCGGTAAAATCAAGTTCGGAACCTCGTCACTTGCCGTAATGCTCCATGATTACTGGCATATAATCACGCAAAGTGGGTCTAAAAAGTTCGTGATATCTGTGTACGAAGATATCCGACTAGCTTCTCACTCGTGCCTTTGCCAACGTACGCGTTGTTGTTGTGGTTGTTGTGGTATTCAGTCCTGAGACTGGTTTGGTGCAGCTCTCATTGCTACTCTAACGTGTGCAAGCTTCTTCATCTCCCAGTACCTACTGCAACCTACGTCCTTCTGGATCTGCTTAGTGTATTCATCTCTTGGTCTCCCTCTACGATTTTTACCCTCCTCGCTGCCCTCCAATACCAAATTGGTGATCACTTGATGCCCCTCAACATCTCCTACCAACCGATCCCTTCTTCCAGTCAACTTGTGCCACAAACTTCTCTTCTCCCGAATCCTATTCAGTACCTCTTCATTAGTTATGTTATCTACCCATCTAATTTTCAGCATTCTTCTGTAGCACCTCATTTCGGAAGCTTCTATTCTCTTCTTGTCCAAACTATTTATCGTCCATGTTTCACTTCCATAATATGGCTACACTCCAAACAAATACTTTCAGAAACGACTTCCCGACACTTAAATCTATACTCGATGTAAACAAATTTCTCTTCTTCAGAAACGCTTTTCTTGCCATTGCCAGTCTACATTTTATATCTTCTCTACTTCGACCATCATCAGTTATTTTGCTCCCCAAATAGCAAAACTCCTTTACTACTTTAGGTGACTCATTTCCTAATCTAATTCTCTCAGCATCACCCGACTTAAATCGACTACATCCATTATCCTCGTTTTGCTTTTGTTGATGTTCATCTTATACCCTCCTTTCAAGACACTGTCCATTCCATTCAACTGCTCTTCCAAGTCCTGTGCCGTCTCTGACAGAATTTCAATGTCATAGGCGAACCTCAAAGTTTTTATTTTTTCTCCATGGATTTTAATACCTGCTCCGAATTTTTCTTTTGTTTCCTTTACTGCTTGCTCAATATACAGATTGAATAACATCGGGGATATGCTACAACCCTGTCTCACTTCCTTCCCAATTACTGCTTCCCTTTCATGTCCCTCCACTCTTATAACTGTCATCTGGTTTCTGTACAAACTGTAAATAGCCTTTCGCTCCCTGTATTTTACTCCTGCCACCTTCAGAATTTGAAAGTACGCGCATGTCACACATATTGTATGCACGCATGTCTTAATCTCTGCTGCTTTACACCAACTACTGAAGAGAAGATGTTAAATTTATCTATGGTACTCAGCCGTCTGTCTAGCTTTAGCCCTTAAATACGTTGGCAAAAATATTGGGTCGATGTAGAGGTCAGTCACATGCACTGGTTGACGCAATGAGCAACAAAAATACGTCCGCAGCTCGTGGTCGTGCGTTAGCGTTTTCGCTTCAGTCGCCCGGGTTCCCGCATTCGATTTCCGGCGGGGTCAGGGATTTTCTGGGTGTTGTGTGATGTCTACAAGTTAGTTAGGTTTAAGTAGTTCAAAGTTCTCGGGGACTGATGACCATAGATGTTGAGTCCCATAGTCCTCAGACCCATTTTTTTTTTTTTGAACAGAAAAAATACGTATATAATTAAAAAATTTTAAATTACTTCAAGTCAACGGACTACCAGGAAGGAACAATAAAAGACTGAAACTTCCTGGCAGATAAAAACTGTGTGCTGGGCTCAGTCTCGAACTCGGGACCTTTCACGGGCAAGAGTTCTACCATCACTTTTTTTGTGTAATCTCATTTTGTTCGTTATAGTTCGTTTCAGTTGTTCGTGGCGGACGTCCCCTGACGCCCGTTGAAGTTCGTTACCGTGTCATTCACTCAGTTTTTTTTTTATTACAGAGGTGTACCAACCCTCTGACCGAACATGCTGAGCCGGTCGATTTGGCCGAGCGGTTCTAGGCACTACACTCAGGAACCGCGCGACCGCTACGGTTCCAGGTTCGAATCCTGCCTCGGGTATGGATATGTGTGATGTCCTTAGGTTAGTTAGGCTTAACTAGTTCTAAGTTCTAGGGGACTGATGACCTCAGATGTTAAGTCACAAAGTGCTCAGAGCCATTGGAACCATTTTTTTTAACACGCTGAGGTAACGTGCCGGCTGCCATCTGAGCTACTCAATCACGACTCACGCCCGTCCTCACTGCTTTACTTTTGCCAGTATCTCGTCTCCTATCTTCGAAACTACACAGAAGCTCTCCTGCGTACCTCGCAGAACTAGAACTCCGGGAAGAAAGGATATTGTGGAGACATGGCTTAGCCACAGCTTGGGTGAAGTTTCCAGAATGAGATTTCCACTCTGGAGAGGAGTGTGCGCTGATTTGTAACTTCCTCGCAGATTAATATTGTGTGCCGGACAGAGACTCGAACTCGGGACCTTTGCCTTCACGGGCAAGTGCTGCACCATCTTTTTTCTTTTTTTATCTCATTTTGTTCATTATTGTTCGTTGCATTTGCTCAGGGCGGACGTCTCATAACACCCACTCAAGTAAATCGTCGATTCATTCACTCAGTTTTTTTTATTACAGAGGGCAGCTAACCCTCTGACCCTACACGCTGAGCTACCGTGCCGGCTGTAAATGATGATGGTTAGGACAACACAACACCCAGTCCCTGAGTGGATAAAATCTCCGACACAGCCGTGAATCGAACCTTCCGATTGACATTCTGTCGCTCTGACCATTCAGTTACCGGACTTCAAATTTGTACCACCAGTGGGACTTGAACCCACCTATGAGCTACGCCCCGCCCTCACAGCTTTGCTTCTGCCAGTATCTAGTCTCCTACCTTCAAAATTTCACAGCTCTCCTGCGATCCTCGCATTCTGGAAAGAAAAGATTGTTTTACGACAGTTGTACCTGTCATTCCATTCTCATCCTCCATCGCTAAGGCTAGCATGGATATTTTATTCCCACACTCCTTTTATACAAGTAATGAGGCATGTGGATACCAAGTTTTGTTGAAATGGTTTCAGCAAAATAATAAGTATAATTTTAATCTCTCCCCTAATCTACCTGTTTCTTCTGTCCCTCCTCCACCTGCTTCTTCACACCTGTCCTACTTGCACGAGCCTCCTCACACTCTGTCGTATATCACCTTTCTACTCACATCCTGTATCTTTTCCAACTGCCTCGTCAAAACCTGATTCCCCACAATCTCTTCCACATACGAGTACATCAGTGACGTCACACACTTTCCCTCTTCTACCTAACACATTCTCCACCTGAATCTGCACATTCCCTTCATCTTCCACACGCCCAAAGATCTCCTTCTTCCTTCTGTCGGTCCCCTCATACACCATCTCCTGTCCATCTCTTATTCACTCTCTCTCTGTCCATCTCCTCAACTCCCACCCACTGTCCAAATCCTCCTGCCTTTCTTTCATTGTACCTCCACCTCCTCCCACTCTCTGTTCATCTCCTCCTCCTCTATCTTTTCCTCTCCCCTCTGCTGTCCTCCTCCCCCTCTCCCTGTCCATAGCTTCGTCCTCCTCTCTGTCCTTCACCTCTCGCCCCCTCTCTTTCCACACACTACTCACCTTCTCTCTGTGTATCACCTCCTCTCCTTTAAATGGGTACTGTAAACCTCATTGGATTAACATCCATCCATGGGGGTCTTGCAGTTAGTTTACCTAAATTTGGTTTTGCATATTGAAACTGGAGAAGTCCAAGGTCTGCTCAGATATTGCCTGTTTCACCAGTCAATCGGTGTTGCCACCTAACTGAATAGGGAAATTTAACTGTAAAAAGAGAATTAATCACTGTCTTTGATAAACCTAAATTTTAAAGATATACTTGCTCTCAACAATTGATCATACTGTGGAGTGGCAGGTTTATATTAATAATAATAATAATAATAATAATAAAGAATAGGTCTCCGGTATGTTCTGCCAGTCGTAAAAGGCGACGAAAAGAACAAACCACTAATAGGGCTAACCCCCCCTTTTAGTGTGATTAGTTGCTTCAGGACAGAACTAATGAAGCCTCTGACAAGCGCTGTCATGGTTGGGGAAGACGCTTGAACCTTATGCCCGTCCACAATGGTAACGACACTGATAGCCACACGGAAAATGATTTAAATCCAAATAGAGGTGTTTTGAAGGACATGCTTCCTGCAGCCACCCTAGAAGGAAAACAAAGACAGAGGATGAGATGGTCTGATGAAGTTAACCGACACCTCATGTTCTGTTATTACCAAGCAACAGACTTAGGAACCAACACAACTGGATACAGATCACAAGTGTTCACGACATTTATTACCAGATACCCAGAATTAAAATTTTTAACAGAACAACGACTAGCTGATCAGATCCGTGTAATAATAAATAATAACAGGATACCCCAGTCAGAATTAGAAAACATCAAACAACAAGTACAACAAATACTAGAACAAAATAATTTGCAATCAGAAGAAGAAGAAAATTCAGTAATAGACTCAAACATCTCAGAGCAAACAAACAAAGAACAACACACATCAATTAAACAATCAGAGGAAAACGAAATCTTAAGACAGCCACCAGAACAAGCACAAATAGAACACGAAGTGACACACATGTTAGATATAGAAGAAAAATTTCAGCTGACATATATAGAATACAAAGACACAAATACAGACATTAGACCTTTCTTGCATAGACCTCCAAATAGCCCACAAGTCGAAATAACAATAACAACTATCAACACAATCATACACAACAAAATAAATTAAAATACAACTATGGAAGAGTTACAACTACTGGTTTATATAGGAGCACTCACTACATTAAATATACACACTAGGCAGAGATCAGAACCAACCAACACACAGAAGAAACCCACAAAACCAGCATGACAACACAGGCTACAGATCAGAATAGAAATACTTAGAAAAGACATCCGACAGCTAACACAATTTATAAGAAATGAAATATTAGACAAAAAACGAAAAAGGTTAGGTAAAATCTCACAAGAAGAAGCGATAGAGCAATTAGATGAATAGAAGCAAAAATTACAAGCATTGGCCAAAAGACTTAGAAGATGCAAAAATGTGAAAATAGAAGGAAACAAAACCAAGCATTCAACACAAAGCAAAAGATAGACAATCCACGAAACATAACAGACATGGAACACTTCTGGAGCAACATATGGTCAAACACAGTACAACATAACAGACATGCATGGTGGATACAAGCAGAAACAGACACATACAAGATGATACCACAAATGCCTGAAGTGGTAATTTTGCAACATGAAGTCAGCCGAGCAATTAATTCTACGCACAATTGTAAAGCCCCTGGAACAGATAAGATAGCAAATTTCTGGATAAAGAAATTCACCTCAACACATTCACATATAACTAAATTATTTAACAGTTACATTGCAGACCCATACACACTCCCTGATACACTTACACATGGAATAACCTATCTGAAACCTAAAGATCAAGCAGACACAGCAAACCCAGCTAAATATCGCCCCATAACATGCCTACCAACAAAATACAAAATTTAGCTTCAGTCATTACACAGAAATTAATGACACATACAACACAGAACAAAATTATAAATGAAGAACAAAAAGGCTGTTGCAAAGGAGCATGAGGATGTAAAGAGCAACTGATAATAGATGCAGAAGTGACATATCAAGCTAAAACTAAACAAAGATCGCTACACTATGCATACATTGATTACCAAAAAGCTTTTGATAGTGTACCCCATTCATGGTTACTACAAATATTGGAAATATACAAAGTAGATCCTAAATTGTTACAGTTCCTAAACATAGTAATGAAAAATTGGAAAACCACACTTAATATCCAAACAAATTCAAATAATATCACATCACAGCCAATACAGATTAAGTGTGGAATATACCAAGGGGACTCATTAAGTCCTTTCTGGTTCTGCCTTGCTCTGGACACACTATCCAACACGTTAAATAATACAAATTATGGATATAATATTACTGGAACATACCAACACAAAATCACACATTTGCTATACATGGATGATCTAAAACTACTGGCAGCAACAAAACAACAACTCAACCAATTACTAAAGATAACAGAAGTATTCAGCAATGATATAAATACGGCTTTTGGAACAGACAAATTTAAGAAAAATAGGATAGTCTAGGGAAAACACACTAAACAGGAACATTACATATTGGATAACCACAGCGACTGCATAGAAGCGATGGAATAAACAGATGCCTATAAATATCTAGGACACAGACAAAAAATAGGAATAGATAATACAAATATTAAAGAAGCACTGAAAGAAAAATATAGACAAAGACTAACAAAAATACTGTAAACAGAATTGACAGCAAGAAACAAGACAGACGCTATAAATACTTATGCTATACCAATATTGACCTTCTCATTTGGAATAGTGAAATGGAGTAACACAGACCTAGAAGCACTCAATACACTTACACAATCACAATGCCACAAATATAGAGTACATCACATACATTCAGCAACAGAAAGATTCACATTAAGCAGAAAGGAAGGAGGAAGGGGATTTATCGACATAAAAAACCTTCATTATGGACAGGTAGACAATTTAAGAAAACACTTTCTAGAACGAGCAGAAACTAGCAAAATACACAAAGCAATCACTCATATAAATACATCGGCTTCACCTCTGCAATTTCATAACCACTTCTACAACCCTTTAGATCACATAACATCAACAGATACGAAGAAAGTAAATTTGAAAAAGAAAACACTACATGGCAAGCACTCGTATCATCTAACACAGCCACACATCGATCAAGATGCATCCAACACATGGCTAACAAAAGGCAATATATACAGTGAGAAGGAAGGATTCATTATTGCTATACAGGATCAAACAATGAACACCAGATATTACAGCAAGCATACTATTAAAGTTCCCAATACCACAACAGATAAATGCAGACTTTGCAAACAACAAATAGAAACAGTAGATCACATAACAGGGGGATGTAAAATACTAGCAAATACAGAATACCCCAGAAGACATGACATGTAGCAAAAATAATACATCAAAAACTTGCCATACAACATAAACTAATAAAACAACATCTTCCCACATACAAGTATGCACCACAAAATGTACTGGAGAATGATGAAAACAAATTATACTGGAACAGAATCATTACAAAAGATAAAACAACACCACATAAAAAATCTGACATCATACTCGCCAATAAAAAGAAGAAATCAACATACCCAATACAACAAATATACAGAAGAAAACAGGAGAAGAAATTGAAAAATACAGCCAACTGGCTGAGGAAGTCAAGGACATGTGGCATCAGGATAAAGATGACATTATACCAATTATACTATCAACTACAGGAGTCGCACCACACAATATCCACCAGTACATCAACGCAATACAGCTAAATCCAAACTTATATATACAACTACAGGAATCTGTAATTTTTGGTACTTGTTCAATTACCCGAAAGTTTAAATGCAATCTAACATATACCGTACAGTTAAAAGGAAGTCACGCTTGATCAAGGTTCGAGTCACTTTCCATTTTTGATCAGACATAACGTCTGAGAAAAGAAATAATATTAATAATAATAAAATATAATCGAGTCATAAGAAATAGGAGAAAATATTTGAAATATTAGAATATAGTTGAATTGCTGTAAATAATGGAATATTGTTTGACTTCTTTTACGAGAGCCTGTCGACTATTTCTGTGGTCAGCCAGATTGCGATGGAGAACATACTGAACATAGTTCCCAGTCTGCAAGTCCACTTTCTTGTTCAGCCCACAGAAAGAAATTTTCTATTTTCTATTTGCTCAGAACTATGATTATAAATGAAGATCTTGAGTTCTAATTGATAGACGTATTTGGTAACGTTTCACAAGCTCAGTATTGTAATATTCATTATGTTGCTACTGACAATAAATCTCTTTATCCTAGACAGCACTATGAGCTGTTCAGGGGCGACCTCCACGGTACGTTCCTATTGCATTGTCTTTCACCCTGACTTCTGGTAATCAAAATAATTGTTTGCCACAAAAGTGGAAAATAGTTGTCACCACTTGCCACCCGGATTTGTTAACGCTATGGGCGACACACTGACAGTTACTTCTGCGAAATCTAAGCAGTTCAGGACGGTGTACAGTCCTTTCTACTATTACTGAAAATATGCGTTTAGTAACAACCTGTCTCAGATCTTACAGTAGCCGGGTGCGAAGTGAAGCCTAGTCTTGCCTCTCAGGCCGTATTTATGTATGTGGCGCAGCGGGTGGCAAAGGGAACACCTGCTGTAATCCGCTCTATGCCCACGGTAGCTTCCTCTGAACAGGCGCTTTCTCGGACACATAATATTTTGTAACACTGTTGTGTATTAATTTAGAATCTTCGTAATTTTTGTATTCATGTAGTTAAGTTGGTTAAAATCACATAAAATTTTTTAGAACGCCTGCATTTCAACTTTACCGTCTGTAATTTTCAGAACGGAAAAATGTTTACATGTTTGTGAAACCTTATGGGACTTAACTGCTAAGGTCATCAATCCCTAAGCTTACACACTACTTAACCTAAATTATCCTAAGGACAAACACACGCACACCCATGCCCGAGGGAGGACTCGAACCTCCGCCGGAATCAGCCGCACAGTCCAAGACTGCAGCGCTTTAGACCGCTCGGCTAATCCCGCGCGGCAATTTTCAGAACTGAACTGACAGCAGAACCTGACCTCTGAACTACAACTATAAGAGACCTTGTATTTGTTATTATCTACAACCAGGCATTGAAAATTGTTATAGCTCTATTATATAACAGGTTTCATCACGTGCCGTAACCAGCACTTTCCAGCATTAATATGACAGATACTGAATCTATTACACATAAGGTTGTTTTAGTTCCAAATTTAATTTTCTGCAAATTAGTCGAATACTATTAGAGGTAGCTCAATGGGATTACATAATTAAAGTTTTCAAGTCGAACTGAAACTTCATACAAATTTTTATATTTCTATGACTAATATTTAGTGTCTTCAATTTTTCTTAAAAACGTGAATTCTGACCAAAATATTTGTTTAATCACGTAGAGACTTGTATCAGTTAATCTTGACATACATCTGCGCATTACGACCAGTTTTTGGGTTTCTAGCTCTATTATTTTGCGGCACTTATTTTTTCTTAAAACAATGTACACTCCTGGAAATTGAAATAAGAACACCGTGAATTCATTCTCCCACGAAGGGGAAAATTTATTGACACATTCCTGGGATCAGATACATCACATGATCACACTGACAGAACCACAGGCACATGGACACAGGCAACAGAGCATGCACAATGTCGGCACTAGTACAGTGTATATCCACCTTTCGCAGCAATGCAGGCTGCTATTCTCCCATGGAGACGATCGTAGAGATGCTGGATGGAGTCCTGTGGAACGGCTTGCCATGCCATTTCCACCTGGCGCCTCAGTTGGACCAGCGTTCGTGCTGGACGTGCACACCGCGTGACACGACGCTTCATCCAGTCCCAAACATGCTCAATGGGGGACAGATCCGGAGATCTTGCTGGCCAGGGTAGTTGACTCACACCTTCTAGAGCACGTTGGGTGGCACGGGATACATGCGGACGTGCATTGTCCTGTTGGAACAGCAAGTTCCCTTTCCGGTCTAGGAATGGTAGAAAGATAGGTCCGATGACGGTTTGGATGTACCGTGCAGTATTCAGTGTCCCCTCGACGATCACCAGAGGTGTACGGCCAGTGTAGGAGATCGCTCCCCACACCATGATGCCGGGTGTTGGCCCTGTGTGCCTTGGTCGTATGCAGTCCTGATTGTGGCGCTCACCTGCACGGCGCCAAACACGCATACGACCATCATTGGCACCAAGGCAGAAGCGACTCACATCGCTGAAGACGACACGTCTCCATTCGTCCCTCCATTCACGCCTGTCGCGACACCACTGGAGGCGGGCTGCACGATGTTGGGGCGTGAGCGGAAGACGGCCTAACGGTGTGCGGGACCGTAGCCCAGTTTCATGGAGACGGTTGCGAATGGTCCTCGCCGATACCCTAGGAGCAACAGTGTCCCTAATTTGCTGGGAAGTGGCGGTGGGGTCCCCTACGGCACTGCGTAGGATCCTACGGTCTTGGCGTGCATCCGTGCGTTGCTGCGGTCCGGTCCCAGGTCGACGGGCACGTGAACCTTCCGCCGACCACTGGCGACAACATCGATGTACTGTGGAGACTTCACGCCCCACGTGTTGAGCAATTCGGCGGTACGTCCACCCGGCCTCCCGCATGCCCACTATACGCCCTCGCTCAAAGTCCGTCAACAGCACATACGGTTCACGTCCACGCTGTCGCGGCATGCTACCAGTGTTAAAGACTGCGATGGAGCTCCGTATGCCACGGCAAACTGGCTGACACTGACGGCGGCGGTGCACAAATGTTGCGCAACTAGCGCCATTCGACGGCCAACACCGCTGTTCCTGGTGTGTCCGCTGTGCCGTGCGTGTGATCATTGCTTGTACAGCCCTCTCGCAGTGTCCGGAGCAAGTATGGTGGGTCTGACACACCGGTGTCAATGTGTTCTTTTTTCCATTTCCAGGAGTGTATTTAGGGAAAAATATTGAACTAATCATTCTGAGATATGACAGTTTACAAATTAATATACTAAAGCACATGCTAAGTAAGCTTGGAAAAGCGACTTTAACTTTTAAATCCATTCTTAAACCATGGTGCAATACTTGCGCGCTACGTACAGACACGGTGAGGTGACGCGGCGCTGCTAGCAGTAGACTGGGGTAAGTCTCGGCACACTTGCTCGCCTCTGTGTTTCTCCAATGATACAGCCCTTGCTTCACCACAATCTGAAATTAAGTTAATCATGTGGCTTGCTCTTTATGAACGGATGCCAACAAGAGGTTAATCCTTGACATAATGTAATAAACGCTCATTTGAAGAAAAAAACACAGTCATTCAGCTTTAAATCAAATTATTTTCATACGGAACGAGTTTAAACACTGAATAAGAAATAAAATACAAGTTTGCCATTTCCGGTATTTATGTAGTGACGTAGTTTCAACAAACTGAGATGTTAAAGGATGTCAAGAGAAAAATTCATACATATTCAGAAGAAATAACAGGATAAATGCACACATGTACACGAGACTCACTCTAGAAGAAGAGAGATCAAATGAAGTTAGTCCTTCATGACGTAACTATAGACCAAGATATTGCTGCCTTCTGAATTAGTAATCCTGCAGTAATTAAAACAGCAAAAAGTATCCTCGCTCAAAGCAAAGCTATCGAGAAAGGTAACAGGCAGATTCCAGACTTAATAAATTGGGAATAATTACGCAGTTCAGTTGTCTTGCCGAGAAGACGTCACCTTTTTTTGTTCTAGAAGCCGTCATGATCGGACGCGTATCTACCATCGCTGCAGATAATTATTTGGCACACCGCCATTATTATGTATATTGAGACGCAATCTCAATAGGCGCACTCATAGTTGCACACAGCAACAGAATTAATATAAGTGTCTGTATTATTCAATTTAGTATAATATTTTGTGAATACAGTGATATTATTTAATCTTGTGTTTCATTTATGTTGAAAGCTAGTGTTCCAGTTATACGGCCCCTTGGCAGGTGTAAAGGTTATGCTACAAATCATATCAAAGATCCAGTACGAACCAAAGCTTTGGAATTATTCAATGGACGAAGTCCGTTAAAGAATAACACACGGTCAAATTTGCAATGAACGGACTTTACGCAAAAAGTCATTGTCAAGCGACAAGGTTTTTAATTAACTGATCACGTACTATTATCATTACTTGTTATTTGTTTGTTCAAATGGTTCAAAATGGTTCTGAGCACTATGGGACTTAACATCTGAGGTCATCAGTCCCCTAGAACTTAGAACTAATTATACCTAACTAACCTAAGGACATCACACACATCCATGCCCGAGGCAGGATTCGAACCTGCGACCGTAGCAGTCTCGCGGTTCCGGACTGAAGCGCCTAGAACCGCACGGCCACCGCGGCCGGCTTTGTTTGTTCTTAGATATTCTCAACCCAGATAGGAAAAGCCACGACAACCTAGAGTATGTTTACGAACAAGTTCATTTAACAAAAACGCACCATGATTAAAAATGAAACGAATTTCAGTGGGAACGAGCAAACGATAAATATGAAGAGTTGAATGCTTAACTGATTCATCTGAGCACGCGTACTACACAATCAAAGAAAGTATTCAAGATCTCATTTTAACATCATAAAATCACTGAAAAATGTTTACTCGAACAAAGCAAGTATTCAAGATCTGAATTTAACATCACAAAATCACTTAATCACGATCATAATTTTACATCTCTTGGGTTCACCATAGGAAGTATGACTGCATAGTACTGAAGGTGTTTGGAAGGAATGTACTACCACTTGGTGAGAAATACAAGGAAAAGTTACGAAACTACTAATAAAACCGAAAGTAAAGGAATTTACAACGAAAAATGAAAATACATTCACACGAGCGTACAGTCACACTCGCATTCACACTTAGGAGAAAACATTCTGTCGAGGCCTCAGCGTTTCTTGGTTGAATGCATTTCCATACAAGTTCTGGTGGAACAAAGTAAGTACCAAAAAAACTTAATGAAACCTCTAAATAAAACCGCTGCCTCTTATGCATAGACTATGAAACGTAATTATGAGATTAATGTTGTAAAATAAAATTAATTAAAATACTTTGGTTAACCCAAACACTTACACTGAGTCGAAGTCTCGAATCTCACTCTTAAAGCTATGATCCACTATCAACAACTACCCAGTCCCAAGTGCTTAAGCACGCTCTCAGGACAATGGAACTCTTCAAGTAGCTGCAACTGACAAGACCCTTCTTCCACTAACTTAACTACAGCTGAATGACGACTTAGAGGACAGAAACCCTTTTTGCCTTGCCTGAAAGCACTAAGTTAGCCACACTGCGACTACAGCAGGTAACGAAGTGCCCCACTACTGAATAAACTGAAATTAAAAAGCGAACACACACATTCACTCACTTTCACACAAAGAATGAGGAAAAAAAGGATATATGGAAGCTTAAGGGCTTCTGTGAGACCATAAATACGCACATGTAAATACTTTCAGTGAGACACATAACACATGTTGTCTATGTCTTTCCGTTTAGAACATAATAAACATTTCACACTGCCCAGTTCTCTTACAGGTTGAACCAACAAATGCACTGAGAATTCGAGGTCCCATTACTGAGAGGGTTGGTTACTTGGTTTAAAAGTGGGGGGGGGGGGGGGGGGAGGGGAGGGACCAAACTGTGTGGTCATCGGTCCCTATTGAGTGGGAAGCTCTTTATACCTCCTCCTGCTCCTCCCCCATTCTCTGCCCATCGCCTCCCCCGTTCTTCATCCATCTCCTCCTCCTCCTCACTCTATCTTCTCCACAGCCCTGTCTCTGTGTCCTTCTCCAACTCATCTCTCTCTACACATCTCCTCTTCCTTCACTATCCATCTTCTCCCCTACCACTGTCTCCTCCCCGCCATTCTCTAGCTATCTCCTCTTCCACTTTCTGTCCTTTCGCCTTCACAGTTTATCGCGTCCTTTTATCTCTGTTCACCTCATCCTTCCTCTTCTCCCTGACAGTTCCTCTAAATCTCTATCTTATTTTCCTCCTGCCTCCTCCCCCTTCCCTCTTCCCATCTGCTTCTCTCTATATCTCCTCCTTCCCTTTCCCTGTCCATCTGCTCGTCTTCCCTCTCTCTTCAATCTCCTCCACCCCCACTGTCTTTCCATATGTTCCTTTGTTTTTTCCCTGTCCAGCTCCATCTACCTCGCATCTGTGAGCGTCTGCTTTTCGATTCTTTCTCTGTCCATTTCATCTTGCCTCATCTCACAAGGGAATGGTCCAATAAGACATATCAAAACCTACCCTGAAATTTCTTTAGGCAGGAAGAAGTCGACGGAAGAAATGCACTGCTAAAACAAAAGTTTAGCTGCTAAGAGGCACTGCAAGTATTTTGTAAAAATTGTTGAAATTACACAATTTTGGCACGCGAAGAACAGCTTATAACAGCGGTTTGTACAGCCATGCCAGCCTAACGAGTGACTTGGCGAATCACTCAAGCAGCGCCGGAATTATCCGGAGTTCACAGGCAACAAATTTAAGCGCCTAAAGCCGGGTGTACAATGGAGCGAATGGAAGCGAACATGTGCGAATGAGCATTTGCAGAAAATTCACTACCATTCGCTTGTATATGGGTAGAACTGTTTGTACTAGAGGGAACGGAAGATAACACGAGGTACCGAACATTGCCTATGAACGTTGTGTTATTAGTTTTTTTGTTTTTGGAGACAATATTCGGCATACAGGAGACAAATGTATCTTGTTAGAGCCTCAATACAAAACTTTGCTATTCAGTGAGGATTATTTTGCATGGCGAGTGCACGGTTCTTGACAGAGTATGCAAACTGGAGCAGGGAAGGAAGGATTTAAGTGTCTCAATTCGTACAGAAGCGTGACATGCGTGGCGATCGTGCACTTTACACCAAAACGTATAATGGCTGCCAGTTTTCCCTGGTTTCTCATTGCCATTGAGGGAAAAATTATATACAGAAAACTAATTACCGACGTTGGGCATCATCTGAAGCGGTGGCACAACTAGCGTTCCCACTATGCGTGTAAGGTCTAATTGTCATATTAAAAAAAAAAAAAGAAAAAATACTGCCAAAATGCGCGGTTCGTGACTCAGAGAGCGCGGGTCAAATCCCGTTTAAAGCACAACATTTTCACTAAGATTATGACATGTGGGGCAACCGCACGGTCTTGCCGCATTGCCACGGTTCGCGCGGCTGAGCCCGTCGGAGGTTCGAGTCCTCCCTAGGGCAAGGGTGTGTGTGTTGCCCTTAGCGTGTCAGTTTAAGTTAGATAAAGAGATAAAGTAGCGTGTAAACCTAGGGACCGATGAACTCAGCAGTTTTGTCCCATAGGACCTTACCACAAATTTCCGAATTTCACTATGATTTTCAACCGCACGTTCATTTCTCACAGATGTTGGAGTGGACATGAAAGACATGTGGTTCGGATTCCACGTTAAACTGCAGGCCTCGATTTTCCGATTAGGTAACTGGGGAAGGTTAGGGACACGTAAGTAGCTGCAGTGGCGTTCAGTTGGAAGACGTGCAAGAGGCCTAACGGGTACACCAGACAGAAATCTATTTTGCTCGTGCATGACAGCTTGTTTGTTCCCGTGAAACCTGGCTTAAACTATACAAAATTTTTTGAATAACTTGACATCAACATTTCATTTCTCGCACGTGTAATTCTGATAAAAGTGGCTCGCAGAGAAAATAAAATCATGGCAGTGTTTGATGTCACAGACGACTTCCGTCAATAAGGACTTGTAATTTACTGAAATGCAATGTGTCTTGCAGTACTACATTTTATAACAGTTTCTGTAGGCCATTCCTTATAACAATGTTTGAATGTTGTACATTTGACTATCAGTGAAACAGTTCTTTGTTTATTCCCTGCAGTTGTCACGAAAATGAGAAGTTTCTATTGAATGACGAAAGAAACATTTTTCTTGCACCAGGCACACCGAACAAAGGAAAAATTTGATGCAGTCGGCCACTTTGCAGTAGCCACTAGTTTTTTAGACAGACCTGGGGTGGAGTCAGATATGGTCCCGGCCGTTATTCTGCGTATTGACCCTCATACCAGACGTACTTGATCAAATTCGTAATGCGTGGCGAAGAAAACTGGTAGTGGGCAAGTTACTGGAGTTCAAGAATACTGTTTCGCTGATAAACCTGGAGCGAGAGAGAGGTATCGGAAATTATGTTGTCTGATAATTTCCTGCAAAGTGCTTTCCGCTGTCGAAAAAACTCTTTACCGAGAGGTCGAATTTCACTAGTAGTTCTGGGCAGAACACACATTCATTGCCGGGCGTTTGGCCGAGCGGTTCTAGGCGCTTCAGTCCGGAACCGCGCTGCTGCTAAGGTCGCAGGGTCGAATCCTGCCTCGGACATGGATGTGTGTGATGTTCTTAGGTTAGTTAGGTTTAATAAGTTCTAAGTCTAGGGGACTGATGACCTCAGATGTTAAGTCCCATAGTGCTTAGAGCCATTTGAACTATTTTGAACACATTCATTACATCTACACATTTTTCGTCGTGCTCCACAAAAAAAGGCGTCCTTATGTCCAGACCAAGAATCCAAAAAAAGCAGTGCAATAGTTTCTGCAGCTGGTAGTAATACGTTTGGAACGAAATGTTGAAAGTTATTTCCATTTTACCAAATTTGGTAAGTCAATTACAAAATTTTCGCAACTTGACAGTCCATTTTTTGATTTTTGATCCTAATTTGCGTTGTGGTTCTTGAAGACAGATATACAGCTGCGGAAACAATAAACCACCCATACTTATCTTTGGTATTATCGTATATGAACGTGTCATTGCATTCATTAATTGGGCAACCGACTCCGTCTTTTTTTCACCCCGAAATGATAAAGTGCGATATGCACGCAGTTCTTTCACGAAACTTGACTAACCAGCGTATTACACAACAATTGCGGGGATAACAGCAAGTTTCGTCTTTACGTCTGCTATGAATATCTCTACAGCGTTGTCTGTCACTGGCAGCTGCTCTATACGTGGACGTGACGTAAACGTGGTAATTTTGCAACTCCCTAATCTTGTACCATTTCTCGAACCTGCGGAGCCTAGTCGACGAAGCCTGGAAATTAGCAATGTTGATGTGAGATGTAATTCGGAGGCCCCAATCTCGTAGATCTCCATCGGTAATGGTGCATTTCCTCTCATGTTCAGTTCTAAATCTTTTTCATTCAGATGGTTCCGGGTTTCCGTTTGGCATATATTTATTACTTTATGTAATTCATTGTTCCATTTGTATAGTTCACGCTCCAATTTTACGAAACGGAAACGTCTTTGCACACTGCGTAACGTCAAGCGTTTATGCCCTCCTTCAAAAATGGCTCTGAGCGCTATGGGACTTAACATCTGAGGTCATCAGTCCCCTAGAACTTAGAACCAATTAAACCTAACTATCCTAAGGACATCACACACATCCATGCCCGAGGCAGGATTCTAACCTGCGACCATAGCGGCCGCGCGGTTCCAGACTGTAGCGCCTAGAACCGCGTGGCCACCACTGCCGGTTTCCCTCCTTCATTTAACCAATATTTCACTCTTCACTGCCTTTTCTTTGCCGCTGAAAGCAGTTGCAGTACGAGTTTTTTTTTTTTTTTTTTTTTTTTTTTTAAGGTTTTGGAGGTATCCTTCTTCAGAACTGTCATGGGCACAAGTGACGTTGTGCAAACCACAATTCCAGAATTCATTCAATCGTCACAATTATTTCCTATTTCTTCTAACGTATCCATAATTTCAAACGAAATGTCGATATCATTCGAATGAATGTCAAGGAAATCAACAAACAAATGACACTTATGTACATCCTCAGGGGAATTAGGTAATTTCGGCTGGAGAGCACTTCATATTTCATCATTACTAAATTGAGAACGTTAATGGAATCCACATTACGGTGAAACTGGAAGAAAAGAAAAGGCGCTAGTAGCAGGCATGCCTTTCGAAAGCACAATAAACATTAATTCAGCTGAAGCTGTATTGTTAATGCTTACTAATACGGTGAAAAGCAACTGAAAATTTGTAGTAGGTGTTACCTGAGTGGCTAATTCGAGAGGACAGTAACTGTGTACTGTAGTGTCAGAGAAACTATTAACGAACGGTAGCCTGACACGTCCTTTACAAATTACGATCGGGTTGTGTCGTGTTTCCTGTTTACAAATGTACCGCATGCCTTGGCCGTGTGTGAGTGCGTAGTTGCGCCTGCGCAGTTGCTGCAGCGCCAGTAGGGGCGTACGTTTCTACCGCCGCCTGGCGAGCTACGAATTTGGCGATTTTCAGGTAATTTTTTTTTAATACTTGCAATGCCTCTTAGCAGCTAAAATTTTGAAAGTACGTTTCTTTCGTTGTATTCTTCCTGTGTAAAAAAAAAAAAATTCAGTGTAGGTTTTGACATGTCTTACTGGAATATCAGTCCATGTCCTTCTGCCGGCCGTTGTGGCCGAGCGGTTCTAGGCGCTTCAGGCTGGAACTTCGCGACCGCTACGGTCGCAGGTTCGAATCCTGCCTACGGCATGGATGTGTGTGATGTCCTTAGGTTAATTAGGTTTAAGTAGTTCTAAGTTCTAGCGGACTGATGACCTCAGATGTTAAGTCCCATAGTGCTAAGAGCCATTCCATTTTCTTCTCCTTCTCTCTTGGCCCTCATCCTTGTGCTTCCTCTTTTGGTCCATTACCTCCACCCCACTCTCTATCTCCTCCTGTCCACTCTCCAAGTCCCTCTCTCTGTCAGTGTCTACCTCTCCCCCCTACCCTCATTCTCTTCCCTTCTTGTGCTGCTCTTCTCTCTGTTGTGCCTCTCCCCCTTGCCGCTTGCTCTGTTCATCACCCACTCCCCCTATCTGTGTTCGCCTCATTCCACTGTGTCTTTCTCTCCCTACCCATCTCCTGTGATTTCTCCATCTCCTCTCTCCTATACCACCCTACTTTCTCCTCTAACGCCATCCTAATGGTATGTGGATCTTACCCCCATAGTACTTCTTTTTGGACAATGAGTGATATGCATACCAAAATTTGTTACAATCGATGCAGTAACTTAGGAGGAGATGTGAAACTTTCACACATACAATAATTTGTATAAGATACTGTTTTCTTGTCTGCAGCTTCACATGTATATGCATGTCACACACACACACACACACTATATATATATATATATATTGCAACGGAGTGAGGTGGCACACGGGACTCTTATTCAGGAAGATGACAGTTCAAATCTGTTTCCAGCCATCCTGAGCTAGATTTACACTGATTTTCTTAAATCACTTCAGGCAAATGCCAGGACGGTTCTTTTGAAAGGGCATGGCCGATTTCCTTCCCCATATTTCCCTAATCCTACTTTTGCTCTGTCTCTAATGGTCTCATTTACCATGGGATGTTAAAGACTAATCTCATCCTCTTCCATATACATCACACGTATATGTCTTACTCTCTACCCATCTCCTCTTCACCCCTCTGTCTCTGTATCTGCTCTTCACCTCTCTCTGTGAATCACTCCCCTCCTCCCGCCATCTCTATCCATCTTCTCTCCCTCCTCTCTCTGTCCATGACCTCTTCACCTCATCTCTTTATCCAGATTCTCCTCCTCCTCTCTTGGTCCACATTCGTCTGCCTCCTCTCTTAGTGCTGTTTCTCCTCCCACTCTATATCCATTTCCTCTCCCTCTCTCCATCTCTCTGTTGATGTCCTCCTCTCCATCTCTCCGTCAATCTAGTGGTTTAGGATTACTTGTGAAACATACACATTCATATATACATCACCTTTTATAAGGAGACACTGACAAATCCAGCAGTGATTGGGTATTCATTTTGCGTTTTCTATAGGAAAGGAAAACAAAATGTAAACAGTGTTTGTAGGGTGCAGTTACTGAACGCTGGACGCAACTAATTTGCATTTGTACTACGCTATTTTGTAAACGTCTCTATTACAACGCCTCTTTATATCTCTATAGCTGGCAATTGTTTTCTCCTCAAGCCGTTTGTGCTTCAGAGTTGAAAGCTGTGAAAACCGCTGCCAGATTTCAGTGATTTCCTTAAGTTGACTTGACTATAGGAGTGTCATAGTAGCAAAGAACAAACGTATTGAACTTGATGCAAGATGCGGCATTTTCTTGCGTATCACTGTTTATGATGTAATATCTCCTGAACTACGACAGGTAGCCGCGCGGAATTAGCCGAGCGATCTAAGGCGCTGCAGTCGTGGATTGGGTGGCTGATCCCAGCGGATGTTCGAGTCCTCCCTCGGGCATGGGTGTGTGTGTTTGTCGTTAGGATAATTTAGGTTAAGAAGTGTGTAAGCTTAGGGACTGATGACTTTAGCAGTTAAGTCCTATATGATTTCACACACATTCACTCTCTTTCAAACTCTGAAGGTGGCAGGGGTAAAATTCAGGGAATGAAAGGCTATTTACAATTTGTTCAGAAACCAAATGCCAGATTTCCCACACATTTGAACATTTGAACGACAGGTAGATACATAATCCTCCCAGAGATTGTTGCCTGACAGTAGGGGGAATGTGTAACATGCTTGGCTGTAATCGGTCCAGTGGCTTAGGAGTTGTGGTACATACGCACACACATAAATTTATTTTTATAACACGTATGGATACAGAGATATGAATCAGGAATGTGCGTAGATTTACCTACCAACACGTAAGCACGTTGTATCATTGAAGAAACACACAATAAAAAAAAGGAGGTTGTGTGCTACGCACGTATCGAATTGGAGCAGTTGTTCGCACAGTGGACTTACATTTGTATGGACAATGGATCAAATCCCTGTCCAGTCACCCAGGTTTAATGTTCTCATGATTTCCCTGAATAGCTCCAGGCAAATTCTGGGATGGTTCTTTTGGAAAGGGCACTGCTGATTTCCTTACCCATCCTTTCGTAATCCAAGCTTATGCTCCATCTCTGAGGACTGTGCTGTCAGTGGGACGTTAAACGCCATCTTCCTTTTTATTTGTATCTGCTCCACCAACAATGAGGTAATCAGAGACTGATACATTAAGGGGAACACACCCTGCCTATCTAACCTATGTTAATTTATTCAAGTACCTGACACATTTCTGAAAAAGCTATTTCATGCAGGACCTTAATATTTTTACTGTATGTTACATGATGATAAGAAGCCCACACCTACTACAGTAGTACAAGTTTATATGCCAACTAGCTCTGCAGATGACGAAGAAATTGATGAAATGTATGATCAAATAAAAGAAATTATTCAGATAGTGAAGGGAGACAAAAATTTAATAGTCATGGGTGACTGGAATTCGGTAGTAGGAAAAGGGAGAGAAGGAAACATAGTAGGTGAATGTGGACTGGGGCAAAGAAATGAAAGAGGAAACCGCCTGGTAGAATTTTGTACAGAGCACAACTTAATCATAGGTAACACTTGGTTCAAGAATCATAAAAGAAGGCTGTATACATGGAAGAATCCTGGAGATACTGACAGGTTTCAGATAGATTATATAATGGTAAGACAGAGATTTAGGAAGCAGGTCTTAAATTGTAAGACATTTCCAAGGGCAGATGTGGACTCTGATCACAATCTATTGGTTATGAACTGTAGATTAAAAATGAAAAAACTGCAAAAAGGTGGGAATTTAAGGAGATGGGACATGGATAAACTAAAAGAACCAGAGGTTGTACAGAGTTTCAGGGAGAGCATAAGGGAGCAATTGACAGGAATGGGGGAAAGAAATACAGTAGAAGAAGAATGGGTATCTCTGAGGGATGAAGTAGTGAAGGCAGCAGAGGATCAAGTAGGTAAAAAGACGAGGGCTAGTAGAAATCCTTGGGTAACAGAAGAAATATTGAATTTAATTGATGAAAGGAGAAAATACAAAAATGCAGTAAATGAAGCAGGCAAAAAGGAATACAGACGTCTCAAAAATGAGATCGAAAGGAAGTGCAAAATGGCTAAGCAGGGATGGCTAGAGGACAAATGTAAGGTTGTAGAGGCTTATCTCACTAGGGGTAAGATAGATACTGCCTACAGGAAAATTAAAGAGACCTTTGGAGATAAGATAACCACTTGTATGAACATCAAGACCTCAGATGGATACCCAGTTCTAAGCAAAGAAGGGAAAGCAGAAAGGTGGAAGGAGTATATAGAGGGTCTATACAAGGACGATGTACTTGAGGACAATATTATGGAAATAGAAGAGGATGTAGATGAAGATGAAATGGGAGATATGATACTGCGTGAAGAGTTTGACAGAGCACTGAAAGACCTGAGTCGTAACAAGGCCCCCGGAGTAGACAACATTCCATTGAAGCTACTGAAGGCCTCGGGAGAGCCTGTCCTGACAAAACTCTACCATCTGGTGAGCAAGATGTATGTGACAGACGAAATACCCTCAGACTTCAAGAAGAATATAATAATTTCAATCCCAAAGAAAGCAGGTGTTGACAGATGTGAAAATTACCGAACTATCAGTTTAATAAGTCACAGCTGCAAAATACTAACGCGAATTCCTTACAGACGAATGGAAAAATTATAAGAATCCGACCTCGGGGAAGATCAATTTGGATTCCGTAGAAATGTTGGAACACGTGAGGCAATACTGACCCTACGACTTATCTTAGAAGCTTGATTAAGGAAGGGCAAACCTACGTTTCTAGCATTTGTAGACATAGAGAAAGCTTTTGACAATGTTGACTGGAATACTCTCTTTCAAATTCTGAAGGTAGCAGGGGTAAAATACAGGGAGCGAAAGGCTATTTACAATTTGTACAGAAACCAGATGGCAGTTATAAGAGTCGAGGGACATGAAAGGGAAGCAGTGGTTGGGAAGGGAGTGAGACAGGGTTGTAGCCTCTCCCCAATGTATTCAATCTGTACATTGAGCAAGCAGTGAAGCAAAACAAAAGAAAATTTCGGAGTAGGTATTGAAATCCATGGAGAAGAAATAAGAACTTTGAGGTTTGCCGATGACATTGTAATTCTGTCAGAGACAGCAAAGGACTTGGAAGAGCAGTTGAATGGAATGGATAGTGTCTTGAAAGGAGGATATAAGATAAACATCAATAAAAGCAAAACTTGGATAATGGAATGTAGTCGAATAAAGTTAGGTGATGCTGAGGGTATTAGATTAGGAAATGAGACACTTAAAGTAGTAAAGGAGTTTTGCTATTTGGGGAGCAAAATAACCGATGATGGTCAAAGTAGAGAGGATATAAAATGTAGACTGGCAATGGCAAGGAAAGCGTTTCTGAAGAAGAGAAATTTGTTAACATGGAGTATGGATTTAAGTGCCAGGAAGACATTTCTGAAAGTATTTGTATGGAGTGTAGCCATGTATGGAAGTGAAACATGGACGATAAATAGTTTGGACAAGAAGAGAATAGAAGCTTTCGAAATGTGGTGCTACAGAAGAATGCTGAAGATTAGATGGGTAGATCACATAACTAATGAGGAAGTAATGAATAGGATTGGGGAGAAGAGAAGTTTGTGGCACAACTTGACCAGAAGAAGGGATCGGTTGGTAGGACATGTTCGAGGCATCAAGGGATCACCAGTTTAGTACTGGAGGGCAGCGTGGAGGGTAAAAATCGTACAGGGAGGCCAAGAGACGACTACACTACGCAGATTCAGAAGGATGTAGGTTGCAGTGGTTACTGGGAAATGAAGAGGCTTGCACAGGATAGAGTAGCATGGACAGCTGCATCAAACCAGTCTCAGGACTGAAGACCACAACAACAACAACATGATGCTAATAGAGTCAACTGTACTAAAATCTACTTTATCCATTTTATTGTTTTCAAAAAATACTTTTTTAAATTTATTAACAAAAACTATTAAGTTTATTCTACAGAAAATATTTTTGTGCACTTCCTAATGTTGGACTATTAATGAATGTATTACCAGAGGTGGTGTTTTATGTTATGCAGAGGCTCTGAAAATTTCATTCATTTATCCATGATAGTTTCTGACATAATGGGAAATATGTACTGTATATTTTAGTTTGCAGGAAATTGACTTTAAAGAAAAAAACTTTTGATATTTGTTACTTACAGTTAATTAAAACTGTTGTGCTCCATAGATGGCCCTTCTTTGGCCTCTAGCAGGTCTTCCAGCTTCTTTTTCACCTTCCTGGATGTTTGTCTTGCTTTCTTTGCAATATTAAATGCAGACTTGTCTGCATTGGCTCTCCTCATTTTATGACAATGTTGCCCAGCTTTTTCAGTACCCAAAACTTTCCAATACTACTACAATTGAATGTAATAACAGCATCATGAACTCCTAGTTTCATTGTATGTATGCATACAGTTTTAGGAAGGCGGTTCCGAATTATGCTGTTGAAACATTCATTTGGGTTCTGTGTCTGCCCATGCTGACATTTCATTAGAAGGTCAGGATGAGCCAAGTCTCTGAAAATAGGTTTAATTGCTGTAATAACAGCAGCAGGAAGAGAATGCTGGTGAGAATAAGATTCTCCAGTTGCCTGAGCCCTATTGTATTAGCACTACGAATTTGCTCTTGATGGACTCAATCCATGGCATGACTTTTGATGAATAGACAACTTAAGGAAGAATATGACCCAAACATCTCTTTTCATTGCTTCCAGATTTTCTTTATATCTCCTAATTGCCTGCCCATAGTATACCTGCAAGTTTTCTATTTCAGTTTTAGTTAACCACCCCCTCCCGGTCAACAATTTTCCATCTTCTAATTCTTCTCCTCTCATATCAATAGTTAATTTTCTAAGCCTTGTTCCCAAACGTTTTTGAACATGGCCTACACATTCTATTTTGCTAATGATGGCATCTCCATATGGCTTAGATTTCACCACATTGTTGTATGCCTTACTGTCAACATCGCCAAAATATTTGGTGTACCATAAGCCTCTTGTTTCTACAAATATTTGTTATACTCCATGAACTTCCATACCACCACTTGTTCCTCTAAAATTAGCCACAGAGTTGTGTTCTTTATGTTCATTGACTTTACAACCTTTGCAAAATTTAGACATTATCTCCACATCTAATACTTTGCCGGTGTCTACACTCGTGGCGGTGACTAGTCAATTCAAAGAAGTATGTCCTCTTTTCTGACAACTTCCATCAAGTGCAACTGCAATATCCGAACATCCATCATTTTATTCCACTGCTTCCCTAGCAGCCAGTTTCATGCTTTCCTCTCTGACCTCACATACAGCTTTCTCTAATATTTCAGTCAGTTTTTCTAATTTATTTGGTGGTTGATGTAAGTTAATCACTGAAAAAAATGTTCTCCCGGCAGCCAGACATCGTTGGCGGGCGACATAAGCTCTTGTACAGAAAGCTTTCTAAACATGCTTCCTCTAAATTGTCGTTTCTTGAAAATGCCTTTACGTTTCGTCATCTTCAATAAACACAACAAAACACACGTAAACAAACACTGCAAACGTAAGTATAACAACTACTCGCAATCACACTTGAACAGAACTAACCACGTGTTTGCAAGCGTGTTGTTTACAAACAGCAGAAACAAAAGAATACTGGCCGTTGCATTCCAAGTATAGCCAACACACTTGGGAGTAAAAAAAAATCCATAACGTGCAATGTAGGGGATATAATGATCTAAAATATATGCAGAAAAGTGGGTGACAGAAAAGTGGGCGTGGCATATAAACACACTTGGTAGGAAAATGCTCTTTTTTTGGCTAAATTCTTTTCAGAGTACTTAAATAAAACATTAATCTATCTAAATACACTCCTGGAAATGGGAAAAAGAACACATTGACACCGGTGTGTCAGACCCACCATACTTGCTCCTGACACTGCGAGAGGGGTGTACAAGCAATGATCACACGCACGGCACAGCAGACACACCAGGAACCGCGGTGTTGGTCGTCGAATGGCGCTAGCTGCGCAGCATTTGTGCACCGCCGCCGTCAGTGTCAGCCAGTTTGCCGTGGCATACGGAGCTCCATCGCAGTCTTTAACACTGGTAGCATGCCGCGACAGCGTGGATGTGAACCGTATGTGCAGTTGACGGACTTTGAGCGAGGGCGTATAGTGGGCATGCGGGAGGCCGGGTGGACGTACCGCCGAATTGCTCAACACGTGGGGCGTGAGGTCTCCACAGTACATCGATGTTGTCGCCAGTGGTCGGCGGAAGGTGCACGTGCCCGTCGACCTGGGACCGGACCGCAGCGACGCACGGATGCACGCCAAGACCGTAGGATCCTACGCAGTGCCGTAGGGGACCGCACCGCCACTTCCCAGCTAATTAGGGACACTGTTGCTCCTGGGGTATCGGCGAGGACCATTCGCAACCGTCTCCATGAAGCTGGGCTACGGTCCCGCACACCGTTAGGCCGTCTTCCCCTCACGCCCCAACATCGTGCAGCCCGCCTCCAGTGGTGTCGGGACAGGCGTGAATGGAGGGACGAATGGAGACGTGTCGTCTTCAGCGATGAGAGTCGCTTCTGCCTTGGTGCCAATGATGGTCGTATGCGTGTTTGGCGCCGTGCAGGTGAGCGCCACAATCAGGACTGCATACGACCAAGGCACACAGTGCCAACACGCGGCATCATGGTGTGGGGAGCGATATCCTACACTGGCCGTACACCTCTGGTGATTGTCGAGGGGACACTGAATAGTGCACGGTACATCCAAACCGTCATCGAACCCATCGTTCTATCATTCCTAGACCGGCAAGGGAACTTGCTGTTCCAACAGGAGAATGCACGTCCGCATGTATCCCGTGCCACCCAACGTGCTCTAGAAGGTGTAAGTCAACTACCCTGGCCAGCAAGATCTCCGGATCTGTCCCCCATTGAGCATGTTTGGGAATGGATGAAGCGTTGTCTCACGCGGTCTGCACGTCCAGCACGAACGCTTGTCCAACTGAGGCGCCAGGTGGAAATGGCATGGCAAGCCGTTCCACTGGACTACATCCTGCATCTCTACGATCGTCTCCATGGGAGAATAGCAGCCTGCATGGCTGCGAAAGGTGGATATACACTGTACTAGTGGCGACATTGTGCATGCTCTGTTGCCTGTGTCTATGTGCCTGTGGTTCTGTCAGTGTGATCATGTGATGTATCCGACCCCAGGAATGTGTCAATAAAGTTTCCCCTTGCTGGGACAATGAATTCACGGTGTTCTTATTTCAATTTCCAGGAGTGTATGATGAAAACCGAAAATCGATTTTTTTCGAACTGAACCACGGTGTGGTCCCCTGCGGTTGTTAGCACAGTGAACTCACATTTTTATTGACAATGGATCAAATCCCTGTTCAGTCACCCAGGTTTAATGTTCTCATGATTTCCCTGAATAGCTCCAGGCAAATTCTGGGATGGTTCTTTTGGAAAGGGCACTGCTGATTTCCACACTTTCGTAATCCAAACTTACACTCTATCTCTGAGGACTGTGCTGTCAGTGGGACATTAAACTCCATCTTCCTTTTTATTTGATTTGCTCCACCAAAGATGACGTAATCAGAGACTGATATATTAACGGTAGTGTGCACATAAGAGTGGTAACTTATCAACGTGTCATAACATGTACTTCATACACAACGACGCTCCACACACAGGTCTTGTTAAATTACAGATTCCGTGCGAGCAAGAGGTTCACATATTCTCTGCTCTCATGTTCTCTGTAATCAATCCCACTAGATATTATTTGTAATGCTTTTGGAAGCTCTCATGTACTTAAAGGCAAATCGACACTTCCTGGATTCATTGCAACATCGAGCCAGTTTTAAAGTAGAACATTTTGTTCTTTTTATGTAGGGCTGGATCTGTCATTGGATCACGGAACTGTTATCGACAGGGATCTCTCATTTGTGTTTTATTTTAACCTATCTGCCGATCAATGAGTGCCTTAGTTTTCCGCTAGATGGCATAGCATGCTCCTCCCACCAGAGTCAAAAGCACCGGCATCCACAGTCTCCCACTCCTCAGAGTGACCTGAACTTTAACCAGATGGCGTGATTCTAGTGGTGCCATCGACATCGACAGGACAGTATGTGTGGATGGAGGTCATGACGAATATTTTGTTTCGTTTCTGTCATCTGGAGGCACCGTTGACGGAGGTGCCCTTCGGACACTGCAGCAGATGGGAACCCAGCCAGAACATGTTGTTGTCTGAAGGTTCAGCCTGTAGCAGAATGATGGAACATGTCAGAGCAATGCTGGTGGAACACCGAAGAATGTTAAATCCTGTGTGGAACATTTTGAAACGAAGGTTTCTGTCTATTCGCTTGTGTGACCAAAGAAAACTTGTTTAACTCGTCAAGCATCATTCGATCTGTCCGTGTTGTTGTGGGAGTGTTTGCCCTTGGTGGTGATTCTGTGATTGTTATTCATGTTTGCTTCTACCATGTCGGGCGCGCATTGGATTGCAGTGAGGATTGTGTATTTTAGCTGTTATTACAATGTGTGACGATTTAGTGAAGCAGTGACCTGTGATGCGATTAACCTTAATGAGAACTGTGAGACGAAAGTAGTGTCCACCTCAAATTGTGTCTAAAAACAATATGTCGAACAAATAGCGCAAAATATCGTGACAGTTGTTATTCAAAAAGCCCCTTTTCATTTTGTTTGTCGTTGTGGAGTAGCCATATTCTAATTATAGATGACTCCCGAAGCAACTAAACTCGATTAGCACTTACTTACTAGGTTATGGTCACATCAGAATTAAAGTTAGGCTGCTGTTGGGTTGTTAACAACTGACTGAATATGACTGGAAGTGTCTCAGGATCTGTTATTGTCCATTGTTATTGGGTTTCAGGAAGTATTTTCGCTTATTTTTAAAATCGCATTCCTGTAGGTTTCTTATTATCTGTTTTGAATATTTCTTTTATTGTGTATGCCTCATCTGTTTACATGTTCTTTAAGAGTTTTCTAAATGTTGCAGCAAGCCTGAACGGATAGTTTAATGACCTCAAGGTAGGTGGATAAAACCAGCAATTTCTGGTATACTAAGTGAAGTCTGTAAATTTACTTCGGTGATGATGAAGCAGGTGGTGTAATTGTACGTATCTATGATTGAAGCCTCATGGCAATAACACTGTATAGATTTTCTCGTTATGTGCAACACTGCTTTCAAATAAATTCTTCCAGTCCCACCTCCTCGCTCTCAAATTTTCAGGGAAGAATTTCATATGATATGTGTGTACATTTTGTTTCTATTTATTTGCCATGAGTTGCAGTAAAATCTATCCAAAAGATGGGAATATACATGCAGTGTGATTTAAAGTGGAACAGCCACTTAAAACGAATTATCGGAAAGGTACCAGACATATTCATTGGTAGAATCCTCAGGAAGTGTAGTACTTTCACGAAATATAGAGCAGTAAAGATATGCAGGATGGCTATGTGTGAGAGCTGTTCTTTCCCAAAGATATATGCAGGTGCAGAAGGTGAAAACAAGTCGTAGATACAAGATACTGTTTGTTTACAATCATGGGACTTGGAAACTGTTAGTGGCTATGGCAGGCGAGGTGAATACTCAGTGTCCTCCAGTTGTGTCGACCTCAGGCTACTGACCATGCACTGTAGTGCCACTGTTACTGCATTGTGAGAGTTTCGTATTGCACAGTCGAAGTATGTGCAGTCCAGCAGTGGCAGCTGTATGTACATCCAGCTGCACCATGCTCCGTTGTTCTGGGGCACAGAAGTCATCCATTGCCACCTTGACAGAGGTGCCAAAGCATCCAGGCTCTCTAGTGGTGGGCAGCGATTTACAGCCCAGTGGTGGAAGATATGGCTGCATCTTCAGCACAGTGCTGTCCATTGCAGGCACAGCACCACATATCTATGCCATCTGCTCTAAAACAGGTTAAAATGCTGATTCTACCTTCTAACTTCGTGGAAGTAGCTATGTTTGTTTTCTTATGTCACTCCGAACGACTGGGAACAGATGTTTGGGGCAGATGTCACAGTTGACAGTGCAAGTCAACGTGATGGAAGTCGATCAAGCTGGAGCGGTTTCGCGAAATCTGCCTCTGGGGCACTCACACCTGGAACTGTATTATGTCTGGATGCTGCTGAAGGGTGCTAATCAAAGTGAGGCGATGGCTGGTGGTGGCCTATGTCCGCTTCCTGATGTGCTTTTCTTGGTTCCAAGCTCTGCTTCAGCCTTTCCCATTAGAAACCTTCTTCCTAAGAAATATATATTCACTCTTTATGTCGTTTACGTCACAGTGACACTAAAGCCTTTTCATTATTTACACTTATTTTCTACCTCACCTTTGTAAGGGAAGACTCGCGATCACCAGCCCTTGTCGTGAAAGCCTGGCACAGCTGCTCTGTGGTGAATTATGTCAGACTCTGCCACACTCACTGATGCAGGACACAGAAGTCCCTAATTGATACACTAACAGGAATGGGACAACTGCGCCCTCACATCGTACTCCCGAGCTAGTGGTCAAACACCGAGTTGCACAGGCGACCAGGTGACCAAGTGATGGGCTGGGATTCATGACCCAGTGATGTTTGATATGGCTGCACTATCAGCACAGATCTTTCCATCACAGGCTGGGCGTTACAGAACTGCCCCAGCTGTTTGATGGTGATGGCTGGTCTGGGATAAACTTAAATGCTGCTACTCCCTCCTGACATCAAACTAGTACCTGTTCGTGTGTCACTCCGAACGATCTGGAGCACACGCTACGCCAGGTTTGGCTGTCATTGTCTGGTGCACATGTAAATGATGAAGACTTCAGTCAAGCTGGGGTGGCTTTGGTAAGGCAGTCCCCAGGCCATTGACACGCAGAACGGTGTCGTATCTGGCTGCTCATGTAGGTTGCAGACCAAGCAGGTCCAGCGGTGGCCAATGTCCGTTATCTGACGAGCTGTTCTTGGCTCCAATCTTTGCTTCAGTCAATTCTGTTACATAACTTAAAGAACTCTCGTTTGCTTGATACTTGAATACTGCTCCTTAGCCTGGGACCCTTACCAGGTAGGAATACATATGAAAAAGTGGTGAGAAATAGGAGGGGTGGGAGTTTCAACAAGCGTTCTTATGGTAAATGTGGAAGCATCATGTGAATGGTTCTACAAATCTACAGGAGATGCATGTTGAATCATGGTAAGGTTTAATGCAAAATTATGGGGCTGTACACACTTAGAAAAGTCAACCAACACTTCACTCCCTCATAGGTACATCTCGCAAAACGACATGGAAGTGAAATCAGAGACTAATTGAGTACTTACAGTTAGTTCCACTGTCAGCATACCATTCCCAGGATTAACGGGGAAGGAGGGTTGCAACACTGGCACACAAGGTACACTCTGCCTCTCATCATAATGTAATTGATGAAGTGTAAATATGTAGATGTACAGATGCATCCTGTACATAGCAATGTGATTATCATAGTTGAATATTGTGACTGACACTGAAAAATATGTTTTAAATATTTGATAAAATCATGCCTTTCCTACAGCCATAATGGATAAAATTAAAATCATTAAGAAGAGGACATAAAGTCATTAAGACTGTCACCAACACCCTACCAACTCCGAAATTATGTATTCGGCAAATATGTAATCTTTTTCCGATTATTTTTGCAGACCATCCCCTTCACAACCAAACCTCACTGATATGGTTGCTAGGTTTCTTTCTTTATTATTTGTTGCTTGTTTAGCTTGATCACACTAGGGCCTTAATGCTCTCTCTTACATCTGACCAGGAACTACACTTACAAAAAATATTACATAACAATCAAGTAACAGTAATTTGCAGCATTAATAAAAGTAATAATTGACAGTGACAGTAATAGCAATAGTAACACTAACAATGATGATGAAAAAATGGGAGCCTTAAGAATTGTACTATTTAGTTAATAAGTAAAAAATTCAATGAACCTAAATTCTATTATTAATAAAATGTAATAATTGGCAATGACACTAATAATAGCAGGCAGATGATGTTGAAGTGATTGATATAACAATCACAAATCTACTGATTTTGGTATTTGCAGGTCCACCCCTGTTTGGACCAGAAGCGAAGTAGAATATTCCTACACGTCAGAAAGCAGCCTGAAGATGACATAGTAAATCACTGAAACTGACAGCCAAATAAAATAAGTTTAGAAATTAGATAGCTGAAAAGATGTTTGATATGACATCCTGTAGTAAGTCTTTTGTGAGCGATTACGATTGATTGCGTTTTATATAAACTCCTGGAAATTGAAATAAGAACACCGTGAATTCATTGTCCCAGCAAGGGGAAACTTTATTGACACATTCCTGGGGTCAGATACATCACATGATCACACTGACAGAACCAAAGGCCCATAGGCACAGGTAACAGAGCATCCACAATGTCGGCACTATTACAGTGTATATCCACCTTTCGCAGCAATGCAGGCTGATATTCTCCCATGGAGACGATCGTAGAGATGCTGGTTGTAGTCCTGTGGAACGGCTTGCCATGCCATTTCCACCTGGCGCCTCAGTTGGACCAGCGTTCGTGCTGGACGTGCAGACCGCGTGAGACGAACGCTTCATCCAGTCCCAAACATGCTCAATGGGTGACAGATCCGGAGATCTTGCTGGCCAGGGTAGTTGAGCAAGTTGGGTGGCACAGGATACATGCGGACGTGCATTGTCCTGTTGGAACAGCAAGTTCCCTTGCCGGTCTAGGAATGGTAGAACGATGGGTTCGATGACGGTTTGGATGTACCGTGCACTATTCACTGTCCCCTCGACGATCACCAGAGGTGTACGGCCAGTGTAGGAGATCGCTCCCCACACCATGATGCCGGGTGTTGGCCCTGTGTGCCTCGGTCGTATGCAGTCCTGGTTGTGGCGCTCACCTGCACGGCGCCAAACACGCATACGACCATCATTGGCACCAAGGCAGAAGCGACTCTCATCGCTGAAGACGACACGTCTCCATTCGTCCCTCCATTCACGCCTGTCGCGACAGCACTGGAGGCGGGCTGCACGATGTTGGGGGCGTGAGGGGAAGACGGCCTAACGGTGTGCGGGACCGTAGCCCAGCTTCATGGAGACGGTTGCGAATGGTCCTCGCCGATACCCCAGGAGCAACAGTGTCCCTAATTTGCAGGGAAGTGGCGGTGCGGTCCCCTACGGCACTGCGTAGGATCCTACGGTCTTGGCGTGCATCCGTGCGTCGCTGCGGTCCTGTCCCAGGTCGACGGGCACGTGCACCTTCCGCCGACCACTGGCGACAACATCGATGTACTGTGGAGAGCTCACGCCCCACGTGTTGAGCAATTCGGCGGTATGTCCACCCGGCCTCCCGCATGCCCACTATACGCCCTCGCTCAAAGTCCGTCAACTGCACATACAGTTCACGTCCACGCTGTCGCGGCATGCTACCAGTGTTAAAGACTGCGATGGAGCTCCGTATGCCACGGCAAACTGGCTGACACTGACGGCGGCGGTGCACAAATGCTGCGCAGCTAGCGCCATTCGACGACCAACACCGCGGTTCCTGGTGTGTCCGCTGTGCCGTGCGTGTGATCATTGCTTGTACAGCTCTCTCGCAGTGTCCAGAGCAAGTATGGTGGGTCTGACACACCGGTGTCAATGTGTTCTTTTTTCCATTTCCAGGAGTGTGGATTAAACTTGCAACCTATGTTCTGCACCCACTCTGATAAAGCAAGAAAGTTCACATTAATGTGCTGGGTGTCTGTGCACAGGTTTGCCGGGCTTGCAGTTAGATATAACTGAATGTTGTCAGCATATAGATCGTATTTGCTATAGGAGATAACAGTCGACAAATCGTTAACAGATAATGGTCCCAGTACTAATCCTTGTGGTACTCGTGGTACAATGTTCCTCCATTTTGACCTCTTGGTTCTGTTAATTACACACTGTTGGCGAGATGTAAAGAATGAGTGGAACCACTGTACAGCACGTAACTTGTAAATTCATGAACTGAAATTCAAAAAGCACATAATAGTCACCCCTTATTTGTTTCTAGCAGACCGGATGGTCACCTATCCAAGTGCTACCACAGCCTGACAGCATTTTGATGACCTGACAGGAACTGGTGTTACCACTGCGGCAAGGCCGTTGGCAAAGTATATTCTAAAGCCTTAAGTAATGCTGGCCGAATGCAGAGGCCTGTAGTCAGAGAGTTATTTGGCATCTTTTATGAGGTCCTGCTACCACTCTGATGGGAAGATTCTGGATATCAGAGAATGGTTAAAAATGTTCATTATTATGGGCCGTAACAGATTGACAAGTACTTCATTTATAGATATTAAATCAGATATACATGATGTTTTGTTGGAGTTTCTCCTGACGTGGTACAGTTGTGCTTACATGTTTACATGTCCAATCCTCACACTCACAAATGGGGATATCGGCAATATCTTAAACCAGCATAAATATTTACTCGAATTCAGCTATATGTGTGCCAAGTTTGGCTAACGGTGTTCTGGACTCCCTGAAGCTATGCTGGCACATATGAAGGCAGTCATAAAGTTTTAATTATCACTAAGGAATACAAAGTTATGTAACTAATTTTGTCTGTAGGAACACGTATGCTATACTGGTACACTTTGCTCCGCAGTACTTTGCTAAGGCAGCCAAAACAAAATGGCCTAACCCTTTGATAAGTGTTTCTGTTTCATTAGGCAATGTTGCTTCTCTACTCTGTCAACAAGGTTCTACAGCATTGAACGATAATTAATAGAAAGGCATGTTTATAATGTGCATCTGTTAGAGATATAAGAGAGAGTAATGGTTTTCTTTTGTCACTAATGGCTACCTAATTGCTTTTCTTCGTTTGAAAAGGGGGAAATCGCTGCAACAGGCCAAACTGATTTGGGGAAAATGTATGGCACAGTGGTCAGGTGCTGCAGACACTTAAGGAATGGTCAAATAAGTCATAATGAGGAAGAGCGATGTTGTAGACCACACCTCTGTGAAGAACCTCATTTACAAAGGCTGGTGAATCCACAATCAAGGCAACATGACAAAGGTTGCCCCGCTGCTGCTCAGATGCATTCAAAAAGCCCACTGAACAAACACACCAGAGGAAATGCTGCCACTATGTCAAGCCAATCAAGATGACTCCTTTAGCCATGTAATCACCATGGAAGAGTGACGGGGTACCAGAACGACCCCAAAACAACTGAGCAAATCACACAGTAGAAATGTAGAAGTTTTTTGCTACTGTCATGCTGTATAGTTAACAGATTGTGGTTATTACAGGCGAACTGCCTCAGGAGCATACAGTGTAAATCTGTTAACAAATGTCACATACTGCTCCTTTGGGCTATCAAATTTTGCCTAGGTGGCAGCCAGTGTTTCTTCTTCTGTCATTGGGTGAAAACAAGCACTGGATGATCGGCATTTCCAGAATGACGATGAGGTCATTTTAATTGTTGCCTGATTGTTCCCTGTTTATAACCTTGGCAGAAAGTCGATAAAATGAAATTATGCTATTACTTGTTAACCATCCCTTGCACCTTCTGGTTTTCCCCCTCATGTAAGCCTCCTGCCCTCTTCCTTGAGTGATTTAGATAAAACAATGAAATCACAGCCCAATAAACAACAATGTAATGTCACCAAGGAATGATGACTTATTAGCACATAGATGTTGGAAAGTAACGTTGAGGGAGCGAGGGCGGGAAGTGCATATAGAACTCTTATACATCGTAAAAAATTTAATTTCAACACAATTCAACACTGGAAGGATATGCTATTCTATTTCATTATTCAAGTTGCGGTGGTGTGGAAGCCTCTAGAACGTTCAGGATCTTACTGCTAAAATGATAAGATACTTCTGTAACTTAACAATGACTGCCTTTCATTTCTCAAGACAAAAATTCCTGGTTCACCACTCATTTTTACTATCACAATTAGATCATTATAACAATGAGCGGTCCCCTGAGATGCAGTAGGCGCTCCTTTGGGGAAGAACTGAGGTAGCCATTAGTGACAAAGTAAAACTAGTACTCTCACGTATTTCTCACAAGCAGACATTGAATACATGTCGAAACGTCCCCATTGAAAATTTTTGAATCACTGTGCCCATAAATTTCTACATTATTTGATTTTCAAACAGCTGATCAAAACTCAACGTACTCAAACACTTTTCTCTTCAGTTATTCTGACCATCACTAAAACAACACACAATATTTTTAGCGCAACACAATATTACTTTCAATAATCCCTACAAAAGAATGACCCTGACTAACAATGACCTGTACCTTTCATGAATCACTTACCTCACAAAAATCTTCATTAGTCGAACTACTGCAATACAGCGAGCTTCAATACTGCCAGCTAAATAATAGATTCTAACTACTGAAGGCACTAACTACTGATAGACATAGATGGAAAATGAAAGATTTTGATAGAGAACAAACTATGTATTTACCTTAATAATGTTCAAAAGTCGTCATATATATATATATATATATATATATATATATATATATATATATATATATATATATATATATTCACAACATCCATCTTTACGAATTTCCTTTTTCCGGCAGACAAACGTCCAGATCGTTCGCTTACTGTAGCTTCTCAGAACTCTGGCATCTCTCTCTCCACATCCACCACTGTTGACGGCTCACCTCCAACTACCAAACGCTATGCGCTGTTCACATCCAACTTCCCAACACTACACAAGCGAATATACCCGCAATGAGCCCAACCAGCCACAGACTACACACAGTGCTGTCAGCGATTTTCATACAGAGCACTACGTGGCGTTACCAAAATAAAAACCTAAACAGCCTACTTACAATACCTTTCTATTAATTACAAGTTCTGTACTGTAGAACCCTGGTGACAGAGTAGGGAAGCAGCACTGCCTGACACGGAACTGACTTATGAAAGACAAAAATCTGCATGAAACGTGATGATAACACAAAACACATCCATGTCATAAGTGAGCTAAAGTAAATGCAGGTGAAAACGATAAATCACGAAACTAACACATTCTGATACCTGTCTCTCAAGACCAGACAGAAATGCTCTTCTGACCAGAACGTCCATAAATTTACCCAATTGAGCCAGATGTCATTCGAAAACACCACTGACAGCAAAAAAGACTCCTCTGTCCAGAACAGTGAGGGGAGAGGTCGGTTGCCTTTAAAAAATGAAGGAAAATCTCTTGCTCCCATTCTAACTTTCAATTATCAAGAGAGAACGTTTTTTGAACAGGCAAATACAGAATTCTGCGCTTAAGTTCTCTGCCAAGGCATCCATCGTTAGGGAAGTAGAAGCGCCTTTTGTTCTTGTGAAATCTAAGGAAAACTACTAAATGATAACATCTGTCTTCCAAAATAATTGATTTTATTAATTTAAGCACCCCTTTGTAAATCAGCATTTATAAACACTCAACAGAAATCACATACTGTGTGCCATTCCATCTATACTCTGTCACTCATCTCTGGCCTCATAACTGAGCAATCATCTATAGCCTCTCACACACACACCTTCCACTCACAGACCCCAACACTCGACTCCTGCTCACTCACTCACACATTGTTGACTGCAGTGCTGTATTTGCTTTAGTTTATGAGCATTGCATAGAGTGTATGATCGATACTAAGGGCACTGCACCCTTATATATCCACCCAAATAACACTTTAATATGATAAAATATAATGGAGAGATTAGATTTGAATATTAAAATTAAAAAAAATATGTAGAACGACAAAGAAACAATGGAAAATTTGAACTTATAAAATTACAGTAGTCAAAACTATTTACCTATCAATCCAGAACCTCAATTCATTAAGAATAACTCTCATTTGAGTCCCTGTTTACAATATTTGTTTATATTTATATATGGGACTGGCAATTAAGAAATGAAAGCTGGTATTACTTAATTACACTAAATTAAAGTCAAAGTATATCATTAGCTCATTCAATCAGTCACTAGTTAGCAACAAGATAAGTCAGGTTAATCAAAAATGCCCATGCATACTGCATAGTCTCATTGAAACATGGCAACATGAAACCCAATGTTGTAACACCCCACTGAAATAGCATGGCTATATGTGACACATTAATTACAACTGTCTATTAGCATTGACTGTTCATGTAATTTGTCATAATTAATTCAATACTAATCATTATATTGTCACTGTATTGAATGGATAGAAACATAGGCCTAACTAATTAAATGTGTTTCAAAAGTAAACAAAATAGTAAACAGACAACTACTACACAATACTGACAGGGAAATATTCTATTACTACACCACAAAAATTTACACTCATAATTGCAGCATATTTTGAAAATATGATTCTGTTAGATTTTGGTACACAGTTTACAGGATTAGACACACAAGAAATATGACAAAAAGAACAAACCTTGGAAAGTAATCCATAAACAAATCATCACATTGCAAAACACTTTTTTACGTAGCACTTCATATTCTTGTTTCAAATTATTTATCTAACTACTCTGCCTAAGGTCCCTTCCTATATGTTGAGTCGTAAATTACATGCAAACATACTGGTTCACGACTCACTGGGCGGTGGGGTCGACGCCGTTGGGGATACACCTCTACAATAACAACAACACTTTCACTGATTACTCTGCCTTCTCACTTTCCTGTATGATGAAATGCAAGACACACGTATTCGTAGCTTTCGATGCATTATAGGGCTGTGGCATCGAAGCCGCTGGTGACTGTAGACTCATTGTCTTTGCAAATTGGTGGAACTGTCGTAACAGCATCATAACAGCGACTTCCGCGCCATGAAGCTTAATGACCAGCTGGCTGACGTCAGCGTTCCATGGTTCCGCATTCCACACAGCTTGCCAACCTGACGAACTAGCGCACCGACAAAACAAGCGACGGTCGTGCTGCGTGCTAGGTCCTCGTAGGGGTTGGCAGATCCACTGCTGCAGCAGCGACAAGTGACGACCGCCCTGCGCGTGCATCGCTTCACGTCGGTGCTCCATATCGGCTCGCCAACATACAAACACAAAAAGGGAATTACGGCAGTGGGGAAACTAAACACAAACTGCGCGCACATCAATCAGTTAGTAGTAAACACAACACTCGCTCCACGCACTCCTGTTATTCTTTATGGATGTGACTCTGACTCAAGCACATTGTTTATGGTTGTGACTCTGACTCAAGCACTTTACAGTGTTTACTTGACGATGCAGAATGTTTAAAACTGATTGTACCTAGCTCACAGTGGCTACCTACTACTTTCCACCATAATAACTCAAAATAGCTACCGACTACTGTCCAATTACTTTCAAACGGGCAAAATGATATGTTCACAAATAGCACAACGTCTACATTTTTACAGAACATCTCTCGTCTTGCAGCACTTTTTACAGATGATACAGATTAATGTTTCCTATATGTTGTAGGCTATGGTACTGACCAGACTGAACTATTTCAATTTCAGGCGAATTAGGGTGCACAAGTTTTCTAATTTTGAACGGTCCTCAGCTGCATTGATGAAACATTTCTCTCTCTTCATTTACACATGATGATTTTGTGTGAGTTCGAATGAGTACTACATCACCGACTTTCTATGTAAAGGGCTTCACTATCTTGTCATGTGCCAGGTTCCGTTATTCTGCTCGTTTCTTCATCGTCTCCAACGCAGTTTTAAAGCGCTCCTCTTGCGTAATTTTCTTTTCTTGCAGAAAAGAAAAGTATTCATGAAAGATACTGTCCGGTTTCTTTCCAAAGAGAACTGTAGAGGGCGGCAATCCTGTCGAATCATGCGACAAACTATTAATTACTGTTTCAAAATCTGCAATCGTTCTATCCGTCTATAATGATTCTACCCACAATGAGCACCAAATAAACGTCCGAGTTCACGCATTTGGCGTTCAATCTGGTTGGACGCGGACCTGAGAGACGAAGTTGCAATGTGCCGAATGCATTCATCATTCACGAAATCTTTCCATAGATGTGACCAAAATGCAGTCTGGCTTGACAGTATTTACGAAGTATTCTTCCCTGAATTTCTTGATTATAATCTTACTGTTGGCTTTCCTGAGTGGGCAACGGCATAGAAATTTCGAAGAGACGTCCATCGCAACCAAAATATAAATAAAATTTTGTTTTGATCTGGGTAGCGGTCTATAGAGATAGAGAGCTGAAATTTCACCAGGGTTTTGAGGGATAATGCTATGCATGAAGCCTTTGTGCTGAATCGTAGACACTTTAGTTTTTTGACAAAAATCGCATGAATTTAGTACTGATCGTACTTCCCATGCCATGTTATCGAAGATGACGTTCTCTGAGCGTAGCTCACGTACACGTATCTTATTAATTCGTCCACAACATGTTTGGGTATACGTAGCCTCCAATGATCAGAATTCAAGTTGTTTCGCCGGTAAAGGATGCTTGTTTTAAATAATATTGTTGTATCTTGTAACTACCCTCGGCATTCGGATCAACATATTTTACTTTAATCATTCTCAATATTTCGTCTGCGTCGTGTTCCTGTTTCATGTTCCGCAGAATCTTCCGTATATGACACTGGCCTTCGACGCCTGGTGTAAAATGAGTCTTTATGTCTTTCTGGCGTGGATGCGCAACATTAACTGAGTCTTGTCCTTCTAATAGCCTTCACAGCGCATCTGGCACGACATTCTACTTTCCTTGTATATACTGAATCTCAAAACTGTATTGCTGTAGCATTAACGACCATTGGGTTAGCTTGTTGTGCATCATTTTGCAGCTCATCAAGAATGATACTGCTTTGTGATCTGTCACTACGACCGTATGCCTTCCAAATAAATAAAAACGAAATTTTTCGAAACTCCAAACGATGGCAAGTATTTCTCTTCCCATGACAGTATATTTTCGCTCCCAGATTGTGAGTGCACAACTCACAAATGCCATAGTATGAGAATCAATAACTCAATTAACTTCAATTAACTGATATAATTCAGCGCCAAGAGCATAACCACTTGAATCGGACCCAAGATAAAACTTTCTACTTAAATCAGGGTGGAGAAATATAGGTGCTTCACACAGTTGGTTTTTTATTAATCAAACGCTTTCTGATTTTCATAAGTCCATTTCCACATATTATCCTTTTTCAGTAATTCCGTTAAGACAGGAGAAGACAAGAGGCAGCCAGAAAGGAAACGACGATAAAAATTATAGAAGTCAAAAAAACGACTTAAATGGCTTACGGAACTTCGGTGACGGAAAATTTCTTACTGTGTCCATTTTGGTTGGATCCGGTTCAATCAGTCCCTCGTGACGAAATAATATGTCTAAGGAATTTAATTTGGAACTTATCGAATTTCGATTTTTCTGGGTTAACAGTCACTCCAGCTCTCCTAAATGCTTCAAATACTAGATGAATAATTTCCAAATGTTCTTCCCATGAACCTGTGCTAATCAAAATATCGTCCACATAAAGCGTTGCATGTTCACAAATATTGCCTAACATTTTATCCAGTGCTCTCATAAAAGCGGCTGAAGAAATCGACAAACCAAAAGGCATTTTCTGAAATTGGTAAGTTCTCCAAACATAAAGAAATGCTGTATACTTCCTACTGCTCTCTTCTAGCAATAATTGCCAGTAACTGCTAATCAAATCAAGGCTACTTATATATTTGACTACTTTGAATCTTTGTAACAAAAACTCCAGATTTTCTGGCTGATCATGCTGTGGCAAAATTATGCGATTCATTGCACGGGCGTCAATAACAATGCGACTTGGGCCATCTTTATTTGCTACAGCATGTATGGGGTTTGAATATTCGCTATCTGAGCGCTCAATTATTTGGTTATTCAATATACTCTGTATATCCTCGTTAACAGCTCCCCTTTTTGCCAATGGTATCGTATATGACTTACTACAGAATGGTTCATTATCCTTTACTTTAATTTTATAAACACAGCCTTTAATTAATCCCGGTATCATTGAAAATATGTCGACGTAGCATCTCAGTAGTTCCCTTAGTTCTTCTCGTTCTGCTTCACTCAAGTCCACTAACGCTCGAGTCTCGGTTTGAATACAATTTAGAGTACCCGCCTCGTTCCTCTCTCGCAGCTTAGCGTAGTCCTCTGAATTGTTTAAAATTACAGTTTCATCTTCTCCTCTATAACACATCATCCTTATCTTCACGTCCGCAGCGCCCTTATCATCATCTGTAATAAACCCCTTAAATGCAATTCTACTTTCTTCATTATCTTTCCTCGTCCACAGACAGTTCTCCTCAAAATTAATACTACATATCTGACAACCAATCAACCCCGAGAAGTAGTCCAACATTGAGAGAACCAACGATTAACACACTCTGCTCACATTCGTCCTCTTGAATACGAAATGTTAGTAATGCTTGTCCTTTAATTGGTTTACTTCGGTTTCCTGCTGCACTGACAATACGTGCCCCGTTAACCAGAAATGTGGGAATGGCTACAGGATTGCTTAATTGCTCAAATGGATTTTCAGAAATAGCAGTTGCCTCGCTAGCTGAACAATTAATGCATCCATAACAATACCACATTGTTCTGCTTCTACAAATGGCATCAGAATTTCTTTATTAGTATCTTCGTCTTCGCAGCACAAATCCACCTTGACATCATTTACGTGTTCACACTTTATGGCATTTATCATAATATCCGACCCTTGTTCCTCTGACAGTTTAGGAGCGGGTCGTCTCCGAAACTGCTTAGTTTCACTGTTCAGAATCTCGTTGATTGCAATTGCAGCTTCTTGCACGTTCTGGCGACCTATACTGCCCTCTGTCATTGTGTGGTCGGTTCGGTCGTTAATTTGACCTTAATCCGTCTTGTACATTGTATTCGTTTCTTCTGTGTCTATCATGGTCACGGCGATCAAACACTTTCAGTCGTCCGTAATTTGGAATTTTTGCCGAGATGGGCCGTTATGACGATTCGAATAATTATTATTAATATTTGGCATACTTTGTTCCTGTTCGGCATCGAGCATTTCCATTCGTTCAATTAGCAAACACACTTGCTCAATTGTGAACTGTGGTGTGAAGACTAACTAGTCACGCAGAAAAAAATGGTAATTTCTGGATTGGTATAAGCATCAGATCTTCCTCTTGAACCAGATCAATCAAGTACGTATTGTCATTCCAGTACCTTTGCATAAATTACCGCACTGTACCGTGATCTCTTGCATAATTTGCCGGTGTGAAAATTTTTGATTTTACGTCCCACTGTTTTTATTTCGACCAAAATTTGTTCAAAAATGCCGTTTCAAATTATTCATGCTTGTAATTGTTGGATACACTTATATACCCCAAAAATGTGCCTCACCCTTCATGTGGCGGACGCAAGTATCCATTTTAGTATATTGTTGTTGTTGTGGTCTTCAGTCCTGAGACTGGTTTGATGCAGCTCTCCATGCTACTCTATCCTGTGCAAGCTTATTCATCTCCCAGTTCTTACTGCAACCTACATCCTTCCGAATCTGCTTAGTGTATTCATCTCTTGGTCTCCCTCTACGCTTTTTACCCTCCACGCTGCCCTCCAATGCTAAATTTGTGATCCCTTGATGCCTCAAAACATGTCCAACCAACCGGTCCCTCCTTTTTGTCAAGTTGTGCCACAAACTCCTCTTCTCCCCAATTCTATTCAATACCTCCTCTTTAGTTATGTGATCTACCCATCTAATCTTCAGCATTCTTCTGTACCACCACATTTCGAAAGCTTCTATTCTCTTCTTGTCCAAACTATTTATCATCCATGTTTCACTTCCATTCATGGTTACACTCCATACAAATACTTTCAGAAACGACTTCCTGACACTTAAATCTATACTCGATGGTAACAAATTTCTCAGTATAATGCCTCAGAAACGCATGTTTGTATTGTTTAGTGAACGCAGCTGCCTAGATGCCTTGTTTCGGTTCATAGTCATGAAATTTTCGACCACTCAGTCCATTATCAACAATTAGTAGCGTCAGAGCAACGATATTGCTATCTGGTTCACGTAATACTGCAATAATTTTGTCACGAAACTTTTTTTTATTAATTCCCTCCTATAGTGTGTTGTCGTTTGTTACCTTTTTGTCGTATCTCATGTACCTCATCACTTAATTCATCACATCGCGTTTGTACGGGGTTAACCATCTTAATTATCTACTCTTTGTTTGCTTTACAAGAAATTTTAATTTTGACGATTTCTTCATCTTGAGCCTTTACTTTCTCATTAACTTTGCTAACAGAAAATTCCGTTTGCCTACAGCATCCGTTAACTTGAATTTTAAGATCTGTAATTTCGCTGCTAATGACCTCATGTTTGTCTTGAGATTCTTTTCGGAGCTCATCATGCTTTTGTTCAAATGAGCTGGTGAGTTCCGTTCCCCAATTACTAATCGCGTTAGTTAGTATTTGATAATCATTTTTGATTTCCTGATGGGATTTTTTTGTTTCCTCATAAATTTTTCTTATTTCCTCACGCGCCTTTTCATTTTCCTCATGAAAAGCTCTTGTTTCTACACGCGCCTTTCTATTTTCCTCACGAACATTTTTTTATTGCTTCTAACAACTGAGACATACAGTCTTTGCTGACAATAACAGTTTCTGTCTGCTGGATAACCACCGGTGTTGAACGTCTTTTAGGTAAATCAAAACTTACAGTACCACTGTACTCTGTCGAATTAACTGTAGAATTTTCCATCACATTAATTTGTTCTCCGTCAACCACGTTATGAAATTGTCCTCTCCGTATCTTTAGTAACACTACCGTGTCGTTCTCAGTTAGCCATATTAACAATGTTCACAACAATCACAGTTTGCTACAGCTTATGTCTGCTCCCAATTGTAAAGCCCCCTTTGAACTTAAAAGTGAGCAACGCTTTTGAGTGTTCCTGTTACTCTTCATTCGTACACAACATTGAATTCAGATAATTTCGAAGCGCTGCTGTGCTGAAATGCTGCCGACTCACCGTTTGCTGTGTTGTGTTCTCCGTCGTTTTCGAAGATTGCTGTGGAATCGAAGTTCGACACACGCGTCGCCTTATGTAACCTCCCTTCAGTTTCGAAGCGAACATTATTATTTGTATACCATGAAGATGAAGTTATATTTAATTAATTTAGCATAATAAGTAATAGCTCCTTTTCATGGATCTCATTGTTGTGCCTTCTGTTCTTGCGAAATCTAAGGAAAACTACTAAATGATGACGTCTCCATTCTCAAATATTGGATTTCATTAATTAAGCACCCCTTTGTAAACCAGAATTTATAAACAGTCAACAGAAAGCACATACTGTGTGCCATTACGCCTATATTCTGCCACTCATCTCCGGCCTCGTTACCTAGCAACCGTCTCTAGCCTCTCGCACACCCAACTTGCACTCACGGACTCCACCACTCGATCCATCCCCACTCACCCTCTTGCACATTGTTGACTGCACTGCCGTCTTTGCTTTCGTTTATGATCGCTGCATGGAGTGTATGATCGATTGTACCGTTACACGCTGAAGGGTGAAAATGTAGAGAAAGACCGAGACCATCGTCAAGTTTCTCTGTGGCAGATTGATTTTTCCGAGTTGATAATTAATCCTTTACCGGCTATTTCTTGCGTGTGCCAACCCAAACCAACCCCTCCCCCCCTCCCCCGGCACTCGCTGCCACTATCCTACCCATCCTACCCCCACCCTAACGCATTTTTTGTATGTAAATATAAAATATATAAGTAAGACACAGACTGTGTTGTGTTAACTCGCCACTCGACATTTACCGTAATTTGACAGTCACAGTAATGCGGACAAATTGCGACACTGCGCTCGCTGTAAACCGAATTAACTAAACTAGACCGATACCTCTGGGCATTCGTGTAACGATTTCCTGAACACAGTGCCACGTCGGCGGGGGACTGCCGACACGTACGTCGCCACTTAGTATTCCAGCAGCACGCTAGGGCGCGGGGAAAGAGGAGGAGAAAGATGAGGACACGGGGGTGGCAGAGGGCGAGGCGGGCGACGTCAGAAGCGGGGGCGGGATGACGCGAGAAAGATAGATCACAGTCGGCAACGCTGCGCTCATACAAACTGCATTAATCTTAAATCGCATAATAGTGGGAGGCGCGGGTGTCGGCTTGCCTCCCTTCCCCCCCCCCCCCCCCTTCCCTATGCCAGTATCCGCTCGCTGGCGCGCGTCCTGCGTCCCCCGCCTAGAAGGGAGCAGACGTCGAAAGACGCGCCGGGAATTCTGCACAGGCGGAACTCCATCGCGTCAATAAACATGGCTGCAGCGACGGCGGCCGACTGAGCATTGATATTCGGACCGCGTGGCCGCCCTGCGCCGGATATGAAACTAAATAAGACGAAATGCGCAAGTGGGAGGAGGCGGAGTGCAGGGGACTCGGTACCGTAGTAGCAAACCGAGCCGCAACTTGTGAGTGAAAAGTTAAGCAGATGGATGAAAAGTGGCCACTATTTCAAACTGTTCCTGTCATCGTGAACTGCAGTGGGTATTGCTGGTTCTGGCGTTATAGAGGGCCCACTGTATATGCAAAAACAACAATTGAACGATACAGCCGTTGTCGAGGGACATAGGGGTGGGCTGAGGAAACAAAGGCATAAAGGAAACTTTCCGTGGCCGCTATACAGCGTGTGGCGTTAATTACTATCATTTACCCCTTACGTGTCCATTCACGAATAGTGAGTGAGAAAAAAGATTGTGGTAGGTCTCTGTATAAGCTGTAATTCATAATCACCATCATCATCTTCTTCTTCTTTTGTCTGCATCTCCCACCTACAGGGGATTAGTACGTTAATGTATAGGATGTGGCATTGTGAAACGACCCCTTAGAAAAATTATACATGACTTTTCTTAAACTGACACACAATATTTTTGGCGCAACGCAATGTGACCTTAAAAAATCACTACAAAATAATGGCCCTGACTAACATTAACGTATACGTTTCACAAATCACTTACCTCACAAAAATCTTCGCCACTCGAACTACTGCAATACAGCGAGCGCCAATACTGCTAGCTAAATAAGAGATTCTAACTACTGAAGGCACGAACTACTGATAGGCATAGTTAGCAAATGAAGGAATTTGATAGAGAAGAAGCAATGTATTTACCTTAATAGTGTTCAGTACTCATAATATATAAATCAGTCCATGATATCCAATATTACAAATTTACTCTTTCTGACGGATACACGTCCAGATCGCCAGCTCTCAAAATTCCGCCATCTCACTCCCCACATCCACCATTGCTGGCGGCTCACCTCCAACTGCGCAATGCTACGCGCTGTTAACATCCAGCTGCCCAACACTACAATAACCAACAACAGTGCAAACCAGCCACAGACTGCAAACAGCACTGCCAGTCATTTTCATACAGAGCGCTACGTGGCGTTACCAATTAAAAAAAAAAAAAAACTAAACAGCCTACTTACAATTGTTAATGTTAGGGAGTGGCCGAACGCCACCCCTTTATCCCTGCAGGACAGAAAAATGTACCTCCACGTCTGTGTGTAGTGTTATTCACGTGCAAGTGTGGGGACGTTTTCTAAATGTTTCTGAACCGTGTGACTGAGGTAGGTCGTCGGAACCAGTCCGGTATTCGCCTAGTGAGATGTGGGAAACAACCTAAGAACAACATCCAGGCTGGTCAGTACATAGTATTTCGTTATTAATCTGCCACGGGTATTCGATCAGAACCATAGAAGAAGTGCCCTAAGACGAGCGGCTGTCTGGATATGAGCTTCAATTCCTCTTCTTACTTTTATTGGGGGAGACGCATGTGACGAGTAAGACAAAGCTGATGTTTGTCTCTCACCCTTTTTAATCAGTGATTGCGTTCTGGATGACAAGGGGGTAAAAATTGGAGGAAGAAGAATATGGTGTTTGAGCTTTCCAGACGACATGCTGTTCCTAGCAACAAGTGAAAAAGGATTACAGGATGTAGTGGATATCGTTGAAGCAGTACAAAGACAAGAAAAGTAACTGCGATAGTGGGAGATAAAAAGGTAAAGATAACGCTGCACGGAGAAATACTAGAACATGTACAAAGCTTTAAATACTTAGGAAGCAGAACAGAAACCTACTGGAAGAACATCAATGGCGAAGGAAGCATTTTGTACGAAAAGGGAAATTTTCTGCAGCAATATGGACGAAGATTTAAGGAAACTATAATACAAAGTTTTGTGTGGCGTGTCCTCTTGTATGGTGTTGATACCTAGATTGTAAGGAATAAAATAGGGCAATGCTGGAGGCTTTCAGAAACGGACATGAGCGAGAATGGAAAGAATAAGCTGTGTGGACTGATAAAGAAATGAAATGTGCTGAAAAGGGTGGGAGAGCAAAGACAGTTACGGAATTCAATAAAAATAGGAAAGGAAACAGGATTGGACTCATGTTAAGAAAGAAGAAGGGACTTGCAAAAACTGTCTTAGAGGAGTATGTGGAACGAAAGAGGGGGCGACAGAGGAAAAGGTTTCAGATCCACGATTATGTGATGGACAGAAGTACTCACAACAGCTTTAAGAAAGGAGCAATGAATCGCAGGAAGTCGTGACACAAAGAATCTGGTAACATAGCAGTAAAATGATGATAATGATGTGAGAGAAAGTTGGAAATTGGCACATTATTCTAGGAAAGTGGGTTCTCGGAGTTATATTAGTAACATACTACATGATGCACAACGCTCCGTTTGTAGTGTCTACTATTGGAGTTTGTTGTAAATATGCACAACAGCCTACGGCGAAACGCGCTATTCTTCTTTTTATCTTCTTCATCTCCTCTATTAATCCTTCCTGGGAAATGTCACAGGCAGACGAACATTTGTTTTTCCATTTTCTGAGGTCGTTGCTCTTAGGTTGTTATGGCTGGTTACGCACACATATATTATGTTTATTACTTTTTGTACCGGCTTATCGTCAATAGTGTTCGAACAGTAAAAGGCGCTCTGCCTATTTATCCACAGTTTGATACGTTTATTAACATTCGGGATTAACTACCGGTTCGTGCATCAAGCGTCGACATTCTGCAGGTATTCATACATTTAGCGACAGTTTCCTGATGTTGCAACTATCCAGTACATAACAGCAAACGGTCTACGGAGCATCCAGTATTATCAACAGTAGTTTTATAAATCTCATGTACGGTAACGATCCTTGGGCAACTCGGGGAGTTACTTTTACATCTGACCAAGTTTCCTGATGTTGCAACTATCCAGTACATAACAGCAAACGGTCTACGGAGCATCCAGTATTATCAACAGTAGTTTTATAAATCTCATGTACGGTAACGACCCTTGGGCAACTCGGGGAGTTACTTTTACATCTGACCAAGTCTTCCCTTTATGAATGACACGTTTGTCTCAGTTGGGAAGTCTTACAGCGAGCGCCACTACTGTCAGCTAAATAAAAGATTCAAACTACTGAAGGCACTAACTACTGATAGGCATAGTTAGCAAATGAAAGATTTTGATTGAGAACAAACAATGTATTTACCTCAATAGTGTTCAAAAGTGATTTTATATATATATATATATATATATATATATATATATATATATATATATATATATATATATATATAGCAGTTCATGACATCCAGTCTTACAAATTTCAAAACTCAGCCATTTCTCTCCCCACATCCACCACTCACCTCTAACTGCGCAACGCTACACGCTGTTCACATCCATCTGCCCAACGCTACAATGGCGAGTATTACAACAATGCCAACCAGCCACAGACTGCACACAGCACAGCCAGTGATCCTACAGAGAGGTACGTGGCGTTACCAATAAAAAAAAACCTAAACAGCCTACTTACATAGCCCCCATGCTCCATACAAAAAATTTTACAAATTGTTTTGGGCACTGGCCAATACAGATTTGAAAATTTTTTTCATAATTACGATAACAAAGATATCAAATGCACACACTTATTGATACAATGTTGGTCAAAAGCAGTCCTGATAATTCATCAAAGAAAAATTGCCCTGTTTTTTTTTCTCAAAGTCTCAGCAGTAAAAGAAAATGCACACAGAAGTAGTGGATTTCCATGCAGTCTTGAAGAAGTAGTGTTGTCTTTCCAACAGAAAGACAGTGCTGACTCTTGACATGCAGACAGGAAATGGGCCACAACAGAGCAAACCCACCGCAGAGTCAGTCGAAGTTTTGAGGAATGTTGGTAGGTAGGTCATCAAAGAGCAGACCCACTGTAGTCCTGGTAGAGATTTCGGTATTGATGCGCCACCAGAGGTGCAGACCCAGTGCAGTTCTTGTATAAATTATGGTATTGGTGGGCCATCAAAGATGCAGACCCACTGTAGTCCTTGTAGAGATGGCCAGCAGCCATTTGTTGTGACTGTGCAGGTGCACAATCACCATCGAAGAGTCTTGCGGAGAATACAGGAAGTCCATAAGCCACCAATTGTGCACTCACATTTTTTTTAATGTCCTTAGAACCAGCAATGCTCTTATCCAGTCTCTTGCTGAATTATTAGCACACGTGCAAACACTATCAGTCCCTACTTCTCACATATTGTCCATATACTATGACCAAGAGAAACGTGTGCAGTGAAATGTAACTTACAAGTTGCTTAATTTGATGAACTAGTGTCAATTACAATTTTATAACGTAAGAATGCAATAACATAGGTACAAAATACATCATTAAAGAACATAACAATACAGATAACATTTGTAGTAATAGGAGCTTCACAAAAGAATAGAAATAAACATATACATCAGTGTTACAGGAATTATGACATAAGTAAATATATAAAAGATTAGAATAACTTTTGATACATTAACATCACATGTGAGCATTAAAACAAAACAGAACAAATAATGGCTAAACATCTTTATGAAGTAAATAACATATTAGTAATGCAAATTATATTTGAGGATAACAGTATTCCTCATCTTAGCGAATGTAGCTTAGTATTAGAAGAGAAAAAAATCTATGAAACAATGCAGAGAGACAGGAAGAAAAGAAATACACAAGGGTACACAAACACTTTGTGGGATAACACAAAAGGAAAGGACAGGGTTTGTTTTCAGTGTAGCATTTGGTACTGCAGTCTAACCCAAAACTTCATTTCATAGATCGTTCCTCTTATTTCAACATTTGCTCAAGCCAAAAAAATCCTAACCAAGCATACTTTCTGTATTTATATGTTCACATATTTCTTACCTCATTATTTATTTTCCATTATCTTACCTCATCATTTATTTCCAAGAAAATCCTACCTAAACCTGTTGTCCCTGAACCCTACTTTTTTGTTCATATCCTCTTTCAAAATACTTTTTTTGGCCAAACCATTTTCTTATAGCTTCTCAATGCATTTCCTCCAATTCACCACAACTCGTTCTCTTATATAGCCTACCCCATCTTAAGCTAACTTAAATCTACTGAACTCAGATGCTAAACTAAGGGACGAGGTAATGCAGCAGCGCAAAACAATTACCACAAACAGCAATGATAAAAAATGCAAATTGGCAAAGCAAGCAGCAATATATATTACATATATAATTAGCATAGCAAATGCAATATTACATGTAATATAAGGCAATGTGCAGCAAACAAGAAAAATAAATCCGTAGTAAAACTGGCTTAACAGAGTTATACAAACTCAAATTCAGTAACATAATGCCTGGCAAACAGCGGAAGCAAATGCAATAACTTATATCTAAATATGACAAAACTCAAGCAGAAAGAATATTACAGTAAAGATGGCCATGTCTAATATCTATGTCACATCTTAATACTAGAGTGATGCATCACCTTGACTTACTCTAGCAGATCAGTTACCAAACTGTTAAAAATTATTTTTGCAATTCCTGTGAAGGGAAATGTCTATTTTTGCTCTTTTTACTACGAAAGTAGATCATAAAATTATTCTTTACTGGATCTGTAGACAGAAAATAGTGATATTAGTACATCTGTAAAATTTTATTTTAACCAATGCTGCTGTGCAGCTAGAAGCTGGATATTAAACAAAATGAGCAAATATGTACTAAGGAAGGCATGAAACATCATTCATTAGCCATATGACATTTCCTAAATTAGTAAAAAAATTCTCTCAATTCTCATAGAAAGACGCTTGTCATAATCAGGTGTGCAGATGTAAGTATCTTTCCAAGTAATGAGCGTGTCGTATTTGCGATGCTTTCTACAAAGGAATGTCAATAGCGAGGATAATGCCCTCTTTTCTTTCTCCACCTAATGGCTTTCTTTTGTCAGACGACTACCTCTCAGATGGGCGCCCAAAACGCATTACATCAAGGTCACTTACCTTTCTTACTGAAATATTTATGACAGCAGTTTCTGCTACAGTGACAGTCTCATATAAAAATATTTTCACAGGTTGAGAATTTGCGTTTCAATCTGTAGAAATAAAATACTGTTAATTTAACAGTGTCCAAATATTTTCGCCAGCATAGTGATACATTCACGCACATACACACATTTCATAAGTTTTAAAGTACAATTCTCGGTTTCCAACATCCTTTTTCACAAACCAGAGTCCCTAACCACTACTCATTATTCCTTTCTTTATTACACGTATACATATTCATAGACACTTCTTCAATATTTCAACATAATAAACACGCAGCATAATCAAATTCCTCATATAGCATCAGCTTATTGATCATAAACATACCGCAACAGCGTAATACACATCGTCATCATAACATCATAAAACCTCAGCCAAATCTCAAAATCGTCGTAGCTTCCTCCAATAATTTTAAAACCTAAAAAATTCTCTGCTCATTTAAATAGTGTCATCTACCTCAAACTATTTTAAAAATCATGATCTCATACCAAATACATCATTCAGAGCTCTCATAGTATCACAATGGTTCCGAAAAAATATGAACATTTCACAAAGTAAGACAAAATACAATTTCATAAGTGTGAAGTTATCCAACTGTGTAATTACGTAAACATCTGTCACTCATGTAGTAAAATAAATGTTTGTCTCTCCCAGTTAGATGATCAGATAGCTGTGTAATTTAAGTGTTAGAGAAATATGGTACAGACGTGTAAAGTTGTATAAGCAAATACCACATTAGCTAGGGCTCCTTGTGTAGACATAGTACACAAAGTAAGCATGTACCCTCCTGAGGATTAATGTAATTATACCCTCAGTTGTTACAGATTACAGCAATGGAATGAAATGTATAACGAAAAACTTTCTTTGTAATTCAAAAATCTTGAATAATAAATGGTTCAAGTACAAAATTAATCACTCAAATGAGTGTCCTGTAGCGCTAAATTTGCGTCTTGCTGTAAGATAATTCTGTGGAAGTATCGTAGCTATCGTCCTCCGAAAGCTAAGTTCTGCTGAAGTCAATGTACTTACCTCATGATAAACAAAAGTGAAACGCTTTGCGTATAAATATCTTAGTTATTACGCTTATTGCCATGATGAAGAAAGTACTGTGCTGTAACGTATTGTTGTGCTACGGAAAGGGCTGTCTCATTGTAGCTATACCACAAAAGTTACTACTAAAACATGTTTTCCTTTCCAGAAGAATTCAGAAAAACTGTGCAGATATAAAATAGAAACACCGCAACAGCAATATTGTAAATTGTCACTCATTAGTAGCGTCGTGATAAAATCGTGTAGCTGTCAAAGAAACCAAATACTAAGTCGTCTTTAATGTCACAAAAACTACTTGAAATAAGGAATTTCCTTTCAAGTAAACCAAAATGTTGCATTAAAATCTCATTAGCAGTATATGTTCTAAGTATGTAAACCTTAAAGTCGTTACATAATCGTGCAACTAACAAGAAAGAATGTACACACACAATAACACTGTGTCGTCTGTTCATTATAACAATGCACTCGTAAATACTGTCTAAATATGTTCCCTAGGTTCTAGACTGGATAGTGAAATTCAAAACATTGTTACATGTTAACAGTTTCTCAGTGTGATAAATTGTACTAGTAGCAAGAAGTGAAAAATTTTGTTGCAAAGACTAAGTTAAAAAAACAGATTATCTCTCAACAAACGGTTTTACATATGAAATGTGGTGCAATCGTTTACCCCTTCTAGTGTGCAGAGTTTCAACTTCAAAGTAATTATTGTGTTGTATACATCGGTAAGGACTGCTAAAATTTTTCTCAAGGTTAGCGTCTACGTTATTTTTCGCGGAGCCAGCCGGCGCACATGGCTGCCTGCGGTGCGAGTCATTGTCTGTCTCTTTGTTGGCGCGCGTCGTTATTGGGTTTAGGAGACCTAACTTCTACAAATTCACCTTGACGAGAAGGCCCTGCCCTGTTTGAAGCTCGCCAGTTCTGATGCAATTCAGGTCTGTCGTTACGATCATATCGTCTGTCGTCATGTCGGTAGATTCCATAGTTTCTTTCTTGTCGGTCACGCGGTGGAGAATTTCTCCCTGAATCGTAACTGTGCGCTGGACCGTTTCGTCTGAAGTTATTCTGTCTCCCGTGATAATAATAGTTCTGGTTGACATTTTGTCTGTTTCTATGATTGTCTCCGTCATATTCATTACTACGGAAATGCGATCTTTCTCTGTAACTATTACTCTGCCAGTGATTGTCATACGGGTGGTGTCTGTTTTGGTCACGATTTGTGTTGTGAGAATAGCCTTGTCGTGTCCAATTATTATTTCTTTCATCGAGGAATTGTGACGGATGTGATCTGTAATTGTTGTATTCCTGTTTTCGCGTTCCGCGATTGTCAGTGTCAATGTCCAATTCTTGTAAGAGTCCCTGAAAAGCTTCAATGTCGTCTTTGCAACGTCCAGCCAAAATAATATGTCGTAAATTTTCCTGTAATTTGACTAAGCAAATGCGGATGAGTTCTGAGGGGCTGTATGGGTTTGACAGGTACTGATTCTTATGCAAAATGTCTTCAAAATATTTCACAAGACTGAAAAATTCAGATTGTTCGAAATGTTTCATCATTATAATGCTATGCTTTACTCGGTCTTGTGTGGCTTCACACCAATATGTTAAAAGGAAGGCATGGTAAAATTCTCCTTCACTGTCGCAATCGTGAATGACCGATCGCATTCTTACAGCTGGTTCATTCTCTAAGTAGCCACACATAAATTCTAATCTGTGCTCTAATGACCAGTTGGGAGGAAAACAATGAGAGAATTGATGGAGCCATGCTTGTGGATGAATGTCGTTGCCAGAATTCTTAAATGTTTTGAATTTACGTGTAGTAATGAACAGCATATAGTCAAAATCATCGTGTCGGCGAGTCACATGTCGGTCATTGTTACGTCGTTTCGGCGGTTCCATCTCAAAATTCGGTGTACCTTGCCAATTTCTTTCATAATTTCCGAAGTTCCCTGTGTTATTATTTTCTATGTCTTCCCGTATTGGAGCGCGAGTGTCCTCTGAAATACACAATTCTTGTATTACCTGTGTCAGCTGATCTTGTACTTCCCGTCTTTCCCTTCAGTGTTGCGTATTAATTTGATTCTGATTTTGTTTGAATTTCCTAATTTGTTCGAACTCTTCTGTGTCATTAAAGGCTACCGGTTTTGTGCCATTCAGATTATCATCTACCTTCGTAGATAAATTATTTAGCTTATCCGAAAGTTCAACTACTTTCTCTGATAATGAACTGATTTCCACCATGTGTCTTTCTGAACCAATTTTCGGAGTATCTCCTGTGTCCTTTAAGTTTTCCTGAGTTTTTGCAAGTTGCGTAACCGAATCGGTAGATGCAACTGAGTCCATTGTAGCTTGCAAGGTCTCATGATTTTTATGAACAATAGTTTGCAGTTCTTTTATGGCTGCTTGGTGATTCTGTAATGCATTTTCATGCCGCGAAAAAATAGGTTGGAAATGCTCACAAATTTGTGTTTTTACGTCATAACAGACTTTTTGACATTTCGATTCGATTTTATGTAATTCTGTTGTTAAGACTTCACGTGTTTGTTCAAGCGTATGTCTAAGTTTTAAAGCTTTTGTTCCATTGCGTCTAATTGTTACTGTCTTTGTCTCTGGTGTTGTTCCTTGTATCTAACTTTTGAAGCTTTTGCTGTGTTTGTCTCTGGTGTTGTTCCATTGTGTCTAACTTTTGAAGATTTTGCTGTGTTTGTCTCTGATTTTGTTCCATTTGTTGCATTAATTGTAATAATAATGTATTAGTGTCTGGAATCTGTTTCTCTATGCTTTTTGGCAGTGCATTTTCACTGGCAACATTCATATTTCGACAAGCAGAAAATGTGTCTTGACTCATTTGAGAAAACGGTGAGGACCCAAAACCTGAATCTACACTATTTACAAGATAGTGTCCTGTCATTTCAAACAGCTACTTACAAATCTAGTCACAAAGGTGCATAGACATTCCTTAATCTAGGAAACAGTGTGTACTTTTAACGAAAGTCTTCCAGACGCGAAGCGAAAATTATGAAGGCTGTTCGGAAAGTAAGGCTCGATCTGTCTCGAAATGAAAGCCGCAGCGAAAATTAAAAAAAATAAATTATTCGCAACAGTTAGCCATACCTTTCAGCTACTTCTCTAAATAGTCGCCGCTCCAACTTAAACTTTTGTAGTGGCGTTCTACAAAGGTCCCAGTACCTTCGTCTTAGAAATCAGTCGCCTGTACTTCCTGTCAATTCTATACTCTGATTTGCCTTCTCGTTGTTTGTGCCAAAATGATTTCAGACAAAGTGACACAAAATTTATATTCAACAAAATGGACAGGGAACTTTGGATTGGTATATGACTTTTGGGTAATGACGCTAAGAGATACTTGTAACGAAACTGTATTAGAACTTTGGCAAACCATGGGGTTGACTGTAACATTCTGATACACTTCTGGAGACTGTTATTATGAATATCTTGCCTGGTTCGTTGCAGTCATATCGGTGTTGAAGCTGGTGCTTGCTGTATGAACATTTGAATAGGCTCTTCACGTCTCGAGTGATAGAATCAATTAATAATTACCACCCACATGCGGTAGCCATATTAACTTCTTGTATCATGGTATTCATATTCCATCGTATAAAACCAGTCGCATATTCTTCCTTTCCGACATAAGGTAAACTGGAGACGACTTCAGGAAGTATAAACTACTGCCACACCAAATATTAAGCACTTCCGCTCCGAATTCTTATTGCTTGAGGATCACATTTCGACATGGCACGCCACGATACGTACGCTGTCAAGGTTCGACTGCAATTGTTCCGGTTTTCCGTTCCTTTCCCCTCCCCCCTCCCCCCTCCTCCCCTTGCGGTGTTCGTACCGAGGTCATCCAAAAGACTGGCGGTCGAAAACCCACGGTAGATTCCCTCCATTTATGATTTCATTTGGATTAACTGAATCAAGTGTTCTAATGCCCTTATGATGTTACAGTCAATGCATTTATAACTTAACATTCATCTCTATATTTTATTTTTTTCGTAAAATTATCAGTTTTTTACAAAATAGTCTCTTCTTGCAACGAACATTTATCACAGTCATTGCACTTTTAGATTTACACTCAGTTATAAAGGTTTCCTTAACACTAATATTTTCTGTCGATTTTCGCCTGATAATGTTTAAGTAAATAAAAATCTTTAGACACTGCATCAGAAACAGAGGCCGCTTATCGACTTTCGTTATCGTTCGAGACGCTAAGCTTCGGTAGCCTTTTTTGCAGACCAATGAAAGGGGCAGCTCTTTATATTTTCAACTGGTACACTCACTGTCAGTTGGGAAGTTATCGATGTCTTTATTTTCTTCGAAAGCGAGAACCTGCCAACTTTTGAAGAAAAAAAATGAACTGACAATACGGTTTGTAAATGGTAAACTTTGAAATGAAAGAAACCTGTTACACTGGCTCGGGTGTACGTTAGGGACACATGAATTTGTCGTGGAGAGGGGTTGGGTTAGATCACGGAGCACTAGGGGTGACTCAGAGAGGTCCCACTACTTCTGCAGCGCCTTACCAATCCTAGACCCCCTACAAGCAACACACGGAAAATATATCAGTAGTACAGTACATACAAGTAAATGACGGCACATATCTAGTGTCTGTTACAAAGGAAGGTCTTCAGCCCCCTAAGAATCCTTTTAGAAGACTGAAACTGACTTTGCAACGTTGCTGTTCGGTACTGCTCTTCGGTCCCCATAATTTACACTCCAGAAGACTAAGGAGCACACATTAAGGATTTACTGAATGATTAAGTTGGTTCCGCACATTGATGAAGAGGAACCTAAGGATGCAAAACAAGAAAATGTGAAACCTGAATTGCCATCAGTTGAAGGTGACAGTGAATATGCCTCTCGAATGGAGAAAGTTGTTCAGTTTGTTTCCACGTGCTACTGTTAAAGATTGAAAATTATTCCTCATCTTGTGAATGCTGTAATTGATGACTGCAATTAGCTGTCTCGTTATTTATGCCATTTCATTCTAAGCTAGTCATTTTTGTCCATGATTTTGTAGAATAATAAGAAAAAGATTGGCAGAAAAAGAAATCAGAAAATTTGAGTTATATGACGACAGAGATCTTTTCTCTGCCCCGGGACTGGATGTATGTGTTTTGCTTATCATTTCATCATCATCATCATTTGTGAGAGTGACTAGAGTTGATTGTGGAAAGAAAATGGACTGTGTAAAAATTGTGACTTTGTACGGGCGCTGATGACCGCGTGGTTGAGCGCCCCACAAACCAAACATCATCATTATTATCATGGCAGAGATCCCGTGCTGGAAACTACTGAGAAACAATTTTTTATGGCAAAATTTCCGCCTAGGGTATGGACTCCGTGCTAAACTCGGCGAAAGTAGAGAATTACTTTCAGAAATGATTCAGCTATTGAAGACTGAAATGTCTAGCACCAAAGAATATTCTTCATACTGTCAGTCAATTACAAATATCATTGAAGAACTGCATTACTATGTCTATGGTTGTCCCATTTTATTGGTAAGGTTTATTGGATCGACTTCCAAACACACTTTTGAGATTTTCAATTTCACCAGGAAGTGAGACTGGAGACAGTCTGATTTGTCTGAGACGTCAGGCAAGTCATTAGTCACATGTAATGCAAAATTTAATTTCTCATTTCCTTTCTGTATGCCTGACAGTTACAGCGTTTTTGCTGAGAGTAGGGGACCAAAGAGCGTTTTTTCCCAAATACCAGTTTCAAGTGACTGTACTGAGCTGGCATATTTGTAAATGTTTCTTTATATCAGTAAAATGCGAAGTTTTGTTAACAGTACTCATGTGGCACTTTCTTTAAACACATTTTAAAATTTGCGGGAGTACTTTCATTGCATTTACCAAGTAATGACGAATACTGGATTGAACAGTTGTATGAGCCGAAATATTAAACTAAGCGGGAAGATAATGGCATACTCTGTTTCATGTGTCAGGACAGACTACTTTTCTTAAATCATTGTTATTAGTCAAGCTCTAAGCTTATAGCTTTGTGATGTGTAATGCTGAAAAAGCTCCGCATTTTACTGATATGATATGTGTAACTGGTCGACAATATGGAGACTATGTTTTGGCGTTAGACATTTCAGTTTTTAATTTTAACAGCTGAATTACTTCTGAAGGTAATTCCCTACTTGGATCAAGTTTAACGTGGACTCAATACGACGCTGCTACTTGTCGGTAATTTTCGCATCAAAAAAATAAAAAAAAGAATAACTTGACTCTAAGCAGTTTCGAAGACGGTATCTCTGTAAACGCATACTTGAATTTAACTGACTGAGCCACTCAACACGATATTTCTGATTCCAAATTTACCACTTTCAAACCGCACTGTCACTTAGTTTTTTCTAAATGTTTGCAGGTCCGCACTTTCAAAGAAAATTAAGACATCAAAAGCTTCCAAAATTGTAGTGAATATACCAGTTGAAAGTGTGATGAAGCACTCCGTCTTCCGGCCAGAAGTGGCCCATCGGGACCATCCGACCGCCGTGTGATCCTCAGCTGAGGATGCGGATAGAAGGGGCGTGTGGCCAGCAACACCCCTCTCCCGGTCGTTACGATGGTTTTCTGTGACCAGAGCCGCTACCGTGCGGTCGAGTAGCTCCTCAGTTGGCATCGCGAGGATGAGTGCACCCCGAAAAACGGCAACAGCGCATGGCGGTCCTTACGGTCACCCATCCAAGTGTCGGCCACACCCGACAGCGCTTAACGTCGGTGATCGGACGGAAACCGGTTTATCCAATGCGGCAAGGCCATTGCCACTGAAAGCGTAATGAGCTGCTCCTTTAATTTGCCTGCTAAAATGGCTACCGCAGTTTGGCGTCTCGAACGATGACGAAAGTCGATACGCGGCCTCTGTCATCTTCGATATAGCGTGTACACGTCATAATGACGTCACGCGTCACTTTAAAAGTGTGCAATGACGCACCCTCGGCGCAGAGGTGACGCAGAGAAGGTGCACCCGCACCGCCGGATTCATCGGTGGAGAATGCCGCACTGGGTTATACTTCCGCAAACACATCCTCCGCCAATAAGAATTCTGCAAGCACGTGCCGCCAGCATACTTCGGGCCGCGCTGGCGGCTCCGTAGGTAGCTTCACATCTGTCAGCTTCCGCATGTCCACCGACTACACGGCCCGCTCCCTTGGCAGGGCGCCGTTCTGCCGGAACTGCGTTGTCTCACAGGTGTCTAATTTTGGCTGTTGTAGTCAACTTTAAGTTTACAAAGGCACCTGAAACGACGACATATTTTTTGCCAATGTAATTCAGACATCTCCTAATACTCCAAGAAAGGCAATAGCTTGCGATAAAAATAACGTCTATGTTAGGAAGGATTTAGTTTTCAAATTTCAATGACGCGTTCCGCCTATGGTAGGCATCTTCAGATTACAGAAACAAGTGACGGCACACAGCGTCAATAAATTAACCATATCGGAACACATGGGCAAAAGACGACTGTGATATCGAAAAGTTGAAAATTCCCAACGCCTGTCAAGTGGGTTCATAACAGGCATCGGTAATTTTCGACTTCTTCAGATCCCATCTGTATTTTGCCGATACATTCGCCACGTGTAATCATTTTTAAGGACGGCATGAGCCGTGACCAGTTTCTGTAATCTGAAGACGCCTGCCACAGGCGAAACGCTTCATTGAAATTTGAAATGAAAACCTTCGCAAACATGACTACATTTTTACCTCAAATCTTACACTGGTTGCTGTACGAGCCGCCGTAATGGAACGGAAGAAATTTTAAAAGCAATATTTTGTCGAACAGACTTTATTTTTTGGGGCTGGCTGTGAGCACTATGCGACTTAACTTCTGAGGTCATCAGTCGCCTAGAACTTAGAACTAACTAATCTAAGGACATCACACACATCCATGTCTGAGACAGGATTCGAACCTGCGACCGTAGCGGTCGCTCGGTTCCAGGCTGTAGCGCCTAGAACCGTGCGGCCACTCCGGCCGGCTTTGATTTTTTTTTTTTTTCATTAGATGTCTTTACTGATAGAGTGCCCAACGGAGAGTGATGCTTATACAGAGCAGTGAACCAAGAATTTATTTATTCATTGCAATAACTTGTGAGGTAATGGGCCAGTCGTTGCGCCCTGAAAATATTCTAAGTTCGGAGGAATCAAGAGCGGTCCAACCGCGTGGCTGGGAATTCCATGGCAACGTTATGTTGATGAAGGAGACACGCCTGCAGTGCCAAGGATGGCGGTCTTTGTGAAACCATCATGGCAGACATTTCACAGTTCATATAGAAATTAGTAGTAGCCAGATGAATCATGTTACCTCAAAAAGAAACGTGTACGTTACTATTATCTGCACGACGATTCTGATGGTGTAATCAGATTTTCAACATCCTTACTACTTTAAAGTTTAGTACCTGATGGTAAATCATACAAGTAACACCCAGCAACGAATTTCCAAAATTTAAAGTCTTTATCCGATTTCGTCGATCAACGGGTCTTTAGAAAGCTATTAGTGTAAACCTAAATTGGTATGTATTACAGGCACGTGACTTAAATAGTTTATGAGTTATTGGAGGTCAAAGTGGACGATTACTATAGATCGCGTCAGGCCATAAGTACTCCACAGTTACACAAAGAAATGGTAGCAGCATGCTTATAAATATATTTATCCATCTATGCCTTTGCTGATATCCGATATACACTATTCATAAAGAAATTGGTCAATTATTTACTGTGTTTTAGAAAGCGCAGAGATATTAGGCTGCTGGCTTACTTCTATTCTATTCCTTTGATATGTGTTTATTTAATATGTGTATGTATTTAATATGTGTGTTAGATCGTGTTTATGGTCCAGCCGTAGGAATATTAATATACACTCCTGGAAATGGAAAAAGGAACACATTGACACCGGTGTGTCAGACCCACCATACTTGCTCCAGACACTGCGAGAGGGCTGTACAAGCAATGATCACACGCACGGCACAGCGGACACACCAGGAACCGCGGTGTTGGCCGTCGAATGGCGCTAGCTGCGCAGCATTTGTGCACCACCGCCGTCAGTGTCAGCCAGTTTGCCGTGGCATACGGAGCTCCACCGCAGTCTTTAACACTGGTAGCATGCCGCGACAGCGTGAACGTGAACCGTATGTGCAGTTGACGGACTTTGAGCGAGGGCGTATAGTGGGCATGCGGGAGGCCGGGTGGACGTACCGCCGAATTGCTCAACACGTGAGGCGTGAGGTCTCCACAGTACATCGATGTTGTCGCCAGTGGTCGGTGGAAGGTGCACGTGCCCGTCGACCTGGGACCGGACCGCAGCGACGCACGGATGCACGCCAAGACCGTAGGATCCTACGCAGTGCCGTAGGGGACCGCACCGCCACTTCCCAGCAAATTAGAGACACTGTTGCTCCTGGGGTATCGGCGAGGACCGTTCGCAACCGTCTCCATGAAGCTGGGCTACGGTCCCGCACACCGTCAGGCCGTCTTCCGCTCACGCCCCAACATCGTGCAGCCCGCCTGCAGTGATGTCGCGACAGGCGTGAATGGAGGGACGAATGGAGACGTATCGTCTTCAGCGATGAGAGTCGCTTCTGCCTTGGTGCCAATGATGGTCGTATGCGTGTTTGGCGCCGTGCAGGTGAGCGCCACAATCAGGACTGCATACGACCGAGGTACACAGGGCCAACACCCGGCATCATGGTGTGGGGAGCGATCTCCTACACTGGCCGTACACCTCTGGTGATCGTCGAGGGGACACTGAATAGTGCACGGTACATCCAAACCGTCATCGAACCCGTCGTTCTACCATTCCTAGACCGGCAAGGGAACTTGCTGTTCCAACAGGACAATGCACGTCCGCATGTATCCCGTGCCACCCAACGTGCTCTAGAAGGTGTACGTCAACTAGCCTGGCCAGCCAGATCTCCGGATCTGTCCCCCACTGAGCATGTTTGGGACTGGATGAAGCGTTCGTCTCATGCGGTCTGCACGTCCAGCACGAACGCTGGTCCAACTGAGGCGCCAGGTGGAAATGGCATGGCAAGCCGTTCCACAGGACTACATCTAGCATCTCTACGATCGTCTCCATGGGAGAATAGCAGCCTGTATTGCTGCGAAAGGTGGATATACACTGTACTAGTGCCGACATTGTGCATGCTCTGTTACCTGTGTCTATGTGCCTGTGGTTCTGTCAGTGTGATCATGTGATGTATCTGACGCCAGGAATGTGTCAATAAAGTTTCCCCTTGTTGGGACAATGAATTCACGGTGTTCTTATTTCAATTTCCAGGAGTGTAATTTAAAGTTATTTAAATGTAAATCCAGTACTTTGAATGTGTTTCATTATGTTGGTGTGGGTGTGTTGGCATGAAGACATGGCGCGAGCGCTCTAGCCAATCACAGCGCTATTCAATGGGGAGACTGGATGGAAGGGAATTCGGGTGAGGAGTTCTGGGGAGTACGGCAGATTACACGGGAAGTGCCGGGACAGTACGGCGCGAGGGACGCACGGTCGCGAGAGAGACTTGGAGTGGAGCAGTTTTCCCGTGGTTGCGAAAGATAGAAATATTTCGTTGTGCCGACTGATGCATTTGTGAGATTTCCGTGGCTTCTACAGTGAAGACGTAGTGTGCGTTTAGAAGTGAATATCTCGCGAGCTATGTTGTTGTTGATAACTAATTACGAGCAGTAGAAATCTATTGTTTCCCTGTTATTCAACTTTTATTTAATTGCTGGACCATCAACACCAATAAGAGTTTGGCAGAAATTTAGCGCATTGTCAAAAGTATTTCTACAATTGTACTCGTAATTTAAAGTCGTTAAGATAGAACTTGTGGATATTGTTTAATTGCACTCTTTCATTTATAAATTTATATGTTAGATTCATAATTTGCAATTTCCGAGTGATAGAAACCTTCGACCATTCGATTCATGTGCGTATTATTATCGTATAGTGTAGACTCAGCAGCATTTGGCCTCTAATGCGGCAATTATGTATCTCAGCCCTTAGACAAAGAAACCAACCCAAAACTTTTAATACTGCAACGCTGAGTCGGAGGGTCGTAGTTATTCGAAAGCTCACAAACTGGAGGAGACTCTTTTTGTTTCGTTTGCAAATTTGCGAAGAGGAACTTTTGCCAACTCCATTTTTAACTTGCTTGTTTTTAGCTCAGTGATAAATCCTTACTTACCGATTTGTGCAACAAGCGTTCAAGGAATTAATTGATTGACTGCAATAACTGGAAGACATAATTTTGTTTCGATTGCAAATTGTCAGAAGAGGAACTTCTGATATCGCCATTTTGAACTTGTTTGTTTTTGGTGCAGTGATAAACCATTACATACCGATTTGTGCCACAAACGTTCGGAAGTGAACCTTATGAATAAAATGCATTTTGTTTTGGATACTCGTGTGTCCCCAGTGTGGGACACTTCAGTTGCAGTCCTTTATTGAGCCGTGATTACAAACATTGGTGGACAGCATGGAGAGCGCGACGTCGTCTCCCCAGAGGTGCGGGCCTATGGCTGCTGACTGCTCTTTCTGGGGTTGGTCGGCTAGTGCTGTGTCCCCAACTTCCTTCCCGTGTCCGCTAGTCGCAGTGAGTGTGGCTGGCAGCAGCCACCACAGGACATCGGGCTGCATCAGGCTCCCGGGCTCAGAGCGTAGCCGTCTTCTGTTGTTGGCCTGGCGAGGGCAGATATACACCCAACCTGTACGCAATACTCTCGGAACGGTGGTAGGGCGCGGAGCAACAACCTGGCCTCCAGACGCTTAGGCGGCAGGCAGTGGTTCGTGTCCCAGCGCAGCGCAGAAAGGCACAGACTCGACGTAACACGACTGCCATTGTTAGACGGCGATGAGCCGGCTTGAGCGTCCTTAAATGCTGCCTCTCCGTGCAGATGTATGCTGTTCACCGTGGCTAGGGTGCCGCGCCGTACCGTCTGGTGCCGGTCGGGATGGCCGAGCGGTTCCAGGCGTTGCAGTCTGTAACCGCGAGACCGCTACGGTCGCAGGTTCGAATCCTGCCTCGGGCATGGACGTGTGTGATGTCCTTAGGTTAGTTAGGTTTAAGTAGTTCTAAGTTCTAGGGGACTGATGACCTCAGATGTTAAGTCCCAAAGCGCTCAGAGCTATTTTTTTCGTGCCGTCTGGTACGTGTCGGTGGCCTCCCCGCTGTCGTAACTGTGTTGCAGTACTCATGCAGGCTGCGTCACGCGTCGGCGGCACATGTCGTCTGTCGTTGCGGTAGTTCTGCGAAGTCGCTGACCGCGCAGCCCCTTCGCTGGCTGTGGCCGACTTGCCGGTGACCTGGTATCGTCATGACATTCTTCAGCTGGTTCCAAGACTTGCTCGTAACTTTATCCCTTTACAACAAAATTTTGTCCTATGTTACTTATAATCAGTCTTGATTACATGACCGGTTTCGGTTCCTCTATAACCATCTTCAGATCTGAAATGACTATGATACTAGTTTACTATTTCACAAATGCAAACCTGTTTCATCCTATCCGGTCAACATCAAATTTACCAGAACGTACCTGCAATTTCGGTTACAAGAGTAACCCTTCCACACACAGCAGCCTTCACATTCTGCGTCACATTAGACTGGTTGTTTTTTTTTTTCCTCTATTGTATTTCAATTCCCCATCGGGGAGGGCTGGCAGCAGCATATGCGCTGCTCTTCAGCCGGAAGACATAGAACAAACAATAGACGACATTTAAAAATATACAAAGGATAAAATATGGTGAACATAGATATAAAAAAGGGGAACATCATGGAAGGCAATCGACAAAAAAAGGGGCGTCTGTATAATGGAGATAAAAACCGTAAGAAAAGTGTTGTTGTAGTCTTCAGTCCTGAGACTGGTTTGATGCAGCTCTCCATGCTACTCTATCTTGTGCAAGCCTCTTCATCTCCCAGTACCCACTGCAACCTACATCCTTCTGAATCTGCTTAGTGTATTTATCTCTTGGTCTCCCTCTACGATTTTTACCCTCCACGCTGCCCTCCAGTATTAAATTGGTGATCCCTTGATGCCGCAGAACATGTCCCACTAACCGATCGCTTCTTGTAGTCAAGTTGTGCCACAAACTCCTCTTCTCCCCAATTCTATTCAGTACCTCCATATTAGTTATGTGATCTACCCATCTAATCTTCTGAATTCTTCTGTACCACCACATTTCGAAAGCTTCTATTCTCTTCTTTTCTAAACTATTTATCGTCCGTGTTTCACTTCCATACATGGCTACACTCCATAGAGCACACAAAAAACCACACACTGGGACAATTAAAAGAACACAAAGGACAGTATGACCGGAGCATGAAAGTATCGACGGATGGCGTAGCACATAACAAACACTGACAATGACACTAAGTACAAGGCCTGCAGACAATTAAAATCACGCCTCTTGACGCACAGTAGAAACAGCACTAAACACAACACTGACGTGGCACACTGACAATGATCAAAACGGAGGGTCTGCCAGGCGCAAGGAGTTGAGGGAGACCGGGAGAAGGGAGGGAGGGAGGGGAAGGGAGGGGGGGGGGGATGGACGGGGGAACTGGTTGGCAGAATGCACATCATTTATATTAATTATAAAACTCTTACCGACAGGTGGCGTCTAGTGCAATTGTTAAATTACATATGCACGTACTGTATTAAGTAGATTTTTCTAATTTGCTTTTATCTCTAGAAATAGTTAAAATCTGTAGTTGTCCAGGTTAAAATCTGTACTTGTCAAAATTACAATTCACTATAAAATTATAATTTTTGTACGGTCGAAAACAAAGGGGGATTTCTATATCGATGGCGCTCGTGTAGACTCGTTTCTCTCCATGGTCTTCTTCCGTGGTTCCCGCTGTTTCGGTGTTGTGCCGCGAGCCGTTCAGTCGTCTGATGCCCATCGCCGTGGGTAAGAGGGCCGTGCGACGTTAGGCGCTGCACGCATTTTTCATCTGTTTCACCGTGCACCATCCTTCGTCCTTTGGCTTGGACTTCTATATGCAACAGTGATCATTTCAGTAAGTCGTCATCAATACTAAAATAGGCGTTATGATTTAACTCGCTTTGCTCGTTGAGGATTAAGTTCGGGTCTTTCTTTGTGTAAGTCTATATTTCAACCTCTTCCGATATGTTAAGAAACTGTCCCTTATGAGCTCTAAGTAGGATGTCTATGTTTTGTTCAATGTTCGTCACTGAATACTTTAAGGCAGCCATATGCGCCCCGAACGCTTTTTTGTTTTGAGAGTAGGTGTGCTCCCTCAATCTGGTTTCAAAGTTCCTACCGCCCGCATCTCGTGGTCGTGCAGTAGCGTTCTCGCTTCCCGCGCCCGGGTTCCCGGGTTCGGTTCCCGGCGGGGTCAGCGATTTTCTGTGCCTTGTGATGGCTGGGTGTTGTGTGTTGTCCTTAGGTTAGTTAGGTTTAAGTAGTCCTAAGTTCTAGGGGACTGATGACCATAGATGTTAAGTCCCATAGTGCTCAGAGCCATTTGAACCATTTGAAAGTTCCTACCAGTCTACGCTATGTATTGTTTACAGCAGTCATCACATTTGATCTTATATACACCTAAATCCTGAAATTTATTCCTACTATTACCAATTTTGTTCTGGAGCTTCAATTTTAGCGTGTTATTTGTTCGGAACCCTATTCTAACGTGGGATTTACGAAAGCATCTTTCCGTCTTATCTGTAATTCTTCCACAGTAAGTGAGAGACACGTATTTTTTCTTGTTGTTCTTCTTAACTACGACTTGACTTGCTTCTATTTGTTTCATTCGCCTCTTCTTTATCTTATTATAAATAATCATCACTTCCTTACACATAAATCCGTTCGCTACAGCCACTTCTTTTAAAATACTTTGTTCTTTTTCTACTTCCTATTGGTTTAGAGGCAATCTTAGTATCCTGTATACCATCGAAGTAAAATATGTCCATTTGTATCGCGGTGGGTCACAAGAGCTCTGATGTATAACTAAATCTGTACACGTAAGTTTTCTGAATACACTAAATTCATGTTTCCCATATTTCTTTCTTAGTGTTAAATCTAAGTGATATACACGGTTGCCTTCTTCAAAATCCATAGTGAATCTAATTTTCGGTTGTTTTGAGTGCTCATTGTTTAGAGATAAAAGCAAATTAGAAAAATCTACTTAATACAGTACGAGCATGTGTAATGTAACAAATATACCAGACGCCACCTGTCGGCAAGAGTTTTATAATTAATATAAATGACGTGCATTCTGCCAACCAATTTAATGTGATGCAGCATGTGACGGTTGCTGTGTGTGGACGGGTCACTCCTGTAACCGAAATTGCAGGTACATTCTAGTACATTAGAAGCTGATCGTATAGGATGAAATAGTTTTGCATTTGTGAAATAGTAAATTAGTATTAGTAGCTTCACCTAGTCCTACTCAACCCAACAAGCCACCTTCGTAGATGTTGACCTCCACCTCAGAGATGGCTACATCAGTATCTCCGTCCACATCAAACCTACCAACCACCAGCAATACCTCCACTTTTCGACAGCTGCCATCCATTCCATACCAAGAAGTCCCTTCTGTACAGCCTAGCCACCCGTAGTCGTCGCATCTGCAGTGACGAGCAGTCCCTCTCAAATTATACTGAGGGTCTCACTGAAGTCTTCACTGACCGTACTTATCCTGCGAGCCTTGAACAAAAGCAAATTTCCCGTGCCTTATCCTTCCAGTCTCCCACCACCCTCCCAAAGTCTCACAGTCCGCCCATGGAGGAACATTCCCCTCGTAACTCAGTACCATATGGGACTGCAACAACTGAATTACATTCTCCGTCAGGGTTTCGATTACTCTTGTCGTTCTCTGAAATGAGAAATGTCCTACCCACTATCCTTCCCAACCCTCCTACAGTGGTATTCTGCCGTCCATCAAACCTTCACAATATACTCGTCCATCCTTACACAATCCCTACTCCCAATCCCTTACCTGAACCGCGAGACCACTGCGGTCGCAGGTTCGAATCCTGTCTTGGGCATGGATGTGTGTTATGTCCCTAGGTTAGTTAGGTTTAAGTAGTTCTAAGTTCTAGGGGACTGATGACTTCAGAAGTTGAGTCCTTTAGTGCTCAGAGCCATTTGAACCATTTTTGAATCCCTTACCTAATGGCTCATACCCCTGTAATAGACCTAGATGCAAGACCTGTCCCATACATCCTCCTACCACCACCTATTCCAGTCCGGTCACTAACATCACCTATCACATCAAAGGCAGGGCTACCTGTGAAACCAGTCATGTGATTTACAAGCTAATCTGCAACCACTGTCCTGCATTCTATGTAGGCATGACAACCAAGTTGTCTGTCTGCATAAATGGCCACCGACAAACTGTAGCTAAAACACTGAACACGCTGCCAAACATGATGTCCATCATCTCAGTGACTGCTTAACAACCTGTGCCATATGGATCCTTCCCACCAACACCAGCTTTTCTGAATTGCGCAGGTGGCAACTTTTCCTGCAATACATCCTACATTCCCATAACCCTCCTTGTCTCAAACTTCGTTAGTCACTGTCCTCACCCATCCAACCCCATCCCACTACATAGCAGTCATTTCATCGTCACACCCAGTGTTTTAATTTCCTTTCTTTTTATTTGTCTCCTTTCCGCTACTCCCCTTCGTCCCTCTCCCCACATTCTCTCTTGCCCTTCATCGAAACTGCAGCACTTCACTGTCAGCCACCCCCACCATACTATCCCTAACACTGCAAATCTGTGTGCAAGTTGCGTCTGCATGTGTGTGTGTGTGTGTGTGTGTGTGTGTGTGTGTGTGTGTGTGTGTGTGTGTGTGTGTGTGTGCGTGTCTGTATGTGTGTCTATTGCTGACAAAGGCCTTAATGGCGGAAAGCTGTAATTGTATAAATCTTGAGGTTGTGCCTATCGCTACTCAGCATCTCAGTTATATGGTGAGCAGCAACTTTCCTTCCTACTATTCTTACATTCCATCCAGATTTTTCCATTGTTTGATTAAATTAGTATCACTATTATTTCAGATCTGAAGATGGTTCTAGAGGAACTGAAACCGGTCATGTGAATAAACATTTTTGCAATCAAGACGGATTATAAGTAACATTGTATAACCAGTGATTGCAGTATCCCATCAGACATCATGTCTGTTTTTGCAAAAATAATTTGTACTCTCGGATTCTGTCTGAATTTCTGTGGAAATGTTTGCAAGAATTTCTTGTACGTTTATTGTACAGTTGCTAAGTTGGAAAAATGCAGCGAAATGTTGAAACACATGAAGAGTGAGGAGTTTTGGTATAAACTCCTGGAAATGAAAAAAAAAAAACACATTGACACCGGTGTGTCAGACCCACCATACTTGCTCCGGACACTGCGAGAGGGCTGTACAAGCAATGATCACACGCACGGCACAGCGGACACACCACGAACAGCGGTGTTGGCCGTCGAATGGCGCTAGCTGCGCAGCATTTGTGCACCGCCGCCGTCAGTGTCAGCCAGTTTGCTGTGGCATACGGAGCTCCATCGCAGTCTTTAACTCTGGTAGCATGCCTCGACAGCGTGGACGTGAACCGTATGTGCAGTTGGAGGACTTTGAGCGAGGGCGTATAGTGGGCATGCGGGAGGCCGGGTGGACGTACCGCCGAATTGCTCAATACGTGGGGCGTGAGGTCTCCACAGTACATCGATGTTGTCGCCAGTAGTCGGCGGAAGGTGCACGTGCCCGTCGACCTGGGATCGGACCGCAGCGACGCACGGATGCACGCCAAGACCGTAGGATCCTACGCCGTGCCGTAGGGGACCGCACCGCCACTTCCCAGCAAATTAGGGACACTGTTGCTCCTGGGGTATCGGCGAGGACCATTCGCAACCGTCTCCATGAAGCTGGGCTACGGTCCCGCACAGCGTTAGGCCGTCTTCCTCTCACGCCGCAACATCGTGCAGCCCGCCTTCAGTGGTGCCGCGACAGGCGTGAATGGAGGGACGAATGGAGACGTGTCGTCTTCAGCGATGAGAGTCGCTTCTGCCTTGGTGCCAATGATGGTCGTATGAGTGTTTGGCGCCGTGCAGGTGAGCGCCACAATCAGGACTGCATACGACCGAGGCACACAGGGCCAACACCCGGCATCATGGTGTGGGGAGCGATCTCCTACACTGGACGTACACCTCTGGTGATCGTCGAGGGGACACTGAATAGTGCACGGTACATCCAAACCGTCATCGAACCCATCGTTCTACCATTCCTAGATCAGCAAGGGAACTTGCTTTTCCAACAGGACAATGCACTTCCGCATGTATCCCGTGCCACCCAACGTGCTCTAGAAGGTGTAAGTCAACTACCCTGGCCAGAAAGATCTCCGGATCTGCCCCCATTGAGCATGTTTGGGACTGGATGAAGCGTCGTCTCACGCGGTCTGCACGTCCAGCACGAACGCTGGTCCAACTGAGGCGCCAGGTGGAAATGGCATGGCAAGCCGTTCCACAGGACTACATCCAGCATCTCTACGATCGTCTCCATGGGAGAATAGCAGCCTGCATTGCTGCGAAAGGTGGATATACACTGTACTAGTGCCGACATTGTGCATGCTCTATTGCCTGTGTCTATGTGCCTGTGGTTCAGTCAGTGTGATCATGTGATGTATCTGACCCCAGGAATGTGTCAATAAAGTTTCCCCTTCCTGGGACAATGAATTCACGGTGTTCGTATTTCAATTTCCAGGAGTGTATGTTGACCCCAGCGAGCTAGGTGGCGCAGTGATTAGCTCACTGAACTTATAACTCTACCATCAGCTACTGCTATACCATAACCTTAAAGTTGGAGGTGGGTCGTGGAATAAAACTATCTATTTAAAGCAATTATGGTATATAGCAACAGAGCAGTGTTACCCTCTGTGAGGAATTTTGTTATGTTGACCGTGTGGCTTATCGAAAGTGAAAGTGAGAAATAAGTAAATATTTAAACAGTAACAAACACTATTTTTCCTATCTACGCTGTTGAAAGAATAAAGAAAACGGTCGCCAGCCTAATTAGGCATGAGAATTATTGACATTCTTGTTCAAGAAAATAGGTATGAGCAACTTTAACGGACAAACACAACCTATACTTTGCCACACGCGAGTGCAATGAACTCTGGCACCTGAATACAGTATGCTCACGTTAAGGTTGGAGCTACCAGATCAGAACAAACTATTTGCATAAGTATAAAAGATAACAAAGCACACTATTACCTCGAGGACTTAGTGAAACTGAATGGTCTCAATAACGTTATTATTAATATTCACTGTTGAATCGTAAATTGGACATAGGTTAACTGTTACTTTTCAAACAAATTCCTATCCATATATGGATATGGTCCACAGCAAATTTAGTTTCTGTGCATAGCTTAAGTCTTTCACTACTAAACACCTTTCTACTTAGAATGAAAATTAAATGGAATTCACTATCAGATTATTTCTCACTGTCTTTTTAATAAAAAAATTATTGTTTTCATAGATAGTGGTCTTCCTATTAATCGTTATCTAGCATGAGCACAATAGACAAACTGTTCATCTTGTTACACCATTAATATGCACTTTTAATACACAAGGGGAGCCCAATATTGTACAGGATTTCACGTGAATAACAAGAGGAATTGAAATTTACTACAATTAAGTAACTTTGTGCATTTGAACTACTTTCAGTGGAGGGGGGCCCTTAATCTTGACCACTGTAGCAGAGCATACTTAACACACTTTGAATACAATAAGGAAACAAGTCCTTAACAAGTATGAACATTTAACCTTCAACAGTATTAGTTCTCAACCCTTACTGCAGTAGAACACAACCTGATGTGGTTATAAGACAATAGCTCACCTTTGGTTGATTTTCAACAGACTGCACTGTGATCATTTACTAAGCAAAACTTTGTAAGCCTCAGTTTTGAGAACTTTTACTTTACAAGTTGGCAATAAAATTGTAATAAGCAGTTTTAATAGAAAAATTATTTTCGGCAAGCATTATTTACTATATTACTCTGTTCTGTTAAAACACTGAGCTTCAATGTTCTTTTCATAAGGACACTCGGTAATCACTTTAGCATGGGAAGGACCCTAAGTGGTTGTGTGAGTAGGGATAAAAAAATCAAGATAGGTATAAGAGTTCGAGTATAAATTACCTTATATTTGTTCACAGTAAAACATCCAATGAGCTGATCCTTCACCGTACATTTCTAGTATTCTTTGGTTCCTTTTCAGTGATTGCGCAATGTGGTGGCGATTGCATGTTGGTAGGTGGATTTGCAGGTAGAATTGCTGGACTCTGTCATTTCTTGGTGGCGATGATAGATACCAATTCCAGAATAGTTCCAGCACTTTATCCATCCATCCGATTCATTGGAAAACGGCACAATATACAACTTTTACATGATCAGTTAACAGTTTGGTAGTTCGTCCCCGACTGACTCTTAATCCACCTCTTCTACCTATGCCAACCACAATTTGCGCGCGCTACAATGTTCCGTTCCTGAGGAGAACCATAACACCTTTTACATATTAAATAACTAAGAACCCCAAGTGAAGGTCAGCAGTTTACATAACAGCAACCAAACATATTAATTAAAACAGAACATTTGCACGTATTGACATTTCTGCAAAAGAATTATTTCAACAAAATTATTCAGTTTTAAAGATAACCAAAGAGGTTATATGAGAAAGACAAAACATATAATTTGTTCATATTGTACCTATTACAAAGATTACACTTCGTACACTCTAAAAGACATCAAAGTTTTTACAAAGAAAGGAGTATACAATTTTGTGTTATCGATTCAAACACATTTACAAAAGCTCAACGACGTAACATAAAATAAAACAAAAGGCAAAATACATCAACAGAGCATTAGAGCTGTGGTTTTACAGACTCCCATTCTGGACGACGACGGTTCAGACCCACGGCCAGTCATCCTGATTTAGGTTTTCCGTGATTTTCCCTAAATCTCTCCGGGAAAATGCCGGAATGGTTCCTTTGAAAGGGAACGGAAGATTTTCTTCCCCAACCTTGACACAGGCCGAGCCGCTCCGTCTCTAATGACCTCGATGTCGAAGGGGTGGTAAACCCAATCTTCCTTCCTTCCTCTTACCCTAAACCTAAAACCATGTAACGTACTTCTGGGCAGGCAAAGATTCATTACAATAATCCTAAAATTATACGTTTCATCTACGAAAGGTGTGCCGAAGGAACCACCCTTTCGATCGACTCTCGACCACTGCTTGCCAGTCAAGGTCTCTTGCCACATATGCATAACTGAGAACATTCGAAGAAGAGGGAACATCAATGGTTTATTAGTGAGTGTGAGGCTCTTGTGTAGGTACGGAGTTTACTCCAGTTGCAGTGCTACATTTGAGGTGTTGTGAATGTCGGACAAATCGTCTGTTGAAATTAACGAGCGTGAAAAAGTGGTTCAAATGGCTCCGAGCACTATGGGACTCAACTGCTGTGGTCATTAGTCCCCTAGAACTTAGAACTACTTAAACCTAACTAACCTAAGGACATCACACATATCCATGCCCGAGGCAGGATTCGAACCTGCGACCGTAGCAGTCGCACGGTTCCGGACTGCGCGCCTAGAACCGCGAGACCACCGCGGCCGGCTAACAAGCGTGAAAGTTCTAAGAACCATCAGTGAATGTATTACATCATCCCATACACATCTCGCGAATGGCCTTGCGGAGAAAACAATAAAAAACCTTATGAGTAGCCCTACCAACAATTGTTCGCAAATAATATAGGCAAATTTTATTTACTCCCGTCAGAAGCCTTCATTTGCAATATACACAGCACGTTAATGTTTAAAAAGAATCATAAAGGACAGAGACAAAATTTGCGAAATCAGATGACATGTCTCCATCATTGAGGCACACCTAGGACACTAACGTTTGCTAGGATAGGATGCTCCGTTGAACAGGTAAATGGACGAAGAGATCACTACCATAGGGGTTCGACAGTTTGTTACTCCCAACTCTCACAATTACCACCCTCAGATGTGAAACCTGAGAGTCAGAGGGAGAACCTCGCCATACCGACACCAGTTGTTAAGAGATTAAGGTATCTCCGAAGAGCCGTCTGTTCGTTGTGGCTGGCCGGAAGATATTCTCGCGGTTCCGTCTAATCTCCTTCTGCGAATTTCCGTAGAAACAATGTTACCTTTTCTGGAGCGAGGTCCAAAAACAGCACAGGGCGCCTCTTACCTACAGTGGTGCGGCATCGCTGACGGAAGGTGAGAGAGCTGGAGCCTAGAGATACGTTGGCGGCAGGCGGTCGAGCCATACCCGGAGCAAGCACGTCAGCATGACGCAAATATGTAGGAGAGCTCGGTCGCGGAAATTGTGTTAAAAATAATAACTTGTCGATTATGAAATGTTGAATATTGAAAACGCGACCTTACAGAAAAAGAATGACAATGGTTAACTCATTTTATATCCTGAAACATGAGGATTTGTAAGTGTGTTGCGAGTACGGTCAGAACCCGTGTTAAAATGATTGAAATCAAGGTGTAACCTCCCCCTCACTTATCGACCTCAGTGACAGTGAAAACTTAAACCGCGTGTACCTAATGGAAATTTGGGAAAATCAATCGTCACCGAAGTTAATCTGTCTGTAAAGGGGGAGGAAAGGGTTACATCTAAATGAAAGGAAAAATGCAAATGAAATTGGTGGAAATTAATTTTGAAAAGGGGTAAAGTTAATGAAGAAAGTAAATGTGCGATCGTTACGTTAACAATTAATTGGCGTTAATTAGATATTTGGGAAAATTACGGTCGCCAGTCCTATGGACAACTTCTATAATAACTGAAAATGAAAGATTAATGCACATATATTTAGCACTAAAAGCGTGGCAACTGGAGGTTGACACGTGTTGTGTGAAAACTGAATGTTTGTCATTAGTAGTAAATTTCAACACTCTGACTTAATTTAGCAAAAGAATTAATAAAACCGGAAAACTGAAAGTTAATTTACTGACTGAAATTAATAGTGAGCTTTGTTTCTGAAGAACTACAGATTTCAGTAAAATATGGTTAGTCTTCGGCTACCTCAACAATCAATTCAAAAGCTACTTGAATCTACGCAATTTAGAAATAAGAGATTTAACTTTGAACTTGAATTAAATGATTCTGAACAATTAACAGTAGTAAAATTTGGTACGTACGAAGCTGAGCTGCAGTCACAGGTAAGCTACAATATGGTAAAAAAAACTCGCACTCTTAATTTGTGCTTGTGTAATCTAAATATTGTAGCCAGCTATGTATATTTTAACTGAATTTTGAAGTTAAAGCAGTGAAATGGAATGATATTACTTTAATGCTGGCGTTTGATTTTCAATGACACTCGGGTTCATTCCGGAAAAGGAAGGGACGCTGATTGGTAATGCAATAGGGACAATGAGCAACTGAAGTTCATGCTAAGTTGCTGTAATTTTGTGAGGCAAATGGGGCAGTTTTAAAAGCTGAGGTCTGCCGTACAGTTCTGAAACTTTACGTGCTTCCCATCTTCCTTGTTGGTTGATTGAAGGTTTGAAGCGGTCGGTGGAGGAGGTGGCGACAGGCTCTCATCGTCGGCCGTCGTTATAGAAGCCGCATGTTGGCGCGCCTTCTTCTCAACATTGTCACCAGGTGAAACGGGCTCTTGATGTGCGCCAGCTAATGCTTTCCGTCCGCGACACCGTGTCAGAAACTATGATAGCAAGTCGAGTGCAATTACATGCTGTCAAACCACTAAAGCACGGCAACTCGCGGGAGCGTCACTCAACACATCTGCTCCACCACCCTGCTTCAGCCAGACTCTCTCTGCCTGCGCTCTATGCGGCAGAGTTAACACTACCAAAGATCTTAAACACTTTGGTTCTCCACACGACCTATCGATGTAATCGTTCGATAGCATAGTTTGCCCTAGGGCAGACCCAGCGTAAAAATACAAATAAAATTTAGAAAACAAACCAATTACACATCGACATAAATGCACACACACACACACACACACACACACACACATATATATATATATATATATATATATATATATATATATATATATATATATATATATATATAACAGTAAAACTATTACAACGTATAAAGGCACAGAATTGTCATATCTTCAGGTAACAAAATAAGGAAAAAAATTGTAATACAATAGATGGAAATAGGAGGGTATGCATTTCCGGCGTTAAAAAGGAACGAATAAACTTGAGTGTTCTGTACAAGTGTGTTATCCAGTTTATGTGCTAAATCACTTTAATAACTTCTAGATAGGAATGTTTTGTGCTAGCGTCAATTGCGTACTTAGGGCATGTGTCGTACTGTACAAGGTTAAGACTCTTAATCACCGACGCATGTAACTTGGGAGTAAGTAGCGCATCAAGGAACTGGTTAATCTTGATGTCTCATGTCTTTAAAATCATCAAATAGCGAGACTGACATATGAGATATAAAAAGTGGACAGCTCAAAGGCTCTGTAGTTTGTAGGAAGTCTTTCTTGGGTTTTACCACAGCTTGGGGTACCTCAAGTCCGAACAGAGGGAGAATTTCGATGCCCTCTGCCTTTAGTTCATGATCGGTGGTAACTTCTCTACGAGGTGCGATACCGACAAGGCAGAAAAACTCCTCAGTAGGGGAGATTTTGAGCACCCTGTAAATCACCCTGAAAGATTCATTCATACCTGAGTCCACAGATTTGGACTGAAACGACTCATACCGAACAGGGGAGGTATAGTCTATTGCAGAATACCACGAGACCAAAGCAGTGGTTCTAATAACTTGTGACTTACCTTCTCAGTTCGTGCCTCTTTCCTTCAAGATGTTATTTCGAGAGCTGGTTTCCTGTTTGACGTTAGGGCAGTGTTGTTATTATGTGAGAGAGCGGTCCATTGTTTCTCTTAGAGTATTCTGGAGAGAAGCAATATTCCAAGTACTGCCGGCGGAGTGAGTTCTCTCTTCATATGTTTGACCGTGGGAGGCCAGTTAAAAGTCATCTTCATAAACAGTACTTCTTGTGTTATGTGGAAATGGCTCCTCTTGTGCATAAAAATTAAATAGCAACGAAGGAATCACGAGTCGTTGAGTACCCCGTATGCCTGAATTCTCCAGTTGCTACGTTTCCCTTGAATATCAGTAAGAAAACTACGATTTTGCAAGAGTTTTGTTATAAGCCTGGTAACTTGTGTACCCCTGGTGAGAACAAACACTTTTTATAAGTGAATGCGATGGTTAGCAGTATGGTAAACAGCATTAAGATCAATGAAGGCTACTCTGTTGACTTGTCTGATTTCAAAACCACGTTCAGTAGGTTGAGTTAGACTTTGGATCCGAGCAACAGCGCTTTTGCCTGATGTAAGGTCCGCTTCTTGTCGGAAGAGCTGTCACCCAACAGCCTGAATGAGTCAGCTGAGCAGCATTCTGTCGACTGTTTTGTGTAAATGACGCAAGAGGACTATCTACTTGTAGATAGTTCGTGGGTGTTCCCGCTGGGTTTTCCAGGTTTCAGAATGGCTAATGTGCTTCTGCAATATTGGACCCCTTAAGCAGTTATTAAGAAGTTGTACCAACCAGTTTTCGGTGGCCGCACCGAATGTCTATTTGATCAGCTCTGATATCATCCAAACCAGCAGGTTTCTGTCATTTGCAATAATTATTACATTTTACATTTCAGTAAAGTTAAAATCTTGCATAATGTTTTTTTAGTCTTCTTTGGAGGTTGCTTCCACTCACGTCTTTTCGGTTTGTTTTGATGTTTTATTTTAGCATTCATGAGAAGTTGGCGGGAAATCTGATTGGCTGTTACGTAGGAGTGGGCGTTATTTATAGTAAGGTGTCAGTTGCACTTATTTTAGAGTCTCCAGGATTTCTGAGTAGTCCATCACACTTCTAGTTCTCTCATTAGTTTTAAGCAACGTTATATCCTTGAAGGGACTATTAAAGAAGTACTGCTCCGGTGACTTCTTCATCCATTACGGTATGTTCGAATAGCCTGTGGTAGTCGTCGAGATATAATGTAACACCTGGGTCTATACCCACAAAGTAGCTGGGGTGACGCCCACGAGTTTTACAGAAACGCTGAGGACCTATTGATAAGCGTGGAGAACTGCCTTGGTGTTTGCATCATAGTGTCCAAAGTAGCAGAAACGTTGGCCATTCCACCTTCTTCAATTTGCCTACGGGGAATGGGTATACGCTGTGGTGTAACAGTATAGTAAAGGCAGCACAGGAATACGGCCTTATATGGTCTTAGTGCATTATTGTATAATGCTGTTAGTGACTAAACTCAATTCTGGATTATACCCTCTGCGCCAACTGCCATTGGTAAATGAAGCTGGTAATTTACTGTCGCTAACTAGACTCTGCCCATTGTTATAGTAATTCACAGTCGTCATCGCTGAGCTAAAATCCCACTCGTCACTGTAACAGTTATTTAATTTCTGGTTTCCGAAGCTGTTTCATTCGTAGGAGGACAAAACAGAGTTTGGTGGCTTATAAAATAGGGATGGGAAAAACCGAGCGGCTAACACCGATACCGGCGTTTTAGATCTGAATAATCGGTGTTTTTAGATATTTGTTTGGTTTCGGTTGTAAAACCTTTTTTTCATTTCATGCAAATAACCGGAGGAAAATAGGCATATCAATTTGCAATAGCAGTGCTGTCAAAATCTTTGGTTTTTAAATAAAACATTTCCTAGAAAACATGTTCTGATTATTTGTAAAATTCCCATTCCTTGGGTATACTGGGTTATTATAGAAAATGGGAAAAGTGATCAGTGATTTTTAAATAACAACACTGACAGTTAGAAACTAACGACAAACACGAGACATAAGAAGCGGTACAGTATTCCTGAGACAATACTGAACCTGTAGCAGTATGGTGTGCACGTGTAGTGTGCAAGACTTGCCAAAGCATGGTCTATACGGAAGTTTCTCGCTGTCATCCTGGGACATCAGTTGCATTGCAGAATGGTACCATCCCTAGTTTAGGAGTATTTGACGAAGTGCAGTAGCCATGAAGTACAATGCTCCATTTCCTTTAAAAGATTACAAGTGGGAGGAAGTACAACAAATTTGCGAAATCGTATATGGAGAAGACATCAACTATGTTCCTTGGAAGAGAGGGAAAATTTGGTTGATAAGCATATAATTTTATTGATGTGCAATAAACTTGGGGTAAGAAGTGATCCCTCAATTTTGTGGCTGCTTGAGGGTGAAATGTTGATACCGTCCAAAAGTGACGAGGCAGTAAAGCAGTCAACTTGTGACCTTTCGCTCTTGCAGTCACCGCTTCCGCCTCCTTCGGGCTTCGCGAACTTTGCCGAGGAGAATGAGACTGATTTCTGCCACGGCTTGAGCGCCACATCGATCGAGATCTTCTACTCCTTCACCATCATTACAATTTTTCAATCTTTTTTCGTAGTCTGTGTTTATTACTCGGAGTAATATCAATATAAAACGAAAATCACTTTTGTATGGAACAATTTTACTGTTGCGTCAAAGATGGCGCTATAATCAACACAAATCAGAATGGGTTGCAATCTGTTGAAACACGATAATATCTCAGGAAATTGTCCAACAGATAGTATCCCAGGAGGGGAGAAGGACCATATTTTTACATTCTGTAATGAGACACTGGTGGTTCATAGAAAACCAACGTGGTACTCTAAACCACAACAAATTATGGTGTCCACACTTGTGGTGTAATTACATTCACGGTTGGCGCCGAAGTGGAAAGTGGTTGGAACAAGTCATTGGTTTGTTTATCAACGCAGGAAGAGCTAGGGTCACCGTTACCGACGAACAACGAGTTGGATGTAGTAATGTTTAGTTCCATTTGGGTACTTCTTTAATGTGAGTCCCTTTGCTCTTACCGATAGGGTGCGTGTTTCAGATGAGTCTCCTTTGTTCTCACGATTGGGGTGCTTGTTTCAGATGAAACCCCTTGCTTCTCGCCATTGGGGTGCTTGCCTTAGGTGCATCCCATTGCCTCTCACAAGTCTTCAAGTTCTACTGAAGCAAATGTTCAAAATGGCGGCTGTTTGCTGCAACACACATTGAAACCCTGTTTCTGAAATACAATCCTAGGTCTCTAAGCGTCTCTTAACTAGTGTTTGCAAATTCAGTGATAACTCACTGCCGCATGTTTGCAGGGGTTGTTGGTATGACCACGTTAACATTTCTCTTTTAGCATTCCCCACAAGAAAAATAGGGAGGCGTCAAATCGGGTGAAAGTGTAGGCCACTCATGAGGAGCACCTCATCCAGTCCACTGACCAAAATAGTGTCGATTCAGAATTTCACGAGAATAATGAGCTGGTCAGCCATAGTATTGAAAACACATATCCGTTCTTGTTTGAAGTGGGGCATCTTCCAATAGTAATGGCAAAATATTATCTAAAAGTCTCTATACATTCGATCATTCTCATTGCTGTGTATGAAGTATGGGCTAATTACCCACGTACCTTGTAAGTAGGATGTTTAGGTTTTTTTTATTGGTAACGCCGCCGCCACGTAGCGCTCTGTATGAAAATCACTGGCTGTGCCGTGTGCAGTCAGTGGCTGGTTTGCATTGTTGTCTGCCATTGTAATGTTGGGCAGCGGCAGCTGGATGCTAAACAGCGAGTAGTGTTGCGCAGTTGGAGGGGAGCCGCCAGCAGTGGTGGACGTGGGGAGAGAGATGGCGGAGATTTGAAATTTGTAAGACTGGATGTCATGAACTGCTATATATACTATGACTATTAAGGTAAATACATGGGTTGTTCTGTATTAAAATCTTTCATTTGCTAACTATGCCTATCAGTAGTTAGTGCCTTCAGTAGTTTGAATCTTTTATTTAGCTGGCAGTAGTGGCGCTCGCTGTATTGCAGTAGCTTGAGTAACGAAGATTTTTGTGAGGTAAGTGATTTGTGAAACGTATATCTTAATGTTAGTCAGGGCCATTCTTTCGTAGGGATTTTTGGAAGTCAGATTGCGTTGCGCTAAAAAAAAATATTGTGTTTCAGTTTAAGCACAGTCGTGTATAAATTTTTCAAAGGGGACGTTTCAACCTAACATGCCGCACCAAACATTGACATCCAAGGAATGTTGAAGCTCGACGTGGAGTGGGGATTCTCCACTGTCCAATAATGCTTATTGTGCCGATTCACATGATCATGATTTGTAAACGTTGCTTCATCAGGAAAAAAAACAACCTATGAATGAAAATCGTCATTGACTACTAGTTGACGTACTTATTTGCAGAATTTCAATCGGATGAGAATGTCACCCTCCCCCCCACGTGTAGCGCTTGAGGCAACGACAGCTGATGTGGGTGGATCGTTGCGAAATTCCTGCACTTATTTTCCGTGAACTGATGTCAGTATATGCAACAGTTTGAGCTAAAATATGCTGTTATCGAATTCTTCGTGTGGATTGAATACTTCCAGTTGCAGTAAACAGTTGATAATATTGCGAAATGTCGTGACAGAAGCAACATTCATCTCAGGGAACGGGTTTGCATACCTTCGACGATCCTCTCCTACACGCCTATTTGACGCAAAGAACGAAGCAGTGATATGTACCCTCTTTACAGTCGTCAGCATCGTTGCACCCGCAGGAAGAGATGTTAGCAGTAAAGTGAACCGTGACCGCTTCGCGCCGCTGTTTCCTTGTCCGTCGTCCACGGTACGACCATGGTCACACTCGACACAATAGAATTACATCCTTGCATCTAGAGAAACTGCACACACTGCGAGAGCTTGAGCACGGATTGCGACGCATGTTTGCCGTCCGTGCATCACGAACGATTATTTGAAAGGCATAAAATGAGTCGCAGACAACTGTTAACATGTCGAACATTCGCGTATCACTCTTGAATGGTTCGCAATTCATTTTGGTGTGTGTCGATTACAGCGCCATCCATCACGAAACGATAAAACTGTCCATTACAAAGTTACATATTTCTTCCCGGTGAATCCGAATCCGCAATAAAAACTGTTTTTTTGTATTTTTTATTGAGGCTTTCAAAGTTGACCCACCCTTCCACCACCTGGAGACGGGTCATGGAGGTCAACTTTAGTGTCCTTGGGTGTCCCCTGTCGAGACGAATAACTTTTATAATAAAACTTTCTTTATTCGCGTTGTAATGTCCCAGATATTTCCACAAACAATTTTAACCGCCCCACCCTGTATAAGCATTTAAATGTAAAGAACGGTTTTTCGACAGCTGCTGTAAATTTATTTTAATATATAATCCATATTCAGAGAATGCCTAACAATTACATTGTTCTACAATTGTTATCAATTACAAGAAAACAGGGATTGAGAATGAAGTCTTTTCTGTAAATGGTTATTAACTACACAGGCCAACGATGGAAAATCTTTTTTGCTGAAAATATCTTATTCTTATGTCTTTTATGGTGGGAAATACAAATATGATTCTTAACAAACTATATCACCCACCGTGTCTTCACATTTTACAGTTAAATTTATTAAATTAAGCGATTTTTTAAAGATTTTAACAGCTTTTATACAGTTAAAATAATTTTAAAAGAGCTGATTCCTCTAAGCAGATTCAGAAGGATGTAGGTTGCAGTAGGTACTGAGAGATGATGAAGCTTGCACAGGATAGAGTAGAGTGGAGAGCTGTATCAAACCAGTCTCAGGACTGAAGACCACAACAACAACAACAATTTTAAAAGGCGGTGTAATGAATGTAGATGACGTTGGTAGCACTGCTGGGAAACATTTGCTGGCAAAAAAAGGTAGATTCTATTTTTGTGTTAACAGATAGTGTTTTGTTTACTGTCAACCTAACCTCACTTTCCAATTTCCTGTAGATGTGCTCAGTACAATGTCTAATCGTGATTGTAAAAACTTTGCTGACAGGTTTTGCTATATTTGTGGCGAATCTGTGATAAAAAAAGCACCAACGAAACATTACAGACTTTGGGAAAAAGGTTTGTTTATCATACTTTGGATCTAAACTTGGTGATAAAGATGAATCTTGGGCGCCACTTAAGGTATGTTATGTGTGCGTTGAAGATCTGAGAAAATGGTCCAAAAAGGAGAAAAAAGCCTTCACATTTGCTGTTCCTACGATATGGAGGGAGCCAAGAAACCATTCCGATGGTTGCGACTTTTTCAGTGTTGATATTACTGGTCATAATTCGAAAAACAAGAAGGCAGAAAGCTACCCTAACCTTCCGTCCGCCATCCGACCAGTAGGGCATGATGTGTATTTGCCTGTTCCTGGACGACCAGATGATTTAAATTCTATTCCAAGAGAAGTATTTTTTGATGTACAATCTGATTTAGATGAACCAGATGCTGATGAATTCCATTGTAATACATAAAGTCTAGAGCCCAAATTGTTCACTTAGACGGAGCTTAACGATTTGGATAGGGATTAGGGCTTAACGAAAGAAAAAGTTGAATTGCTTGGCTCTAGATTAAAAGGAAAAAAACTTACTGGCAGTTGGAACTGGCATATACATGTATAGAAACAGAGAGTAGCAATTTTCCAAGTTTTTTCAACAAGAAGGTGATTTAGTGTACTGCTCAAACATTCCCAGTCTGATGAATGAGTTTGGTGTAGAATACAAAAAAGAAGACTGGAGCGCTGTGGCCGAGTGATTCTAGGTGCTACGGTCTGGAACCATGCTGCTGCTTCGGTCGTAGGTTCAAATCCTGCCTCGGGCATGGATATGTGTGATGTCCTTAGGTTGGTTAGGTTTAAGTAGTTCTAAGTCTAGGAGACTGATGACCTCAGATGTTAAGTCCCATAGTGCTTAAAGCATTTGAACCATTTTGAAGATTGGAGGCTGTTTATTGATTCATCCAAAACTAGTAATGGAAAAACGCTACCGAGGCCGCTGGAACACCAACATGATGGGAGACTGCTGTTGGTCGCTTCACCGAGAAGTTCAGCAAGCGACCCATCGTAGAAAAAGCTACACAAGAAGCTTCAAAGAAAAAAGAGAAAAAATACATACCAAATCAAGTGGAACCTCTATTAACACATATCACTGTTTTAAGTATCTTACTGTAAATACAAACCATGCTTATGTTGTAACAAAGCATTTCTTTAATTTCCCTGTTTACCGTATAGCATAGGATTTTTATGCTATACAATAAAAAGCACATTACTCGAAAACTATGGGCGATAGAAAAAAACTAAGGCTAGATATGGATTCAGCTCATAAAAATTTATAAGTTTCAGGTATCAACGTAAAAAAGTTTTTCAAAAAAAAAATTTTCTGTTGTCCTGTGTTATTAAAACCAATTTATAGAAGACTTCAAAATAGTTACATATATTTTTAGTATCCCATAAATGCAATCTGGCATGACCAAAAGAATATACTTGGCCATGTGGACTTCAAGCCAAAAGCCAGAAACAATTATATCGAAAAAAAACCAGTGGCACATTTTTGGCCACATGGACATAACACCAACTTTGCTCTGTGCTCTGCTTTTGTTTTATGGAGCATACTTTTTGTCATGGTAGAATGAACAAGAATATAACCATTTTGTTTGCAATGGGCAAACTCTGTATCTTTTTCATCTGAAGTGTGGCTTATAGTGTTGAATTTTCCCAGGTATCACACTTTCTCTTACAGAGCACGTTTGTAGTTATGTACCCCGCTTCACTTAATTTTCATCTTACACCCTCCATAGTCCCACAAAACAAAGCAACTAATCCCAGAAATCAGTCATTTCCGACCTGTAAGTGCTACTTTACGAGAGAAAGTTAGTGCACTGAACTTCGGTACTAAGTCCCGACTGGCTTTACACATCTGTACGCTGCAGTAGGAGAGAGCATGTCGACATGTAGGAACCAACTGCACAGCCACCTTTCTCAGAGTTGTCATACTCGTGGAACTTTAGCTGGGAGGAAGGAATCCAGCACCAGTACAGTGATGATGTAAAGGCAATGCCTTGAGTTCTAATGTATGCAACCGTCTACACTTCACTCGTACTCACTCCATTCCTGATTTCTGCTGTACATCAAAATTAAATATTTCGAAAACAAAGATCGACAGAGGAATGCAGTAAACGGTATGTTTATTGTGAAAGCTGTAAGAAGTTTGAACAGCAGTTTGAAATAATACTTACAAAAGCTGCTAAAAGATGGCGCTGTAATCGCCATACGTAATGCCTAGTATAAATAGTGATCCGAAGCCCAGAGCAATCAGTTCCACTATTGAAACGTGAAAGGAGGTTAGCGTACCGAAGGAAGAGATTAAAACCATGTACTCCATTGAACAGCGCGTTTTTCTGGTCCTAGAGTACCACGGGTTAGAAGAGAGTCCTACGGCAACAAGGCGAAGCACTCAAGCACGATTTAATGTTCCAAAAGGACCCGATGTGAAAACCATTCGTACGCTCTTCGCAAAATTTCAACGAACAGGCAGCGTAACTGATGATCTAGTGGGGCATGTTGGCCGCAAGCAAACCGCAGTTACGCCTGAAAATATCGCCACAGTTCCTGGAATTAATCAGCGAAATCCAATGTCATCCGTCCGTAGAATTGCATCTGAGACTGGTTTGAAGCGTTCCAGCAAGCAGAAAATACTGAGAAAGAGTCTACACATGTTTCCATTCAAAATTCAAACGCAGCAGGCCATACCCGTACGAGCTGTGCAACAAAGGATTGCCTTTGCTAATCAGATGCTCACAATGATTGATAGTGAAGGATTTGATGTTGACTGCATGTGGTTTACAGATGAAGCACACTTCCACCTGAATGGATACGTGAATAAGCAGAAATGGCGATTTTGGGGTTCCGAAAAGCCGTATTGGTGTGAAGCGAAACCCCTATATTATCCTAAAGTTACTGTGTGGGCTGCAGTATGCAGCAGAGGCATTATTGCCCCCTTTTTTTTCATTCTAGAAACGGTCACTGGTGCACGTTACGTTGCAATTTTGGAACAATTTGTCGCCACACAGCAAGTGTTAGAGGATCGACCAGGTACATAATGGTTTATACAAGATGGAGCCCGACCACATCGGACCGAATTTACTGGTGCAGGCATGGATTGGCCTCCATATTCGCCGGATTTGACTCCCTGTGACTTTTTTTGTGGGGCACAGTGAAAGACATGGTCTACCCGAAGCATCCTGCCACGCTGGACGAGCTTGAATCGGCGATCTCTGTGGCATGTGAATCCATTTCGATTGAGACACTACGAAATGTGATGGCGAATTTCATTCTTCGTTTGCACCACCTATGTAGTGCCAATGGTGAACATTTTGAAAACATTGTGATGTGATTGCTTGTAAAGATTGTTTTCATACGGTTATTTCACTTATGTATGCTGATATGAGCTGTACAGCGTACAGCGCCATCTGTTAACAGCTTTTGTAACTATTATTTCAAATTGCTGTATAAACTTCTTACAGCTTTCTCAATAAACATACCGTTTACTGCATTCCTCTATCGATCTTTGTTTTCGAGATATTTAATTTTGAAATCAGGGAGCCCTTTTCTGGACACCCTGTATGTACACTTAATTTATATCATATGTCGCCCACATTTCAATTCCATGCACTGGTATGCTCCAGATGAACACTTTCAAGTAGTTCTTTTCATTTACTTATCAATATCTATGATTCCAACACAGCTTTCTGATTGATGAAAGCTTTATTCGCCGATCCCAATCTATTTCCGAAGTCTCTCTTGCTTCGGCTGAGCTTTGTAATCTTGTTCCCTAGATCGGTGAATCGTTTGGCTTCTTCTATTAGTTTCCCATTTCTAGGGTTACAGTGTTAGATGTAAGATGGTGGCAGCACAGGGGTGCGCCTCAAATGATGGTTGTCTGGACTCATCCAGCAGAATTCCATGAGAACAATGTAACCTCTTCTTCAGAAATTTCAACTTGTGTTGCCTAAGCGAGAATGAGATACAAAAACTTGCTGCAATAGTAGCAGTACATCTCTCAATCCGTTGGACGTTTGTTGTTATTCGTACTTGATAAGGACTTACTGGTCTGTTAGTATCTTATATTCACTTACAGGTGCACTGCACTCGACTAGAAACCTTTCAAGAAACCTAAGCATTCCATTCACCTTCTCCTCTACTTGAAAATCGTGAGCTCTATCTTCTTATCTAGTGTTTTCTACTAAAAATCTCGTGCTTGTGCTCTTGTTAACTTTACTATTACAGAGAATGCCTAAACTTTATTATTTTTTTAATTGGTCCTGTGCGCAACAAATAACTTATTTGGTCTTTCTGCTGCCACTGCTTGATCTGCTGCATTCCATTATTTAACAAAAACACAAAAAACCTATTATTCATGCTGAGTGCAATGCATGTTCTGTATGGCGGCTACTGCTGTTGCTGTGGCTGCTGCTGCTTACTACAACTACATATAAATCAAGAGAAAGGGTTTGATCAAATCTAAACTCGATAAATGATAACCCAAACAAGTAACTCCTTTTTTCAAAAACTATTTTCTGAAAGCGATTCTTTCTCATTCAATTAACAAAACGCTAGAAGCTCTTTGAGCAATCGCTTCGTATGTAAATCTGCCTCCGGTGGCATTAAAGCAATATTACAAATTAATCAAACTTTTGAGACAGACTGAAATACTTCTCAATGAAATATATAGTGAGACAATTCCCTGACAATTACTAAAGAAATCAATGACAAAAATCAATACTTAATCTATTCACCTAACAATGGTTTCTCATAAGAATTCAACTCCTATCATTTGCTACGCACATACACAAACCCTTTTCTTTAATTTAATAAGCGCCCTGCAGATTATAAAAAATGTCAACTCAATACCAAATCCTGTGTCGCTGCTGGCGGACACGGCAGTACGGCAGCTCGGCGACGACCCCCTCCACCAACACACGTGAGCACCACAGCAGGCGGGCTCCTACACTGGCTTCGAAACTGCCACTAGTTAATCCGTGCGCTGCGAGGCGCGACAGCAATATCTTAAGATTCCAGAGCTTGTGTATGCGCGCTGTAGCCAACCTTTAAATCCTAAGAGAGTATTGACAACTCTCATACTAATTTTATGTGCACACCTGTTTTCATATTGCTCCTTACGAAAGGTCTCTGCATGAGCCTCTTCATGATTTTGCCATACCACACAACTTCATTTCTTTGCCTCTGGCACCTCAGTTGTTGGTACAAATGGTCTATTACCCTAGATGTAAAGGAGAAAAGGGAAAACACTGAGCAGCTGAGTGTGGTTTTTGTGGCCACAGTATACTATCCATATTTCGTTTTCACATTTAATTAGGTTATTGGTACTTGTCGGAGCCCCATGCGCATGTTTGATACATTTAAGTACCATATTTCAATGTATCCTTTCTTTCCTCTTCTTGTCCGATCAGCTGAATGTATGAATGAGAGTGTGCAAGGATTTCAGTGTGTAGATCCGTGATAGTGTAGTAGGCTGCCACTGTGCCAGAACAGCCAACTGTAGGAAACACGTACCAGGTAGCAAAGGGGCTTCTGTTTGCCTTTTGAGTAGGTTGGTACCACAATAGGGATTTCTCTGGCCACTTCCGTAGGTACAGGCAAACTGGCGGTAAGTGTGCCTTTAATGTTGTGTCTTACGGAAGATTTCGAAGCTAGTCAAAGTAAATGATTCCTTCCATCGTTCATAGTTTGTTATTGTGTGTGACAAATTTTACTTGCTAATTCGCGAGTGTTAAATGCGTTGAAATCCAGGGACTTTGTAGGTTATTGTTCAGTTGAACTTTTAATCAAACACGTAGAGCCGTGTTGAGTTTATTGTGATTCAGTTCATTTTGTTTAGTATCCCTTTCGCGAGAGCATGTATGTTGCGGATGATTTCCGTGATTTTGTAACTGAATTTTGTGCAATTCGTTTCGCTTGATAACTTTCTTTCTGCACACTTTTGTTTGTGAGGACCACGTGGTCGTGATCTAATGAGGAAGTTTACAGTGGCATGGGCACAGTGATCTTCCGCTGTAGAATATCTTAATTAATTACGATTCCTATTTATGCTTCATTTTTATAGAAATTCACGTGAAATAGAAATTTTATTCATTTATCCCCCATGTTAAAATTAAGGGAACGGCCCCTCTTGCTACCCACGTGTGCTGTGATGAAGGGTTTTAATCTTTTCTTTCCTGTTAGTCTCTCAAGTGCGTGTGAATGTAAGTGTTCGTGATTAAACCATCCTTTGATCATTACTGTTCCATAGATCGTAGACCTTTCATGGAACTCCGAAGTAAAGTTCTAGGGTTAATTAATATGTGACGTAATAGATTGTAGGCAACAGCAACCATCATATTACTCACTACACACGTTCATGTGTGCAATTAAATTTACCTGTCTAATAAATGTTCTTTTGCTCCGCTCCATGCTTCATCCAGCTCTGATGTATGGCACATCCTACTGCATTCCGTTTGCGCGACAGTTGTATTGAGGCCACAATTCCCCCCCCCCCCTCCACCCCATATTCAGTTTAATTGTAAAGATACCCATTAATTGTAAAGATACCTTTCACTTAGTGTTGTGCATAAACTTTGAACGATGCGATGGACCCCATAAATTTGGTACTACCTTTCAATAGGTTACTGTCGGATTCTCTCTCTTTATTATGGAGACGGTCTTGCATTTATTCACATTTCACACAGCTTTCAGTCACTTGGAAATTTCATCCAAGTCATTCTGTATATATGCAAGTGTGCATAGCGAAGAAGATGAGAGACAACACAGCTTTCCGATTTAAAGAAGTTTTCACATAACATTTAGGTTCTGTTATTCATATAAATCACTGTGAAAATTGCTGATGAGTTCTATTTCATACTTCAGCAGATTTTAACACGTTTTCATATTGTCGCTTTCTTGTCTGTCGGTCTGTTAAGTACAAATTTTGCAATTGATTTTAAAACTGATTTCCCAATTAGCAATACATATGGAAAATTAAAGTCACAGGACTGGATGACAGTGCAATATTGACTGGTTTCCTTGAGGTTCATGGTGTGGGTTCCTGTAGTCAAATCCTAGTTCATGAACCACGGGCAACGTATGAGTGGCCAAGTAAGTGGTCCCGACAGTCGGGATACCAGTTACTTTGGAATAAGGCTGGGCATCTCGGACATATTCTGACTTGTGGTCACCTTTGTGTTCATATGGCAAAGACTACCAAATCCACCGGTTAGTCCCTCAACCGTTAGGGGTAAAAATCATTGGGACTCGGGACAAGTAAGGCTAGCATCCTGCTTCCGTGGTACTTTAAATATGATGCTGGCAACAATCAGAGCAAAATGCCTCGGACCTTTGGAGGTGACGGAGTCCCACCTCTAACTGACAAACCAGGTATTAGATACGACTCGGCAAACAAATGGTAATGAGATGGGGAGCTATTAATATCAATGGGGGCTACTCTGCGAAGAAGGTAGAGCTGGCAGAGGCTGCAAGTAAGATAGGGCTGGATGGTTTAGCTGTTAGTGACATTCGGGTAAGGGGTGAGAAAGAAGAGGAAGTGGAAGAATACAAGGTCTACCTGTCAGGAGTCACAGCAGGAATAGCACAATGGGGTGTAGGCTTTGCATCAGGAAAGAAATGGAACCCAGCGTAGCTGCAATAAGGTATATAAACGAACGACTGATTTGGATAGATTTGACAGTGTCTAGCAAGAAAATTAGGATTGTGTCAGTATATTCGCATTGTGAAGGGACAGATCAAGATAAGATGGATAGTTTACATAATGCACTCAGTGATATAGTTGTTAGAGTAAAGGACAAGGACAGTGTTCTGGTCATGGGTGATTTTAATACCAGGATTGGAAATCGAACAGAAGAGTATGAAAAGGTTATGGGTAAATTTGGAGAGGATATGGAGACCAACAGGAACGTGAAACAACTCTTGGATTTCTGTGCCAGTATGGGCTTAGTAATGAAAAACTCCTTTTTTTAAACATACGAACATTCACCGGTATACTTGGGAAGGCAGGGGAACCAGATCTGTTATTGACTATATAATAACGGATCAGGAATTCAGGAAGGCTGCGAGGGACACACGTGTATTCAGGGGATTCTTTGATGACACTGATCATTATTTAATCTGCAACGAAATTGGTATTGTGAGGCCGAATGTGCAGGAGGTCAGGTCCATATGTAGGAGGATAACAGTGGAGAAACTTCAGGATAAGGAAATTAGGTACATAACAATGATCTCAGAAAGGTACCAGTTAGTTGAATGTAGTCAATTATAGTCATTGGAAAACGAATGGACGAGGTACAGGGACACAGTACTAGAAGTGGCTAAAGAATGTCTTGGAACAGTAGTGTGTAACGGTAGGATGAAGCAAACAGCTTGGTGGAATGACACAGTCAAGGAAGCCTGTAAAAGGAAGAAGAAGGCGTATCAAAAATGGCTACATACTAGAACTCAGGTAGACAGAGAAATTTACGTTGAAGAAAGAAACAAAGTCAAACAGATAATTGCAGCATCCAAGAAGAAATCTTGGGAAGACTTTGGAAACAGGTTGGAGACTTTGGGTCAAGCTACTAGAAAACCATTCTGGAGTGTAATTAGCAGTCTTCGAAAGGGAAGTAAGAAGGAAATGACAAGTATTTTGGACAGGTCAGGAAAACTGCTTGTGAATCCTGTGGATTCCTTGGGCAGATGGAGGGAATATTTTGAAGAGTTGCTTAATGTAGGCGAAAAAACGATCAGTAATGTTTCAGATTTCGATGTACAATGGGATAGGAATGAGGATGGAAATAGGATCACATTTGAGGAAGTGGTGCAAATGGTCAATAGATTACAGTGCAATAAAGCAGCTGGAGTGGATGAAATTAAGTCGGAACTCATTAGATACAGTGGAATGTCAGGTCTTAAATGGCTACACAGGATAATTGAAATGGCCTGGGAGTCGGGACAGGTTTCATCAGACTGGACAAAAGCAGTAATCACACCAGTGTTTAAACATGGAAACAGAAAAGGTTGTAACAACTACAGAGGTATCTCTTTAATCAGCATTGTGGGTAAAATCTTCTCAGGTATTGTTGAAAGGAAAGTGCTAGTATTAGTTAAGGACCAATTGGATGAAAATCAGTGGGGGTTTAGGCCACTTAGAGGTTGTCAGGACCAGATCTTTAGCTTACGGCAAATAATGGAGAAGTGTTATGAATGGAACAGGGAATTGTATCTATGCTTTATAGATCTAGAAAAGGCATATGACCGGGTTCCTAGCAGGAAGTTATTGTCTGTTCTACGAGATTATGGAATAGGAGGCAAACTTTTGCAAGCAATTAAAGGTCTTTACATGGATAGTCAGGCAGCAGTTAGAGTTGACGGTAAAATGAGTTCATGGTTCAGAGTAGTTTCAGGGGTAAGACAAGGCTGCAACCTGTCTCCACTATTGTTCATATTATATATGGATCATATGTTGAAAACAATAGACTGGCTGGGTGAGATTAAGATGTGTGAACACAAAATAAGCAGTTTTGCATATGCAGATGACTTAGTTGTGATGGCAGATTCGATTGAAAGTTTGCAAAGTAGTATTTCAGAGCTAAATCAGAAATATAAGGACTATGGTATGAAGATTAGCATCTCCAAAACGAAAGTAATGTCAGTGGAAAGAGATATAAACGGATTGAGTGCCAAATAGGAGGAACAAAGTTAGAACAGGTGGACGGTTTCAAGTAATTAGGATGCATATTCTCACAGGATGGCAACATAGTGCAAGAACTGGAAGCGAGGTGTAGCAAAGCTAATGCAGTGAGTGCTCAGCTACGATCTACTCTCTTCTGCAAGAAGGTAGTCAGTACCGACACTAAAGTTATCTGTGCAGCGTTCAATCTTTCGACCAACTTTGTTGTATGGGAGCGAAAGCTGGGTGGATTCAGGGTACCTTATCAATAAGGTTGAGGTTACGGAAATGAAAGTAGCTAGGATGATTTCAGGTATTAGTAGATGGGAACAATGGCAGGAGGGTGTCCACAATGAGGAAATCAAAGAAAAACTGGGAATGAACTCTATAGATGTAGCAGTCAGGGCGAACAGGCTTAGATGGTGGGGTCATGTTACACGCATGGGAGAAGCAAGGTTACGCAAGAGACTCTTGGGTTCAGCAGTAGAGGGTAGGAGGAGTCGGGGCAAACCAAGGAGAAGGTACCTGGATTCGGTTACGAATGATTTTGAAGTAATAGGCTTAACATCAGAAGAGGCACCAATGTTAGCACTGAATAGGGGATCATAGAGGAATCTTATAAAGGGGACTATGCTCCAGACTGAACGCTGAAAGGCATAATCAGTCTTAAATGATGATAATGATGATGATGAATCCTTGTCGGTAAGTTGTATTTCGGATATGATTACGTGAAAAAACACTGAAATAAACCTGGCGTTTAAACATGTTTCTCGTATTACTTCATCGAAATGTTTAAAATTCACTGCAAAATTTCACACACAAAAGTCTAAGAAGCAGAAAATAATTATTTAAAAAACAATACATTTTTAATATACTAGGTTTTTGAGTCGGACTAAAAGGTATAAAATGATTTCTCTAGGCCCAGAAAGATTTATTACTCTCTACAGAAAGTTCTGAAATTTTGTTATTGTGAATTTATAACAGCTATGAAAATACTTGGTAAGCATATATGCATGCAATGCGTAAGTGATGCATGGTTGGTTGGGTTGTTTGGGGGGAAAGACCAAACAGCGGGGTCATGCGGCTCACCGGATTAGGGAAGGACGGGGAAGGAAGTCGGCAGTGACCATTCAATGAAACCATCCTGGAATTTGCCTGGAGCGATTTAGGGAAATCACGGAAAACCTAAATCAGGTTGGCTGGACGCGGGATTGAACCGCTGTCCTCCCGAATGCGAGTCCAGTGTGCTAACAATTGAGCCACCTCACTCAGTTTTTTTTTAAAATGTGAAATCTTATGAGACTTAACTGCTAAGGTCATCGGTCCCTAAGCTTACTCACTACTTAATGTAAATTATCTTAAGGACAAACACACACACCCAAGCCCGTGGGAGGACTCGAAGCTTCGCTGGGACCAGCCGCACAGTCCTAAGTGATGCATGGATACAGGCATGGATAGTTCATGTCCTAACTATTACAATAACAAATTTTTAGAACTGTACGTATGGTATTGCGAATCTTTATGGGAGTAGGAGAAATTATTTTATATTTTATAGCCCCTTTTAAAAACTTGTTATGCTAAAATAATAATTTTTTCAAACAGTTATTTAGCTTGAGATTACTGAATTTGTCCAGCATGAGTGAAGGCAACTGTAAATGCTTCAACATGATACTACGAATGGCATTTACAGTTAATACTCGAGGATTAAGATCGCCCAGGTCTTCTGAGGTCTGCAGCAGCCTCAGAAGTCCGGTGACTTGCTGCAGTCTTCACGATGGTCGGCCGCGTATTTTGCTCGTCCCCAGAGTAGCTTGCGCGGAGTTAAATTGAAAAATCTGGGCTCCTTTTCGGTGCCGACGGATAGCCGATGATTAGCTTCCGCTTCACCCGGCCGCCAATGGCAATCTCAGCAGATTTCCGCCAGTTTTGGAGATAAGGGGGGGGGGGGAGGGGAGAGGGAGGGGCGGAGGGGGGGGTTGGTAGCGAGGAAAACGGCAGCAGAGAGAAGAAAAATAAAATAAGAAAATTGGACGAGCAAAAATAAAAAGAGAGATAAGGGAAGGTAAGAGTGGCGGGTCAGGTCATGTCTGACTGCTGCACACACACACACACACACACACACACACACACACACACACGTCGTGGTCGCACTCACGGACGGAGAGACAACAAGAGGGAGAAAATTATGGGCCACGCTAGCGCTCCTGATTGGAGGTACTGTGCCCGTCAATGCGCCGGCTGGCCAGCGGCGGTGCGTTTGGGGTTCGCCCCTGTATGGCGTTCTGCCGCCGCAAATTGCTCGTCCATTCCCACCCCCTCCCTCCACCACCTCACCGCCCCCTCCACCCTCTACCAGTACCAGCTCACAACCCTCCTCGGCCGCCCAAATTCCACGCCGACTGCCCAGAGGGAAAAGAGCGAAAAAAATTGCAACTTTAATTGGCAACACGAGTTACCAGCGATTTCTTCCGAGTTCAGTGGTGTGAGGGGTTTAGCGAACTGACGGGACGGAGTTAAAGGGAATGCCATATGTATCCGCAATACCACAACACATCAAGAGGGGCTGAACTCGGTTTGACCATACGAACGCGAAGTTCGTTTTACGATCAATTATTCGCCCATGATAGTCGTATCTCTATTCAGTGTCGGCCTTACTGCATTAATGCAACAAAATCGGTGATGAAATGTTCCGATATGTTAGTCAATCTCTTATTCAATCCGTATATTGAGCAAAGCAGTAAAGGAAAGAAAAGAAAAATTGGGAGTAGCTATTAAAATCCATGCAGAAGGAATAAAAACTTTAAGTCCTTCTAATAATTTCCGGGTATGCAGGCGGATCCCGTCGACATTCTGCCACGATATTTCGGCCCAGAGACGTCCGGCCATCATCAGGTGAGTACACAACTACTGAAGAGCCCAGGTGCAGTCGCGGTATTTATACCGATTCTCGCGCATGTGTTGACATGCGCGGCATAGCCGAGTTGTACGTGCTGCCCTCGGTGGTGAAAGTAAAAGATCATCTAGTCATCTCAATGAGATGACTAGATGATCTTTTACTTTCACCACCGAGGGCAGCACGTACAACTCGGCTTGAGATGACTAGATGATCTTTTACTTTCACCACCGAGGGCAGCACTTACAACTCGGCTATGCCGCGCATGTCAACACGTGCGCGAGAATCGGTATAAATACCGCGACTGCACCTGGGCTCTTCAGTAGTTGTGTACTCACCTGATGATGGCCGGACGTCTCTGGGCCGAAATGTCGTGGCAGAATGTCGACGGGATCCGGCTGCATACCCGAAAATTATTAGAAGAACAAATACGCCGGGAAAATTTCAGAAGTCACAAAAACCTTTGAGGTTCGCCGATGATATTGTAATTCTGTCAGAGACAGCAAAGGACTTGGAAGAGCAGTTGAACGGAATCGATAGTGTCTTGAAGGGAGGATATAAGATGAACATCAACAAAAGCAAAACTAGGATAATGGAATGTAGTCAAATTAAGTCGGGTGACGCTGAGGGAATTAGATTATGAAATGAGACACTTAAAGTAGTAAAGGAGTTCTGCTATTTGAGGAGCAAAATAACTGATGATGGTCGAAGTAGAGAGGATATAAAATGTAGACTGGCAATGGCAAGGAAAGCGTTTCTGAAGAAAATAAATTTGTTAACATCGACTATAGATGTGTCAGGAAGTCGTTTCTGAAAGTATTCGTATGGAGGGTAGCCATGTATGGAATTGCAACATGGGCGATAAACAGTTTGGACAATAAGAGAATACAAGCTTTCGAAATGTGGTGCTACAGAAGAATGCTCAAGATTAGATGGGTAGATCACATAACTAATGAGGAGGTATTGAATAGAACTGGGGAAAAGAGGAGCTTGTGGCACAACTTGACTAGAAGAAGAGACCGGTTGTTAGGACACGTTCTGAGGCATCAAGGGACCACCAATTTAGTATTGGAGGGCAGCGTGGAGGGTAAAAATCGTAGAGGGAGACCGAGAGATGGATAGACTAAGCAGATGCAGAAAGACGTCGGTTACAGTTGGTACTGGGAGATGAAGAAGCTTGCACAGGATAGGGTAGCGTGGAGAGCTGCATCAAACCAGTCTCAGGACTGAAGACCACAACAACAACAACAACAACAACCTCTACATCTACATCTACATCTACATCCATACTCCGCAAGTCACATGACGGTGTGTGGCGGAGGGTACTCTGAGTACCTCTATCGGTTCTCCCTTCTATTTCAGTCTCGTATTGTTCGTGGAAAGAAAGATTGTCGGTATGCCTCTGTCTGGGCTCTAATCTCTCTGATTTTATCCTCATGGTCTCTTCGCGAGATATACGTAGGAGGGAGCAATATACCGCTTGACTCCCCGGTGAAGGTATGATCTCGAAACTTCTACAAAAGCCCGTACCGAGCAACTGAGCGTCTCTGTTGCAGAGTCTTCCACTGGAGTTTATCCATCATCTCCCTAACGCTTTCGTGATTACTAAATGATTCTGTAACGAAACACGCTGCTCTCCGTTGGATCTTCTCTATCTCTTCTATCAACCATAGCTAGTACGGATCCCACACTGCTGAGCAATATTCAAGCAGTGGGCGAACAAGTGCACTGTAACCTACTTTCTTTGTGTTGGGACTGCATTTCCTTAGGATTCTTCCAATGAATCTCAGACTGGCATCTGCTTTAGCGACGATCAACTTTATATGATCGTTCCATTTTAAATCATTCCTAATGCCTACTCCCAGATAATTTATGGATTTAACTGCTTCCAGTTGCTGACCTGCTATATTGTAGCTAAATGATGAAGGATCTTTCTTTATATGTATTCGCTGCACATTACACTTGTCTACATTGAGATTCAATTGCCATTCCCTGCACCATGCGTCAATGCGATGCAGATCCTCCTGCATTTCAGTACAATTTTACATTGTTACAACCTCTCGAAATACCACAGCATTATCCGCAAAAAGCCTCAGTGAACTTACGATGTCACCCACAAGGTAATTTATGTATATTGCGAATAGCAACGGTCCTACGACACTTCCCTGCGGCACACCTGAAATCACTCTTACTTCGGAAGACATCTCCCCATTGAGAATGACATGCTGCGTTCTGTTATCTAGGAAATCTTCAATCCAGTCACACAATTAGGTATGATAGTCCATATACTTCTAGTTTGTTCATTAAACGACTGTGGGGAACTGTATCGAACGCCTTGGGGAAGTCAAGAAACATGGCGTCTACCCGGGAACCCGTGTCTGTGGCCCTCTGAGTCTCGTGGACGAATAGCGTGAGTTGTGTTTCACACGATCGTCTTTTGCGAAAACCATGCTGATTCCTACAGAGTAGATTTTTAGTCTCCAGAAAAGTCATTATACTCGCGTTACTTGTTACAGGCTACGTCTGTATACTTCTGGGGAATCCTATGAGAGAGACGGGGTGCATACTTGGACGCAGGCGGTGCAAATAAGTCAGCATCAAATTCTGGGTACAGTTGCGAATGGAGGAGAGTACCGTGCCCTATCCTACTTTCCATCATTATATAATTAAAACTCGCCCGAAAACCCACTTTCCAGTGCGCCACGCTGGGCTTTGAGCGATCGGGATCTCAAATTGGAATCATTGGAGGGAAGCTGATATTCTTTGCAAGGAGCACTATTAAGAAAATCGAGAGAACTGTCGTTTGATTGCAGAATGGTTCTACTGCCGCCAACATACATTTCGCATAAAGACTGTAAAAATTAGAAGAATTAGGGCTTGTACAGAGGAATACAGACAGTAGTTTTTCCTCGCTCTATTTCTGAGTTTATTAGGGAAGGAATTGTCTAATAGTGTTACAGGGTACCCTCCGCCACGCACCATACGGTGGATGTAGATCGGAAACGCACTGGACCAGATGGCACTTAAAAGTGAGAGGGCGAGGTAGTTTCTTGTCTACTTATGGACCCATTAGTGATATGGGGACTATTCAGAAAAGTGTACGCAACAGATTAGATGACTCATATCATGCGGAACACAAACCGTCTCCTGTAAAACAGGACATCTGGACACATTGGGGTTGAGGCAAGCGAGGTAGCTGACGCAGTAGCAATAGGAGCTTGCGAGCAGATGATCACAGTTAGGTTTTAACGTATCTCCACAGGAAGTAATGACGGGGTAGCGATGACAGCGACTGCTGTGTGTGAGTGTGTGTGTGTCTGTGAGAGAGACAGAGAGAGAGAGAGAGAGAGAGAGAGAGAGAGAGAGAGAGAGAGAGAGAGAGAGAGAGGGAAAGTGGCACAATATGACATACAGCGAGCTACGTTCATTCACGCCGACTATCCGACTACAGCCCACATCCAGTCTCACCCTCCTTCTGAGTGGGGAAAGTTTACTACTGGCGTTCCACAAGTTGCAATTCTGGAGTCAGTTCTGATTTTGGTATATGCAAATAACCTTCCATTCTATATGATAAAAAAGAAATTATGCTGTTTAGTGGTGACGAAAACGTCACATTCAACTCCAGAAGAGCTGAAACTACTCAATGAGCTATAAATAAAACATTTAAAAGTATTATTGATTGGTTCTTAGTAAATGTTTAATACTTAAACACAGGATAAAAAAGAAACAAAAGAAACACTTAATTCTATTCTATAAAAGGTAGGGTACTTCACAATCAATGACAGTACAGCACTATGGAAATGAAATAACCAGCATATAAAACTAAGTGCTCAAAATTTCTGAAAGTGCATGTTGATCACAGCTGTACGTGCATCCCGTTCAGCTACATGTGCTGTACGTGTAATCGCTGCTTTTGGCGATGAATGTATTATAAAATTAGCATTCATTGACCTCAAGCGGAATAATTTTTTGCGGAAGTTCCATACAAAGACACAAAGTATTCATTCCACATGTGCCTTATGAATATCATTTGGTGTTTTCTGGAACTTGATCTAGCAACGGCCTAAAATGTTAGGCATGTGGATAGCAGTCTCACATTTATTCTCGTATGAAATTTTTTGTGACAAATCAAGTACAGTTTGAAAACAACAGCCGCATTCATAAACACAACAGTAGGAATCGTTAAAACAAAAAAGAAAGAAATCGTCCAAGTTCATTATGAATAAAAGTTGCAGGTAGATAATAAAAGCTTTAAAAACAAACAAATTATTTCCACTGGACAAGTCCTTCTACTCTGTGGAAGAAAATCTGAGTGAGTTGTATGTAATAGGTTGGTTTACATTTGTTAGATTTTGCTGTAGATTAATGTATGAAAAAAATCTGTTTATGTAAATGAACAGTGTATAGCCAAGTTTCCACAAAGAAAATGTAGCTAATTCGTAAATCTGTTGACACGTTACACATCATGGGGCACTGTCATGAACATGAGCCATGGAACATGCAAAAAAAGGGTCCTAAATGGACGAATTAGTCCACAGTTGGTTCGTTACAGAAACTGTCCAATGTCACAAGCTAATAGTTTTTGATAATAAGAGCAACCTCAGTTTAATGCAGAGGCTGTAGGTACGCTCTAGCGGAGGAAGGCGGATCTGGGCACCAGAAGCCACTCGGAAGCAGTATAATCCCGTTATTACACCAACTTGTTCGCAGTATCATCCAGGATGACATCAGGCGGTGCAGGAAGGGGATCAATGGACGCACTGGTCAGGTCTGCGAAGCGTTACAGTTGGACTACGGCCGCTGCTATACTTAATGCGTAGTTAACGGTGCAGGCTAGAGCTCTTAGATAATAGGCTGAATTGCGACCACCACGGTCGCACGTCGAATCCTGCCTCGGGTGTGGATGTTTGTGATGTCCTTAGGTTAGGTAGGTTTAAGTAGTTCTAAGTTCTAGAAGACTGATGACCTCAGATGTTAAGTCTCCTAGTGTTCAGAGCCAAATAGACTGAATTGTCCGTAATGTTTTCCACAAACCTCGGAATTTCCATGGTATCTGTAAGTACTAAATGTAATAAGGTAAGAACTTTTTAGTAGGGTCTTTAAATATGTGTGTTAAGCAGTAAACACCTGTGGCCGTATACAGGAACTTGCCAAAGTGGTGTTTATTTTTGAACCACAGCTAGGTATTTTAAGAAATGCGGCATTTTTATTGTATGGATTGAGGGGGGGGGGGGGGAGAAGGAGAATTATAGTTTCATGTTACAGTGAAAGGAATTTTTATTAATAGTTTCATCTGTCTTTAAATCAGTATTCATTTTGTTTACTTCTTTATAGATTACGTTACTTGTGCTGGTTGGCTCGCAATTACCAGTCCGCTATGATGATGATGAAGTTCCATACACCGAAACAGATCGTAGGGGACGTTGCGGGAGACCCGCACCGCCGTACTAGCCAAGGTCCTGGTGGAGGTGTTTTGCCATTGCCTTCCTCCGACATTAATTGGGATAAATGATGAAGATGAAAACGACACAACAACAGCCAGTCATCTCGAGGCAGATGAAAATTTCTGACCCCGCCGGGAATCGAACCCGGGACCCCGTGCTCGGGAAGCGAGAACGCTACCGCGAGACCAAGAGCTGCGGACAGTCCGCTATAAAAATATTTTAATTATCATTCGTCCTACTAAACCTATATTAGAAATGGCATTAAGCATTATTTAGTTTGTATGTTTATGACAACGACATATAATTAGATCACATAAATACCTCTCCACTTTGCCAGTTGCGAAAATATTAGAAATCGAAAAAAATTGAAACGAACTGCCTGACTATAATTTTCGACTGGGGGAAGGAACTGAATGGTATACATCCGGTTTCATGTTTACAACTACTTTTATTAACATATACCTACAATACACAATTGAGTTCCAAATACTCGTTCTCAGATGTCTCTGCGCCATCTTTTTCTTCATTTGTTATGTCTTGGAAACCTAAACATGCGAAAACCATTTTTGCAATAATTAATGCGGTTAACAGCTGAGCAGCCACCCGTTTTTAAGACGAAATCTGAGCAGCCACCCATTTTTACGACGAAGTCTTCCGTGCATTTAATTAGAAATCTCGACGCGCATCATCACTCATATGTAAACAAATATGGGTATCCTGTACTTTCACCGGCCGGTGTGGCCAAAGCGGTACTAGGCGCATCAGTGTGGAACCGCGAGACCACTACGGTCGCAGGTTCGAATCCTACCTCGGGCATGGATGTGTTTGACGTCCTTAGGTAGTTCTAAGTTCTACGGGACTGATGACCTGAGATGTTAAGTCCCATAGTGCTCAGAGCCATTTGAACCTGTACTTTCGGGAAAACACGGCGGACAGTTCAGATCGGGTTGCGCCAAAACGGTTGCTGCAGCTGCGGAAGTCACATGCGGCACGTGCCAAGGTATCCCCGTTTATCGTAATCATCCCGGGACTGACCGACTGTCGGACGGTGACTCTCGGTGAACACCACCGCGCAACGTTGGATCAGCGTCTTGCCGTAAGTGGCCTACTACATAGCATCGAGCGCGTCTGTCTAGGACTGTGTCAATACATTGGTTTTTATGGACTAACACTCAGTGTGCATCATATTTTAACATCTTGTGCTATGATACCTCTAGGCAAACTGCAACTCTGTGTGGGACCGACACTCGAAGCTGGGATCTTTGCCATTCGCGGCCAAGTACTGTACTTGTAAGGTGTCAGGCAAATCCAACACCTTCCATGAAAACACTGACATGATAAGCAAATCCAGTAGTGTGTCGCATAGCTCCGAATAAATCGTGACATTAAATTAACCAAAGTAATACGAGTAACGAGTGAGCAAATGGAATACCACAGACTAAAACAAGACTGCCTAAATGCATGTCATACCTTCCCACCGTGAGACAGACGCAGTTCTGAGGGGAGAAACGAGAACAGAAGCCGAGAGCAGAACCGTGTTAAGCTAGAAGGCCCTACGATAAGGGACGGATTGGACACCCATGTTGCCAGCTAACCACTAGGATAACGCCAGCTGCAAGTTTTAGCGTTACGTTGCAAACTCTAAAAACATTGCCCCACCACGAAAACTATAACGTTTCTCATTGAATAGACAGAATTTTTGTAGGCGGAGCTTAAGGTTAACATTGAGACCCTAATTGGTCACATGAAAACACAGCCAGATAGAGATTTTTTTTTAACCAACTTCGGTAAATGGTAGTAAGGAGAAGTTAGTTCCGAGACGGCGACCTGGATGGCTACTGCTCCGGCCGCTCCCCCTGAAACTGCGTAACCAAGGACAAGGTAATGAACGCACGCAATGCCGCATAACAGCGCATAAAGCTTCACTCAGAACTGCAGAAGTCTCATCTGTTACACCCCCTTTTTGTGTAATGCTAGTGTCGATCGTCAATTAAGCTCATGGTGTAACACATTTGCCACTTGAAGTAAAAATCTGAAACGCGATGATTTCTCTGTTAAATAATTATTGAGAAGCCACATCAGCCACTGTAATTTACGACAAGTTAGATAAATAATTAAAAATAATTGAGGGTCACTGTAGACCATTTTGATAGTTTTCTCTCTTGTGAAACTTAATTTAAACCTAGATTATAGATGTGATATGGCATAGATCATCCTTCGATCCATTGTAGAACTTGGAAAAACACGCAGGGAATATTCGTTCACATTTTTGTTGAATGCAGTTGGTTTTTACCATCCTGTATTGAACCATTTCCTTTTATCAATAGTGCAATTTATGAACAATGTTTTGTGAGTAGAATAACATTTTCAATCGTAAACTTAACTGCTTTTTCGACGTTATTTTACCAGCTAACTAAAAATAGGAAAGCCTTGAACCCCTTCCACTAAATTTAGTTAGTATTAAGATTCTTTTACAGGGACTGCAGTGGAGCTGACGCTGAAATCATTAAGTATTTGGTTATATCATCGCTAGTCTCACTGAACTCTTCGGAATTCTACATGTCATGTGTGGTGTGGCGTCTCCTTACCAGCAACAGGTCCCAGGTTCAAAGTAGTCAAATCCCTAAAAAACACGCTCAGAGCGTCGTTGCGCGAAAGTGTTAGGGAGACACGATATAGAACAAACAGACACCACCCAGAATGTTAGATTCTGAGCTATCCAGCCACAACTCACAATTTGCGTCCACATCTTGACTTCCGCCAACACCTGCCTCCTTCCTCCCAAACGTCGCTGAAATGAAATGAAATGGTCGTATGACATTGAGGGCCGGGAGTCCCCGCCTGGGGAGGTTTGTGCGATAACTTGTAATTCTTTTCAGTCGACGCCACGTTGATGACGCCAACATAACGCTCAGTCCCCGCGCGGAGAAAACCTGCAGCCTGGTAAGAAATCGAACCTGGGCCCACTGCATGGCTGTGAAATGCGCTGACGACTCAACTAAGCAGGCGGACAACATGATAGAAGTCCTATTACTTACCTTGGAGGACTCCAGGAAGAAAGAATAGAAAGGAGAAATGATGTAGCCAAAGCCGAAGCGATTCTTTCCAAAGTGAATACTGACGCTGGAGCAGAGTGTGGTCAAGGTCCCAGGTTCGAGTCTCTATCCAGCACAATGTGTTCATCTTCCAGCAAGTTTCACATCACTGCATACATCGCTGCAGAGTGAAAATTCGTTATGAGAATAACCCTCCAGACCAGAACTTTCCAAACTTTTCCTAATGGTGACATCCTTCAAACTCATACAGTTTCACGGGGCACCCTTTCACCAATATTAATAAAAGAGATTCTATTGTAACAAACGACATTTTAAAGAAATATTGATTTTACGAGGGCCACAATAAATAAAATTAACTCTCTGCACTGTTACGTACTTTGTAATGTCACAGCGTTAACTACGACACTCGAGCTTTGGCGCTGAAATGCATGAAGTACGGATTAGCATAACTAAAATAATTAAAATAAACAATCCGGTCACCAGGATTTCGGAAGCCAATAGACTTGTATCTGAAATCAGTGAGCTGTCTCTGGTTATGTAATTCCAACTTGTAACCTCCCCCTCACTTATCGACCTTAATGACAGTGAAAAATTAAACCGCGTGTACCTAATGGCAATTTGGGAAAAGCAATGCCCACCGAAGTTAATCTGTCAGTAAAGAGGGAGGAAAGGGTTACATCTAAATGAAAGGAAAAATGCAAATGAAATTGGTGGAAATTGATTTTGAAAAAGGGTAAAGTTAATGAAGAAAGTAAATGTGTGGTCGTTACGTTAACAATTAGCTGGCGATAATTAGATATTTGAGATTTGGGGAAAATTATGGTCGCCAGACCTATTGACAGCTGCTATAAAAACTGAAAAAGAAAGGCTAATGCACATAAAATTAGTACTAAAAGTGGGGCAACTGAAGGTTGGTACGTGTAGTGTGAAAACTGAATGTTTGTCAGAAGTAATAAATTTCGTTATACTCTGACTTACTTTAGCAAAAGAATTAATAAAATCAGAAAATTGAAAGTTGATTTAGTGACTGAAATTAATAGTGAACTTTGCTTCTGAAGCACCACGATATTAAATAAAATAAGGTTAGACTTGGCTACCTCAACAACCATCTCAAAAGCTACTTGAATCTAAGGAATTTAGAAATAAGAGATTTAACTTTGAACTTTAATTAAATGATTTTAAACAATTAACAGTAGTAGAATTTAGTACGTACCAAGCTGAGCTGCAGTTACAGGTAAGCTAAAATATGGTAACAAAACTCGCACTCTTAATTTGTGCTTGTGTAATCTACATATTGTAGCCAGCTATGAATACTGTAACAGAACTTTGAAATTAAAGCAGAGAAATGAAATGATATTACTTTAATACTGGCGTTTGAGTATCAACAACACACGGGTTCATTTCGGAAAAGGAAGGGGCCCTGATTGGTAATACAGGACAATGAGCAACAAAGGTTCATGCTAAGTTGCTGTATTTTAGTGATGCAAATGGAACAATTTGAAAAGCTGACGTCTGCCATACAGTTTTAAAACTTTACGTGCTTTCAGTGTTCGTTGTTGGTTGATTCAAGGTTTGAAGTCGTCGATCGAGGAGGTGGCGACAATCACTTATTGTCGGCCGTCGCTCTTGCAGAAGCTGGATATTGGCGCGTCTTCTTCTCGACACGGTCACCAGGGCTCTTGAAGTGTGCCAGCTAATGTTTCCCGTTCGCGACACTGTGCCATATACTATCATAGCAAGTCGAGGACAATTACATGCTGCCAAACCCCAAAAGCGCGGCAACTCGCGGGAGCGTCACTCAACACACCTGCTCCACCGCCCTACTCCAGCCAGACTCAGCTCTGCCCGCACTCCACGAGGCAGAGTTAACACTACCAAAGATCCTAAACACTTTGGTTCTCCAAATGACCTATCGATGCAATCGTTCGATAGCATAGTTTCCCCTAGGCCAGACCCAGTGTAAAAATACAAACAATATTTACAAAACAAACCAATTACACATCGACATAAATGCATATATATTATATATATATATATATATATATACAAATTGTAAAACAATTACAATATATAAAGACACAGAAATGTCATATCTTCAGGTAACAAGATAAGGAAAAACATTATAGTCCGATAGATGGAAATAGGAGGATATGCATTTCCGGCGTTACAAACTGACGACAATAATACGCGAACAAGCTGAGGTGAAATTATCAGACAGGTGTGTAGGTAGGTGTCGGTGTGGTGGCGTTATAGAGAAATAGTTTTCTCCGCACAAAACTTTACTGCGTGCTTTTATGGTCCAATGAACTGCACTTCCATTGTCCCCAGTCACAAGCCTACAACTTCTATTATCATTCAGATTTAAGGAAAGGGTGCAGTTTTTCTGTTTCGACAAAACACCGAAAACAGGCAAAAAGTAATTCCAGTACCAAAGCCTTCTTAAGAAGTATTTTATGGTTTATATGATGTTGCTTTTCCCTGCTTTTTGCCATTTCATTTCTTGGGGTTCGTATTGTTCTTATTTCTGCCAGCTCGCACTTCTCTAATAGTAGGCTACTTTGATGTAACACATGTTTCATTGTAGCTGTTTAACGTACTCTTGTGGCCGCCATATACCTTTTTTTTTGCTGGATCGCATTTGCAGCTGATCATCATTCCATGCTGCTCCTTGTGTACGTCTAGCTTAATAATAGCAGCAGTAAATTAAGTTTTTTGTTAGTTTCCAGTCTGAGGAGATTTTCTCTCACAATCATATATGGTGTCAGTTATTGAACTATGAAGAAAAGTAGTTACAAACTACGGAGTGTGCACTTTATTCAACATAGAAACATCACTACAGACATTCGAATTAAGTTTATGACAAGTTCAATACGCCTGCCACCATTGGCGATGATGTGGCGCAGACGAATAGCGAAATTCAGCATGGTCTGCTGAAGTGTCGGAACATCGATGCTGTCGATGACCTCCAGAACGACTGTTTTCAGGTCAGCAATGGTTTTGGGGTATTGATGTACACCTTGTTTTAATATGGCCCCATAAAAAGGAGTCACATATGTTCAGATCCGAAGAATATGCCAGTGGTCTCTAGGTACCACAGAGACAGAATGCAGCCTCCAAAGTGCTCCTTCAGGACATGAGACACTTTCCTGCTTCGATGTGGTCGAGCTCCATAATGCATGAAACACATCATGTCGAAATTAGGGTCACTTTGGATAACGTGGATGAAATCATCTTCCAAAACCTTCACATACCATTCGGTAGTCGCCGTGCAATCAAGGAATATCGCATCGATTATTCCGTGACCTGACACTGCACACTACACAGTCGTGCGTGAACAGACTTCTCGATCGAGAAATGCGGATTCTCAGTCCCCCAAATGCTTCAATTTTGCTTATTAACGAACCCATCCAAATGAAAGTGGGCTTCAGCACTAAACCAAACCATGGATGCTCATACTAATTCCCAACCATGCAGTTTGAACGCCCTAACGCAAACGTTCAGAAATTACGACGATTTTATTGCATATATATACCCTGTATTTATTGGAAATGGGATTCGTATCTGCATCTTAGCATTACAGAGAAAGCAACAGGTTCATAATACGAAACATACAGAGCTCCTGTTGAACAATGTTATTTACTTTACACAATTTAATACAACAAGGCAGCTTGGTGTTTAACAATCTCACCACAATTACAATAAACCTTTTCTTAAACCCCTACGAACATTTACTTAACCAGTGGGTAAAGCGTTAATAAAAGCTGTCTCTGTCACAAACATTTGATAAAATCAATACTTGCCAAACCCAGTACCGGAAAGACTATGCTATACAATGTCTATTCTACCAATGACCAACTCCTACACCTTACTCATCTCCTCTCTCTCCAGCTTAACTCCCGTCGCACCGCCACTTTTGTCTCCCCCGACCTCGAAAAAGCCTACGATCTTGTCTGGCATCCTAATCCCCTGTTTAAACTCCTATCAACTATATCCGTCTGATTGCCTCCTTTGTCTCCCGCTGCCCCTCCTATGTTGCCATCCATAAAGCCGATTCCCACACCTTTTACACCTCTGCGGGTGTGCCCCAGATCTCTGTCCTCTCCCCTCTTCTCTACCTTTTGTACACGGCAGATATGCCCCAACCCCCCCCCCCCCCCCCCACCCGTCCAGTACACCTCCTGCAGTATGCCGATGACACCACCTTCCTTGCCCTCGCTCTTATCCTTAAACAGTCCCAACGCCATCTCCTTAATCACCTTGACCTTTCTGCCACATGGTGTAACCAGTGGCTCCTGAACATCAATCCTTCCAAGACCCAGGCAATCATCATAGGTCATACCACACACTCCTTCCAGCTCCTTGATTTTTCCATTACCATTTGCACCCATCCTGTCTGCCTCTCCCTCACCTTCACCTACCTTGGCCTCACCATTGACCATCACATCACCTGGACCCCTCTATCCAGTCCAATGCTCACAGCTGCGTCTGCCTTCTCAAACTCCTCTCTGGCCGGACATGGTGGTTGAACCCCTGTACCATCCTCCACATCTAGAAATCCTTAATGCGTCCTATCCTCTGTTATGCCAGTCCCACCTGGATATCTGCGCCCTCCACCCCACAAAAGTCCCTCCAGATCCTTCTGCGCCATGCACTGTGCCTCGCTTTCATTATACGCCTCACATCCACCACACAGGTCCTCTGAAACCTAATTCCTTTTCCCCATCTGCTCCTTTGCCTCGAACATATCTGTGTCCTCTACACCTCCCACCTACTTGATCCCCCTCATGCCCTAGTTGCTCCTCTCCTCTCCAACCCCTGCCCTCTGCTACGCCTTCACCATTGTGTCCCCACACACTCCACTCTATACCCTTCATCTCCTTTCCCAAGGTGGCTTCCATCGACTCCTGGATAATGTCCCCTCTCCCTCCATTTATCCCTCCTATCAACTCAGATCCTCACTTCCCCCTCCCTTCCTCTGTTCTTTTCCCAGGCTCCCTCTCCCCCCTTTGCATCCTGTTTTTGCCCCGCCTACCCTCTCTTTCTGACTCCCTTCTTTCCCCCGAGTCCTTTTGCTCTCCCCTCCGCCTTTCCTACTCCTAGCGCCTGCCCAGCCCCCCTTTTTCCTATGCCCCCTCCCTCCATCAGATCCCGTTTTTTTTCTTTTCCTCCTCTCTCCCCTTTTCCCCGCACATCGGTCTGAGTCCTCCCACCCACCCCATCTGCCACCGTGTCACCTCTATAGTGCTGTTTTAAGTGAGTGTTCAGTGTTGTGCATCCCCTGTCATTGTTGCGAACAGCCACCATACTGTCACTAGTTGTGTTTTGTATCTCGTGCGAACAGAAACCAGACTGTCACCGTATTTTTTAATTGTGCCTATCTATTTACTATGTGTTTTAATCAGCATCACCGACCGTTTGTTTTTAAATTTTCTTCACATCTTTTTCTCCATGTTTCAGTTTTAAACTGTCACCGTTTTATCGCCTGCTTTTATTGCTCTCACATCTCTTCATCTGCTCCTTAACTTTTCTGTAGGGTGATGAGCGGCGTATTGTGCTGCTGCCAGCCCCCCTCCTCTCTGCAGATAAAGAAAAAAAACCTGAAGGAGAGGCCGAAGTTTGAGGATTGGCGGTAGCGTCGCGACAAGAGGCGGTCACGATGTCCGAGGGCCGAAGCCAAGAGCTAAGCAAGGAGGGCCTGCGCAGAGTAAAGTTACCGGAGTACTTCACAGGGGTCAGCATCGACTACAAGCAGCAGGTCGACATCCCGTCGGTTGGTTGGCAACATTCGTGTCGGACGACCGCCTGTGGCCTGGCTACCTCTTTCATCCTGGCTGTCGTCGGCGCCACTCAATAACCGGCGCGGCGCACCGTGGATCCATGGAGCTGCTTGCTGATGAAAGGGAGTAACATTCTGTAATCCTAGTGGCGATTGGTATCATTGTCTGTCCGACCCTCAGAGGTTTACTCGGTCGAGTCTTTGGTCGTAAATATAGATTGTGGTATTGTACTAAGATACTATTTGTCGTTTAAAATGTTATATTGCCCTTCCTTTATAGTTTATACCTGATCATTAATATTTTAACGAATAACCTCCTGGTCGGAATTACAGTCGGAACAATTGTACCAAGGAATAGATTTCCGTTAAACAAACAGGGGTCTTGTAGTTAGATTTAGATGTTAGCTCGTTCAATTCTATGATTGTAATTGTATTTGAGATCATCTGAACTGCCTGTTGTACTAAGCTGTGCGTTCCTATCTTTGAAATACCGTGTCATTGTTGGTGTATTTTTAGCTGGAACTTGTGGTTCCGCCGAGTGAGCTCTCTTGTAATAAGTGCTCATATGTATGTAAGTAGGCTGTTTAGGTTCTTATGTTGGTAACGCAACGTAGCACGCTGTATGAAAATCACTGACCGTGCTGTGTGCAGTTTGTGGCTGATTTACACTGTTGGAATATTCGCTATTGTGGTGTTGGGCAGTTGGATGTGAACAGTGTGTAGCGTCGTGCAGTTGGAGGTGAGCTGCCAGCACTGGTGGATGTGGGGAGAGAAATGGCAGAGTATTGAGAACGGACGATGTGGACGTGTGTCCGTCAGAATAACGAAATTTGTAAGACTGTATGTCATGAACTGATATATGTATTAGGACTTTTGAACACTACTAAGGTAAATACAACGTTTACTCTCTATCAAAATCTTTCATTTGCTAACTATGCCTATCAGTAGTTAGTGTCTTCAGTAGTTAGAATCTTTTATTTAGCTGGCAGTATTGGCACTCGCTGTATTTCAATAGTTCGTGTAACGAAGATTTTTGTGAGGTAAGTGATTGATGAAAGGTATAGGTTATTGTTAGTCAGGGCCATTCTTTTGTAGGGATTATTGAAAGTCAGACTGCGTTGCGCTAAAAATATTGTTTGTCAGTTTAGTGATGATTAGAATAAGCAAAGAGAAAACTGTTTGAGTACGTTGAGTTTTGCTCAGCTGTTTGTAAATCAAATAACGTAAGAGGTTTACCAGCACAGTAATTCATAAATTTTTCTAAGGGGATGTTTCAGGTAACGTTTTAAAGCGTTCCTTCAGAGCGGCCTTCATAACTGAGAAGCAATTTAACTTTGGACATTTTAACAGCCAACTGTCACCAGGGCTTTAGTCAGAATAAGATTGTCAATGGGGCTGAGTTGGGATCCAGTCGTACTTGGATGCTGACTAAAATGAAAAGGTCGCTAGATTTGAAGCAAGTCTTACCGTTGTCGTAATTGTTTCCTCATTTGTTTAACCTTTAAGCATAAGTGCGCATGTTAACCCCGATCCTTTCGGCATACAGTGTCCAAATTGAAAAAGAATATGTCATTTGTAGCACTGAAACGCCTCAGTCGAAACAAGGCCCCAGGAGTAGACTACTGACGGCCTTAGGAGAGCCAGTCCTGACAAAACTCTACCATCTGGTGAGCAAGATGTATGAAACAGGCGAAATAACCTCAGACTTCAAGAAGAATATAATAATTCCAATCCCAAAGAAAGCAGCTGTTGACAGATGTGAAAATTACCGAATAATCAGTTTAATAAGCAACAGCTGCAAAACACTAACTCGAATTCTTTACAGACGAATGGAAAAACTAGTAGAAGCCGACCTCGGGGAAGATCAGTTTGGATTCCTTATAAATACTGGAACACGTGAGGCAATACTGACCCTACGACTTATCTTAGAAGAAAGATTAAGGAAAGGCAAACCTACGTTTCTAGCATTTGTAGACTTAGAGAAAGCTTTTGACAATGTTGACTGGAATACCCTCTTTCAAATTCTAAAGGTGGCAGGGGTAAAATGCAGGGTGCGGAAGTTTATTTACAATTTGTACAGAAACCAGATGGCAGTTATAAGAGTTGAGGGGCATGAAAGGAAAGCAGAGGTTGGAAAGAGAGTGAGGTAGGGTTTTAGCCACTCCCTGATGTTATTCAGTCTGTATACTGGGCAAGCAGTAAAGGAAACAAAATAAAAATTCGAAGTAGGTATTAAAATTCATGGAGAAGAAACAAAAACTTTGAGGTTCGCCGATGACATCGTAATTCTGTCAGAGACATCAAAGGACTTGGAAGAGCAGTTGAATGGAATGGGAAGTGTCTTGGAATGAGAATATAATATGAACATCAACAAAAGCAAAACGAGGATAATGGAGTGTAGTCGAATTAAGTCGGGTGATGCTGAGGAAATTAGATTAGGAAAAGAGACACTTAAAGTAGTGAAGGAGTTTTGCTATTTGGGGAGCAAAATAAGTGATGATGGTCGAAGTAGAGAGGATATAAAATGTAGACTGGCAATGGCAAGGAAGGTGTTTCTGAAGAAGAGAAATTTGTTAACATCGAGTATAGATTTAAGTGTCAGGAAGTCATTTCTGAAAGCATTTGTATGGTGTGTAGCCATGTATGGAAGTGAAACATGGACAATATATGATTTGGACAAGAAGAGAATAGAAGCTTTAGAAACGTGTTGCTACAGAAGAATGCTGAAGATTAGATGGGTAGATCACATAACTAATGAGGAAGTATTGAATAGGATTGGCGAGAAGAGAAGTTTGTGGCACAACTTGACCAGAAGAAGGGATCAGTTGGTAGGACATGTTCTGAGGCAACAAGGGATCACCAATTTAGTATTGGAGGGCAGCGTGGAGGGTAAAAATCGTAGAGGGAAACCAAGAGATGAATACAGTAGGCAGATTCAGAAGGATGTAGGTTGCAGTAGGTACTGGGAGATGTAGAAGCTTGCACAGAATAGAGTAGCATGCAGAGGTGCATCAAGCGAGTCTCAGGACTGAAGACCACAACAACAACAACAACAACAACATGTCATCTGTTTGAGTAATACAGCACTCTTGTCGTCAATATTACTTATGCTCGTATTTTTTCATGTTTTGCGGAAGCCCACTGAATAAAGGAACTGTATCCATCGGGGTAATAAACACCGTTGTTTCACACGATAACGGGTGGTGTGCAGGTCTGGGCCCCTGTAATTATTATCATGTTGTTATTCTTTTGATTTCTCTTGCAAAAGCTTACTCATTTTACAAATTTGAAAATTTGTAAAGAAAACAAATTTGTGATTATATATTGTTAAAAAAACAGGTTCTGTGAAAAGAAAATTACTATGATGTGTCCTCCCTTTCACGTTTTCCTTAATAGCAGTAAATACCACGTGTCAGTAGGCGGCCGGAGTGACCGTGCGGTTCTAGGCGCTACAGTCTGGAGCCGGGCGACCGCTACGGTCGCAGGTTCGAATCCTGCCTCGGGCATGGATGTGTGGGGATGTCCTTAGGTTAGTTAGGATAATTAGTTCGCATAGTGCTCACAGCCATTTGAACCACTTGAACCAAGTCTCAGTAAATCTACGGTGCGGTACAGATACGTCAATGATACCTTTATTGTGTGGAACCACGACGAGGAACAGCTCGGTGACTTTCTAAGACACTTGAACAGCATCCATGAAAAACATAAAATTTTCTATGTATGTAGAAAAGGACAAACAACTACCATTTATATATCTGGAGATCACAACAGATGGCGACAGCCTGGGACACAGCGTGTATCGAAAACCGACACACATGGCCCGATACCTGCACAAACTGTCAAATCACCGCCCGAGCTAGAAAAGAGGCACGAGTAATACGCTCGTAACGCGAGCAAGACGACTAGTAGAGCCGCAGCACCTCAGACGCGAAATTCAACATCTGGAAAATGTCATGTGGAGCAATAGGTACTCCAGAAGATATATTGGAACTGTAATAGAGTCAAACACTCGGCGAAGTGAAACATGGGAAGAAGAAATGACGGCAAACACGGGGTAAAGACTAATTACAAACCGACAAAGAAGTTCAGAAAGTGTCTCAGATCGGCAAAGGAGAAAGGGGACTCACTTGCAATGTCGTGAATAGCCGCATACCCTGCACATGCGGAAAAGCCTACAGTACTGGCCATTAAAACAGTTTCACCAAGAAGAAATGCAGATGATAAACGAGTATTCATTGGACAAATACATTATACTAGAACTGACATGTGATTACATTTTCCCGCAATTTGGCTACATATATCCTGAGAAATCAGTACCCAGAACAACCACCTGTGGCCGTAATAAAGGCCTTGATACGCCTGGGCATTGAGTCAAACAGAGCTTGGATGGCTTGTACAGGTACAGCTGCCCATGCAGCTTCAACACAACACGATACCACAGTTCATCAAGAGTAGTGACTGGCGTATTGTGACGAGCCAGTTGCTCGGCCACCATTGACCAGACGTTTTCAGTTGGTGAGAGATCTGGAGAATGTGCTGGCCATGGCAGCAGTCGAACATTTTCTGTACCCAGAAAGGCCCGTACAGGACCAGCAACATGCGGTCGTGCATTATCCAGCTGAAATGTAGGGTTTCACAGGGCTCGAATGAAGAGTAGAGTCGCGTGTCGTAACATATCTGAAATGTAACGTCCATTGTTCAAATTGCCGTCAACGCGAACAAGAGGTGACCGAGAAGTGTAATCAATGGCGTTCCATACCATCACGCCGGGTGATACGCTAGTATGGCAATGATGAATACACGCTTCCAATGTGTGTTCACCGTGATGTCGCCAAAAACGGATGCGACCATCATGATGCTGTAAACAGAGCCTGGATTCATCTGAAAAATGACGTTTTGCCATTCGTGCACCCAGGTTCGTCGTTGAGTACACCATCGCACGCACCCCTGTTTGTGATGAAGCCTCAAAGGTAACGGCAGCCATGGTCTCCGAGCTGATAGTCCATGCTGCTGCAAACGTCGTCGAACTGTTCGTGCAGACGGTTGTTGTCTTGCAATCGTCCCCATTTGTTGACTCAGGGATGGAGACGTGGCTGCACGATCCGTTACAGCCATGCGGATATGATGCCTGTCATCCCGACTGCTAGTGATACGAAGCCGTTCGAATCCTGTACGGCGTTCCGTATTACCCTCCTGAACCCATTGATTCCATATTCTGCTAACAGTCATTGGATCTCGACCAACGCGAGCAGCAGTGTCGCGATACGATAAACCGCAATCGCGATAGGCTACAATCCGACCTTTATCAACGTCGGAAACGCAATGGTATCCATTTCTCCTCCTTACGCGAGGAATCACAACAACGTTTCACCAGGCAACGCCGGTCAACTGCTGTTTGTGTATGAGAAATCGGTTGGAAACTTTCCTCATGTCAGCACGTTGTAGGTATCGTCACCGGCTTCAACCTTGTGTGAATGCTCTGAAAAGCTAATCATTTGCATGTCACAGCATCTTCTCCCTGTCGGTTAAATTTCGCGTCGGTAGCACGTCATCTTCGTGGTGCAGCAATTGTAATGGCTAGTAGTGCATTGAAACGACTGGACGATGAATCAACACCAGGATCACAGAACATAAGAGAAGTTGCAGGTTGGAGCAGGCGGAGAAATCGACCATGGCAGAGCACGCTATGTATGAGGCGGACCACATAGTAAAATTAGCTGACACGGAAGTTCTGGCTACAGAGAAAGGCTACCACACACCCTTGTTCAGAGAAGGTATAGAAATACGCAAACACGGGAATAGTTTCAATAAGAAGGAAGAAGGTAAGCGGATCCAGGATTCGCGTGGTGCAGCGAACGACCGTTCCAGGTAGCAACAGGAGAACCGCAGCGGAAACGATCAGGCGAAAACCTTTGTTACAAATAGTCTGCGGCCGCGAGGTTGACTCCAACAGCAATGGAGGGTGAAGCTTTCACAATGACAGGCACTTGTGCGGCCAAATACTCAAAAACATCATCATACAAATGTCGGTCGAAGAACCCGAGACAGAATCCTGAGTTTGACCGAGGGTAGATTTTGATGGCCGGAGGCTCGACACGAGCTTTTCGGAAAGTGAACGACTTGTTCGGTGTTCGAGGAATGCTGTGGTGAGTGTCTTTAACAGGTGGTGAAACCTAGATGAAACCACGTGCAGACGTCGTGGGGTTGGGTGGTCACCCATCATTACAGATGTCGAACGTCGTTGGCTGGGCAGACTGGTAAAAGAGGAAAGAGAGGGCAGGCGGTGAACTGTGACGAAACTAACATCAGACTTTAAGCTGGGCAAGGTACAAGTGTGTCTGAACATAAAGCGCACCGAACACTCCCATGATGGGCCTCCACAGCCAATGTCCCATAAATGTGCCAATGTTAATAACACGACATCAGCAGCTATGAATGAAATGGGCACGTGACCATCGGCGCTGTACGTTGGTGCAGAGGCAGAGCGTTGCATGTTCTGATGAATATCGATACCTCTTCATCATGCCGATGAGAGGGCGCGAATCAGTCTTCTTTCAGAGGAACAGCTCCTTGACACCTGTACTGCGCGCGGAGACAAGCTGGCGGGGGCTCCATTATGCTCCAGGGAATATTCACGTGGGCGTCCTAGAGTCCAGTGGAGTTCGTGCAAGACATCATGACGGCCAAGGAGTATCGTACACTGGTTGCAGACCACGTACACACCTGCGTGGCGATCATGTTTCTCGTCGACAATGTGATTTTTCAGCAAGATAACGCGTCATGTCACAAGGGCAGGAGTGTGATGGTGTGATTCGGGGAACACAGTGGCGAGTTCCAGTTGATGTGCTGCCCCACTCCCCCTCCCCAACTCGTCAGATCTGAACATCTGGGATGTGATTGAACGTGGCGTCAGAGCTTATCGCCTCCCTTCCCGGAAACTGACCGTGAATCAAGTGAGTAATGTATGTGCAGATGTGGTGCCAACTCTCTGCAGCGACCTACCAAGGCCCCATTGCTTCCACGCGACGCCGTTGTCAACCGTCTCAAAGGTCGACACGCCGGATATTAGATAGTTGGTCATAACGTTCTGGCTGGTCAGCTTATATGTTATCAAGTACATTGTAACGTGGAACACAGTTTTAATCTGCCAGGAAGTTTCATATCAGCGCACACTTCCCTGCAGAGTGAAAATCATTCTGGAAACATCTCCCAGGCTGTGGCTACGCTTGTTCTACAAAATTCGCAGTAGACCTTCTGTGAAGTTTGGAAGGTAGGAGACGAGGTATTGTCGGAATTGAAGCTGTAAGGGCGGGTTTGTGAGTCGTGCTTGGGTAGCTCAGATGGTAAAGCACTTGCCTGCGAAAGGCAAAGGACCCGATTTCGAGTCTCGGTTCGGCACACAGTTTTAATATGCCATGAAGTTTCATATCAGCGCACATTCCGCTGCAGAGTGAAAATGTCATTCTAGATACATTGTAATGTATTCGTCCTTAGATGTCACATCGGCAATATACACTCCTGGAAATTGAAATAAGAACACCGTGAATTCATTGTCCGAGGAAGGGGAAACTTTATTGACACATTCCTAGGGTCAGATACATCACATGATCACACTGACAGAACCACAGGCACATAGACACAGGCAACAGGGCATGCACAATGTCGGCACTAGTACAGTGTATATCCACCTTTCGCAGCAATGCAGGCTGCTATTCTCCCATGGAGACGACCGTAGAGATGCTGGATGTAGTCCTGTGGAACGGCTTGCCATGCCATTTCCACCTGGAGCCTCAGTTGGACCAGCGTTCGTGCTGGACGTGCAGACCGCGTGAGACAACGCTTCATCCAGTCCCAAACATGCTCAATGGGGGACAGATCCGGAGATCTTGCTGGCCAGGGTAGTTGACTTACACCTTCTAGAGCACGTTGGGTGGCACGGGATACATGCGGACGTGCATTGTCCTGTTGGAACAGCAAGTTCCCTTGCCTGTCTAGGAATGGTAGAACGATGGGTTCGATGACGGTTTGGATGTACCGTGCACTATTCAGTGTCCCCTCGACGATCACCAGAGGTGTACGGCCAGTGTAGGAGATCGCTCCCCACACCATGATGCCGGGTGTTGGCCCTGTGTGCCTCGGTCGTATGCAGTCCTGATTGTGGCGCTCACCTGCACGGCGCCAAACACGCATACGACCTTCATTGGCACCAAGGCAGAAGCGACTCTCATCGCTGAAGACGACACGTCTCCATTCGTCCCTCCATTCACGCCTGTCGCGACACCACTGGAGGCGGGCTGCACGATGTTGGGGCGTGAGCGGAAGACGGCCTAACGGTGTGTGGGACCGTAGCCCAGCTTCATGGAGACGTTTGCGATTGGTCCTCACCGATACCCCAGGAGCAACAGTGTCCCTAATTTGCTGGGAAGTGGCGGTGCCGTCCCCTACGGCACTGCGTAGGATCCTACGGTCTTGGCGTGCATCCGTGCGTCGCTGCGGTCCGGTCCCAGGTCGACGGGCACGTGCACCTTCCGCCGACCAATGGCGACAACGTCGATGTACTGTGGAGACCTCACGCCCCACGTGTTGAGCAATTCGGCGGTACGTCCACCCGGCCTCCCGCATGCCCACTATACACCCTCGCTCAAAGTCCGTCAACTGCACATACGGTTCACGTCCACGCTGTCGCGGCATGCTATCAGTGTTAAAGACTGCGATGGAGCTCAGTATGCCACTGCAAACTGGCTGACACTGACGGCGGCGGTGCACAAATCCTGCGCAGCTAGCGCCATTCGTCGGCCAACACCGCGGTTCCTGGTGTGTCCGCTGTGCCGTGCGTGTGATCATTGCTTGTACAGCCATCTCGCAGTGTCCGGAGCAAGTATGGTGGGTCTGACACACCGGTGTCAATGTGTTCTTTTTTCCATTTCCAGGAGTGTACAATGGCCGCCTGAGAAGAGACACTTTTCGCCCCCAGTGAAAGACGCCCATCTGACTCAGAGACGACGCCACAGAGCATTTGACCCAGCTGCAATATGGGTCAGACGAATAAACGTCGCTGGAAATACAACACCAGTAGCTATCAAAGATATGCACCGCCCACTGCTCCCACGCTTTCAGACCACGGGAGACCACAATGTGTAATGCATGTGTAAGCACGTAAAATGGTAGCATTATGTTTCTTCGTTTCGTGGTACGAGGCGGAAAGCAAATTAAGTATATTGTAAGCAAACAATCAAATTAATCTTTGAAATAATTCTCGAAGATGCAGGTTTGAATTGTTGTCGTAAGAAAACTGAGCATATACCGTCTCAGTTATCAAACCTACCGGATAGAAAGTTGAATGTAGCACAGTCTGTAGTTTTCTAATATTATGAAATGGTTTTTCATTATAAAGTTAATTACTTTCAGTCATAATTCTCAGTATCAGTGATTTTGGAATTATTTATAACGAAGAACAACAGTTCACTATTTCAGTTAAGTGCAATCATTCGTTTAACGTTGCGTAATAAATATAACTTGTGATCATCAGTCAGGGAGAAGGACAGACAAAAAAACAGTTTAAAAATGACCGATCATTGGTTTTATAGTTTCATATAGTCAACGAGCAGAACAGAGAGACGAGAGATAATTTTAAATTGCCCTCGCTCTTAGCATCTCTGGAATCCTACGTGATAGCCAACTGAGGAAAACCCTCACGAGAGACGCGAGTTCCATGCCATGTTATGTTACCAGAAGATGTAGCGAGACGACGCTTCCGTACTGCTGCTGCACGGCTTCACGCCATGGCGAATTGCCGCTTGCCGATTCCAGCTCGCCTACAGTCTCGTCGCCAGCAGTCTGTTCATACTGTAATTTTCGGACACTACAGTGCGGCCGTCTGATTTTTTGCTGTGAAAGATGTTAATTCATTGAAAATGGAACCGCGAGTACATCGGACGCTGCGACGAGTTGTAACTAAATTTCAGCTCGCTCGGTAATACTGTTCCACTTTCACGAACTGATAACTGGAATTAGCAAGTAACATATCTTGTATTAAAAATGGAAGGTTGGCTTGGAGTAGGTAATGACGTGTTACACTGAGTCACATTGTAATCTAGTATCGTAATAACTACAGTAACCATTCACACAACCACGCACGCACTTTAAAATTCTATTCATGGACTAATCAACATAACTACCTCATACAGACAATATAGTGCAGTTATTAAACTCAATAATTTACTGCGTTGGTGGTAACAGTACATTTGTAATGAAACTTTTGAGTGCCCCAATAATTTGTGATGAACTGTTTTGAAAACAGTAATTAAAAGAAATCAGTTATTTACATTGTACTTAATCTTTTCGTTTCAAAATGTGAACGCAAACCATTAGTGAGAGACTGCTCTTTACAAGTACATACCACTTAGCTGCATTGTTGCTGTGACGTGGCCGTTTATTCGCAAATACATAATACCCATGTCCTTCCTTGTTCTTTCTGCTGTCATGTTGTGTTATTTATTACATAGTGGCAAATCTCTTCTTCCAGTATTCCCATATGTAGACATACTATAAATTTTTCTCCTTACATGTTTCATCAATTGTCACTGAATGGTAACGGTTGCACACAGACCACAACCCATTGCCACCAAGAACTGAACTACCATAGACTACTATCCCCTCAAAAGTTCCTACGACAAAGAAAGCCTCTGCGCAACTAGTGGAGCTCTCAGACAAGGACAGTAAATGTTTTAAATACTTTGTTTCCTTTTAAGGTGCATTCTACTTTTCAGTATAGTTTAATTTTTGAAATAACTGATAATACAAATAATGTTATTAGAAAATGCTCAGACAGAAATGACAACATTTATGCAAACAATTCCTTACGCCGCTAACAGATGTCGTTCCTGGTTACAGCGTTAGAACAGTTCCACATACTTCTAAGTATGGGTGATCTTATTGGAAACTGAAATTAATAAAATCACAAATAAAATCTATCCTGTGCTTTTATGTTTCGCAAGAGAGTGATTTCAAGTGTATGAACTCACTTGACATTCTGCGTCCTTACAACCTTGTCCTCACGATCCATACTGGAGTGATACTTAGGGGTTATAGAATTATAGAATATCCCTAAAGTCAACACCAAAAGCCGGTTATTGAAGTTTTAGAAAGTAGGCTTTTACGGTATGGAACTATCGCCAGGTAAATGCATTGCCGCTCTCTTATCAAAGTCCGTCTATTTGTCTCTAATCAGCCACGATTTCAAGCCCTGGTATAAAGACCCTGAGAATCTTGTTACTGATAATGGGCAAATTATTATTTCATTTCAGTCATAAAGTAAATTTTAATTATAGAAACAGACTCCAATAGACTTTTGGTTAAAAAAGTAAATGTTTGTGTCTAACCTCCTTATATTCTTGCGCTCCCAGCCCTTTTTTTTAAATATGCAATTGCCGTATTCAAATGCAAATGAAAATATTCTAATTATAACATAACAACGTATAGTTTTGTATAGAAGCTGATGTAGATTAAAATCTCATTTCGTTATCTTTTATCTATCCCTGTTATATTAAAGAGAGTACACTACGTAACAAAATTTGACGACGTTTTTGTTTGTATTTTTTATATTTATTGCTTTATTTCTGATACCGATTCTAAATGGTTTTTCTCTGTTCTGAAAAGTTACTGATACTGCATGCATATTTAATACAGCTTAAGTCCTAGAGATGAAATGAACCTTTCAGTACCTCAAGAACTGATGAGAATAAGTGAAAAAACACTGAATAACACTGAATCTTCATACAACAATGGCGACATTAAAAAATGAGCATTACAGCGCTTTTTCCCCTTTGACGTTTCTCCGAACCCTACGTCAGTATTGTGCCACACTATAATCTCCATCATAGTACAGTAGCAACGTCTCTGATACTTCCCTTCCATGCAGTGAATTTCTTGGTGAAAGCGTTCAATGTGTTCTTCAATTACACCTCCTGCATATGGCCCTAATAAATACATATGAGAAAACAAATTATGAACTTTCACCGACATTATACATCCAAAACAAACGATGATTCTATTAAATTTTCTGTCAGTTGTATGCATTTCTCACTTTCATTCTTGCCCAAACATCGTTGCACCACCATACTAAAAGTACCCCAAACATTTCGTTCATTAAGAGTCATTGTATCTATAAGTACTTCTGAGTTCCAGTGAAAATGCCATATTTTATTCTTGCCTCAGATAACTAGAGGAACACATTATTGATGAGACTCAGAGCGTTCCTGTCGCTATGGTAATCTTTGAAGTATTATATAGCAAGGCCAACTTTAATACTGAGTGGTGGTAAGAGAATCTGGAAAATAGGGGCCAATTTCTTACGTTGTCTATATCTGGAACGAGTTTATTTCTTGTTGACCGTTCTTTCGGTGTAATTCTCATCCACAGGCAAAGGAAGCGAAAATGTTTGGTGTAGCCAAGAAACCATAAGAGATCCCAAAGTCTTAAAATTATCACCAAAATCTCATTTTCAACGTTCATATTTTAGTTTTTCTTAGAGCAGTTTCATATTTTCGTAAGTCTTCTTAAGTTTTTCAGAATGAGATGAAGTTATAGAAGGAAAGTTGTTCCTATAGTGCAACAGGACAGCGTTCAGACTTCTTCTTCAACTCTCTATAAATACATACCACTGATCTGGTTCATGAGGAATCTTAATGTACACAGAGAGACCATTTCAAATTGCTATCATCACTAAAACTGAAATTACTCTCATAACTTGAATTCGTCTCTAAATCACTTTCAGTTCTATTTTATTTCAGTGTTGATGGAATTAGGAGCTCTTTATTTCGTGGTACTGGAGCAATAGATGATGGTATACTAGGATATGGAATGTTTTTTCTGGTATTGGGACTTTTGTAATCTGTAATATCCTCCAGACAAATAACAATTACTGGGTGATTTGTAGGCCTTACCATATTATGGGTACTGCAAATAGCACACATTCTTTTGTTTCATGAAGCCTATCCTCTACAGCAGACAGTCTGCTGCCACAAGCCACATGGCGAACCAAAGTTATGTGTTAGTATGGAACGCGCATATCGAAATAAGCACTATACATCTCACAGAACGTCACAACAGACACAACTTTACGTTTCAAACATCGCAATAGAGCGATATAGTGATTAATAGCTTGAACAGCTATGACTGCTAGAAATAAAGGTAAATTCGGGTTTTCAAAAACCGGTAAAATACATATAAAACTAATTAAATATTCACGTTCAGCACCTTGGTTTTATACAGTCTAAATGAAATAAATGTATTCTATTTGTTGTTGGATAGTGTTATTTGATAATAAATTGTTAACAAGTGGAAAACTGTAGTTCTACCATCTAAATGACTTGAAGCTGAAATATGTAACAAATAATCACATTATTAACTTTACAGAATAAACATGAGCAACTTGTCAGCCATACTGGTCCTACTGACACAGCATGCCGTCACAGCAGGCAACTGCAGCTGACAACCACAATTGGACTGACGTAACAAAGAGGGTCTGTCCTGCTTTTGAAATAAATTTGACTCTGATCGGTTGTCTTGGTCCAGGAAGACAAAACAAAATGAATGCGTTTTTCGTGAGACGAAGAAACATGAATTGTTACTCCAAATTAATGTTTTCGTGGTGTATCAATGCAGTAAAATGTCCTCAGGTTTCTCACTGGGCCTCTCAGCAGCATCAGCTGTTCCCTGGTCCCTTATTCACCATGATAAGAGAACATGTCTTCTGGAATGGTGAGAATAACGCAGATTGCCATCAGAAAAAAACCTGAGAACATTTTATCATATGAACTGTCTCTCTTAGCTACTTTGTTGAAATCTTTAAGAACTCTTAAAACGATCGCAGTTGTGAGTAACGTGAATCTTCCAACAAGTTATCTGCACATGGACCAGAAACGATTTGTGTATACAGTACAATGGCGCCTCCAACTTCAAGCATCTCTTAGACAGACTGAATGGAACAGAACTTGAAGAGAGTGGTCTGGATATCTGCAATAAACTTTGTCTCCAAAGAATTTTTCTAGAGATATTTTCTTTTATGAGCACGTTCAAACAACTTATCAAAGGAAACTTCATGAACCATGTTTTTTCACCAAAACTTGGTAATAAACTCGTTCCAGTTACATAACGGTATCCAAATTACAATGCAATAATAAAAAGTAATATACATAAAGGAGATTGTATATGTTTGTGTGTGACCGTGGCCTCCTCCCCGATCCACAGATCGATTTCAAGAAGGCCCCACTAGTAACAGCATGATATGAAATTGGGCAAAAACGTGTTTTCCTGTAGCCCCTGGCCTAGAGGCTGACCTGTATGATAAGCATATTATGTAGAAAGGTACTGATGCCTGATTGACCTGCTTTGCAGCGGAGCCTACACATCAAAGGCAAGAAACAGTTTTGTGGCCTCCAAAATGTAGACTATTCTTCACGACAGGAATGCTGTGTTTACGAGCCTGCCTTACTGACCTACTTTGTGTGGAAGCTTGTATTCAGGGGCGAGAAACTGTTTCCAGTCCCAGATGTGTAGACTTCCGCACTTGACAGTTGTATTGGAGTAGCATCAGCCAGCAGGGGGGATTGGTTAAGAAGAGAGGGAGGCAGGATGGGGTGGATAGAGAGAAGGGGAAGGAGGAAAGGGACAGAGACAGGCAGAGGGAGAAGGTGGACACGAAAAGAAGGGTTGGAGGGTGAGGATGGGATGGACAGAGAGGAGGAGGAGGAGGAGGAGGAGGAGGAGGAGGAGGAGGAGGACATAGAGAGAGGGACGAGCAGATGATAGAAAGAGGGAGTGGAACAAGGAGATAGAGTGGAAGAGGAGATGAAGAGACAGAGAGAGAGGGCAGGAGGCGAATGAGGTGGGGGGAAGAATTGCACACAGTGATGCAGGAAGAGGTGGAAACAAAGATGGGGAGGAAGGTCTCGGTATTATTGTGTCGAAGCTCGTATACAGTCGAAATCGCAGGGTAATAGCTAGTAAATAAATAACTTGACCATCTTCACCCTGTTGTAATGTAAGGTCTATTCGTATTGGTCTATGTATTGTGATACCTTGTGTTTCCAAAATTCAATTAACAGTTGTGTTAACGATGTCTGCTGCCGTCTTGCATATAAACCCAGTCACAATGTAGCAATATCTCTATTATTTTACGAAGGTGTTGTCCAGAAACTGTGATTCACGTAAAACAAAACTGGAAGGGCCGATTGGTCGCTCTGGATACCCCTGACGCACTTCACATCATCAAAAGTACAAATCGTGCTCCTCAGCACATGCACCTTTGTTCGGTTCGTTACTGGCTCTTCCAAGTGCTTCTAATTATACCTCGCTACTGAAATATACCTGAATGATTTCAATGATGATAACAATAGTAACTATAACACCAACTTATGGGGGGCTGATGTGTGGTGTTGTGCATGGCCGTGATACGGCTGTGAGAGGAAGACAGCCACTTACACATTTGCTACTGCCCAGGTAACGTGCGAAAGACTTACCGCCCAGAGGGCTTACGGACTCTGCCCCATTTACTCTGATTGTTTATATTTTCAGAATTCCCTCGCTACTTGGTCTGTATATTGCACAAATGAGTAAAGGATGTAGAGTGATTTAACCTGGAAAGGAGTTTATATTGTAGCTGTATAAGAACAGAGCTACCACTTTAAAGGGACGTGAATTTAATTGGAGCAGCGGTGGCTTTATAAAGCAGTGCATAATAGAGAACCACTTCCTCAGATACTATTGTGTCTGCCACCAAAGCAGAGAGAGACAAACCAATGGAAATAATGCCAAGTGTTTGCCGTCTGTACCGGCACTATTAAGGAGGCTTATAATATTTCTCTACCATTCTGGAGTAATTGTTAAACCACAGGAACTGCTCACCCTAGACCTATAAAGTTACTACACACAAAACAAGCTCCCACACTGCTCATAATACAGCTAGTTTACAAGAACGTGTAGGCCATTATCTGTATGAGATAAAAGACAGTATTATAAATAACTTTTACATGAAAATACATGTTATTACTAATTGCACAAATACCTAATAGTTAATCAAATCGTCGCCACTATCGATTACAGCTTCACACCTTTTTGGCATGTTTTTCACGAGATTTTCTGCATATTCTCTCGGTAATGGTCTCCATATCGTCGTGATTTTATATGGCAACTGCTTCGAAGTATAAACTGGCTTTCCTTTAAGCTTCATCTTAATGTACGACCAAACATTTGCGATCGGATTTGTATCCGGAGACATTGCTGGCGAATCCATCGTGGGCACCCCATTATCTTGGTTACACGCTGTGCAGAGACGGCTACGATGTTTCGGATCATTATCCTCTGGGAGATGAAGCAGCATGCACAGCATATAGTAGCAAGGTGAGCTGTATCAAACCAGTCTCAGGACTGAAGAGCACAACAACTACATCCTCTTGAAGTCCGCCCCTGGTAGCTGAGTGGTTCAAATGGCCCTGAGCACTATGGGACTTAACATCTGAGGTCGTCAGTCCTCTAGACCCTAGAACTGGTTAAACCAAACTAACCTAAGGACATCACACACATCCATGCCCGAGGCAGGATTCCAACCTGCGACCGTAGCAGCAGCGCGGTTCCGGACTGAAGCGCCTAGAACCACTCGGCCACAGCGGACGACTTAAGGCTATTCACAGATATTGCTGTTGTTTATACCAAAGTAGCAACGCCAGAAGATAGTAAAAATTTGCAGGCCGACTTGCAGAGAATTGATGAACGGTGCAGACTCAGGCAGTTGACCGTGAACGTAAATAAATGTAACATATTGTGCCTACATAGGAAAAGAAATCCACTACTGTACAGCTACTGGTGACAAACAGCTGGGGACAGCGTCCGCTCTAAAATTTCTAGGCGTAATTATCGAGAGCGATCTTAAGTGGAATGACCATGTATAACAGATAGTGGGAAAAGCAGACACCAGACTCATTATCGGAAGAATCTTAAGGAAATGTAACTTATCCGCGAAAGAAGTGGATTATAAGGCGCTTGTTTGCCCGATTCTTGACTATTGTTCTTCTTTCTGGGATCCCCATCAGGTAGGACTGATAGGGGAGATAGAGACGATCCAACGAACAGGGGAGCGTTTCGTCACGAGATCGTTTAGCTGGCTTGAGAGCGTTACGGAGATGTTAAACAAACTCCACTGGCTGACGTTAAAAGCGAGACGTTGTGCATCACGGACAGATTTACTATTGAAATTTCAGGACAGCACTTTTCAGGAGGAGTCGACAGCATACTACTTCTCCCCACATACATCTCGCGTATTGACCACAAGGAGAAAATTCTAGAAATTAGAGCCAATACAGAGGCTTACCGACAATCATTCTTCCCACGCACTATTAGCGAGTGAAACAGGGTTGGGAGGATCAGATAGTGGTCCCAAAAGTACCCTCCGTCAAACACCACTTGGTGGCTTGCGGAGTATGATGTAGATGTAGGTATCTCGGCTGCCTTGCAACGTCCTGTTCAAAGAGGTGTCCACCCCCTCGTACTCTTACGGATTTACGGACAGCCCTGCAGGATTCATGGTGTCAGTTCCCTCCAGCACTACTTCAGACATTAGTCGAGTCCCTGCCACGTCGTGTTGCGGCTCTTCTGCGTGCTCGCGAGTGCCCTGCGCATTATTGGGCAGGTGTATAAGTTTCTTCTGGTCTTCAGTGTAGTTCTGGTGCTACTCTTAATTAACGTTTACGCCCATTCTGTTAGACGACAGCACATCGGAAGAACTAAATCGGAAGTTTTGTTGATACTCCGTCGACACACAGCTGTGAGAGGTGCGCGCCTTCCCACCGCGGTCCCAGCTGTATGTTTGCACAGTCAGCAGGGCGCTGCGGTGGACTGCGTCTGCAACTCGGCCGAGGGCAACGTGCCCCGGTGCCCTAGCATCTTGTTCGCGGTGAAGGCGGGTGCTTGGGACTGCCGTGGAGGCGGTGGTGGAGAGCTGAGTCCGGGCCTTTAGCACAAGAAACTGTACGGACCTTGTGGCCGATTCTACGGATACTGTAATGCGGCGATTTAGTATTGGATGCAGGTATTATGAGCCTGAGTTTTGAACGGGGCACCAAGCGTTGTTAGCAGAGATTGCGGTAACCTTCACAGTTTGGGTAGACTATTTATTATTGATAAGTTTCAATAATCTGTTTTGTGCACCCTACGTTCTGTCGGCAGTTACTTGTAGTTTTGGCACGCTGCACACTTAAAGGCGTCTTTGTATACTGTCATATAACTAAATATTGTTCTTGATTGCTCTCATGTAGTCCTGTTGGTGTGTTCGTTTGATTTTAAGGGTCATTTCTGTAGCCGAATGAACTACGTGATAAATATTTGAGTTATTTTTGTACCAACTAGTGACTGTTGATTGATTACGTGATTGAAACTTCCTGGCAGATTAAAACTGTGTGCCGTACCGAGACTCCAGCTCGGGACGTTTGCCTTTTGCGGGCAAGTGCTCTACAAAGGAGTGCTAGTTCTGCAAGGTTCTCAGGAGAGTTTGTGTAAAGTTTGGAAGGTAGGAGACGAGGTACTGGCAGAAGCAAAGCTGTGAGGACGGGGTGTGAGTCGTGCTTGGGTAGCTCAGTTAGTGGAGCACTTGCCCGCAAAAGGCAAAGGTCCCGAGTTCGAGTCTCGGTCCGGCTCACAGTTTCAATCTGCCAGGAAGTTTCATATCAGAGCACACTCCGCTACAGAGTGAAAATCTCATTCTGATTACCTGATTGTTTACAGTAGCCTGGCCGACCTATGGCCGTATTGCATGTAGGCAACGAACTTACATTGAAATCTTGACGTCTTACGTAATCAAGCATGATCGCCTATGGTGAAGAAGAAATTATGATAGTTCTTCAGTGGAATTATTTATGATGAATTCAGTGAAACTGCGGAATTTTATTTCTGATACTCGGTAAATACATGGCATATAAGTGGTGCTTTGGCCGATTAACACCTGTTACTTGATTTCTTGATTGAATGTTGTCGTCTAGTCGATCTGTGGCCGCTTTGTAACTAAACAAACAATTTATATTGCAATCTTGATGTTAGATGTATTCGAACATAATCGTCTTTGGCCAAGGAACTGTTGCAGTTATTCAATGGAGTTATTTGTTATGAACTCAGGAAAAGTTGGAAGTATCATTTCTGTTATGTGATAAATACATACTAAGTATCAGAGTTATGATTTCGCCATTTATCGGCGATTGATTGACTGTTCACTGTATATTGTCACTTTGTCGCTGTGTTGTAATCAGGCAACTGAATTATGTTGAAAACTTGACGTGGAATGTATCCAGGGAGATTCTCATGTTTGGGAGAAACCATTATAGTTATTTAACTGGTTGTTTAATATGAATTTAGCAACCTGGATTCGTATCTTCTTGGGATGGACCGACGTTGGTATCCTATAGAATAATGAACGTATTTGTGAACCTAAATATTTCCCGCTGAACCCTATCCACCTACACGCACTGGGAGCCTGTTCTCGCTACACTCTGTCAGGAAGTTGGTCGGGGCCGCAGTTTGTTCTTGTGTAGCCCTTGTGTTAGGCCAGAGAAACGTCTTTGCTCTGCGCCTTAACCAGGTCGTCTACAGACACGCTGTTGTCGATCCGGCCGTCAAAATCTGAAGCCAGACCCGTTGGTGAACACCACAGATTGCCTCTCAGCCCCCCAGTTGACTGCGACACTACACCGTGCTAAAGTCTGTTGCTTGTGGTCCGGTATCAGCGGTAAACCGTGCGTTGCAACTCTAGATCTCAACCCTGCTTCCAGTAGTCTGCTCCTGGTGGTTTGCGGTGACACTGTGCCCAGAAATGAGCTGTAATTGTCTGTCTATTTGTCAGAATCAATGCGACAACCGTGTGACCGAGTGAGGTGACGCAGTGGTTAGCACACTGGACTAGCGTTCGGTAGGACTACGGTGCTAACTCGCGTCCGGCCGTCCAGACTTAGCTTCTCCTGATTTCGCTAAATCGCACCAGGCAAATTCCGGGATGGTTGGTTACTTTGAAAAAGCACAGCCGACTTCGTTCCCCATCCCTCCCCAATCCGATGGGACCAATGACGTCGCTGTTTGGTCCCCTCCCCCAACTCCACCAAACAACAATCGTGTGACCTTCTCGTGGTGTAGTCCTTCCGGTAGGACTCTCGTACCTACTTGCTGGGCAGTCGCGGCACTGCAGTCATCTGGCATGCGATCTCATAGTACTGTGTTTCCACGTCCCTTATGTCAATAATTCGAGCTTTCACAAAGTCCCAAAAATGGCGATAAGCTGCACGTGCGTGTCCTATGGTCAAACTGAGAAGTTACACTGATCTTACCCATATCGAACAGGTACGCTGTAAACTTAGCATTCCTTTACCTCTGTGAATATTATTTTTTGTAAACTCAAAATACTGAAAACAAGCTGGCATACTGGCGAAATTTGAATCAAAATATCTCACAATTATGGAAATACTGGAACATCGGTTTGGAAGCGTTCGGTCAAGGTTTTCAATGCTGTAATGTTTTCCAGTTCCGCTAGTTTATTATTAAAGACAATAAATGTTCTAAATGAGTCTATGGATTATCGGTAACAATGCCGTCAAGACCGCCTAATATTATATGTAGTCCTCTGATATGTGGTTTTGAATAGAAAGACGGGTTGCTGACGCAACTGATTCGATCTGAAGATGATCCAGAGGAATCGACCCATGTAATCTTATTAAAAACGAGATGCAATAATAAACGAGTTAGACAAAAATATGAAAACACTGGGAGACAAATGCATGTTTGAACGTAATTGCCGTTACCTGAACTTGCCACTGTTTTGCAAGAGGAATGGTATAAGATGCCTTTGGAAACCATACCGAATGCTCTTTTGAATACCAACTGTTTTCCTACATCACACGAGGCATGCTAATGTGTCGTGTTCGTGATGTTTCCGTATTTTTGTCCACCGCTTCATTTCTTTACTTAACACGGCCATTGTGCTAATGCCGCCATCAGATGAAAACTTAGAACTTACTAAACAATGTTGTCGGATGGAATATAAACTGTATAGAGAAATACAATAATAGATGTAGACGATTAAAATAACGTGTTGTATGTCCATTCTTTCGACTTTAGGTGTTGGGGACCACAGCCGTTCACTATTGAAAGAAAATGAAACGCCTACAGCGGACCTTATGATCTTATTTATTGTATAGCTACCGGTTTCGGCGCTTCTGTGTTCCATCTTCAGTCCTTAGTTGATGCCGAAGCTGTTATCACGATCTATATAGACGCTGCATCAGTGGCCAACATAAATGATTCACGCAGACTGTATGTAATTGAGATGGTTGGAGCGCTGATATCACAGTAACAGATAGTCTGCGTGAATCAGTTATGTTGCTGACTGATGCACCGTATATATGGATCGTGATAACCCCTTCAGCATCAACTAAGGCCTGAAGATGGCGGATAGGAGCGCCGAAACTGGTAGTTACACAGTAAGTGAGATAATAATGAAGGCTGTAGGCGTCTCGTTTTCTTAAAATAATTGTGGCGACCTGATGGACTGAGTGAGTTTATCTAGATTTTACTGAGCATCGGTGTTCTGTTGATAGATCCTAAATGGGTTGTGTTCCTGTGCAAATGCCTTTACAGTATTTTTAAACAATGATTGTTGCGCCAGCTAAAGTTGTTGCGCAGCTGCGGAACCATGCGGTAAGCCCCTCGCCGTATTTGAACCGATAGAATCGTTATAAATGGATTCGTCGGAGTAAACAGCTGAAGAATAATTTGGCTAATCCCGTCTGACAGCGTTCGCTCAACTTAAAAGCATTCGACTTAACGCGGCAGAAACGAAAAAAAAAGACCTGCACAAAAAGAGAGCGAGATCCGAGCTAAGAATAAGAGGAGCGCGCGCAAGTTTTGCTAACAAAAATAAGGTAACAGCCGCGCTTGGGCCGTTAACGGGATACAAGTTGCGAGGATGCTCCGCTGTTCTCCCCCACATCCTGCCAGCTCGTAGCCGCTGCAGCCTTCCCTCTGGCTTCTTTTCATTCTCCTCTCTCTCTCTCTCTTTCTTTCTTTTTTTTCCCCTGTATTATCCTTCGTCTTCTCCTCGTGCCTGCCTTGAGCAAGATTGATGGCGGAAGTTGCGCGCGCGGCACGGCTCGGCCTGCGAGATAGTCACAGGTCCGCGCGCGTTGCCTTTATAGGCTCTGCTAATGGACGCCACATTCAAAGTCGCCCGACGAATCATCCCCGTTCTCCGTCTGGCAGCCGCCTCCAAACGGCTGCGGGCGGCGCAGCCAACCCCACCCGCTCCTCATCTCTCGCGCTACCGACACTCCGATGTACTAACATCAATTGCCTCCCTCTCTCTCTGTTCCTTCAAACGACAGCACCACGACATGTGACATTTACATCTGTACTCTATCAGCCGTCATTCGAAAACAGTACGTGGAATGAACCATCTGCGTAGGCTGCGGTGGCCGAGCGGTTCTAGGCGCTTCAGCCCGGAACCGCGCGACTACTACGGTCGCAGGTGCGAATCCTGCCTCGGGCAGGTTCAATACCGTTTCTTCCAAATCCACCAGAAACAAAAGCAAAATAATTTTATTTAAAAAAGCAGATAAAGTGTCACTAGAAGCCTTCCTAAGAGACAATCTCCATTCCATCCGAACTGACTATGCAAATGTAGACGAGATGTGGCTCAAATTCAAAGAAATAGTAGCAACAGCAACTGAGAGATTCATACCTCATAAATTGGTAAGAGATGGAACTGATTCCCCATGGTACACAAAACAGGTCCGAACGCTGTTGCAGAGCCAACGGAAAAAGCATGCGAAGTTCAGAAGAACGCAAAATCCCGAAGATTGGCTAGAATTTACAGACGCGCGAAATTTGGCACGGACTTCAATGCGAGATGCCTTTAATAGGTTCCACAACGAAACATTGTCTCGAAATTTGGTAGAAAATCCGAAGACATTCTGGTCGTATGTAAAGTACACAAGCGACAAGACGCAGTCAATACCTTATCTGCGAAGTGCCGATGGTACTGTCACCGACGACTGTGCCGCTAAAGCGGAGTTATTGAACGCACTTTTCCGAAATTCCTTCACCAGAGAAGACGAATGGAATATTCCAGAATTTGAAACACGAATAGCTGCTATCATGAGTTTCTTAGAAGTAGATACCTTAGGGGTTGTGAAGCAACTCGAATCACTTGATACGGGCGAGTCTTCAGGTCCACATTGTATACCGATTAGGTTCCTTTCAGATTACGCTGATACAATAGCTCCCTACTTAGAAATCATATACAACCGCTCGCTCACCGATAGATCTATACCTACAGATTGGAAAAATGCACTGGTCGCACCAGTGTTTAAGAAGGGTAGTAGGAGTAATCCATCAAACTACAGACATATATCACTGACGTCGGTTTGCAGTAGGGTTTTTGAGCATATACTGTATTCAAACATTATGAATCACCTCGAAGGGAACGATCTATTGATACGTAATCAGCATTGTTTCAGAAAACATTGTTCTTGTGCAACGTAGCTAGCACTTTATTCGCACGTAGTAATGGCCGCTATCGACAGGGGATCTCAAGTTGATTCCGTATTTCTGGATTTCCGAAAAGCTTTTGACACCGTTCCTCACAAGCGACTTCTAATCCAGCTGCGGGCCTATGGGGTATCGTCTCAGTTGTGCGACTGGATTCGTGATTTCTTGTCAGGAAAGTCGCAGTTCGTAGTAATAGATGGCAAATCATCGAGTAAAACTGAAGTGATATGAGATGTTCCCCAGCGAAGCGTCCTGGGACCTCTGCTGTTCCTGATCTATATAAATGACCTGGGTGACAATCTGAGCAGTTCTCTTAGATTGTTCGCAGATGATGCTGTAATTTACCGTCTAGTAAGGTCATCCGAAGACCAGTATCAGTTGCAAAGCGATTTAGAAAAGATTGCTGTATGGTGTGGCAGGTGGCAGTTGACGCTAAATAACGAAAAGTGTGAGGTGATCGACATGAGTTCCAAAAGAAATCCGTTGGAATTCGATTACTCGATAAATAGTACAATTCTCAAGGCTGTCAATTCAACTAAGTACCTGGGCGTTAAAATTACGGTCAACTTCAGTTGGAAAGACCACATAGATAATATTGTGGGGAAGGCGAGCCAATGGTTGCGTTTCATTGGCAGGACACTTAGAAGATGCAACAAGTCCACTAAAGAGACAGCTTACACTACACTCGTTCGTCCTCTGTTAGAATATTGCTGCGCGGTGTGGGATCCTTACCAGGTGTGATTGACGGAGGACATCGAAAGGGTGCAAAAAAGGGCAGCTCGTTTTGTATTATCACGTAATAGGGGAGAGAGTGTGGGAGATATGATACGCGAGTTGGGATGGAAGTCATTAAAGCAGAGACGTTCTTCGTCGCGGCGAGATCTATTTACGAAATTTCTATCACCAACTTTCTCTTCCGAATGCGAAAATATTTTGTTGAGCCCAACCTACATAGGTAGGAACGATCATCAAAATAAAATAAGAGAAATCAGAGCTCGAACAGAAAGGTTTAGGTGTTCGTTTTTCCAACGCGCTGTTTGGGAGTGGAATGCTAGAGAGATAATATTATTGTGGTTCGATGAACCATCTGCCAAGCACTTAAATGTGAATTGTAGAGTAGTCATGTAGATGTAGGTGTGATATCCTTGGGTTAGTTAGGTTTAAGTAGTTGTAAGTTCTAGGGGACTGACGACCTCAGATGTTAAGTCCCATAGTGCTCAGAGCCATTTGAACCATCTGCACTGGTGTCCAAAATTAAAGCAACAAGCGGAAATTTTGCAATGTTGCGTTTACTTTGCAACGAAACAGTATAAAGAGCTGACATTAAGCTGGAAACAATGTGAATTATACAGGACACAAATACCTGCTACATGCATAACGGCAGACAAAAATGTACTTAACTGATTTGCATACACTTCCCGACAACTGGTTAATGTACTCAGTATGGGGCGTGACCAGTTCTGGAGGTAATACAGGCCCGACAACGACGGCAAGATATGAATTAATGTATCTCCATCTTCTGGCTGGAGTGTGGGACTACAGCTGGTCAGTATCCAATAAAACAATACCAATCGCAGTTATTTAGGTTTATTTCTAGGCTACCAGTTTCGACGATAATCTACGTCATCTTCACGCCTGCTTCAGTAAAGTAACCGTCGTGTTACAAAATACAGCAGCACTTTTAACTGGTCTCGTAACGATTATTACGGGCATGCGTGCTCGTTGGACAACTGTCAAGTTCGAAGGTTACTCGGTTCAAAAATGGTTCAAATGGCTCTGAGTGCTGTGGGACTTAACATCTGCGGTCATCAGTCCCCTAGACTTATAACTACTTAATTCTAACTAACCTAAGGACATCACACACATCCATGCCCGAGGCAGGATTCGAACCTGCGACCGTAGCAGCAGCGCGGTTCCGGACTGAAGGGCCTAGAAACGCTCGGCCACAGCGGCCGGCTACTCGATTGGAGCAGGCCTGAAGATGACGTAGTGTATCGTTGAAACTGGTAGTCTAGAAATAAATCTAAATAACGGCGATTGGTATTGTTTTATTGGATGCTGTGAGCGATGCCATCAATCTCATGTTTGTGCAGTAGCAACCATTCTTCCCGCAAAGGTGCTTGCAAGTCTTGGAGAGTGGTTGCTGAATGCTGACGCGATGCAACATGTCTCCCGAGTGGATTCCAGACATGCTCTATGGGATTTAAATCGGGAGAGCGCGCACGTCACACAATGAGTGCAACGTTTTCCGTTTCTAAAAAAAAAAATCAACATAAACCACCCGTTCTCTATGAGGTCGAGCGTTATTGTCCATCAATACGAAATCTAGATCCACACCAACTCGCAACAAACGCTCATAAGCTCCCGAATTCTCGTCACGATAACTAACATCAGTTAAAAACTGTCAATTCACCTGTAAAATTTCATGAAGAAGGTGATCAAGTGATCCATACAATCCCTGCTCACATCATTAGGGATCCTTCTCGATACCGATCTTTTTGTACAATGCTTGGGTCCAGAAATCATGTTCCACGTTCCTTCCTGATGCTAATACTTGAAGAATCACTCTCTAGACCAAATCGGGACTCGTCTGTGAAAAGAAAATTGGCACACTGTTCAACGTTCAGGTGATATGTTGACGATTCCACTCTAGACGTTCCCTTCTGTGAAGACGCATCAGAGGTACACATACAGCAAGTCTCCGACAGTAAAGTGCACTCTACCGAAACCTTCTGTTAGCGTTTGTCTCCATACAACATTCCCAGTGGATGCTGCGAGGTCAAATGTCAGTTGCCGAGCAGTACTAAGGCGGTACCGTCGTACTGTGACAGCCAGATAACACTCCCCTCTTTCTGTTATCACACATGGATTGCCCTGATCTGATCTTCGGGACACTGCTTCGGTCTCTATAAACTGTCGCCACATCCGAGAAGCAACAGAACGACTCACATTAAGCCATTGGACCACACGAGTTTGCGACTGTTCTGCTTCCATTCTTCATATGGCCCACCATCGCAGAGTCTGGTACGCGTCTTTTCTGTGCCATACTGCACTGTCTGTGGCTGTGTGCACAGCGACTGTGGATGGGGGACTACCCGGTGAACACTACCCCGTTTGATAGGTCCCTTAACGTCATCGTTGGCGTTGATGTCCGTTGACCGGAATACCACCTTACCCGCAGAATACGATTGTACGGACATCTGATAACAGTTCGTACGATTATACCATGAATTAGAAACAAGACACGAAAGTAGCGGTTTGTTGCATTAATTTTGGTTACCAGTGTACATCTATCAAGAAGCTGCAGGCCATTCTCAGCAGTCACTGCTCATTTTACTTTTTACTTACGAGACTGTCTCACAGGTTAGCTTTTGTTTAAATTCGTATTTTATTCGACACAGCAGCCTGGATGACCATAGCATGACCATACTGGGAATTCAGATTAACGGCTCCTTACGATTCTTTCTCATTATTCGATCTAACTTCCCACATATATGAATAGCTCGAACGTAATTAGCAGAATCCTGGGTGTAGTGCTCGATGGCGAGTATTCATTAGAGACAAGGTGTAACACTGCAATCAATATTGTTTATAAATTATACTGATTAATTCTTCATAATGTCAAGTCTGTATTCATTACTATGCGATGTCTTTGATCTACTGTAAAGAAGTGGAAAGGTAGTGTGACATGTTTACTCTTTGCAAGTTAAGTTCTTTGTATTATTTGGAGGGAAGTGGTATTTAACTGTGTATATTTGTGTTTACTTCTTACTATGTTTAAATGATGAGATTTTTTAAAATAGGTTTGCTGGCAACTGTTTAATAAGTGGTTCATGTATAGGGATTTTGTATTGTATAAAGATAAACTCAAACTAGTTCCCCTCTGAAACGGAAGTGAGTTGACGCTAGCAAAAGGTGGATGTGGCGCTCAGTCTGGGCGCCAAGTGAGAGAGCCCAGCAGTCAGTCGGTAGCAAGTAATTGACGAGTAAACAGGGTAGGTGCTTAGTGAAACTTACAGTATTGCAAGTGAAATGGAATGGCCTCGGATTTAATATGCGGCTGTAACATGGTGCTCTCAATTTGGGAAAAGCTCTAAAAATGATATTAACAACGCCGAGAAGAGGTAAATAGAGCTAATTACTGCCAATGGGAAGACCACCTAGCCGCCACATGCTCGCCACTACGATTGCGCAACCACTTCGTCACGCATACGAAAGGTCAGAATTGTATGAACCAGTAATATTGTGTTTGGTTCTGTGAAAATATGATCGTAATATTCAAAATGTATTTGGACAATGTATCCATCCTATGCACTTATCCAAGTAGGATCCTCTCCTTTAAGTGATGAAATCCGAGAGTGTCCTTTGCATAAAAAGCATTAACAGTTTTACAGCGCATTTTATTGATGTGTGGTAAAGTTATGCCGATACTCTTAAGGTGCAGGGTAGAATTTACTTGTTTTTCTTTTCATACATATAAAAGAGATTTAAGTGTTGTAATGTTTGTTGCTTTAAAGTTGTTTTCAAAACTACTTGCTTCACAATAGATATCATAACACTTTGTCTTGAGGTTGTTTGAAATAAAAGTTTACTGGGGATTAACTCTGATTTTGTAGAGGTTAGGTCAGGGTAAAGGGTTGAAGCAAAGCAAGCGCTGTATCATGTATAAGATACAGAGGCGAGCGAGTGCACGGGACTTACCCTAGTTCACTGCTAGTAGCGTCACGTCATCGTAACGCGCCTGCATATAGTATTGCACCACATTTAACATAAAAGTAAAAATTAAGATTTGTGTGTAAAACTTTGTTAAAGTATAGTTCTATGTAATAATGTTTCAGGTAACAAATCTTAATGTTATAAAATTAGTAGTTTACGTAAAATTCACGTTTTGAAAGAAAAATAGGAGGCGCTAAATAATGACGCTAGGAAGCCAAAATTTGGTGAGAAGGTGCAGTAAGAAGTCATTAATGAGTGGTGCTGGTTTCCAAAACCATAAAACTAAAATTGACTCCAGAATCCGCGTTTTTCGGAAAAATCAGAGGCGCGAAATAATAGAGCTACAATATTGAAAATTGGTAGGATGCTTCAGTTCACCCTAATAATAATAATGGAAATACCACAATCAGTTACCTCTTCTAGTTTTTTAGTAATTTAGTAAAAACTACTTTTGTGAGTAAAATGTACATAAGCATTATAGATTAAGTACTTTAAATTTTAATGATAAAACAAATTCTTTAAGACCAATGATCAGATAGGACAATTAACAAAGCTACACCAAGTTTTAGTCTTGTAGCATAATTAACAGCTGATACAAGTCTTGATAAAGCTATGGTTCAGAGGTAACAATCTACCGTTAGTTCCATTGTAAAAATTCTAGAGAGTAAAGTTTTAATTTTAGCGGGCTGAGATTTTCTACGTGCTTCTGTACTGCTCAGATGTATGTATACAAAAATTGAGAAGTTTGTAAAGCTATTATTAAATGTGATATTTAAGATTATGTGCCTGAGATAGCGATCATTTGGAGGCTGCAGGCATCTGCATACAACGGAAAGAACAGATGCTCTCTTGGCGGTACGCGCCGGAGCTATATAAAAAGAGCGGCAGAGGCAGTAGTAAGCTCACTCCGCATTAGACCAACGCCTAGTCCACGCGAGCTTAACGTCCGATCGCGCCTCGCCTCGGGTGACGTCATAGCGGGCTGTGACATGCGCGTACTTAGCAATGTAAACGGACATTGAAAATCGCGAGGACTGTACACCGTCCTGGATCGTTTAGATTTCGGTAACAAACTGTTATTGTGCCGTCCGTGTGAAGTATAATTCCGCGTGGCAAGTGGTGACTAACTCCACTTTTAAGGCGAGCATTAATCTTTTTTTTTAACATTATTGCGAACTATTAATAGAGCACCGTTAGTTAGAGTAATGAACTATTCGGGAGGAACTTGCTGTAGAAGTCGCCTCTGAACTATTAAACGATTGGCTGAATTAACAATATTTAATGTCTTTAGCATTTTCAGAAGTTTCGAGTAATTTGTGTGAGCCTTTAAGATAATAAAATCTTGTTTGGAACTTTAAATTTTATTGAAGCAGCCCTAATCCCGTGAAGAACTATGGATATTTTTCGTTTAGCTGGGCTGTACAGGAATGTGGCCGTGCAGACTGGGAACTAAGGTCAGTAAGTTTCCCTTCGCTTTCTGACTGGCCACCAAATTAGTTGCCAGGCTCGCGTGATTTAAGGTGGCAATGTTCAACTTTCATTCAACATTAAACAACGACTTCTTCGCCGTCCCACATATGTTGCATCGGCAATAGTCTGTTACGTGAAATGAACATTCAAACAACTCATTCGACAACTTCTTCGCCGCCCCACATATGGTGCTTATCGGCCGGGAAAACTGAATTAAAAGCAAATAAAAGTGCTCGATGTGTGAAAGCGATTGGTATAAATTAACGAACTCGGTAGGCAATAACAGGACACTGAATTGAACTAGTGTGGGAACAGTGTTACCAGTAAAGGCGGGTGTAGTGTATAAACAATAAGTGTCTACCGCTGTACGTTGGTTAGTAACGATGGTGAGGAAGGCGACGATGCTGGATCGCGGCTGCCGACGGCGCTGAGACTAAAGGAAGACGGTGCGTCATCGCGGAGCTGCGCTGATCTGCGAAACAGCTGCCGGCTGCGCCGAGCGGTCAACGGTGCCTTGCTGCCCCCCCCCCCCCCCCCCCCCCTGGAGCTATTGCAGTAGGCGATTCCTGTGGCGGTACTCGACGCTACAGCTGCTGCTGCTGCCTTCAATACGTCGCGACGCGTCGCATCACGATTGCTGGTACACCGCGACGACATCATTCGTCGAAATCAAGCATTTAAGTTAAGTCAAAGACTTTTAAAATATTTATTAACTGCTGCTAACAAACTAAAAGATATGGAAAGTAGTGTACATTTCAGAAGGGAACCGGTCTCTGACCAAGAATCCTCAGGATCAGGAATTGAGTTTAATGAGGATGGTTCCATTAATCCCTCAAATATTGAACTAGAACGTAATTTGTCACCAGTAAATTATGACTTTAATTTAAATGAGAGTGCAGGGATGCAATCAATAAGTGAAATAGAAGTCAAAAGGGAGCCAGTAGAGTTGCTAACTTTGTCAGGTAGTGAAACTGAGCTCAATATATCTCCAGCTCAGTCAAGTCAAGAGATACAAAGTATCAAGGTAGAAGCTCCGGATTGGATGCAAATACTGTTTGCCAAACTCGAATCAAACCAAAATAAAATTGAGGCTAAAATTGAAAATAGTAATAAAGAGTTGGAGAATAAAATTGAGGTTAGTAATAAAGGGTTGGAAAATAAAATTGAGGATAGTAATAAAGAACTAAAAGAAGAACTGCAATCAAAATGGAATAGTTTGAATTATAAGATAGATGCTATTCATCATGACATTCAAGTAAAAGTAGGGCAACAGTTAACTAAAATGCATAGTACTTTCAAATGTGAAATAGATCAAATTCAAAAAAATTATCAAGAGGCAGATGAACTTTTGGAAGTGAGGTTGTCCGAAAGATTGAGCAACGAGTTCAAACTTTGCTCTGACAAAGTTAAAGAGGTACAAATTAAAGTAGATACTTGTCAGAAAAACATTGAGAAAGTAAAAGAAACCTGTACCGAAATTCGTGGTGCAGTGGAACAAAGATGTTCTGCCAGGATAGAAGCAGTAGAGTCACAAGTAGAGGAATTAAATACTAACATTGCTAACCTAGAAAATAGAGTAACCTCTGTTAATTCTAGTCATTCTACTGTACAGCATGTGACTTCAGTTGACACCGCTTTTATAGGGTGTCGACAGTTTTTGCGCTTTGATCCTGATAAGTACATTCACCCTCTTGAATTTTGGAATGACTTTGAGGATGTTCTCCCCAACACTTGGTCAGAAAGAGAAAAAATTTCATTTATAAGAAGTCATTTGTCAGGTGATGCTTTGCGATGGTCAGCGGATGTAATGATCAAATGTAAAACTTTATCTGAATTTAAGTCTGCATTTCTCAACGAATACTGGTCACATAACAAACAAAATGATGTGTTAAGGGAATTCTGGAGTGGTAAGAAGTTTTTCCCAGGGCGTGAATCAGTAAAGGATTTCGCTAGGAAGTGGGTTTCAAGACTGTCACATTTGACAGAAAAGATGAAGCCAGATATGATCATTATGGGTTTAGAAGGTAAGCTGCCGTGGTACTGGCAGAAGAGGATCATTTCCGCCCCTAGAGATAATATAGACAAATTTATTGAATATCTGGAAAGAGTGGAAAGAGTAGCTGCTGCTGAGGAGCAGGTGCAGCAGAATAACAAATCTTCTAACAATCACGTACAAAATAATGGAAACGTGAACGTTAGAAATATGGAAGTTAGGCACACCAAAACAAACTATCGAAACCAAAGCCGTGGCAGAGGAAGAGGGGGTAGATACTCACCACGCTTTCGTAACAACTACTATGACGAAAGTGGAGAAGTAAATACTATGCCATTACGACAAGAAGGGAATCATGATGCTACTATATCTAGTGGTGTCACAGATGAACACAACAGGCCGCGTGTGGGAAACTAAATCCCGTCTATGAGGAAACTGGCGCTCACCAGGCGGTAACAGTAACACAGCCAGTAACGGAAACACAGACAATCAGCCAACATACACAGACAGACAACATGGATGACGAAATAAATACAGATAATACCAGTGATGTGTTAAGCCACTCTCACAAAATAGTGGATAGTATTTTGGATACACTAGAAAAATGGGTCAAGGAAGAACAGGAACTCAAGGTAGATAATGGGGAAGAAATAGATAATGGGTTTGAGTCTGATGGGAATAATGATGAAGTAAAAGCTTACATCTTCGATGAAAATGGCAATCTAAAAGCTGAAGTAGAAGTAGCAGAAGTAGAATCAGTACTGCAAAACTTTAGAGAGGAGGAAATGATGAATGAAAGGGGTAGAAATAGTAACGAGGTGAAAGAATCTAGTAGATGTGTAAACGTGCCACAAATGGTTGAAGGTGACGACATTCTTATGAACAGCAATATTGCGCAGGGACGCAGTTGCTCAGAGGTAGAGGATAGTTTGGCTGATGTGCAGCAAACAAAAGTAGAAAAAGTCGTCAGATGCTTCGATTTAAAGTTAGTGGACAGATTAGAGAAAGCAGCTAAGATTATAGAGCATGATGAGCCCCAGGATGTAAATGTAAATGTAATTGCAACTGATCAGAATTACTTTAGCTGGAAGAACATAGAACGAGATTTATTAGACGAGGTGTGTGAGCAACCTGTTCAATGTAAAATAACTCACCCTGTTATCAAAGTAAACATATCAGGAGTCACTGTGCGTTGTCTGCTTGACAGTGGCAGTGAAGCAAGTGCTTTATCACAAACATTTTTTGACACCATACCCAATAAAGAGAAGTTAACAGTTATGAAAGTAAGTGGCTTAAAGATTATAGGTGCTACTGGAAAAGTCTCTAGACCAGCTCAACACGAAGCTTTGATACCCATTGGTATAAATGACGTAGTAATAGATCATCCTTGTTTGATTGTGCTAGGCTTAAGTGTTGATATGTTGATTGGTACTGATTTCTTATCAAAGTACCAGGGAAAGATCAATTTTGATCAGAACAACTTAATTTTAACTTTACCTGACTCTAAAGTGATAAGAGAGTCTTTTATAGGAAGTCATATAGGCGGTAGTAATGAAACTTGGGAACTGCCTATTAGAGTAATAAAGAATAAAGGATACTTGCAGGAAAATTTGGTTTTCAGTGAGAATGAGGAAAGTGCTAAGGATGAGAAGAAAGCACAGGCCAGGGCAAATATACGCAAAAGAGCTTTAGATAGGAAAAAGAGGCATGATGCAAGGGCTTCCCCCACTAGTTTTAAAATTGGTGAGCTAGTGCTGGTCAAAACAAAAGAAAAATCAAAGAAAATTTCTGCAGAAACTAAAAAGTTTATGCATGTATATCATGGACCATTTAGAATAGTAAGTAAACCTCATGCAAATGCCTATCGTTTGGAATATCCAAAGAGTAAGAGAGAACTAGGTCTAAGAAATATTGTGGATCTAAAGGAATTTAAAATTAACAGTAATTAAATACTGTAGGGAGTCTGCCACTCTTTGGCGGATACACGGTTTGGCGTACCGTGCAGTCCCAGCTGGGTGAAACTTTATTTCCTTTTCAAGTTTCATTCCCTTCTTCTGGTCTATCATAACAGGTAAGAATCACATATGTCTTCATGTTGTATATATGCTATTAGGTTTTAAGTATTCTTAGTAAGGATCTACCTAGTGAATGGCAAAACAAAAGTCTGAGTACCAATAAGAGGCAAACATGGCTAAAATAAATAAATTAAAATATTTCATGTAATTGTAAAGGGTTAGAAACTACAACTAAGAGAGACACTTTGCAGTATACGAAGTACGGTATGAATATGAATAATCCATGAGATTATGCAGAAGGTAGTATGTTGCTAGAAATAAGGTTGTCTGAAGGAAAACAGCGTAAGAAGGTAATGCTCATAGAGGCAAGCAATGGCGTTTTACAATTAAATAAATGGAGATGTGTGGAAATGGTGTGAGGATCGCACCAAATATATAGAAACAGGACGTCAATAGGCTGACAAAAGGAAAAGGGAGAAAGAAGTGGAGAAATGAAGTATTTTGAATCTGGAAGAAAAGGGAGAAAATGAATAAGGTGAAGAAGTGAAGTAAGTAAATTGAAGTAAATGATGTAGGATTAAAGAATAATTCCCTCACGTCTCGTGAAATGGTGAAAAACGCTAAATCTTGCTTGAGGCAAATAAATAGTTAAACAGACAACAGAAACACACAAATATTGGAAAATGCAGAAATTTGGAATCGGTATACTGAAAATAACTAATTTCTTTTGTAATTCATACAATAAAGCAAAGTGCTGGTCAGCAAATGACTTATTTGATGAACTAATCCATACGATAATTAAGCCAGAGTACATTAAAACTAAAAGGTTACTCAATTTTCTAAGTTGAAGCAAGATCTTAATATATTAATTTGCTAAAAGAATTTTCACTATTTAGGAACCTAAAAGATTATTTATGAAAGAAGAAAGTAGGAGCTATTGTATCAGATACGACTTAGTGCTAAATGTCTTTCTGACAACTTCACAATTAGTAAAATAGTGCCAGAATATAAACTATAAAATGTACTTTGTCCTACCTTAGATATAAGTTGAAAACAGAAACTTAGACTGTATTGTCTGTTTCTCAGGGACATGCAGGCTGCATGAATGACTGACAACAAGCGGTAGGGAGATTGGAAGTAGAGACGCAAACCACAGTGAATACAATTTCCTCCCACAATTTTGTCAATCAGTGAAATTAAATGAGTGTTACAATAGGACACCCACCACAGTGCCGAGTATTATAGTAAAAGAAAAATGTGAGTGCGTTGCAGTGATAAAAGTCGTGTGTATTTTCTTTTTCAGGAAGAGACTGATTTTAAAGAAAAAAAAAATAACTATTTTGTAACCATTGAAAAATTTATATTTCCATGTAAATGTATGTAAATAATTTGTGAATGTCTTCTGTACTAGGTTTTCTATGTGTATATGAGTATGGTTATTTTGTGTATGTAGTAATAAGGAATTTCCTAAGAAGAAGCAACTTAAGTTGAAAGAGGTATACTAAAGTAATCCATCGCTTGTTTGTTCTTTTAGAAATTTAATTTTGTTCAAAAATAGATTTTCACGAAAATTAAAAAGGGGGTGATGAAGCAAAGCAAGCGCTGTATCATGTATAAGATACAGAGGCGAGCGAGTGCACGGGACTTACCCTAGTTCACTGCTAGTAGCGTCACGTCATCGTAACGCGCCTGCATATAGTATTGCACCACATTTAACATAAAAGTAAAAATTAAGATTTGTGTGTAAAACTTTGTTAAAGTATAGTTCTATGTAATAATGTTTCAGGTAACAAATCTTAATGTTATAAAATTAGTAGTTTACGTAAAATTCACATTTTGAAAGAAAAATAGGAGGCGCTAAATAATGACGCTAGGAAGCCAAAATTTGGTGAGAAGGTGCAGTAAGAAGTCATTAATGAGTGGTGCTGGTTTCCAAAACCATAAAACTAAAATTGACTCCAGAATCCGCGTTTTTCGGAAAAATCAGAGGCGCGAAATAATAGAGCTACAATATTGAAAATTGGTAGGATGCTTCAGTTCACCCTAATAATAATAATGGAAATACCACAATCAGTTACCTCTTCTAGTTTTTTAGTAATTTAGTAAAAACTACTTTTGTGAGTAAAATGTACATAAGCATTATAGATTAAGTACTTTAAATTTTAATGATAAAACAAATTCTTTAAGACCAATGATCAGATAGGACAATTAACAAAGCTACACCAAGTTTTAGTCTTGTAGCATAATTAACAGCTGATACAAGTCTTGATAAAGCTATGGTTCAGAGGTAACAATCTACCGTTAGTTCCATTGTAAAAATTCTAGAGAGTAAAGTTTTAATTTTAGCGGGCTGAGATTTTCTACGTGCTTCTGTACTGCTCAGATGTATGTATACAAAAATTGAGAAGTTTGTAAAGCTATTATTAAATGTGATATTTAAGATTATGTGCCTGAGATAGCGATCATTTGGAGGCTGCAGGCATCTGCATACAACGGAAAGAACAGATGCTCTCTTGGCGGTACGCGCCGGAGCTATATAAAAAGAGCGGCAGAGGCAGTAGTAAGCTCACTCCGCATTAGACCAACGCCTAGTCCACGCGAGCTTAACGTCCGATCGCGCCTCGCCTCGGGTGACGTCATAGCGGGCTGTGACATGCGCGTACTTAGCAATGTAAACGGACATTGAAAATCGCGAGGACTGTACACCGTCCTGGATCGTTTAGATTTCGGTAACAAACTGTTATTGTGCCGTCCGTGTGAAGTATAATTCCGCGTGGCAAGTGGTGACTAACTCCACTTTTAAGGCGAGCATTAATCTTTTTTTTTAACATTATTGCGAACTATTAATAGAGCACCGTTAGTTAGAGTAATGAACTATTCGGGAGGAACTTGCTGTAGAAGTCGCCTCTGAACTATTAAACGATTGGCTGAATTAACAATATTTAATGTCTTTAGCATTTTCAGAAGTTTCGAGTAATTTGTGTGAGCCTTTAAGATAATAAAATCTTGTTTGGAACTTTAAATTTTATTGAAGCAGCCCTAATCCCGTGAAGAACTATGGATATTTTTCGTTTAGCTGGGCTGTACAGGAATGTGGCCGTGCAGACTGGGAACTAAGGTCAGTAAGTTTCCCTTCGCTTTCTGACTGGCCACCAAATTAGTTGCCAGGCTCGCGTGATTTAAGGTGGCAATGTTCAACTTTCATTCAACATTAAACAACGACTTCTTCGCCGTCCCACATATGTTGCATCGGCAATAGTCTGTTACGTGAAATGAACATTCAAACAACTCATTCGACAACTTCTTCGCCGCCCCACAGGGTGTTAAAATAACACAAAATTAATGGTCTCAAATGAAAGAGTAATCCAGTTCTACATTAATGCTACATAATTTTGAAAGTGTGTATAGTTTAGTTGTTACAATGAAAGGGGTAGTTTGTGGGACCATCATCATAATAGAAAGGATAAATCAGATTTGTATGTTTCTGGTTAAGGAATCTTGACTTGATTACTGAGAAGCAATTGTAGAAGGTTTGTATGCTGTGTCTCCTTATTGCTTTTGTATAGTAAATCTGTGTATTAATTGTACTTCACTATTATCATGTGCTATCTGGTCTTGTGTGGGTTGTGAAGAGCAAGTTTAGACTATATTAGTTAAAGGCAGAAGTAATGATTAATTTAAACAAGAGACGGGGCTCATTTGCAAATCTTGTGACTGTTTTACTGCTAAAGTGATAGCTTCTGCTAATCACTGTGTAATTTGTCCAATTCGGTGTGTTCATTGCATTTCATAGAACAGTGTTTGATGAAAGTTCGTTTTGAATTAGTAAAAAGAGGTTCTTCAAAAATAATTTTATACATTATTATGTCTAATTAGGCTGGCGACTGTATAACACAAAAATGGTTCAAATGGCTCTGAGCAATATGGGACTTAACTTCTGAGGCCATGAGTCCCCTAGAACTTAGAACTACTTAACCCTAACTAACCTAAGGACATCACACACATCCATGCCCGAGGCAGGAATCGAACCTGCGATCATAGCGGTTGCGCGGTTCCATACTGTAGCGCCTAGAACCGCTCGGCCACCCCGGCCGGCAACAGTATAACTATTTCATTTAACAGTAATTAATTGCTGTTATTTCTTGCAAAATTATTTGTTTCTGCTGCCTACGTACAGCTATTATTACGAAATTAAGGTTCGATACCAATCATACCGTTAGGTAAACTCGGTCAATTTTCTAAACTGCTCTCAGAGGCTAACATTTACTGCACGCCTTGGCCATATTTGGCAAATTTACTACCGCAGTAGTGTTATACGTGGCTGCCTTGTGACAAAAATAAATCTTGTAGTCACTAGCTAAACTGCATGTCGGTATAACAAGTGGAGCAGCAGTGTTATAAAGAGTATCGTCAAGAGTACCCCTGGGAAGTGTGATAGAAACTCTGTCATCTTCTGCATACGTAAATAATCAGATGGACAGGGTAAAATGCAGTCTGTTTATTGATGATGCCTTGGTGTACGGGAAAGTTTCGTTGTTGAGTGACTGTTCGTGACATCCATTCTTACAGATGTACTGTTTCTGATGGACACACGTCCAGATCATCCGCTTTCGAAACTCCGCCATCTCTCCCCCCACATCCACCACTGCTGGCGGCTCACCTCCAACTGCGCGACGCTACGCACTGTTAACATACAACTGCCCAACACTACAATGGTGAATATTGCAACAATGCCGACCAGCCTCAGACTGCACACAGCACAGTCAGTGTAGGTAGGTCATCACAGAGAAGACCCACTGTAGTCTTGGTAGAGATTGCGGTATTGGTTGGCCACCAGAGGCACAGGCCCAGTGCAGTCCTTGTAGAAATAATGGTATTTGTGGGCCATCAAAGGTGCAGACCCGCTGTAGTCCTTATAGAGACGGCCAGAGGCCATCTGTTGCGACTGTGCAGGTGCACAATCATCATCAAAGAGTCTTGCGGACAATATAGCGAGTCCATGAACCACCACTTGAACACTCACAAACTTTTTGGTATGTCCTGTTAACCAGTCCGTTGCTGAATTATTAACACATGTGCAAACACTAACAGTCCTCTTTTTTTCACATACTATACTATGACCAAAAGAAATATGTGCAGTGAAATGAATGCTTACAAGTTACTTCATTTGATGAACTGGTGTCAATTACCATTTTATAACATGAAAATACAATAAAAAAGGTACAAAATACATTATTAAAGAACATAATACAGATAACATTTGTAGTAATACGAGCTTTACAAAGGAATTGTAATAACATATACATCAGTGTTACAGTAATTATGACATAAGTACATACATAAAATATCACAATAACTTTTGAAACATCAATTTCACACATGAGCATTAAAACAAAACAGAATAAACAATGTCTAAACATCTTTACAAAGTAAATAACATATTATCAGAAAAATTCTACAATGTAACTCTAATCAGATAAACACATAAAGACAGGAAGAACACAAATGTACAAGAGTACACAAACACATAGCAGAATAACACAAGAGGAAAGGGCAGGGTTTGTTTTACTGCAGTATTTTGCAAACAAAACTTTCTTTACTTTTCGGAGATATCTCTTCGTTCATCATTATTTCCAAGAAGTCTCATCTATACCTGCTTTCGGTATTCTATTCAACCTTTTTTAAAATAATTATTCTTCATTGTACAATACTCATTTTACCCAAATCTTTTTCATATAACTTCTCAATGCATTCTCCCTATTCTTCATACTTAGTTTCTTATATAGTATCCACCCTCTTAAGCTAACTTAAATCTACTGAGCTCACATGCTAAACTAAGGGACGAGGCAGTGCAGCAGTACAAAACAATTAACACGAACAGCAATGACAAAAAATGCAAGTTGGCAAAGCAAGCTACAGTAAATCTAAATTACCAAGCAAATGCAACATTACAACTAACATGAGTCAATGTGCAGCAACAAGAAAAATAAATCAGTAGTAAAACTGGCTTAACACAGAAATACAAAGTGAAATTCAGTAGCACTATGCCTGGCACACAGCAGCAGCAAAAACAATAACTTATACCTAAACATGACAAAGCTCAAGCAGAAAAAATATTACAGTAAATATGACCATGTCTAATACCTATGTCAGAACTGAACACTAGAGTGATGCATCACAAAAACTTACTCTGGAAGAAAGTTACCAATTCATAAAAAAAATTATTTATGCAATTCCTGTGAAGGGAAATGTCTTTTTGTGCTCCTTCACTTTTTTTAAGTGGATCATAAAGTTATTATTTACTAGATCTGTAGGCATAAAGTATCTATATTAGTACATCTATTAAATTTTATTCTAACCAATGCTCAGTGCAGCTAGAAACTAGATATTAAACAAAAGGAGTAATTCCTCAACTAGAAAGTCAATAGATATAAATGTTTCTCATCATTTCATTAGGCATTTTAGAAAATATCATAAATTAAGAGCTCCACAGTGTAATCATATGTTTTCAAGTTTGAGCGTGTCTTATTTGCGATGCTTTCTACAAAGAAATGTCAATAGCAAGGATAATGGCCTCCTTTTTTCTCCACCTGTACCTCTGAAAGGCAAACACTAATGGCTTTTTTTCCAGGCGACTGTCGTGCAGCTGGGTGCTTACAGTGCATTACGTCAAGGTGACCTACCTTCCTTACTGAAATATTTACGACAGCAGTTTCCGCTACAGTGACAGTCTCACATAAAAAAAAATTCTATAAATGTAACAGCGTCCAAAAAATTTTCGCCGGCTTTGTTACATTCACACATGCACATACATTTTATAACTCTTAGATTCTTGGTTTCCAACAGCCTTTTTCACAAACCAGAGTCCATAACCACTACTCATTATTCCTTACCTTGTTACAATAACAGATATGTAGCATAATCAAATTCCGCATATAGCATCAGCTTATTGATCATAAACATACCTCAGCAGCATAATACACATTGTCATCGTAATAATATCATAAAAACTCAGCCAAATTTCAAAAAAGTCGTGGCTTTCTGCAATAATTTCAAAACCTAAAGAAAATTCTCAGCTCATTGCAATAGTGTCGTCTATCTCAAACGTACTTTTAAAATCATGATCCCATACCAAATACATCATTCAAACCTCTCATAGTATCACAATGGTTCCGAAAAAATATGAACAGTTCACAAAGTACAGAAAAAGTACAGTTTCGTAAGTAGGAAGTTATTCAACTGTGTAATTGTGTAAACATGTGTCACTGGTGTAGGAAAAAAATGTTTGTTTCTCTGTTAAATAATCAGATAGCTGTGTAATTCTGTGTTAGAGAAATATGGTACCGATGTGTGAAGTTGTATAAGCAAATGCCATATTAGCTAGGGCTCCTTGTGCTTGCCAAACACATAGTACACAATGTAGGCGTGTACCCCCTGAGGATTAATGTAATTATACCCTCAGGTGTCACAGATTACAGCAATGGAATGAAATGTATCACGGAAAACTTTCTTTGTAATTCAAAAATCTTGAAAAATAAATGGTTTAAGTACAAAATTAATCACTGAAATGCGTGTCCTGTAGCGCTAAATGTGCGTCTTGCTGTAAGATAATTCTGTGGAAGTGTCGTATTTATCGTCCTCTGTAAGCAAAGTTCTGCTGAAATCAATGTACTTACCTAATCATAAACGAAAGTGAAATGCTTTGCGTATAGATATCTTAGTTATTACGTACCTTACCGTGATCAACAAAGTACTATAATGTAACGTATTGTTGTGCTACGAAAGAGGCTGTCTCATTGTAGCTATACCACAAAAGTTACTACTAAAACTTGTTTTACTTTCCAGAGTAATACATAAAAACTGTGCAGATATGAAACAGATACACCACAAAAGCAACAATTTAAATTGTGTCACACATTAGTAGCGTCGTGATGTAATTGTGTAGCTATCAAAGAAACCAAATTCTAAGTCGTCTTTAATCTCACCGAATGTACTTAAAGAGTATCTTTTGAAGTACCAAAATGTTGCATTAAAATCTCATTAGCAGTATATGTTCTAAGTATGTAAGCCTGATAATCGTTACGCAATCGTACAACTAAAAAGCAAGAATGTACAAATAACAACACTGTGTCGTCTGTTCACTATAACAATGCATTCGTAATTTCTGTTTAAATAAGTTCTCTTGGTTTAACTTCACTCTTTGTTGCATAGTAACAGCTTCTTAAGTCTGACAAAGCATACTAGAAAAGTAAAGTGAAAAGTTTTATGACAAAGACAAAGTTAAAAAGCAGATTATCTCTCAATAAACGGTTTTACATGTGAAATGTGGTGCAATCCTTTGCTCTTCATGGTACTCAGAGTTTCAACTTGAACGCAATTATCATGCGGTGTACGTCGATAAAGAATACTGGAATTTTTCTCAAGGTTACCGTCTATGTTATTTTTGTCTGAGCCAGCCGGCGCACGTGGCTGCCTGCGGTGCAAGTCATTGTCTGTTTCTTTGTTGGCGAGCGCCGTTATTGGGATTAGGAGACCTAACTTCTGCAAATTCACGTTGTCGAGAGAGCTCTGCCCTGTTTGAATCCCGCCAGTTCTGATGCAATTCAGGTCTGTCGTTACGATCATTTTGTCTGTCGTCATGTCGGTACATTCCATAGTTTCTTTCTTGTCGATCACGTGATGGAGAATTTCTTCCTGAATCGTAACTGCACGCTGTACCGTTGCGTCTAAAGTTATTCTGTCTCCCTTGATAATAATTATTTTGGATCCCATATTGTCTGTTTCTCTGATTGTGTCTGTGATAGTCACTACCACGAAGAGGTCATCTTTCCTTGTAATTATTACTACTCTGCCAACGGTTGTCATACGGGTGGTGTCTGTTTTGATCACGATTTGTGTTGTGAGAATAGCCTTGTGTCCAGTTATTATTTCTTTCATCGCTTAATTGCGACGGATGTGACCTGTTGGTTGGTTGGTTGGGTGTGGGATTGAAGGGACCAGACTGCTAAGGTCATCGGTCCCTTGTTCCACGATAAAATCACACGAAATAAAAACTGTCAGTCGTTAAAAACGGAGAACTGAGAGAAGGGACGACACAATACAAGAAAGGCAGACAAAGACCAGACAAACGGAACTAAAATCGCACCGAGTGTGAAGGTGGTTGGCCGACCATGAAAATAAGGAAAAGCCAACCACCAAATGACATTAAAACCCACAGTTTAAAACCACAGGCCAAAGGCCCAAGTCAATACAGGAAATAAAAGGACAAACACTCAAATCATACGATAAAAACCCCCTGCCCGAATAAAACTCAACACGAGGTCCGCCATAGCATCGTCATCACATAAAAGGGCAGGGAGGGTATCAGGCAGCGCAAACGTCTGCCTGAGTCCTGTTAAAAACGGGTAGTCCACCAAAATGTGGACCACCGTCAGAGCTGCCCCGCAGCGACATAGCGGTGGGTCCTCCCGGCGCAACAAATGGCCGTGCGTCAGCCACGTGTGGCCAACGCGCAGCCGGCAGAGGACGACAGAGTCCTTCCGAGAGGCCCGCATGGAGGAGCGCCACACACGGGTCGTCTCCTTCACCGCCCGAAGTTTGTTGGGCGTGGGCAGGGTGCGCCACTCGTCACCCCAGGCACCAAGCACTTTCTGGCGCAAAAGCGACAGGAGATCACACTCCATAAGGCCGAGTTCCAGAGCCGGTGAACTCACTGCCTGTTTAGCCAGCGTGTCAACCCGCTCATTGCCCGGGATGCCGACATGACCTGGGGTCCAAACAAAGACCACGGAGCGGCCGCAACGGGCAAGAGCATGGAGCGACTCGTGGATGGCCATCACCAGACAGGAACGAGGAAAGCACTGGTCAAGAGCTCGTAAACCACTCAGGGAGTCACTACAGATGACAAAGGACTCACCTGAGCGGGAGCGGATATACTCTAGGGCGCGATAGATGGCAACCAACTCGGCAGTGTATACACTGTTCCCGGGTGCCAGCGACCGTTGCTCACAATGATCCTCTAGAGTAAGAGCGTAACCAGTGCGACCAGAGACCATCGAACCGTCGGTATAGGTCACGGCAGATCCGGGAAACTCGGCAAGAAGAGCAACAAAGCGGCGGCGGAGGGCCGGAGGAGGGACCGAGTCCTTCGGACCCTGTGCCAAATCCAGCCGAATGCATGGTCGGCGCACACACCAAGGGGGCAGACGGAGATTGGCCCGGAAAACAGGCGGGAGAGGAAAAAACTCAATCCCACACAGTAGAGCCCGGATGCGAACCGCGATCGTACACCCTGACCGGGGCCGCCTGTCTGGAAGATGGACGATCGAGTGCGGGAACAGGAGACGGTAGTTGGGATGCCCTGGCAAGCTACAAACGTGGGCAGCATAAGCGGCCAGAAGTCGGTCGCGCCGGATCCGCAATGGAGGAACACCAGCCTCCACAAGTAAGCTGTCAACAGGGCTTGTCCGAAATGCTCCTGTGGCGAGTCGGATCCCGCAGTGATGGATGGGATCCAGCAATTGCAACGCTGATGGCGACGCCGAACCATAAGCCACACACCCATAATCAAGGCGGGACTGGATCAGCGCTTGATACAGCCGGAGAAGGGTGGACCGATCGGCACCCCATCCGGTGTGGCTAAGGCAACGGAGAGCGTTTAAATGCCGCCAGCATGTTTGTTTAAGCTGCCTAATATGAGGCAGCCAAGTCAACCGGGCATCAAATACCAGTCCCAAGAACCGATGCGTCTCTACCACAGCAAGAGGTTCACCGTGAAGGTAAAGGCGTGGCTCAGGGTGAACCGTGCGACGCCGGCAGAAATGCACAACGCAGGTCTTAGCGGCCGAAAACTAGAAGCCGTGCGCTACAGCCCACGACTGCGCCTTGCGGATAGCGCCCTGCAGCTGGCGCTCAGCAACTGCAATGCCAGCGGAGCTGTAGTAGAGGCAGAAATCGTCTGCATACAACGAAGCTGCGACGGACGATCCCACCGCCTCAGCGAGCCCATTGATCGCAATTAAAAACAGGGAGACACTGAGGACAGACCCCTGTGGGACCCCGTTCTCCTGGACCAGGGAGGAACTATGGGACGCAGCAACTTGCACGCGGAAGGAACGAGACGACAGAAAATTCTGAATAAAAATCGGGAGCGGGCCCCTAAGACCCCACCCATGAAGTGTGGCCAGGATGTGATATCGCCAAGTCGTATTGTACGCCTTCCGCATGTCGAAGAAGACGGCAACCAGATGTTGGCGGCGTGCAAAGGCTGTACGGACGGCAGACTCTAGGGAGACCAGATTATCGACGGCAGAGCGGCCTTTGCGGAACCCACCCTGAGACGGAGCCAGAAGGCCTCGAGACTCGAGGAGCCAACTCAACCTCCGGCTCACCATACGTTCTAGCAACTTGCAAAGAACGTTGGTGAGGCTTATGGGGCGGTAGCTGTCCACCTCCAGCGGGTTCTTGCCAGGTTTCAACACGGGGAGGACGATGCTTTCTCGCCATTGAGACGGGAACACATCCTCAACCCAGATGCGGTTGAAAACATCTAGGAGGCGTCGCTCGCAATTCACAGAGAGGTGTTTCAGCATCTGGCTGTGGATGCGGTCTGGCCCAGGAGCCGTATCAGGGCAAGCAGATAGGGCACTCTGGAATTCCCAGTCGCTGAAAGGAGCATTGTACGACTCCGCGTGGCGCGTGTGAAAGGAAAGCCTCCAACTTTCCAACCGCTCTTTCCGGGAGCGGAAGGCCAGTGGGTAATTCGTAGATGCGGAACACTGAGCAAAATGCGCTGCTAACCGGTCCGCAATCGTGTCGGAGTCAGTACACACCACTCCATTCAGCGAAAGCCCAGGGACAGAGACAGGCGGCCGATAGCCATGGAGTCGCCTAATCTTAGCCCAAACCTGCGATGCAGAGGTACGGACGCCAATGGTGGAAACATACCGTTCCCAGCACTCCTGCTTCCGTTGGCGAATAAGGCGTCGGGCACGGGCACGGAGCTGTTTAAAAACGATGAGGTTCTCCAAGGACGGTTGCCGCTTATGGCGTTGAAGAGCCCGCCGGCGATCTCTAATCGCCTCTGCGATCTCGGGCGCCCACCAAGGCACAGTCCTCCTCCGAGGGGACCCGGATGAACAGGGAATCGCAGATGCCGCCGCAGAAACGATGCCGGTGGTGACCGACTGAACCACCGTATCAATGGTGTCAGGGGAAGGAGGTGCGATAGTGGCGAGAGAGGAGAACAAGCCCCAATCAGCCTTATTCAGAGCCCATCTGGAGGGGCGTTCAGAAGAGTGACGCTGTGGTAGTGACAGAAAGATGGGGAAATGGTCACTACCACATAAGTCGTCATGGACACTCCAGTGGATGGATGGTGAAAGTCCGGGGCTGCAGATAGAAAGGTCGATGGCCGAAAATGTGCCATGGACGACGCTGAAATGTGTCGGCTCTCCCGTGTTTAAGAGGCAGAGGTCAAGCTGCGAGAGAAGAGTCTCGACATCTCTACCCCGGCCAGTAATCGCGGCGCTATCCCACAGGGGGTTATGGGCGTTAAAGTCGCCCAGTAACACAAAAGGAGGAGGCAGAGTTGTGCTATCAATGCAGCCAACACATGACGCGAGACATCACCATCTGGCGGAAGATACAAACTGCAGACAGTAATAGGCTGAGGCGACCACATCCTTACAGCGACAGCCTCTAAAGGCGTGTGAAGAGGTACACATTCGCTGTAGACAGAGTTAAGGATGAAGACGCAGACTCCACCAGATACCCTATCATAAGCTGCCCGGTTCTTGTAATAACCCCGATACCCACGTAGGGCAGGGGTCCGCATTGCCGGAAACCAAGTTTCCTGTAGGGCAATGCAGAGGAAAGGGTGACTGCTGATGAGTTGGCGAAGCTCAGCAAGGTGGTGGAAAAAAGCGCTGCAGTTCCACTGGAGTATTGCTTTGTCCATGTCCGAAAAAGGCGTGAAGGGGCCGAGGAGGCAGATCACGCCACTGGGTCACCTGCTGCCACCGATGGAGGACCAGTACAATCTGCTTCCATGGCGTCTGAGGGTCCGGCGAGATCCAGGTCCTCAGCGGACGCCCGGATCTCCACCTTATCCCCGGACGCAGAGCCTGTAGGGAGCAGTGGGGTCGATGCCACCGCGTGTTCCTTGGCCTTAGAGGTCTTCTTCTTCGTCTTGTCTCTCTGGTCCTTGGGTTTCATTGGCTGGGAGGGCTCCAGCGAGTCAGTCTCCGGGACGGAGGAGGAGCGGGAAGCCCTGCGATCAGCCGCTGGTCTGCTTTTCTTCCATTGGCTGACGTCACCCTTCCCAGAGGCGGAAACCTGGGAAGGAAGGGATCCAAGGGACCCTTTCCGTGCTATTCGAGCAGGGGAAGTTTGAGGCTTCCCCAGCTTAGAAGTGGGGACTGATGTCCCCGATGGTTGGGGGGTTGCTGCTCCTGAGGCAGGTAGTGCAGGAGCAGCAGGGAGTGAAGTGCCCCCCACCATCAAGGGGGCAGGTGTAGCATTCCGGCTCTGAGAGGTGGCAGTCTGAGGGAGAGCCAATGGGGCCATAACAGTAGTAGCCACGGCGTAAGAGGCAGTCATTCGAACAGGATGGAGGCGTTCGAACTTCTGCCTGGCCTCAGTGTATGTCAGGCGGTCCAGGGTCTTATACTCCATGATTTTGCGCTCTTTCTGGTAGATCCTGCAGTCCGGCGAGCAAGGTGAGTGGTGCTCTCCGCAGTTTACACAGATGGGAGGCGGAGCACATGGAGTATTGGGATGTGATGGGCGTCCACAATCTCGACATGTGAGGCTGGAAGTACAGCGGGAAGACATATGACCGAACTTCCAGCACTTAAAGCACCGCATCGGGGGAGGGATATAGGGCTTGACGTCACAACGATAGACCATCACCTTGACCTTCTCAGGAAAAGTATCACCCTCGAAGGCCAAGATGAAGGCACCGGTGGCAACCTGCTTATCCCTTGGACCACGATGTACGCGCCGGACGAAGTGAACACCTCGCCGCTCTAAATTGGCGCGAAGCTCGTCATCGGACTGCAATAGAAGGTCCCGATGGAATATTATGCCCTGGACCATATTAAGACTCTTATGGGGCGTGATTGTAACCGGAACATCCCCCAGCTTGTTACAATCGAGTAACCGGCGGGACTGGGCGGAGGACGCCGATTTGATCAAAACCGAGCCCGAGCGCATTTTGGACAAGCCCTCCACCTCCCCGAACTTGTCCTCTAAGTGCTCGACGAAGAACTGAGGCTTCATGGATGGAAAGGATTCACCATCAGCTCTCGTACACACCAGGTAGCGGGGCGAGTATGGTTCGCTGGCATCCTTAGTCTTCGTTCCTCCCATGGTGTAGCCAGGGAGGGGAACGATTTGGGGTCATATGTAGTTGCGTTGTATTGAGCCCTGGAACGCTTAGAGACTGCTGGCGGCTGGCCACCAGCAAGAGATGATGTACCACGCTTCATTGCGGGTCATCCGCCCTGATGCCACCTACTCCGACCAAGGGCCCTCCCCACGGGCGCCACCCAGCCTCAGCAACGACCACCTGGCAGGATGGCCATTGCCGGGAGTCCCAATGCCCCAAGGAGATAGGCATCTACTCCTTGGCATATGTGGGGAGTTAACGGCGCTGGCATCAGCAGAGCGATCCCTGTGTAGTCAGGGGGCTACAACCAACAGGGTACATGGCGGCCCCACCACAACGGACTGGCTACCGTGCTGGATTTTAGGTGATGTAGTCCAATATCGTCATTGGCGCATAAAGCGACACAGCATAGCAGACTGCAAGAAACCGCACCCAAGAACAAATCCACGCCCAAGAGATGGTAGGTGAGCGGGACTGCTAAGCGATGACGACAAACCTGGCTAGAGATGGTAATGCTTGATGGACACATCGCTCCTTGTAAGGCGCCCTTCCCCAATCGGCTCGCTCTTCGGAAAATTTAGAAGGATGGAGGTCAAACCCGTTAGGGGACCATCTCGCAAGGCCAAAACGTTTGAGACTCCTTTTAGTCGCCTCTTACGACAGGCAGGAATACCGTGGGCCTATTCTTACCCCCGAACCCACAGGGGGGGATGTGACCTGTAATTGTTGTGCTCCTGTTTTCGCGTTCCGCGATTGTCAGCGTCAATTCTTGTAAGAGTCCCTGAAAAGCTTCAATGTCGTCTTTGTAACGTCCTGCCAAAATAATATGTTGTAAATGTTCAGGCAATTTGATTAAGCAAATGCGGATGAGTTCTGATGGGCTGTAAGGGTTTAACAGGTACTGATTCTTATGCAACAGGTCTTCAAAATATTTCAGAAGACTGCAAAATTCAGATTGTTTGAAATGTTTCATCATTCACTGTGGCAATCGTGAATGGCCGATCGCATTCTTACAGCTGGTTCATTCTCTAAATAGCCACACATAAATTCTAATCTGTGTTCTAATGACCAGTTGTGAGGAAAACAATGATAGAATTGATGAAGCCACGCTTGTGGACGAATGTCGTTGCCGGAATTCTTAAATGTTTTGAATTTACAAGTAGTAATAAACAGCTTATAGTCAAAATCATCATCTCGGCAAGTCGCGTATCGGTCATTGTTACTTCGTTTCGGCGGTTCCATCTCAAAATTCGGTGTACCTTGCCAATTTCTTTCATAAATTCCGAAGTACCCCGTGTTGTTATTTTGTGGCTGTTCCGTATCTCTATGTCCCTCTTCCCGTATTGGAGCGCGAGTGTCCTCTGAAATACGTAATTCTTGTATTACCTGTGTCAGCTGATCTTGTCCTTCCCGGATTTCTCTTTGGTGTTGCGTATTAATTTGATTCAGATTTTCTTTGAATTTCCTCATTTGTTCGCACTCTTCTGTGCCATTAAAGACTACCGGTTTTGTGTCATTCAGATTATCATCTACCTTCGTAGATAAATTATTTAGCTGATCCGAAAGTTCAACTACTTTATCTGATAATGAACTATTTCCTACATGTGTCTTTCTGAACCAATTTTCCGAGTATCTACTGTGTCCTTTAAGTTTTCCTGAGTTTTTGCAAGTTGCGTAACAGAATCGGTAGATGCAACTGAGTCAATTTTAGCTTGCAACATCTCATGAGTTTCATGAACAATAGTTTGCAGTTCTGTTATGACTGCTTCGTGATTCTGTAATTCATTTTAATGTCACGAAAAAATAGATTGAAGATGCTCACAAATTTGTCTTTTTACGTCATTACAGACTTCTTGACACTTCGATTCGATTTTAAGTAACTCAGCAGTTAAACCTTCACGCGTTTATTCAAGCGTTTGTTCCAATGAGTCTAACTTTTGAAGCTGTTGCTGTGTTTGTCTCTGATTTTGTTCAATTGTGTCTAACTTTTGAAGATTTTGTCCCATTTGTTGTATTAATTGTAACAATGGACTGGTGTCTGAAACATGTTCCTCAGTGCTTTTCGGCAGCGAATTTGCACCGGCAACATTCACATTTTGACAAACAGAAAATGTGTCTTGACTTATTTGAGAAAACCGTGAGGGCCCAAAACCTGAATCTACAATATTAGCGAGATTGTGTCCTATCATTTCGGATTCCTGAGGCGAGCTGTTGCCGACCGATCGATTGATAATGCTTCCCTGTTCACTAATTGTTTCACTGTCTACGCCATTACTTGCAGCCCGCTCCATTTCCCTATGCACATTTACCAAATTACCACTTCGAATGTCTGTTAATTCATTACACTGTGGTGCTGAGAAGCTACGCTTGTCGTCACTATTATTTCTCAGTTTATTTTGGAGCCTAGTGTTACGTTTTTCACACGCCATTATTGTCACAATATTTCACACGATAACACAGAAAAGCACAATTTGAAGAACAAAAATAAGAGAACACATTAACATAGCACTGAAAATAATATCGAGTTAACTGCAAGCGCAGCTGCGAAATACTTGATGCAAATCTACATGCATGCCACAACTGTTTTCATGTGCAACAATGATAGACTGCAACTACAAAGGAGATTTTCTCTACAATTCGCGCTAGCAATAAACAAAAGCTACACTAATTGCACAAACTACAAGAAAAAATCAAAAGATTCCAGTGAGGTGTCCTTGGCTAAGGGTCGACGTATGAAACGTCCCCTTAGAAAAATTGTACATGACTGTGCTTAAACTGATACACAATATTTTTTTAGCGCAACGCAATCTGACTTTCAATAATCCCTACAAGAGCATGGCCCTGACTAAATTAACCTATACGTTTCACAAATCACTTACCTCACAAAAATCTTCGTTACTCCAACTACTGCAATACAGCGAGCGCCACTACTGCCAACTAAATAAAAGATTCAAACTACGGAAGGCACTAACTACTGATAGGCATAGTTAGCAAATGAAAGATTTTGATAGAGAACAAACAATGTATTTACCTTAATAGTGTTCAAAAGTCATAATATATATAGCAGTTCATGACATCCATTCTTACAAATGTATTGTTTCTGATGGACACACATCCTGATAATCTGCACTCAAAAATCCGCCATCCACCACTGCGGGCGGCTCACCTCCAACTGCGCAACGCTACGCACTGTTCACATCCAGCTGCCCAACACTACAATGGCAGACAACAATGCAAAGTAGCCACAGACTGCACACAGCACAGCCAGTGATTTTCATACAGAGCGCTACGTGGCGTTACCAATAAGAAAACCTAAACAGCCTACTTACAACGTCGGTTAAATATCAATGCTTAACGTAGCAGAGCAGTATGAAATGAAATGAGCATGTAAGGATTGTAGGAGGGAAGGCGAACGGTCGAATTCGGTCTATTGGGAGAATTTTGGAAAAGTGTGATTCATCTGTAAAGGAAACCGCTTGTAGGGCGCTAGTGAGGCCCATTGTTGAGAACTGTTTGAGTGTTTGGGATCCGTGTCACTCCGGATTAAAGAAAGACATCGAATAAGTTCAGAGGCGGGCTGGTACATTTGTTACTGGTAGGTTTGAACAACAGGCAGTTTTTACAGAGATGGTGCGGTAACTCAAATGGAATTCACTGGAGGGAATGCGACGTTCTTTTCGAGGAGGACTTTTGGAAATATTTAGAGAACCAGTATTTGAGGCTGACTGCAGAATGGTTCTACCGCTGCCAACGTTAATTTCGCCTAGGAACCACAAAGATAAGGTACTAGAAATTGGGGCTCATTCGGAGACATACTAACAGTCGTTTCTCTAGCTCTGTTTGCGAGTGAAACAGGAAAGGAAATGAGTAGAAGTGGTACAGGGTATACTCCCCACCACGAGCCTTACGGTGGCTTGCGGAGTATCTATGTAGATTTAACATTACACACTCTCTCTACTGGTGAAGTTACGTTCAGGTTTCTTCTGCCTTTCTGCGTGCTTCACATTTTTCGTCAGACAGGGTATTTAAAGGAACGAAGAAAGAACAGTAAGACGGAATAGAGAAGAGCTCGAGTTGAAAACTAACTTAAGTCTTCTCCTCTTCCTCTGTTCAACTTATCCGTCTAAGAAAAAATAAACCAAATAAAGTAAAAGTTTCCAAGTGGTATTAAGAATCATGATGAAAGGATGCCAATGATGAGATTCGTTGATGGTACTATTATGCTTTACGAAAGTGGGGACAAATTACATCACACGTTAAAGGGAATGAACAATGAAGTGATCACAGAATACGAGTTGAGAGGACACCAAAGAATGATGGAAATAATAAGGAGCAGTAGAAATGAGATTAGCGGTAAGCGTTTAAAAATCTGGGACCCTGTAATAGAGAGAAGGAATTATGGTACCTTGGCAGTAAAATAAGGGGTGACGGAAGAAGCAAGGCGGATATAAGAACGATACTAATAGGGGAAAGAGACTGTTTTTGGTAAAACATTCTGCTGTCGTGATCGACTTTTGAAAGACATTTCCGTGATTGTTCGTCTGGAGCTCAAATAATACGGAACGAACACATGAACCAGGAAACGAGAAAATAAGAGAATCGTATTGTTTATTACGCGACTATACCGATGAATACTAAAAATAAAGTAGGTTAGAAATGAGAAGGATTTAGAAAGAAACGGTCAAAGAAGGGCTGTGCAGAAAACACTAGGGACCTCAGGAAGTAGCAACCACGGTGCTGGAATAAACTATAGAGACTCGTATTAAAGGTGAAGACATAGATTGGAATACACAGAACAAAAACATTCAACATGTTCGGTGTAAGTGCGGCTCCAGAGAAGAACCTGTGGCTGGCAACACGACAAACACGGATAAAAAGAAAGCGTTTCATACCAATGAATTTTTGACCGAACGATGTGGCGGAGTGGTTAGCACATGTGAGAAAGACGATTCAAATCTTCATCCGACAATCTATACTTAGGTTTTCCGTGATTTCCCTAAGGTGACGAGATATTAAATTCTAATCTTCCTTCCATCCTGTTGCCAATAGTTGATAAGGCTTCCTCTAGATGTGGCGGTTGCCATTTTTATTTCTGTCGCTATCGCTCTATTAAGAACGATGTACTGAGTTATGTTTCCTGCGTAGTCATCACTCCAGTGGGACGTGTGTTTCGATGTGGCTTGTGTAGAGTGCCTCTAACAATATTATCACTGAAACAGATTTATGCTGAACCCAGTGTCTGTCTATGGTTGAAATGACTATGAGCACTATGGGACTTAACTTCTGAGGTCATCAGTCCCCTAAAACTTGGCACGACTTAAACCTAACTAACCTAAGGATATCGCACACATTCATGCCTGATGCAGGATTTGAACCTGCGACCGTAGCGGTCGCGCGGTTCCAGACTGTAGCGCCCTGGCCGGCGTCTGTCTATGGTTACATAGTAACAGTGCTATGGGAACTGCGTAAGCAAAGCAGCCATGGTAAAATTTGTAAACAAGATGGACACAAAGAAAATGCTTCAGAGGTTTGTGTTTCAGAAAACCTCTCCAATCTACAAGTGTAAACACATAATGTGGTTCACCGATCTTGCTTTTGCAATGTTCTCTTCTGCAGGACGTGTTTACGTTTGGACACCATCGGAGGTGGTCAACTTGTGTGTAGCACGATATATTTTCGATTTGTGTGGTGGTAAATGGTTTTGCAGTGAGCAATGTGAACTTAAAAACGATTTTGAGTGACTGTGCTCGTATTTGGCGGAGTCATTATTCCCAGGAACAGAAGTTGTTTCTACCATTCACACTGCCACAAGTTAGGAAATTAGTTTGAGATAAGGGTGAGATTGAACCAAACCAACTTAGTATGACTGCACAGGCGGTGGATTCGAAATACTGTAGATGAATGCCACAACAGCTCACTCTTCACAGTTGCAGTGGAGTCAAGTAGAAAATAGTTATCACTATGATTTATAAATTTATATTGTTATATGGCACCCTTCTTCGTGTTCTTTTCTTCTTATTTTTTTCTTCTTCACGCAGAATTATTGATTTGATTCCACTCTAACAGTGGAGTGTCGCCAATTTGAAACTCTCGGAGAGATTAAGGCAGTGTGCCGGACCTGGACGTAAATCTGATACCTCTGCCTTTCGCGGGCAACTACTCTACCGACTGAGCTATCCAAACACGACTCACAACCCCTTCTCAGCTGTACTTTCTCCAGAAACTCTACATTTCAAGCTTCACAGAAATTCTCCTACGTACTTGGCAGAACTAATAATTCTGGAAGTAAAAAATTCTGGAAAGGTGGCTTAGGACACCAAGGGGAATGTGTGATTAATAATTATGTCTTTATTAGTTTCTCTGAGGAAAGTGGTATAGATTCTTTACCAGATGTGTTACATAATACTATAAAAGATAATTAATGGGTTGTGAGCATCAGTTGGAGCACTTGGAGCATTAAAATTAGATTTGGGTATCAAATGTGATTCTTGGCCAAATTACAAGAGTATTTTGTTCGACCACTGTAACCCAGAGAAAATTACATATTTTGTAGATATTCATGTCATATTTATGAAATGCACAATCAAAAAAATAAGAAGTTGATTAAATATGATTTTCATGAAACGACATGTTCAAATAGTTTAGGTATAGGAGTCACACACTTTATTCACGAATGTGCTTCCTCAAAGATGGTGTCTCGAATTGTTTATCTCAGAAAATTACCACCAGCCGATAAACCTTGATAGACACAAACACCGTCAAAAAGAATAAGACCTTACATTACAACGTACTTGATGATGTCTACACTGATCAGCCAGAACATCACGAGAAAAAACCTAATAGCCGTTATGCCCACATTTGGCACAGATAACAGCTGCTTGGAAGCAATGAGGCCTTGGTAGGTCGCTGCACGGAGTTGGCATCCCCTCTGCACTCTCAAGTCTCCTAATTTCTATAAATTCCCTGGAGGATGGCTATGAGCTCTGGCGTCACCTTAAGTCACGTCCCACATATGTTCGACCAGGTTCAGATCTGGAGCGCTGGGGGGCCAGCACATCAACTGGAAACTGCCACCGTGTTTCTCGAAGCACTCCATTATACTCTTGGCTTTATGACATTGTGCACTATCTTGCTGAAAAACGCCACTGCCGCCAGGAAACCTGATCGTCATGAAGGGGTGTACGTGGTCTGCAACATGTGTACATTACTTCTTGTCCGCTATAGTGCCTTCCACGAGCTCCCCTGGACCCATGTGGGCCCACGTGTTTTTTTTTTTTCGTTATTGGATATCAATTACCCCCCTCCTCCAAGGGTGGGGGCGGGTAGGCAGCGTCGTAATATGGTGCTCGAGAGCCTACAGAAAAGTTAAAAAAACATAATGAGAATAGAAACATACAAGAAATACAGGTGATAAAACGGTGACATTTTAAAAAGCTGTAAATTGGCGGTAAGTTTTGGAATATAAAAACACTGCAGTGGCGATGTGGATGAAGAGGTGGACAGGCACAATTAGAAAACACGGCGACAGTCTGGTTTCTGTTCGCACAAGATAAAAAACACAAATAGCGACAGTATGGCGACTCTTCACAACACTGACAGGGGATGCACAACACTGAACACTCACTTATAAAAGCACTATACAGGTGACACGGCGGCAGATTGGCTGAGTCGGGGGGGTGGGGTGGGGGAGGTGTACCCAGACCTACGACAGGGAAAAGGGGGAGAGGAGAGTAAAAGAAAAAAGGGGGGAGCTGGTGGAGGGTGGGGACATAGAAAAATGGGGGCTGGGCAGGTGCGAGAAGGAGGGGGAAAGGCAGTAGAGGGGAGAGCAGGTAGGACTCAGGGGAGAGAAGGGAGGCAGAGAGAGGAGAGATGAGGAAAAACGGGTTGGAAGGAGGGGGAAGAGGGAGCCCGGGGAAAGAACAGAGGAAAGGAGTGAGAGAGGGTATCATCTGGGAGGGGGAGTTGACGGAAGCCTCCTTGGGAAAGGAGATGAAGGGTGTAGAGATGGAGGGTAGGGGAGACAACGGTGATGGCACAGCAGAGGGCGGGTGTTGGAGAGGAGAGCAGCAACCAGAGGATAAGGGGGATCAAGGCAGCAGGAGGCACAGAGTATGCACATATGAAACTTCCTGGCAGATTAAAACTGTGTGCCGGACCGAGACTCAAACTTGAGTCTCGGTTTGCACACAGTTTTAATCTGCCCGGAAGTTTCATATCAGCACACACTCAGCTGCAGAGTGAAAATCTTATTCCAGTGTGTGAATATGTTTGAGGAATAGCAGCAGATGGGGGAAAGGAATCAGGTCGTAGAGGATCTGCATGGGGGACGGGAGGCATATACAGTAGATGAGGTGGAATGCATGGCGTTTGAGGATCTGGAGGGACTTACAGAATTTGGGGGAGGGGGGGGGGGGCGAAGCACACGTCCAATGTTCCCCAGAGTATAGAGGAACCGCCGCCAGCTTGTTTCCATCCCGCAGTACAGGTGTCAAAGAGCTGTTCCTCTGGAAGACGACGGATCCGCTCCCTCCCTTGGGAATGATCAAGAATGTATCACTATTCATCAGAGCATGCAACGCTCTGCCACTGCGCCAATGTCCAGCGCCGATGGTCACGTGCCCAGTTCATTCTCCACATGGACGGCACGCTTACTGATACCAAATGTACCGTGCGTGTGTCTCACTAGCTGCCATTCCTCGCCAGGTGTCGCTGCTGTCGCCTGAACGGGTCTACATCGACAGCACGTCGGTGGTCATAACGTTTTGGGTGATCAGTGGATACCCTTATCTATATTAAAAACCTGATAGATAGAAACAGTAAGAGTATGGCGTAAGAGGTATGTGTACCTCCATTTGCAATAACATACACAATGAACCGGGACTCCAGAGATAAAATTTCGAAGTTTGCCCAGAGATATTTTCTTAGTATTTTGGTATAAGGGATCCGTGATCCCCAGTGGTTCGATATATACTAATCAAACAATTACAATGTTTATGATGTATTCAGTTAATTGCCCCAATATCTATGTTTCTGTGAAAATACACTCCTGGAAATTGAAATAAGAACACTGTGAATTCATTGTCCCAGGAAGGGGAAACTTTATTGACACATTCCTGGGGTCAGATACATCACATGATCACACTGACAGAACCACAGGCACATAGACACAGGCAACAGAGCAAGCACAATGTCGGCACTAGTACAGTGTATATCCACCTTTCGTAGCAATGCAGGCTGCTATTCTCCCATGGAGACGATCGTAGAGATGCTGGATGTAGTCCTGTGGAACGGCTTGCCATGCCATTTCCACCTGGCGCCTCAGTTGGACCAGCGTTCGTGCTGGACGTGCAGACCGCGTGAGACGACGCTTCATCCAGTCCCAAACATGCTCAATGGGGCACAGATCCGGAGATCTTGCTGGCTAGGGTAGTTGACTTACACCTTCTAGAGCACGTTGGATGGCACGGGATACATGCGGACGTGCATTGTCCTGTTGGAACAGCAAGTTCCCTTGCCGGTCTAGGAATGGTAGAACGATGGGTTCGATGACGGTTTGGATGTACCGTGCATTATTCAGTGTCCCCTCGACGATCACCAGAGGTGTACGGCCAGTGTAGGAGATCGCTCCCCATGCCATGATGCCGGGTATTGGCCCTGTGTGCCTCGGTCGTATGCAGTCCTGATTGTGGCGCTCACCTGCACGGCGCCAAACACGCATACGACCATCATTGGCACCAAGGCAGAAGCGACTCTCATCCCTAAAGACGACACGTCTCCATTCGTCCCTCCATTCACGCCTGTCGCGACACCACTGAAGGCGGGCTGCACGATGTTGGGGCGTGAGCGCAAGACGGCCTAACGGTGTGCGGGACCGTAGCCCACCTTCATGCAGACGGTTGCGAATGGTCCTCGCCGATACCCCAGGAGCAACAGTGTCCCTAATTTGCTGGGAAGTGGCGTTGCGGTCCCCTACGGCACTGCGTAGGATCCTACGGTGTTGGCGTGCATCCGTGCGTCGCTGCGGTCCGGTTCCAGGTCGACGGGCACGTGCACCTTCCGCCGACCACTGGCGACAACATCGATGTACTGTGGAGACCTCACGCCCCATGTGTTGAGCAATTCGGCGGTACGTCCACCCGGCCTCCCGCATGCCCACTATACGCCCTCGCTCAAAGTCCGTCAACTGTACATATGGTTCACGTCCACGCTGTCGCGGCATGCTACCAGTGTTAAAGACTGCGATGGAGCTCCGTATGCCACGGCAAACTGACTGACACTGACGGCGGCGGTGCACAAATGCTGCGCAGCTAGCGCCATTCGACGGCCAACACCGCGGTTCCTGGTGTGTCCGCTGTGCCGTGCGTGTGATCATTGCTTGTACAGCCCTCTCGCAGTGTCCGGAGCAAGTATGGTGGGTCTGACACACCGGTGTCAATGTGTTCTTTTTTCCATTTCCAGGAGTGTACAACAGAAAAAGCGTGCAATATGCAGTCATCAAAACATTCAACACACAATACAAACTACAGTCACAACCATTATATGCCAAAGTACTGTGATGGGGTTGCCTTTGCTAGGGCAACAGCTCTTCGACTGCACTCAGTAAACCCCACATACGAGGTACATATCAACCAGTTCATCATTGGTAAATTTATACGTGGTGTTGTGCATCACTGTTAACGTACAAGTTACACTGTGAATAAGTTATGCCTGTTTTGAATTTGGTGGGCGCCATTCTCTAAAGTACAACATCGTTGTCTTTGCTGAACTTAAAGCGCGTTTATATTATTTGCTTTATCGAAAAAAATGTTCAAATGTGTGTGAAATCTTATGGGACTTAACTGCTAAGGTCATCAGTCCCTAAGCTTACACACTACTAACCTACATTTTCTTAAGGACAAACACACACACCCATGCCCGAGGGAGGACTCGAACCAGCGCCGGAATTTTGCTTTATCGTTGTTTCTGACATTCCAGAGCTGGCTCATGATTACTGCCAAGATCGTAAGTTCTTATCCCCAACCTGTTGTATTTCGACCTCTCTATAAGCTCCTCTATTTTTTATACAACCTTTTGAATCACCCGGCATAACCTGCAGGCAACGTCAGATATTCACCATCTTCATTTGAAATACTTTTCTCAATTTGTAACAGAGAATGGAATTGCAATTATGAAAGTCATAAATATAAATTAATAATGTAGTGTAATATCTTATCCACTTCACGGAAAATCATGGTGTGAAAGAAAAAGAAAAAAAAATATTATCAGACGACCACCACTGCCTTGGAACGCTACGTAGTTGGTAACTGTTAGTTGCAAAGCATTTGTACGTCAATGGCATTAGTGTCGAAAGTGTGCGAGGGCTCATTATTTTGCATACTAAGAAATCGGTAGAGACTTTTAGATAAAAAGAAATCTCTTTAATATTGCCCTTATACAAGCTATCAAATTCCGGCACGAAGATACATGTAAGTTTAATCGATCTTTAGTGTCGTGATTTTGGACTTCAACTTTTTTACGTTAAGGAGTAAGAGTTTTTACTATGAACTGTACGTGTATTATTAAGCTCTTGTCAGCTAAATTTCTTTACATTTATTTCTTTAGATGTAGCTAAAAATGACAATACAGCACATTGTTCAGTAGCATTGAACGTTAAGTGAACCAAAACGTTAACTGCAGCATTTCGATAATTGCTTAAACAAAGTGTGACGTTCATTGTGACAACGAGTTATGTTAGTGTTTCCTATCGTGCAGGAGATGCACCACAGAGGCCCGATTTTTTTTCTCTAGAAGAGCGTATATTCTCTTGCTTGCTTCTCTATCATCTGCACTATTTTCAGTTCTATGGGACACTGTGTGTGTACTTTACATCTAAAGATTTGAAAAATGAAGTCACACTACTTACACCGATTCTTGGTTAGTTTTTAGCAGTTTTGTCTAGTCAGCTTTTTGACAGATTATCTGATTTCACTAAGGAATTATCTGAATGGGACGGAAGCTGGTAGATCTTATGTATGTAAAGAGACAAAAAAAATGATTACAGTTTCAGAAAAACTGGATGATGTATTTAAGAGGTAGAGTTTGACGCGAGACGTGGACAGTGTGGCGCTGGTTGGGACGTCTGGTTGGAACAGAGCAGAGTGGTCCGAAGGGTCTGTTCTGTCTGCAGTTGGATAGGCTTTCACAGATGGGAACCCGCTGGAATTTCGTTCACTGACCTTCCTGCAGCCGCTACCCGCATCAGCTGTCTTAAACGCCGGTTCAGAGTCAGGTGAGGACGTATTTGGTGTGGAATTATTCGAAATACGGTTCCGTTTCTGTGCTGAATTTAAGTGGTGGTTGATGCAGAGTAATCCGACTAGTTCACGGCTCCGCAGTAACGGTTTACGCCAGAATCATAAGCGTCACTGGTTGTGCTGTCGGTAGCCGATATTTGGCGAAGTTCTATAGAGTGGTTGTGCTCCGTCTCCCTGTACTGTAAGTGTTTTAGGATCAGCGGTACTTATGTCCACTCTGCGGTATTATATGAATGTAGACCATAATGCCGCTCCTACCTGGCCATTAACCTGCATGTCCGGGTCGTATTAACATTGGTGATTATTTTCTGTGTAAGACGTAAGTGCTGTGGATATTGATTTCACTGTTGTATTTGTTGTGTATCTTGAACTGTGAAACCGAGCGGGTCTACTTGCTTGGCGCCACTCTATTGTATAACTTTCTTTCTTTTCGCGGCAAGATTGACGTGGAAATTAGTCGATAGAGTAGTGACGCATTCGTTCTGGGGTGTGCTTGTTCAGTTTTAGAAGCAGGGTGAGCAAGTCTACTTAACTTTTCTGGCACTTTCTGTTATTTTGGCGCGCTGACTTCTCCCGTCTTGTATTTTGTCATTAGTCGGACCTGACCTCTTTCTGAAGCTCCTCGTTGAACGGTTACTATTCAGGGGGAAGGGGAGGCAAATGAATTCTTAACACTAATTATTAATTGCATTATTAGCTCGCTCACCTGAAGATTTTGTTTCATCGATCTATCCTAAGCTCAGCTCACACCCGATATTGCGATCTGAGCTATGAATTGGTATTTAATGATAGTCGCCGTTGACTGTATGAAATATTTATTATATTACGAGGGAAGAAAAGCATACTCCAATGTCTTTTATTTTTGTATATTTTTATAAATGAAATGTAGCCTCGACATTTCATTGTATCCGAAGAATGTGATTTATTGTATCAATTTACTTCAACAGTGATTCATAGAACTGTAAAGTTATTCTTGGACACCTATCTAAAACATTTTTAGCAATTTCGATGAAAAAATATACATATTTACTTAGTCTTGTTTGCTATAATAGAGCCTGGTTGAAGGATGCATCCTGTATTTGGGCGGAGGCATTGTGATGTTTTGTCCCGATTTGTGGTGCTGCACAGTGAATTGGATTGCTGGCGAGCGTTTTACGCCATTCATATTCGTAAAATGTATACGCACACAAATGTCAGAGCTCTGTCTTCATTTCATTTACAAGCACTTAAGTCAATGTGAAAGTTTTTTAACAGATAAAACATGTGTTATTTTCTATTATGTTATAAATAAATATTCCCATACTGTCCTGCTGCCCCTTACATTCATAGCACTGTTTAGAAAGCTGTATGATGTCGACAGATGAAAAAACTTTACTATATAAAGCTAGTAAGTTGTATCATTGGTGTGCACTATCTTTGCTACGTGCACAGGCAGTGTGCACTTGAGCTTTTATTAGTGACAGATTATTAGAATGATGGTAACGTTGACAATACAGCACATATTTAACAACATTTTACGATGTAATAAGTGTCGTTCTCATCGAATCTTGTGCGACTCTCGCAGTCGAAAGGCTGCATTTTTCAGATAGTCTTATATTTTGACAGAATGTAAGGGTGTATATACATAATTAAACATTTCATTAAGACAGTAGCGTAATTATATAAAAATTGGTGAGAAATGTACATAACTTACATTTTTTTTCTTTATTGTAATTTTAATCACCTCAATACAAGGTGGGCTGGCAGCAGCGTATTACCCTGCTCTTCGACCTTGAGTGGTACAATAACATGACATATAGGTGGGACAGACAATACAATAAAAAGGGCGGGCAAAAATATTTTTTTTTTCCTTGATTAAAATTACAATAAAGAAAATAATTTTTTTTTGCCCGCCCTTTTTATTGTATTGTCTGTGACACCTATATGTCATGTTATTGTACCACTCAAGGCTGAAGAGCAGGGTAATATGCTGCTGCCAGCCCACCTTGTGTTGAGGTGATTAAAATTACAATAAAGAAAAAAAAAGAATGTAAGTTATGTACATTTCTCACCAATTTTTATATAATTACGCTACTATCTTAATGAAATGTTTAATTATGTATATACACCCTGTGCTTCATTTGTGTGTTTTTTGTGTTTAGATAACTTTTGCCGTTTTACTTGAAAATGGCCGTAACGCCGAAATTGCAGTCGTAATGATAAATATTTTATACAGTCAACGGCGACTATGATGTCTTTTAAGAAATATTATATGACTGTGAATCCTAACCATGAGAAGTTAATTTAAATGGTAGTTAATTGTTACGTATTTCTAAGAGAGTTTGTGTGTTATAGACATTTTCTGCCCCCATGTTTAACCTAAAGGTCAGCGGGTCGGTTGGCCAGTAGGCAACCGAACGTGATAGTAAACGCTGATTTGAATATAATTAGCTATTATTATGGCACTGATTATTTTTCTTCTAGTAAAATTTTTCCACCTGGGAGGCCAAGGCGGTTTGCACTATTTCTGATGTTGCTGTATTTATGATACCGCTGTTATTCTGTGACTGTTGTTGTTGGTAAAATATTATTTTAACTTTCGTAAAGCTCTTGGAGCACTTGATCTTTCCTTAGCACTTCAGAACAGTAGTTCAATTGTTATTTCAAAGCTCTAAGGAAGCCTAAAGGCCCTTGTTCTGTATTAATCGAAATACTGTCATCGGTACTAAAATTCTTTAAAATATTTTCTGATGATAGCATTTCAATCTTATTACGTAGTTTGAAGTAAACTGTCTAATATATTTTACGAATGGTGCTTAATCTTGAAACATCGTGGCAGGTTAAAACTGTGTGCCGGACCGAGACTCGAACTCGGGATCTTTGCCTTTCGCGGGCAAGTGCTCTACCATCTGAGCTACCCAATCACGACTCACGACCTGTCCTCACAGCTTCAATTCGGCCAGTATCTCGTCTTCTACTTTCCAAACGTCACAGAAGCTCTTCTGCGAACCTTGCAGAAGTAGCACTCCTGGAAGAAAAGATATTGTGGAGACATGGCAAAGGTCCCGAGTTCGAGTCTCGGTCAGGCGCACAGTTTTAATCTGCCAGGAAGTTTCGTATCAGCGCACACTCCGCTGCAGAGTGAAAATTTCATTCCGGAAACATCCCTCAGGCTCTGGCTAAGCCATGCCTCCGCAGTATCCTTTCTTCCAAGAGTGCTAGTGCTTCAAGGTTCGCAGAAGAGCTTCTGTGAAGATTGGAAAGTAGCAGACGAGATACTGGCAAAATTGAAGCTGTGAGGACGGTTCGTGAGTCGTGGTTTGGTAGCTCAGATGATACAGCACTTGCCCGCGAAAGGCAAAGGTCTCGAGTTCGAGTCTCTGTCCGGCACACAGTTTTAATCTGCCACGAAGTTTCATACCAGCGCACACTCCGCTGCAGAATCAAAAATTTCATTCTAGTGCTTAATCTTCATTTGGGTCCAACTCGTCCAACCCATAAACAATCAGTAAATCGTAGCAAGCGTAAAATTCTCCATGATGAACAGACTAATATCACACCAAAAATCGTAAAACCGTTCTGAAACTTACGGACAATCAGTGGAAGAACGGAGTACTTGCTGCTAGAGGTTATCCTTCTTAGACGGAGCATGACCTGATATTCGGTGAGACAGCGTAGTGAAATCTGCAGCGAAATACCGTTAACTGAATTACAGATATGAGTGATGTACCTACCACACATATTTATAATTCTATTGGCGCGACGACTGTTTGATGAAAAACAACAACCGACGTGCGACCGAGCGAGGTGGCGTAGTGGTTTGCACACTGGACTCGCATTCGGGAGAACAACGGTTCAAACCCGCGTTCGGTTTTCCTTATTCAGGTTTTTCATAATTTCCCTAAATCGCGTCACGTAAGTGCCGGGATGGTTCCTTTTGACAGGGCATGGCCGATTTCCTTCCCCATCCTTCCCTAATCCGAGCTTCGGCTCCGTCTCGTCGTTGTCGACGTGACAAATACTTATATCCTGCTCCTCCAACGTCCGAATTCTCACAGCAGTCAGAAATGTGCGACTAAGGAGTTAATGGGCGGGGATAGTTGCGGTGCGGCAGGCGGGAAATTTGGAAACTGGATTTGAGGGAAAATGTGTCCGGATGGCCGAGGCTCTTAAGGCAACATTCAACAGAAGCGGACACCTGGCTTCGTATCACTCCTCCTTCCTAATCGGCCCTCTCGATTGCGATAAAACTAACCGTGATCGCATATGCCTAATGAAATTTTACAGTGAAAAAGGCTGTCGTTACCGAAGGAGAAAAACATCGGTTACTTGGAGGAAAGTGTGCAACAGACTCTTATGAAGGAGGAATCTATTCTATACCTGAATAAATGCTGATGATAATTTTGAAGTGTGTGCGATATACAGCAATCACTCACAACCATAAAGAGGGAGGGCGGGGCGGAGTGGGGGGGGGGGGGGGGAGGGAGAACCGTTCTCGCTTCCATGGCCGGGTTCCCGGGTTTGATTCCCGGCGGGGTCAGGGATTTTCTCTGCCTTGTGATGACTGGGTGTTGTGTGATGTCCTTAGGTTAGTTAGGTTTAAGTAGTTCTAAGTTCTAGGGGACTGATGACCATATATGTTAAGTCCCATAGTGCTCAGAGCCATTTGAACCATTTTTGAAGGGAGAGAGTGTAGCATGTAATATTTGCTACAAAAATTGCTGACAGTAATAAGAAAACACTGATTAGCTAAAAATGGGATAATGAAAGGGTCGCCAGCCCTCCCGGGTAATGAATTTCCAGAAACTTTAGAAAAGTAATGGCAAAGAAATTAAAAAAATAAACACTGGCGTCGCAACAGAAGGTTCTCACGCTTTTTCACAACACAACATTTCGCGATAAAATAAATGAATCACAAAGCCTTTAGTCTGCTGTTACTTATTCCGAAACACTAAATTTTGAAAGTAAAGTAAAAACTGGATTTGATGGAAAATGTGTCCGGATGGCCGAGGCTCTTAAGGCAACATTCAACAGAAGCGGAGCACCTGGCTTCGTATCACTCCTGCTCCTTCTCGTTAAATAAATGACTGACTTAACTTAAACTTTGTTATGAACATAAAATGGCTTTCGGTAACCTGTGTAGCGTAATGCAAAATTTAGAAAATGGCAAGCAATTTACTGTTGATTATTGAAAGGTTGAATTGAATTTACTTTAAGCAAATGAGCAACTTTTTGTAAACCCTCGCCGCCAGTTTTGTAAAGTCGTCACTATATCTGTGGAGGAAGATTTGCCACTGTTGCTACGGTTGGCCGAGTTTGAAAGTTAGTGAAAAGGCTTCTGGCGAAGTACCCGCTAACACAGTTTCTCCCTGCCACTACTACACAGGTATGCCCCAGGGTCAGGTAACAGGATAGGAGAAAGAAGTTTCTGCAACACTCCAACAAATTAGCAACAAAGTCACACAAATGAGTTAAAAGATTTACTTATCTTCGTGACTTAGGGAATAATGAAGTCTGCAACATTGCATGCAATGTAACACCAAAAAGACCCTCAATGGCTAAGTGCGATTTTTAATAGTAGGTAAACGTCACAGTACACAGTATATGGAGTTTGCAACAAGTGTCTGTTCACTTCTAAGAGTTCACTAAACGACATTCCCTGTATAAGTGAGCCATGGACGATTATCTATAACCAAGTGGGTGAGAGCTGCTCTTTTATCTTCCGAGTAGGCTTCTGTCCGTTGTCGTCCGGTCATTGGCGGATTGTATTCGGCCGGCAATTGGTGGAGGCGAAGTCGATATTTTCATCCCCAGCGCCGCTCGTGTCCCTGGGCTGGTGGAACTCACGCATGTGGCGAGTCTCTATAGCACTAGCTCCAGCAGTCGTGTGGAGCTGCCGCTCGGTCTTGGCGCATTGACACGGTTCGCACAGCTCCCCCTCCCGCCACCCCCCACCCTTCCCCCGCCGGAGGTTCGAGTCCTCCATCGGTCATGGGTGTATATGTTAGTTCAAGTTACATTAATTAGTGAGCAAGCCTAGGGACTGATGATCTCAGCAGTTTGGTTCTGTAGAACCTAAAGTAAAATAAAAAAAATGAAATTGTGCACTCTTAATTTGTGCTGTATCTTTACTTGTTAGTATTGCCACTCAAAGTTTACGTTAATTTAAGTAAGTGAAGTTAATACTCACAATTGCAAAATTAGTTAAGTCTCTGTTGTGTAATACAAGAAGGAACAGTTACTGAGGCAGAAAATTTTGACTGAAACAGCTCATTAGCAAACAAACAAAACTGGAAGTAAATATTTAATCAATTTTCATATTTTGCGATACTCGGTGATTACATGGAAAGCAAAAGGACCCTTTTTGGCAACAATGTCTGTGGACAATGACAACACAGTTGCCCTACAAGTTTTAACTATTGCAGGTTATTATTCACGTTAATAACACTCTGTGAAAGAAATGCAACTGGGTGAAGCTTCTACATTACTAGATCTGGTAGTTAACAGTCTTAAAATGTTGTAGCTGCGTGGACGACGAAGAATGTAGCCGACGACAATGCCGAACTGCTGCTGTTGTTTGAGAACCCCGAGTCGTCTCCAGAACCACGCATAATTATGGGACGGGCAGTAGTTATAACTGCAGCTTCCTCTTCCTGTTCACCCCTACCGCGCCCTCAATACTCGCGCGTTAGAAAATCAGGCGCGTCTACAATGGCGCGAGCGTAGCTGCACGCCGCGGCGGCGGGAGCGTCCAACAAACACTTCCGCACTCTTCCGTGACTCAAGGTGCTCTGCCTCCTCTCTGCTCGCAGAGACACAGACACTCTCCATACGCAAAGATAAACAACGTCACAGCTGTTGCCATTTCGTCGTTGCTATCGAAACGTTTCAATAAAGTTCCATTGGCTATTACTCAGCAATTTACAATATCTTCATTATAATTACAATCAATTTAAAGAGTCAGAAATACATACACTATTAGATCGATTACGTATTGAATATAGTATCTGTAATAAAGCCTACAGATTCAGAATCAGAAACACAATACAAGTTATCGACGAATACTGTGAAAATTTTGGATGATGCATAAGGTATTTTATTTGCATTTGGGGTGTCATAAACTTCCTCCGTATCTCTTTCAATCCCGTTTCCTTTCCATTCCTTCCCCTCAATTACTCATGTACCGTTAATTTACATAACGGGCGTCTGATCGAAAACCACGCTTCAATCAAGTGGAGATAAAAGTTTTATCTGCTATCATGAGCGTAGCTTAGCCTTCAGCATATCTAAACTGGCTTCATTCTGTTCAACAGCTAACATGTATCTCTGTCACATTGTCAACACTATGTCAGCTTTCTTCATCTCTCTATTTCTGCATGTTCTTCTATCTCATATGGTAACTTTATTTTCAATCGTTGCTCCCAGAACAGTAAACATCTCCTGGGGTTAAAGGAAGTTATATGGGTCCAGAGACCTCTTTCAACTCTGAAATATCAATGAAAAGATGTCTGGATGATTATAGTTTCAACCTGTGCTTGGGTTTGGGGCAGGATCTCCCGTTTTGTTCGATGCTGCGACGCTGTCCTAGTAAAGCTGGAGAGCCTCTACAATACTCTTCGAGTTTAGGGGGGAATACCAGGTGGACTGTGGCATGAAAGCGAATTTGGACTTCGGAGGGAGGCGTACAAGTCTAGTCTGTGCAGGTGTGCAAAACCACTATGCCATCGTGGTGTAGTGGTTAGTGCATCTGTCTACTGAGCAGGAGATCTGAATTCGAACCCGAGCCCTGGTACAAATTTTCATTTATCGATTCAGTCTGCATGTAATCTTCACCAGATCTGTTTCATTCTATACTGCTTTCATGCATTTCTGTTAAAGTGTTGTGTAAGAGACGACCCGTAGACTTTAATATTACGCTACGTCGCAGGTTCGAATCCTGCCTCGGGCATGGATGTGTGTGATGTCCTTGTGTTTAAGTAGTTCTAAGTCTAGGGGACTGATGACCTAAGATGTTGAGTCCCATAGTGCTCAGAGTCATTTGAACTTTATTTAATCTTACCAGGTAAAGTAAATGAATAAACGAATAAAGTGAAGATAAAATGGCTCTAAGCACTATGGGACTTAACAACTGAGGTCATCAGTCCCCTGGACTCTACTACTTAAACTTAACTAACCTAAGGACATCAGACACATCCATGCCCCAGACAGGATTCGAACCTGCGATCGTAGCAGCAGAACGGTTCCGGACTAAAGCGCCTAGAACCGCTCTGCCACAGCGGTCGGTGAATAAAATGAATTTAGAATTTTTTTTTAGCAGACCTAAGCGGAGAGCACTTTTTGTGCACGGGTTTTGTCGCTCCTTGGTTGAAATATGCATACTAAACATTTAGCGGACACGGTATATTGTTAATTTTTACTTAATGACCGTCTAACAACAACTGAATGAAACACAATTTTCGTGATATACGTGGTTCGCCTTTATTCTCTGCAAGGCCTGTTCAGTGGCCTGTAAGACGCACATATTTGTACTATTTGTATCACATTTTGGGACAATGTATATACAGGTTACAAACATCTCTTGCCGCTGGCGTAGTAACACTTTAAATCCTACCTAAAGGTTCTGTGGATAATATTCTACGTGTTGTGTTTCAGTCCAGTTTTTGGCTCTGCTCTTCTCATAATTGCCACTTGCCATTTGCGTTTTTGTTTTCCACACTTCACAGCACTAGGAGCTGAACACTTGTTTTGTGCTACGTCGGATGTTAATGCTAAGTTATTGAGAACTTTCGAGTGTTGTTTTTTAAGATGTGTGTGATATGATTGTATATGCATGTGTGTGTATGTGTGAGTATTAGATTAGATTGGAATTTCTTTCCATAGATCCGTGCTCAGGACATTCTCCTGGACGTAGAACATATATTTTTATTTTTTTAAACCTGAAATAACAATACTTATATTATGAATATGTGCAATACAGCATTCGTTTCTATTAAAACATTCGTCAAAGTAGTAGAAGGAGTTGGCCACTAGTAAGTCTTTCAGGCTCCTTTTAAACTGATCTTTATTTGTAACTCAATTTTTTGTGTTTGCTGGCAAATTATTGAAGATGAGTGTTCCTGAGTAGTGGACCCCTTTTTGAAATAAAGTAAGTGCTTTTAAGTCCTTGTGCAGATAATTTTTGTTCCTGTTATTGTATGTATGAACTGAGCTGTTTGTTGGAAAAAGACATATATTATTTAATACAAATTTCATTAAGGAGTAAATATACTGAGAGGCAGTAGTTAGTATACCCAGTTCTTTGAAGAGGTTTCTACAGGATGTCAGTGAATTTACTCCACAAATAATACGTATTACACGCTATTGGACTCTGAAAACTTTTGTTTGACTTGAAGAGTTACCCCAAAATATTAAACCATACGTCATTATGGAATGAAAATAGGCAAAGTATGTAAGCTTTTTCATTTTTATGTCGCCTATGTCTGCTAACACTCGAATTGCAAATACAGATTTGTTAAGGCGTTCCTGCAGTCCTATGGTGTGCTCCTCCGAACTGAATTTATTATCAAGTTGTAATCTCATGAATTTAAGGCTGTCAACCTCTATCTGCTCTTCTTTATACTTTATGCATCTGCTTAGTGGAAACCTCTTACAGGTTCTGAATTGCATGTAGCGAGTCTTTTCGAAGTTTAATTTCATTGTTCTACCCATGAGAAGTTTAACGCTGATTCAGACATAATTTTTGTAACTAAAGAAAAATTCTAATGTGTCGTCGTCTAAAGTTTTCATGAAAGTAGAAAATCTATTAAATGAGAGTCAGCATTTCAGTTAAGAAATATTCCGCCGCTCACCTGATAAATGAAATGGGTAGGTTGTATCTTATTCAGTTCAATTAAACCGGGGAAGCCTTTTCAGTTCGATTTTCTAAAATTAATGAAAGACAGAAATAATCTGCAATGTGAATCTAGATAGGTTACCAGCTGCTATAGTGACGGCTTAGAGTTCAACCACCCCAGAACGTTATTTTAGAGAAACTCGCACCAGTTTCCGTTCCATACATTTCAAAAATAATTAATTTGTTTATCAAATTAATCAAATAAGGGTCACAATATAGACACTATTTCTTATGGACCTGGTATTTTAGCAGCCAGGACGCAAAGTCGAGTACAATTCTCAAAGGTAACGCGAGGAGATGGTCACACAGGTTCGATATAAATTTGAAATAAATTAAAAATATATAAAGAACCAGCATACAGCCAACGAGCAGTCATATAGCAGGGTGACCAGAAGGTGGGAGGAAGAGAGAGATAGAGGAAGAGATGAAGTTATGTGTTTGTTTCACTGGATGTGGAAGTTTTCTTACATTTGTACAAGGTACTTGTCATGGTTGTATATTCTTATTATTTTCATATCTGGTTCCATGTTTGTAGGATGGTGGTTACGATATTTTAAGTGTTCTTCAAATGTGGAATGGTATGGTTCGTACTTCCAACACCTGGTGTATTCTTTGTATTGTGTTTTAAAATTCTTGCATGCCATGCCTATATATATTGCATTACAACTTTGAAATTCAAGTTTGTATATTCCTGATCCCTCGACTTTATCCCTTCTGCTTGTTGGTTGGTTCCTGTAGTACGTTTGCTACTCTGTGTGTTAATTTATGTGTGCAAGTCATAGTCTACCATCTGCTTCTTTTCTGTGTAATGTTGTCATTGTATGTGGGTGTTCAGTGTGTCTGTGAGTTTTCAACTAGTGATTTATCTTGTATTCTGGGAATGTTGTGTTTGTTTTGTATTTGGTTTTTTATCTTTTGATTGCGTTTGTGTACTACATTTATGTCATATCCATTGTTCATAGCTTTTTGTATGATTGTACTCATTTTTCCATAGTTTCTCTTGTTGAGTGGAACCCTGTTTAATCTATTTAACATATGTCTTAGTGCAACAATCATCTGGTTTTGGGATGAGTAGATGTGAGTTGTATTATTGTGTCTGTGATTGTTGGTTTTCTGATGGTGCTGAATGTGTTTTCCGTTTTCTTTTATTATTCTTATATCAAGAAAATTTATTTGATTTTCTTCTTCTTTTTAAAGTGTGAATTTTATGTTCTGATGTGCTTTGTTGATTTCACAGCGGATACATCTGTTTATTCATTTGGCTCATCTACCAGGCCGATAGTGTCTTCCACATATGTGCACCAACGTATGTTTTTAAATATTTCATTAGTGATTTTCTTTTCAAATATCTGACTGGTAAAAATGTTCGCTAATATTCCTGATATTGGGGAGGCCATGGGCAGTCCATCACTTTGCAGATAATATTCATTCTCGAACTGGAAGTAGTTTCGTTATTTCTGTTATTGCTTCTGTAGTGAGGTTGCTATGTGAGAGGATTTCTATTGTTGCTGTGATACGGGTGGATGTATACATGTTTTCTATGTCGAGTGAAATCAGTGGTGCTGTGTTTGGTATCTGTATGTTCCAGATGTGTTCTCCTGTGTTTATCACTATTGTGTTTTGTATTTTATAGTGTTGTGTGTTTAACTTTAGGAGATTTTTGGCTGTTTGGTATGTTGGAGTTTTGCTGAAGTTAATAACGGCTCTCATTCGCGTACCATTTTTATGTATCTTTGGTTGTCTGGTTGGTGAAATCATAAGGCATGTGTGAGGTAACGGGCGAGTTGTGGCGCCCTGGAAGTATTATATGTTCGGAATTAGAGCGGCCGCACAGGACGCTCCTCAAAGCCGGGACCCGGCAACAAACGCGTGGTGGCCCCAGCGCAAGGTCCAGCAGCATGGTGGGAATTCCGATGTGACGAGGACGGTGCTTTGTGTCGATGAAGGAGACACGCAGGGAGTGTCAAGGATGGTGGCCTTTGTGAAGCCTTAATTACAGACATTTCGCAGTTCGAATAGATGTTGATAGTAGTCAGATGAATCATGATACCTCAAAAAGAAACATCTATATCACAATTATTTGCACGACGATTCTGATGCTGTAATCAGATTTTCAATATCTTTCTTAGTTTAAAGTCTATTATCTGACGGTAAATTGTGCAAGTAACAACCAGCAACGAATTTCCAAAATATAAACGCTTCATCCGATTTTGTCGATCGTCGTGTCTTTAGAAAGCTATTAGTGTAAACCTAAACTGGTATGAATTACAGGCATGTAACTTGAATAGTACACGAGTTATTGGAAGTCAAAGTGGCCGATTACTACCGATCGCGGTAGGCCGTAAGTATTTCACAGTTACACGATAAAACAGTAGCAGCATGCTTATAAATATATTTATTCATCTATGTTTTTGTCCATATCTGATATATACTGTTCATGAAGAAATTGGTTAAATATTTACTGTGGTTTAGAAAGCACAGATACATTCGGCTCCTGGCTTATCTTTTGCTTCTTTTCTTTTAATATATGTTTATTTAATTGTTTGTGTTTTTAATAATACGTTAAAGCGTGTTTATGGACCAGCCTTAGGAATATTTATTTAATTTCTAGTATTTAAATGTAAATCCAGTATTTCGAATCTGTTGCATTATGGTTGAGTGACTGTACATTGGCATGAAGACATGGCGCGATCGCTCTAGCCAATCACAGCACTCGTGAATGGGGAGACTGGTTGGAAGCGAGTTTCCAGAGAGGACACAGGGGTAGTTCGGGGAGTACGACACTGGACACGAGTGCTGGACAGTAAAAGGAAAGTGCTGGACGGAGCGGTGGACGCACAGTCGCGGGAAAGACTTGGAGTGGAGCAGTCTGCGATTGATCGCGCCAGTGAGAAATACTTCGGAGTGTCGACTTGAGCTCTTGTGTGATTTCCGTGGCTTCTGCAGTGAAGACGTAGTGTGTGTTTGGAAGTGAATGTCTCACGAGCTATGTTGTCGTTCATAACTGATTGCATGCTGCAGGAATCTACTGTTACCCTGTTATTCAACTTATATTTTATTTAATTGCTGGACCATCGACACCAGTAAGTGTTTTGCAGAAATATACCACATTCTCAAAAGTACTTCTACTATCGTACTCATCACTTAAAGTCGTTAAGATAGCACCTGCAGATTTTATTTAATTGCAATCTTTCATTTATGAATTTATGTCTTGCATTCATAATTCGCAACTGCCGAGTGATAGAAGCCTTCTACCATTCGGTTCATGTGTGTATTCTTATCGTATGCTGTGGACTCTGCAGTATTTGGTCTGTAATGCGGCAACTACGTATCCCAGCCCCTAGACAACGAAACCAGCCAAAACTTTTTATATTTCCACGTTGAGTCGGAGGGTGCGTACTTTTATTAAGAGAGCCCGCATATGAAAACTGTGTTTCATTCAGTTGTAGTTAGACGGCAACAAGTAAAAATTAACAATATTTCTTAATAATACACGCAACTGAGGAAGACAGGACTAGAAAAGTTGAAGATGTTTATATAGCGGACATGTTTAGTGAATTATTACATATCAGTAGGGTCGCTTATTCCACAAGCAAGCAGTGTCGCCGTTTTCACTTGCAGGAGTAAGTCCTATAACTACCGTCTCATAGAGCTTTTCTGTCTACAGGATGTGAAGAATAAGAAAGTAAGTACCGGCAAGTGAGTAAATAAATAATTCAATATAAAGTCGCCTCGGCGCTGCGCGTGCATTGAGCTCGTATTCGCTACTTGCTCTCCGGGCGACTGGGAGCCTCTATCCCGGCAGGCATCCCGAGGGAGGGGACGGGGGCACGTTCTGGGCGATTACGTGCGCGCTGCGACGTCACTGCTGTTCAGGGAGATTGATGCGACCTGCGAGGCGGCGGACGTCTGCAAGCGCTCGTTCGTTGACGCGAGCTGAAGCACCACTTTGCACTTCACCTGACCTCAGCATCGTTTATCAGTCAAATGAGTACCGTGTGTCGACAAATTTTGCTACATAAAAGTAGAACATACAGTACACGTAGTTTCCTCTGCAGCTGGCGGTAAAGACGCGGAGCCAGAATAGTCTTGTGACCGTCGGAAGCGATAACGAGGAGAATGTTTTATGGAAACGCGACAGCGCCGGCATCGATTCCGCCGACAAGTGAACTGAAGAAAAATGGGCCAAGTCCTCTTCGTACCCATGCATGCGCGAACACAAAAAAAAATCTCACACAAAAATATTTGCTCTCTAACTCTCTCTCTCGCTCTCTTTCTATCTCGGACTCACGCGCATGCACACGCACACACACATATACTCATGCACATACATACACACACACACACACACACACACACACACACACACACACACACACACACACATCTTTGAGCGGAGGCGGCGAGATAGAGAGGACGATGGAAAGGGGCAGAATGATAGATATATAGATGGACAGAAATAATAGGAAGATATACGAAATAAATACAGGGTGTTACAAAGAGGTACGGCCAAACTTTCAGGAAACATTCCTCACACACAAAGAAAGAAAATATGTTATGTGGACATGTGTCCGGAAACGCTTACTTTCCATGTTAGAGCTCATTTTATTACTTCTCTTCAAATCACATTAATCATTGAATGGAAACACACAGCAACAGAACGTCCCAGCGTGACTTCAAACATTTTGTCACAGGAAATGTTCAAAATGTCCTCCGTTAGCGAGGATACATGCATCCACCCTCCGTCGCATGGAATCTCTGATGCGCTGATGCAGCCCTGGAGAATGGCATATTGTATCACAGCCGTCCACAATACGAGCACGAAGAGTCTCTACATTTGGTACCGGGGTTGCGTAGACAAGAGCTTTCAAATGCCCCCATAAATAAAAGTCAAGAGGGTTGAGGTCACGAGAGCGTGGAGGCCATGGAATTGGTCCGCCTCTACTAATCCATCGGTCACCGAATCTGTTGTCGAGACGCCTACGAACACTTCGACTGAAATGCGCAGGAGCTCCATCGTGCATGAACTACATGCTGTGTCGTACTTGTAAAGGCACATGTTCTAGCTGCACTGGAAGAGTATTTCGCATGAAATCATGAAAATGTGCTCCATTGAGCGTAGGTGGAAGAAAATGGGGCCCAATCAAGACATCACTAACAATGCCTGCCCAAACGTTCATAAAAGATCTGTCTTGATGACGTGATTGCACAATTGCGTGCGGATTCTCGTCAGCCCACACATGTTGATTGAATCGAGGAGGTACAGTACATACTGACGAAACTAAAATGAGAAACATGGAAATTAAGCGCTTCGGGACACATGTCCACATAACATCTTTTCTTTATTTGTGTGTGAGGAATGTTTCCTGAAACTTTGGCGTACCTTTTTGTAACACCCTGTATAAGGCCAGTTGGTTTCCCAAAGTCTTCTTTTTCTTTAAATTCCTTAATTCACTGAACCAATGTACAAATATTTCTATAGCTTTATTGTTTAGTTATTTGTTTGCATCGCTAGGAATAAGTCAGTGTTGGAGGTAATTTTTATTGTTTGCTGCTATATTTACGAAAACTTTTGTTGTTATCAAACTGTGGTCAGTTGATGACAGCAGACTTAAGAAAAGTTGTAATAGGTAGGTAGATGGAGCTGCATACAGGAATGTAGAGAATTTCCCCAGCTGTTATTCTTTTTAATGTATTCCTGACCTTATATTTTGTGTGCAAACGTAACATTGCTCCAGAAAATTTATGTCTGAGACTACAATAAGCAGATTTTTTTTTGGCCATCGGTCTTGTAACTGGATTGATGCGGCCCGCCACGAATTCCTATTCTGTGCCAACCACTTCATCGCAGAGAAGCACCTGCAACATACTGTATATCCTTAATTATTTGCTAGTTGTATTCCAATCTCTGTCTTCCTCTACAGTTTTTGACCTCTACGTCCCTACGTCCCCATCTAGTACCATGTAAGTCATTTCCTGACGTCTTGACAGATGTGCTATCATTGTGTCCGTCTCACGGACAGTGTTTTCCACATGTTTCGTTCCTATCCGGTCCTGCGCAGAACCTCCTCATTCCTTGCCTTATAAGTCCACCTAATTTTCAACATTCATCTGTAGCACCACATGTCAAACGCCTCGATTCTCTTCCGTTACGATTTTCCAACAGTCCATGTTTCACTGCCGTAGAATTCTGTGCTCCAAACGTACATTCTCAGAAATTTCTCCCTGTAGTTAAGTCTTATGTTTGATACTAGTAGACTTCTCTTAGCCAGGAATTCACTTTCTGCCAGTGCCAGTCTGCTATTGATGTCTTCCTTGCTGTGTCCGTCATTGGTTATTTTGCTGGCTAGGTAGTAGAGTTCGTTAATTTCATATACTTCGTTGTCACCGATTCTGATGTTAAGTTTCTCGCTGTTCTTGTCTCTGCTATTTCTCATTACTTCCGTCTTCCTTCGATTTACTCTCAGCCCATATTCTGTACTCATCTGCCTGTTCATTCCATTCAACAGACCATGTAATTCTTCTTCATTTTCAGGCAGGATAGCAATGTCATAGGCGAATCGTATCATTGATATCCTTTCACAATGAATTTTAATTCCACTCCTGATCCTGTTTTTTATTTCCATCATTGTTTCTTCGATGTACAAATTGAACAGTAGGGGGCAAAAACTACATCTCTGTCTTACACCTTTTTAATCCGAACACTTCGCTCTTACTCGTCCAGTCTTATTATTGTATATTACCCGTCTCTCCCTATAGCTAACCCCTCTTTTTTTCTCGGAGTTTTGAACATATTACACAATTTTAAACTATCGGACACTTTTTCCAGGTCTTCGTATCTTGTGATCGTGACTTGACTTTTCTTTAGTCTTGCCTCGACTATCAACCGCAACGTCAGAATTGCCTCCCTGATGCCTTTACTTTTCCTAAAGACAAACTAATCTTCGTCTAACATCTTAAATGTTCACATAAACTAACGTGAATGTCGTTGACAAAATCTGCAGCGGAAGTTGGTGGATTTGTAAACAACAGATGTCCAGTAAGTGATTTACTATTGACGTTCCCTTCATTAAGCACACGCAGAATTTTTTATAATTCTGCACTGTCAGAAAGATGGGGGAACATCCTCGAGGACTATGGTCAGTGTCACCGGGGTGTAATATGTGCACACTAGTGGGATGTAATCTTAATGATTCATTTGCCATGGTCATGGTAGATCAAATGGCGCTCTGGAGACTTGTCTGTGTGCCCTCTGCTTTGTCTCTGGAGGCGTTAACTGTGCTGAGTTTAAACGTGAACAGTGCGTGCAACTTTCATTCTAGGATACAGCCGACAAGTACGCACATATACTAAACAACTTCATCAATTTGAACAGGGTCGCATTGTTGGCATGTGGGAAGCCGGCCGCGGTGAGCGAGCGGTTATAGGCGCTTCAGTCCGCAAGGACGGAGGTTCAAATCCTGCCTCGGGCATTGATGTGTGTGACGTCCTTAGGTTAGTTAGGTTTAAGTAGTTCTACGTCTATGGGACCGATGACCTCAGATGTTAAGTTCCGTAGTGCTTAGAACCACTTGAACCATTTTTTGGCACGTGGGAAACTGGATGGTCGTCTCGACGGCTTTCTGCGCATGTTGATGACGTGTCGCTGCCTCCAGCAGTGGTCTGTGGAAACTCCCCACAACTGTACACCAAGTTCTAACGTCTGCGGAGTACAGATGTTTTTCAGGTTCGACAAATTGTGAGAGCAGCAGTACCGAACCGAAAATCGTCCAGGGAAGGAACCTAGGTACATGCTGCACCTGAGGTATCACCAAGGATCATCGAGAACCGTCTGCTTGCAGCAGGACTACGATCACGTGTGCCTCTGACCGGCCTACCACTGACACAACGTTACCGCCGAGCAAGCCAACCATGGGAACTGGAATGGCTTTCTGACATCTTCAATGATGAGAACATATTCAGTCCGTATGTGCACTTGTACGGCTTTGACGTGTTGAGGCCTGTTTTTGTAATTTGTATCTACTTTTGATTTCTAATATCAATGCATATTCTGTCGACGTACTTGCCCATTAGTTGTCTAAAAGGAGAGGCGACTTGTACATGAAAACCAGAAGTTGCACCGCATATGGGACACTGTGGCAGCAACATTTCTGTCACGTGAATACAGACAACTTTAGCTGTCTAATCACCATGCACGAATGTTTCATGTATCACGTATTACAATGATCCAAGATAAATGAGCGGAGAAACGAATGGAAGCAGGTGGCTCCAACACTGGCGAAAAAGGCGTAGTAGTTTCAACTATCATCGGGCTACTGGTAATAGTTTCTGGGAGTATCATGGTGTGATGCTAACAGATTGTGCTAGGAAGGGGAAAACCGTCACAGGCGTATACTACTGAAACCTCCTCACTAGACTAAAGGAGGCTGTAAAGATGAAGCACCGTGGGGATTTATCTAAAGGGGTGTTTTCGCTAAACGACAAAGCCCCGGATCATTAGACTGAAGACACAATCACACATGTTGCTTCTTTGAGCTGTCAGATTTTTCACGTATTCTGGTGACATGGTGCCCGCCACTTGTTCCTTTTGTCTTGATAAAAGGAACCCTTGGGCGCAGGCGCCTCCAGAATAACATCGACGTGATTTTTCGAAATGTAACATTTTCTGAACGGATGAAATGCAGACTTAAGCAACCAAAATCTTCTCCAAGTTGCACATCTTTGGCAAAAATGTGTCACACTGACGGTTGAATGTCTAGAGAAGAGCCAACACCATCAATAATTTTGCGATCGCAGACTGGTGTTTTTTTAGGTGATATATTATTAGTGTTCGTCATAGAGTGCAATCATCTTAATAGGCCAGCTTGATACTTCATTATTATATTATGAATCATTAATCATTAGTGATTAAATAAATGATTCAACTTCCCCCCCTTGCTTCTTTTATACTGGTAATTTGAAAATTTTATACTGAACTTTTTGGCGTCTTCCTGCCTATGTGAAAAATTTATGTGACATTATACTGAGGTGACAGAAGTCACGGGATAGCGATACGCACATAGACAGATGGCGGTAGTATCGCGTACACAAGGTATAAAAGAAAAGTGTATTGGCGGAGCTATCATTTGTACTCAGGCGATGCATGTGGAAGGGTGTCCGAAGTGATCACGAGCGAACAGTGGAAATTAACAGGCTTTGAACGCGGAGTGGTAGCTGGACAGAGACGCCTTCGACATTCCACTATGGATACCGTTAGGGAATTCAGTATTCTCAGGTCCACAGTTTCAAGAGTGTGCTGAGAATATAAGATTTCAGGCATTGGTTCAAATGGCTCTGAGCACTATGCGACTTAACTTGTAAGGTCATCAGTCCCCTAGAACTTAGAACTAGTTAAACCTAACTAACCTAAGGACATCACGCACATCCGTGCCCGAGGCAGGACTCGAACCTGCAACCGTAGCGGTCGCGCGGTGCCAGACTGTAGCGCCTAGAACCGCTCAGCCATCCCGGCCGGCTTTTCAGGCTTTACCTCTCACCATGGGCAACGCAGTGGTCGGTGTCCTTTACTTAACGATCGAGAGCAGCGGCGTGAGTGACAAACTGTCAGTGCTAAAAAACAAGCAACGCTGCGTGAAAGAACCGCAGAAATCTGTGTGGGCCGAACGACGAACGAATCCAGAATTCAGTATTCTCAGGTCCACAGTTTCAAGAATGTGCTGAGAATATAAGATTTCAGGCATTGGTTCAAATGGCTCTGAGCACTATGCGACTTAACTTGTAAGGTCATCAGTCCCCTAGAACTTAGAACTAGTTAAACCTAACTAACCTAAGGACATCACGCACATCCGTGCCCGAGGCAGGACTCGAACCTGCAACCGTAGCGGTCGCGCGGTGCCAGACTGTAGCGCCTAGAACCGCTCAGCCATCCCGGCCGGCTTTTCAGGCTTTACCTCTCACCATGGGCAACGCAGTGGTCGGTGTCCTTTACTTAACGATCGAGAGCAGCGGCGTGAGTGACAAACTGTCAGTGCTAAAAAACAAGCAACGCTGCGTGAAAGAACCGCAGAAATCTGTGTGGGCCGAACGACGAACGTATCCATTAGGCCAGTGTGGGGAAATTGAGCCCTAATGGGCTATAGCGTCAGACAACGGACGCGAGTGCCTTTGCTAACAGCACGACATCGCCTGCAGCACCCGTACTGGGCTCATGGCCATATCGGTTGGGCCCTAGACGAACGAAAAACAGTGGTCTAGACAGATGAGTCAAGACTTCAGTTGGTAAGAGCTGATGGTACGATTCGAGTGTGGCACAGACCCCACGAAGCCATGGATTCGAGCTGTCAACGAGGTACTGTGTAAGCTGGTGGTGGCTCGATAACGGTGTGGACTGTATTTGCGTGAAATGGACTGGGTCATCTGGTCCAACCGAACAGACAACTGACTGTAAATCGTTGTGGTCGTCGCCTACTTGGAGACAATTCGCAGAAATTCACGGACATCATGTTCCGAAACAACGATGGAATTGTCGTGGATGATTATGCGGTATGTCACTGGGCCAAAGTTGTTAGCGGTTAGTTTGAAGAACATTCTGAATAATTCGAGCGACTGAGTTGGCCACCCAGATCAGCCGACACTATTCCCAATGAGAATTTATGGGATATAATCTTGAGGTCAGTTCGTTGTATAAAATCTTGCGCCGGCAACACTTGGGCAGTTATGGACTTCTATAGAGGCAGTATGGCTCAGTGTTTCTCCAGGTGACTACCAAAGACCTGTTGAATCCATACTGCGTCGAGTAGCTGCATCACGCTGGGCAAAAGCAGTACCGACACAATGTTTTTGTTGCTGTGGTTTTCAGTCCAGAGACTGGTCTGATGCAGCTCTCCATGCTACTGTATCCTGTGCAAGCTTCTTCATCTCCCAATACCTACTGCAACCTACATCCTTCTGAATCTGTTTAGTGTATTCATCTCTTGGTCTCCCTCTACAATTTTTACCCTCCACGCTGCCCTCCAATACAAAATTGGTGACCCCTTGATGCCTCATAACATGTCATACTAACCGATCCATTCTTCTAGTCAAGTTGTGCCACAAACTCCTCTTCTCCCCACTCCTGTTCAATACCTCCTCATTAGTTATATGATCTATCCATGTGATCTTCAGCATTCTTCTGTAGCACCACATTTCGAAAGCTTCTATTCTCTTCTTGTCCAAACTATTTATCGTCCATGTTTCACTTCCATACATGGCTACGCTCGATACCAATACTTTCAGAAACGACTTCGTGACACTTACATCTATACTCGATGTTAAATTACTCTTCTCCAGAAACGCTTTCTTTGCCATTGCCAGTCTACATTTGATATCCTCTCTACTTCGACCGTCATCAGTTATTTTGTTCCACAAATAGCAAAATTCCTTTACTAATTTAAGTGTCTCATTTCCTAATGTAATTCCCTCAGCATCACCCGACTTCATTCGACTACATTCCATTATCCTCATTTTGCTTTTGTTGAGGTATTCAATAAATTTTGTCACCTTGGCGAGTGTGAAATTTATGTGGGCTTCCTGTGTGTATAGTTGTGTACGCTTTATGGAATCTCTGTGAAACCTACATATCTGTGCTTCTAGATGTAACTTTTGTATAACTATATTAAATTTGTGCATAATCTTTACATCTGAATTTACAATACAGAAAATTTATACAATTTGTTAATTCTACGATTATAATTGTACTACATCGGAATGTATGTTAACCAAACCAGCATCTAATTACGTAGCTGTGAAAGACACTTGCATCATGACTGACGTAATCCTGCACATGAGTAGTTGAAGGTAATCTGAATCTGTGCAAAACGAATAAACATTCACTGTTTCCTAAGCGCACCAAACAATGTCTGAGCCTGCCTATAAGGAAGATAGGGCTTACTTGTGGAAGAATGGAGCCGTAGCACTGCTCTGCAGCACATGTCCTACCATGGTTATAGCATCTGTAACAAGATGAGCCGAGAAAAATCACGCTGCTTTTGATATGACAAATTAATATCCCAACGTTCAGTCAGAGTATGCCAATGATCGTTAAAATATTCACTAATAATCGGATCACGCGATCAGTAATATCTGTCCAGATAATCGTTCTTAAACATCTTTAGGATGGGCTAGTGGGATGTGAATGATCAGTAAGGAACACCTTGAAAACTGTTTTGATTTAGTTGCATATTAACCATGAACGACTAACAAGAACAGAAGTAGAAAATATGTCAACGCTGATAATCAACTTTACTAACAATTACTGTAATTTGAATACAAAACAGAAAGCTCACGAACAGAACACTTTTGTCAAAACTACTTCTTAGATTCATTAGAGTAGAGAAGAGAAAGAGAAAGAGAAAAGAGTGAAGGAATGTTTTCCTGAGTACGTGCATATTATGAATTGCTTAAACGGACAATGCTCCATGGCCGAGCGGTTCTAGACGCTGCAGTCCGGAACCACGCGGCTGCTACGGTCGCAGGTTCGAATCCTGCCTCAAGCATGGATGTGTGTGATGTCCTTAGGTTAGTCAGGTTTAAGTAGTTTTTAGTCTAGTGAACTGATAACCTCCATTGTTAAGTTCTATAGTGCTTAGAGCAATTTGAGATACTCCGATAGTCAAAACACACATTAAAATAATGAAAAATCTTAAACTAAAAACTATCCCTAAACATTACATTTAATACCATGCAATACTAGTGCACACAAATGCATAGTTCAGATATTACCTCATTTTATACTTTCCAAGCGCTACCATCTGCATTTCCGAAATCAAGCTTCCACACCAGCATCACCATGGCAACAAGTCCGATTCTACTAACACTCGGCAAAGAAATGTTAGCAGTCTCACTACGAGCTAACACAATAAACTTTGATATTCAAAGAGTCTCCCCTTACGCATGTACTCAGGAAATATGATCTCTGTGAAAATATTATAAAGAAAGCTACCACCTCATGTAATACACAGGTGCCTAATTTTCAGTGGTCTACACACTCAGCTGTATGAATAAAATTTTTATTGAAGAGGTGAGCTATTGACAGAGAATGTTTATGAAATATACTGTACATCACTGTTGAATCGTTTAAACTTTCAATCTTTAACCAGAGTGACGCAGTATCGTGAGCTCTGACAATTGGGCAAAGAGGAAAGTTATTTAAAACAAATGCTTGAAGTCAAGTACCACTGTGCGGATTGGAGGAAGGAAGACTGGGTTTAACGTCCCGTCGACATCGAGGTCATTAGAGACGGACCCTAAGCTCGGATTGTATCAAGGATGGGGAAGGAAATCGGCCATGCCCTTCAAACAACCATCCCAGCATTTGCCTGGAGCGATTTAAGGTAATCACGGGAAACCTAAATATGGGTGACTGGACTCGGCTTGGAACCGTCGTACAATGTGTGTGTATGAACTGAAGACATGAAGTCAGTTAAATGCGTTACGGCACTTAAGTTGTAGAGTTATGTCTTGATCACAAAAATTGTACACTTCTCAATTGCCGGTTTCGGTCATTACTATCTACAGATCGGTTACAGTGATGTACCCAACTAAAGAACAATGAACATCTTTATGTATTTTATGCGGATTTTAAGTATGGATTTTATTCCCACATTTTTTGTCAGTTGATTACGATCGTGTGAAACCCAGTTCGCGCTATTCGTCCACGAGACTCAGAGGGTCATAGACACGGGTTCCCAAGTAGATGCCGTGTTTGTTTACTTCCGCAAGGCGTTCGATACAATTCCCCACAGTCGTTTAATGTAAGAGCATATGGACTATCAGATCAATTGTGTGACTGGATTGAAGAGTTCCTAGATAACAGAACGCAGCATGTCATTCTCAATGGAGAGAAGTCTTCCGAAGTAAGACTGATTTCAGGTGTGCGCAAGTCAGTGTCGTAGGACCGTTGCTATTCGCAATATACATAAATGACCTTGTGGATGACATCGAAAGCTCACTGAGGTTTTTTGCGGATGATGCTGTGGTATATCGAGAGGTTGTAACAATGGAATGTTGTATTGAAATGCAGGAGGATCTGCAGCGAATTGACGCATGGTGCAGGAAATGGCAATTGTATCTCAATGTAGACAAGTGTAATGTGCTGCGAATACATAGGAAGAAAGATCCTTTATCATTTAACTACAATGAAGCAGGTCAGCAACTGGAAGCAGTTAATTCCATAAATTATCTGGGAGTACGCATTAGGAGTGATTTAAAATGGAATGATCATATAAAGTTGATCGCCGGTAAAGTAGATGCCTGACTGATATTCATTGGAAGAATCCTAAGGAAATGTAATCCGAAAACAAAGGAAGTAGGTTACAATACGCCTGTTTGCCCACTGGTTGAATACTGCTCAGCAGTGTGGGGTCCGTACCAGATAGGGTTGATAGAAAAAGTAGAGAAGATCCAATGGAGAGCAGTGCCCTTCCTTACAGGATCATTTAGTAATCGTGAAAGCGTTACGGTGATAATAGATAAACTCCAGTGGAAGACTCTGCAGGAGAGACGCTCAGTAGCTCGGTACGGGCTTTGTTGAAGTTTCGAGAACATACCTTCACCGAGGAGTCAAGCAGTAATTGCTCCCTCCTACGCATATATCGCGAAGAGACCATGAGGATAAAATCAGAGAGATTAGAGCCCACACAGAGGCATACCGACAATCCTTCTTTCCATGAACAATATGAGACTGGAATAGAAGGGAGAACCAATAGAGGTACTCAAGGTACCCTCCGCCACACACCGTCAGGTGGCTTGCGGAGTATGGATGTAGATGTAGATGTACAGACACTCTTATTACCATATGAAATAATTTTAATTGACTGTGCTTACTGAATTTTTACTATTGAATATGCGGTACTGCTTTACCATGTACCTGGGCAAGTGACCGCTACTGACCTCAATTATTCGTGTAAATACGGACGTGTCTAGGTGATGTTTTGGTGGTATAGGTACGGATAATCTTCAATGGAACATCCTCGTTAAGCAACTACTGTGACAGATTGTAGCATTGCTATCGCTTTTGCTCTACAGTGTCAAATGAGCGCTAGGTGCACTGGTATTGAAAGGCCATTTGCGGCACCTTCTGCTCTTCAATGGATCGTTGAGAAGGGGTGGGTGAGCGTAATTCGGCGAAACGCGGCGGTGCGGACAGCTCTGCGAGGACAGGCGCAGCTCGCGCGTGACTGGTAGTCTTTTTTTGCACTTCCCCTCTCTTTTTTCAGGGGGTTTCCAGGGGCTGGGGCAGCGGGGACGCAGCTGGCGCGGGGGCGGCGCCGGCGGCCGTCGCGGTGCCGGTGGCACCATCTGGCGGGCGGCGGAAGTAATCACGGCGGGAGGCGGCGGCGCGGCGCGCTGCCTTAATCTGCGGCCGGCCGGACGGGGAAGCCCCGGCGACAGCGCAGGAGCCAAGTACAGCGGAATACGCCGGCCCGGGGTGGGGGGCGGCGGCTGGCGACAGGTAATAGCCTCCGCGGTCGTGTCGCGGCGCGGTACACGTGAGCAACAGACGACAGTACAGGTGATCGATCACTAAAATCTGTATCAACGTGACAGCTTCTGGCAAGGTTAAAAAAATGGTTCAAATGGCTCTGAGCACTATGGGACTTAACATATGTGGTCATCAGTCTCGTAGAACTACTTAAACCTAAATAAGGACATCACACACATCCATGTCCGAGGCCGGATTCGAACGTGCGACCGTAGCGGTCATGCGGTTCCAGACTGAAGCGCCTAGAACCGCACGGACACACCGGCCGGCTGGCAAGGTTAGGAACGATATTTTGACTCTTAGATAACCTTGAGTCCCAAGGAATTGTATGTCTTGGAAACGTCTGATTTGAATCATACTTCAAAAACATAGTCCAAAAAAGATGTGCTGAATAATTCAGACAGATTCAGACAATATTGAAATATTAGTGGCTGGGGCGATATCGTGAAGGGAGGCCAACAGGGTTGAATTTTTGGTTACTCCTACATCTTACACAGGGTAGTCGATTGATAGTGACCAGGCCAAATATCTCACGAAATAAGCATCAAACGAAAAAACCACGAAGAACGAAACTCGTCTAGATTGAAGGGGGAAACCAGATGGCGCTATGGTTGGCCCGCTAGATGGCGCTGCCATAGGTCAAACGCATATCAACTGTGTTTTTTAAATAGGAACCCCCATTTTTATTACATATTCGTGTAGTACGTAAAGAAATGTGAATGTTTTAGTTGGACCACTTTTTTCGCTTTATGATAGATGGCGCTGTAATAGTCAGAAACTTATAAGTACGTGGTATCACGTAACATTCCAGCAATGCGGGCGGTATTTGCTTCGTGATACATTAGGCGTGTTAAAATGGACAGTTTACTAATTCCGGAAAAGATCTATATCGTGTTGATGTATGGCTATTGTGATCAAAATGCTCAACGGGCGTATGCTATATCTGCTGCACGGTATCCTGGACGACGTCATCCAAGTGTCCGGACCGTTCCTCGGATAGTTACGATATTTAAGGAAACAGGAAGTGTTCAGCCACATGAGAAACGTCAACCCATCAAATGATGATGCCGATGTGGGTGTTTTAGCTGCTGTCGCGGCTAATCCGCATTTCAGTAGCAGACAAATTGCGCGAGAATCGGGAATCTCAAAAACGTTGGTGTTGAGAATGCTACATCAACATCGACTGCACCCGCACCATATTTCTATGCACCAGGAATTGCATGGCGACGACTCTGAACGTTGTGTACAGTTCTGCCACTGGGCACAAGAAAAATTACGGTACGATGACAGATTTTTTGCACGCGTTGTATTTAGCGACGAAGCGTCATTCACCAACAGCTGTAAAGTAAACCGGAATAATATGCACTATTGGGCAACGGAAAATCCACGATGGCTCCGACAAGTGGAACATCAGCGACCTTGGCGGGTTAATGTCTGGTGCGGCATTATGGGTGGAAGGATAATTGGCACCCATTTCATCGATGGTAATCTAAATGGCGCAATGTACGCTCATTTTCTGCGTAATATTCTACCAATGTTACTAGAACATGTTTCACTGCATGACAGAATGGCGATGTACATCCAACATGATGTATGTCCGGCACATAGCCCGCGTGCTGTTGAAACGGTACTGAATAGCATTTTCATGACTTACACCAACTAGTTTCCTCAGCCGGACAAAATGGGTGTTGTGGGTGGTGATCCGTCGAACACTTGTGAACATATGTTGTCCAAATTGCCTTCTTCATCTGTTCCACCGAACTGGAATACCGTCGGATTGCCAAGCCGTAGTACGTCGTAAGCTCCTTGATCACTTTATCAGTTTTAGCCATGGGCAAGCACACAGAATAATTTCTTGTGGCTACAAAGTCGAAATTCCCGAAAAAAACTGGTGCGTGAAAAAGACCGATTTCAGGCACGTGCATTTTTTTTGTTCCACCGCGAATAACAAACATTTCCGTTCCGTATTCGGAAAAACGTTTTCAGGGGTAGATTCTAAACACTTTTATCGATCCTAAAACGCAATTTTTAAAAATCGATTTTTTGAACCAAAAGAAACATAAGTGCTCAAAACATTAAGCTGGCCTGCTTTTGCTATTAACGTTACCGCTAGTCTTGCGAACGAACGAATTAACCTCCTAACGTATTTTGAATATTTCTTTTTAATAAAGTCTTGTGCAACAATTTTCTGGGGTAACTCACCACTTACAACGAAATTACTGACTGCACAAAAGCGAGTGGCAAGAATAATATGCGTTGTTCATCCGTACTCGTCATGTAGATATGCTACCTTTTCTGGAAGTTAGGCACTTTAACTGCACCTGAGCGATACATTAATCAAATTCGTCATAAATAATTCATCACAATTTGAATATAATAGTAATGTGTATACCTACAACTCTATGAAACAATCATATTTACAATTTTTTTCCAGCTGTTTCTACAGGTTGTTGGAAGTTAAAACGCATGTCTCCATATGATAAGTCTCTCTGCATTCGTGGCTAGCGGAGCTAAAGGCACTTACAATACCACTCTGACTTACATCCACCTGTTTCGTTGGGCGTGTCTCACTGGTCGGCCAAACCGTAAGGTGCAAAACGCGCCTGCCTACCTCCACTGAACGATCTTCTCAGACCGTGCACTCGTTATTGTGACATATTCGTATGCTTTGAAGTAAATAATAAGCCAGAGAACAGGTCGATTTACCAATAAATAAAAACCACATTCGTCTGGTAGGAACAGACTATACTTTTGGTATAAATAGATGTATTTTGGTCAAAACGGGGCGGATAACACTGGAATTGCAGACGCTTTCATGGGAGCCACGAATTCAGAATAGTCGTATTCCCTAATTCTTCTCTGTACGTCCATCCGGAATAAAGCACAATTACGAGCAGTAATCACACCCATTTAACAAAACCCGTTAAAATATTGTGCCACTCGGAACTGTAGTCAAACTGCAGGATGTTGAAAACCGGCTTGGTATCCTTCAACAAAGGATTCTCCATTCCTATAACGTTGAAGCACTCAGTCGCGACCTAAAGAGCATCAACGATTATCTAAATAATACTGAGGGTATCGCACAGCAAGGCAGCTTGTAAAAGCCCTACTTACCATCGCAGCAGCAAGGAATGCTACACTGGCAAGGCGTAAGATTTGTTCACCGTTATCTAATTATATCTATTGCTGGAATTATTGTCACTATAAAAGTGAAACATTTATTCATCATTCAAAGTCACTTCCTACGCGAATTTTCATATTTCGCCTGGTAACGTCATTTAAATTATGAGGGTGCACTGAAAAGTAATTCCTCCCAAATTATTTTATCAAAACTCTTTATGATTTTTAAATAAAGCAAACGTTAAGGCATTCTACATCTCTGTTCTTCATTTCTAGAAAGTTTCAGCCCTCTGCCTCTACAGGGCTCCGATTTGTAGCGTGTAACATGGTGGTGTGTAACGCAACTACGTCGGTGCGTGCGGAACAGCGCGTGTTCCGAATTTGAAGGATTCAATGACTCATAGAACACGCTCCCCTTCAGCATGTCAATGCTAGACCACACATGAGCACTGCGACATCTTCAAAACTTTGACGCCTTGAGTTCATAATCATCGACCATCCTTCAGAAATTCCATACTTGGCCCCATCAGAGTTTCACATGTTTGCAAATATTAAAGGGCACCTTCGAGGACTTCACTTTGACAGCGATGAAGTGGTGCAAGCAGTAAAATCAAACATTCTGTAGTCACGGAATCAGCAAACTGCTCGTCCATCAATGTGAGAAATGTGTCGCGAAATAAATTTGTACAAATGAAGAATAAACTCGTAGAATGAAACTTCCTGGCAGATTAAAACTGTGTGCCCGACCGAGACTCGAACTCGGGACCTTTGCCTTTCGCGGGCAAGTGCTCTACCATCTGAGCGACCGAAGCACGACTCACGCCCGGCCCTCACAGCTTTACTTCTGCCAGTATCTCGTCTCCTACCTTCCAAACTTTACAGAAGCTCTACCGCGAACCTTGCAGCTTCGGTAGCTCAGATGGTAGAGCACTTGCCCGCGAAAGGCAAAGGTCCCTAGTTCGATTCTCGGTCGGGCACACAGTTTTAATCTGCCAGGAAATTTCATATCAGCGCACACTCCGCAGAAGAGTGAAAATCTCATTCTGGAAACTCGTAGAATGTTAATAACGTTTGCTTTGCTTGAAAAGCCATACGAGTTCCTTCATTAAAAATTCGGAGGCATTACTTTGCAGTATGTCGTCGTACTATTTCAGTTTCTTGCACTACTAAGATTCAGCCGCCACCATCGAAATTGTCTGCTGTCGCTCAACCTCCTCATGATCTCCTTCAAACAACTGTGAGCTGCGTGGGTTCTATTCTGTCATTCTGCGCAAGGCATCAATCTGAGATGTACTCTTTACCCTGTGGCACCTGCAAGACGCAATTTTCAACTCCACACTACTTCAGAAGTCAGAGTTACGCTCCTAACGTTCTAAAGAGAAATGCTTGAAAAACTTTCAGCAATAAATATCTTCTGAAGTCGTCCGCTGTAAGGAAATGACACAAAAATTCACAAAATTTCTTACGTAACTAGTGTGATACTTGGGTACTGGAATAGTGCTAGTTAGTGTAAAAAAACATGAAACTAACGAAAATTATTATTTATTTCGCAAAAATTCTGAGAAATCACAGTGACACTTTGAGTTATAAATTGAACACGTTATTTCTGGGATCTTTTCGGAATGTGAAGTCACCTCTTAAGGACAGGATTCGCTAATGAAATTTCTATACAATGTTTAAGATTGTTATTGACTCCTACTCAACTTGAACAACTATCCATTAGAATTTTGCTAGGTACGGCCGATGCTGTGACGTGTGAAATGCAGTGAAGTGTATTGTTATGGAGGAAATATGGGGCTCGAAAGAGCTGTAGCGCACAATACTGTAAGCTGCGATTATTGCTGTCTGCGCCACTACTCGCTGCTGACAAATAAAATAACTCTCGTTCTATCTGGGTTGACCTTTGCCAATCAAACTCTCCCTACGCCTTAATGAAGTCAAGGATTCCTATACGCCCCTAGTCTAACTATTGGTGTGGTACACCGGTCAGATAACCAGCCCACTGCAATGCCACTGAAAAATTCGCTCGCAGGCCTTTAACTATAACTCTGTCCATTCACACCGCACAATAAGTGTGGCGGCCAACACAGTGAACAACGCTTAATCGCAAGGACTCAATATATAGTCGCACTCCAATTTGTTCTCGACAGAGGTGCTCTCCCAGTGAAGTACTGAGGAGAGACTTGTTCCTCGCTCTTTGAGTGCACATACGAGTGCCCATGCTCTCGTTAAGTGTTCTCGCTCCAAGAGCGACAACAGAACGGCCCCTCTCCACGGCAGACGTGAAGGGGTATATCTTTTAGTCTCTTCCATTCCTCCTTCAGCTCAAAGCATCAGAAATATCATCTGCCAATCAGCATTGCTCTTCTAAAACGGGAGAATGACGTTTCGTTTAAGGTGACCAAACCAGGAATCTGTAGCATTGGCGTTTGGTGTTTGCTGTATCCCTGTGAAAATCTCTGAAACTGTGTGCTATATTTGCGAAGAATGCGTAGGCTGGGTGCTCCCACATAATGTAGCGGAATTTGCTTTTAAGCTGAACATGGGATCGTTCTTCCTTTCCCTCGGGCAAACGCTGTCTGCTCTATGGGCAGTCACCGGTCAACATAGATAGGCTGAGTCGTACTCTGAAGGGACCGGGCGCCTAGCCTGCAGTTTGTGTCTCGCGAACTAAAAGCCCCTGTACACCAGCCTCGAGTATTTCAATCTTGGAGGACATTTGCGATTTACTAGTTATTTGCATATCGTTTACATTAATTCATACAACATTGACTGTATCTTATCGAGTTTCGGTCCGAATGAAGCGTCTTGATGTGCGGAATATGATTGTGAGGGCGGAATATGTAAGCAATGAAGGTCAGAAGACCATGACGTCTTACACAAGTACCACGGTAAGTAAACTCTGCGGCATCTGTTATATGGACATCTGTATCTGCATGATTAATCTGAAACTCACAATCAAGTGCTTGGCAGACGGTTCATCAAACAGCCTTCAAGCTGTTTCTCTACCGTTCCACTCTCTAACGGCACGGTGGAAAAAACGATTTAAATCTATTTCTGAATGCGGTAGCAGTCGCCCTAGCTCTGTGATAAGCATCCGGCTCAGTCAGCACTCGACCATGTCCACGATATCTTCATCCCAACCAGCGTGCTCTCCTGCTTGTGCGTCTCGCCTCTGCGGCATATCTCACGTCTCCTTAGACACAGATATAGTTTACAGTCATTAATACAAGAACATGAAATTATTATACATTGAAATAACAACGGGTTATATGCACTGAAGCGCCAAAGAAGCTGGTACGGACGTGCGTATTCAATTAGAGAGATATGTAAACAGGCAGAATACGGCACTGCGGTCGGCAACAACTATATAAGACACGTGTCTGGCTCAGTTGTAAGATCGATTACTGCTGCTACAATGGTAGGCTATGAAGAGTGAGTTTGAAGGTGGTGTCATAGTCGGCCCATGAGTGATGGGACACACCATCTCTGAGGTACCAATGACATCGGGATTTTCCCGTACGACTATTTCACGAGTGGGCCGAATTTGTGGCACAACTTGACTATAAGGAGGGATCGGTTGGTAGGGCATGTTCTGAGGCATCAAAGGATCACCAAATTAGTATTGGAGGGCAGCATGGAGGGTAAAAATTGTAGAGGGACACCAAGAGATGAATACACTAAGCAGATTCAGAAGGATGTAGGTTGCAGTAGGTACTGGGAGATGCAGGAGCCTGCACAGGATAGAGTAACATGGAGAGCTGCACCACCCCAGTCTCTGGACTGAAGACCACAACAACAACAACTGTGAATATCAGGAAATCGGTAAAACATCAAATATCCGATATCGCTGCAGCTGGAAAATGATCCTGCAAGAACGATACCAACGACAACTGAAGAGACTCGTTTAACGTGACAAAATACAGCCCTTCCGCAAATTGCTCCAGAGTTCAATGCTGGGGCATCAGCGACTGTCAACGTGCGAACCATTCAAGGAAACATCATCGATATGAGCTTTCAGGGCCAAAGCCCCATTCGTGTACCCTTGATGACTGCACGACACAAAGTTTTACGTTTTGTATGGGCCCGGCTACGCCGACATTGGAGTGTTGATGACTGGAAACGTGTTGCCTGGTCGGACGAGTCTCGTTTCAGATCGTATCAAGGGGATGGACATGTACGGGTATGGAGACCACCTCATGAATTAATTGACCCTGTATGTCAGAAGGAACTGTTCAAGCAGGTGAAGGCTCTGTAGTGGAATGGGGCGTGTGCAGTTGGAGTGGTATGGGACGCCTGATACGTCTATATACTACTATGACAGGTGACACGTACGTAGACATCCTGTACGATCACCTGTATCTACTCACGTACATTGTGCATTCCGACGGACTTAAACAATTCCAGCAGCACAATGCGACACCCCACACGTCCACAACTGCTACAGAGTGGCTCCAGGAACCCTCTTGTGAGTTTGAAAACTTGTGCTGGCCACCAAACATCCCAGACACGAACAGTATTGAGCATATCTGGGATGGTTTGCAACGTGCTGTTCAGAAGAGATCTCCACCCCCTCGTACTCTTATTTATGGACAGCGTTGCAGGATTCATGGTGTCAGTTCCCTCCAGCACTACTTCAGACGTTAGTCGAGTCCATGCCACGTCGTGTTGTGGCACTTCTGTGTGTTCGCAGACGTTCTACACGATATTAGGCAGGTGTACCAGTTTCTCTGGCTCTTCAGGGTATAATGAAATACAATGCTTCTTCATAACGTTCGTCCACATAAAACTAAACACAAAAAGTAATTATGTTATTTATAGTTCCTTGATTCGGGTGCTTTCTACCAAAAGCTTCCTTAACATTTTTCTTTCATGTGTCGTCCACACTGACTCCATGAATCAGACCTACATTGACAGAGTCTCCCTTACACAGATAAAACACTAATAAAATGAGCACAAGTAGGAAATACTACAAACCTTGCGCAAAATATAATCGTCACAGATCACGATATAATTTGTTACGTCTCTGAACCTTTCAATACTCGAGAAGTTTCTTAAGATGGGTGATGTGACGTTTGTCCTTCGATTTACGACTTTTAACAATTTTCAACTCAATAGCGTTGTCATGTTGTGGAATAGTTTTTCCCCCTTGAAAGACCCATAGTAAATATAAAAGAATTCGTTGACATCAGACGTCCAGTTTCTCGTAGTCCTATTACACGACCTCGTTCTAAATATGTGAGGTATTTATAATTGCGTCTTTGTTGCCCTGAAGGTTGACTAATATCAACTCTCCACGTCCAATCCCAAAGGCGTTTAAATAACAATGCTGCCTCAGACTCAACATTTTATCAATTAGTGACAAACAAGTAACAAGAACTTAAGTAAATAAGGAAACCAGAACTTGTAAATTTAAGCAAGTTTAATATAGTAATAAAATGAGCTGCATAACAGATTTGGTGTGTAAATTTGCCATCAATATGTCTCAAAGCAAGGCGAAATATTCTGACAAAGCAAGACTACTGGTCTCCGAGGATAATAATTTCTCCTTATGTGTGATATTAGGCTTTCCTGGCGAATTAATTGTTTGTACTGTTTTCGGGTCTCCAGCCGGGTGCAGTCGTTTTCAAACCACGATGTTTCGACAGCGTCCCTTGCCGTTATCTTCAGGTTACCCGCAGACTGAGCGTCTCCGCTGAACGTCCTCCCCTTTATACTCTGGTCGCTCCCCACCCCTTCCCCCGCGCCATGCCGTACGCGGCGCTGAGTGGAGTGGTGGTGGGGAGGGGTGGGCTGCTTGGTGCTGGATGCGAGCTGTGGACCATGAGATGTCCTGTGGCCTCCGTCGGGCGCGGAAGTCGCATTGGGTCGGCGCTGTGCTTTTAGTTGGCCGAGTGCTTGGTCCAAGGCTTTGCTGAGGTTGAACCGGCGTCACAGTTGATCAGCCCATCAGCTACAAGTATTTCAATTGTCTCCTTCAGAACACAGTCCCAAAAAGTCTAGGCCTGCCGTAAAACTTCCGTTTTCGCGTACTCCATAGTATCTTCAGTATCAATGTAACGTTCCGCAACCGCAGATTTTGTAGGCTGCTTCAATTCATTGTGCCTTCTGTGTTCCTGGCATCTTTCTTCGATTGTCCGTACCGTTTTCCCGATGCATGGCGTACCGCATTTACACGGAATACGGTAAACACCCGGTTTGCGGAGCCCCAGATCATCTTTTACTCTACCTAGTGGGGCACGCTTTCTCGGAGGTGGGCGGAAAACACATGTGATGTTACACCGACCCAGAACTCTGCCGATTTTGTTGGATACATTGCCGGCGTAAGCTGGTACGACATTGTCTTCTTGTCCTCTTCGTTCTCTCTCTGCTGGGCTTGTGCATTCAGCCTGAAAGCACGTCGAATTTGACATTCGTTATATCCGTTCTTCTTGAAAACGTCCTTAAGGTGGTTACGTTCTCCTTGTAGGCTTTCCTCATCCGATATTGCGCGCTCCTTGTGTACCAGTGTTCGCAGTACTCCCTCACGCTGTTATGGATGATGGCAGCTGGTTGCGTGGAGATACAGATCTGTGTGGGTTTCTTTCTTGTATACATTGTATCCCAAGGTGCCATCCGCTTTGTGTTTGACTAGGACGTCCAGAAACGGGAGTTCACTATTCTCTTCCATCTCCATGGTGAATTAGATGTTAGGATGCAGAGAATTCAGATGTTGGAGAAACTGTTGAAGTTTTTCTCTTCCATGTGGCCATATCACAAATGTGTCATCAACATATCTGTAAAAGTACATAGGCTTCAGTGATGCAGTTTCCAGTGCTTTCTCTTCGAAGTCCTCCATAAACAAGTTTGCTACCACTGTTGACAGGGGACATCCCATGGCGACACCATCCTTTTGTTCATAATACACTCCTGGAAATTGAAATAAGAACACCGTGAATTCATTGTCCCAGGAAGGGGAAACTTTATTGACACATTCCTGGGGTCAGATACGTCACATGATCACACTGACAGAACCACAGGCACATAGACACAGGCAACAGAGCATGCACAATGTCGGCACTAGTACAGTGTATATCCACTTTTCGCAGCAATGCAGGCTGCTATTCTCCCATGGAGACGATCGTAGAGATGCTGGATGCAGTCCTGTGGAACGGCTTGCCATGCCATTTCCACCTGGCGCCTTAGTTGGACCAGCGTTCGTGCTGGACGTGCAGACCGCGTGAGACGACGCTTCATCCAGTCCCAAACATGCTCAATGGGGGACAGATCCGGAGATCTTGCTGGCCAGGGTAGTTGACTTACACCTTCTAGAGCACGTTGGGTGGCACGGGATACATGCGGACGTGCATTGTCCTGTTGGAACAGCAAGTTCCCTTGCCGGTCTAGGAATGGTAGAACGATGGGTTCGATGACGGTTTGGATGTACCGTGCACTATTCAGTGTCCCCTCGACGATCACCAGAGGTGTACGGCCAGTGTAGGAGATCGCTCCCCACACCATGATGCCGGGTGTTGGCTCTGTGTGCCTCGGTCGTATGCAGTCCTGATTGTGGCGCTCACCTGCACGGCGCCAAACACACATACGACCATCATTGGCACCAAGGCAGAAGCGGCTCTCATCGCTGAAGACGACACGTCTCCATTCGTCCCTCCATTCACGCCTGTCGCGACACCACTGGAGGTGGGCTGCACGATGTTGGGGCGTGAACGGAAGACGGCCTAACGGTGAGCGGGACCGTAGCCCAGATTCATGGAGACGGTTGCGAATGGTCCTCGCCGATACCCCAGGAGCAACAGTGTCCCTAATTTGCTGGGAAGTGGCGATGCGGTCCCCTACGGCACTGCGTAGGATCCTACGGTCTTGGCGTGCATCCGTGCGTCGCTGCGGTCCGGTCCCAGGTCGACGGGCACGTGCACCTTCCGCCGACCACTGGCGACAACATCGATGTACTGTGGAGACCTCACGCCCCACGTGTTGGGCAATTCGGCGGTACGTCCACCCGGCCTCCCGCATGCCCACTATACGCCCTCGCTCAAAGTCCGTCAACTGCACATACGGTTCACGTCCACGCTGTCGCGGTATGCTACCAGTGTTAAAGACTGCGATGGATCTCCGTATGCCACGGCAAACTGGCTGACACTGACGGCGGCGGTGCACAAATGCTGCGCAGCTAGCGCCATTCGACGGCCAACACCGCGGTTCCTGGTGTGTCCGCTGTGCCGTGCGTGTGATCATTGCTTCTAGAGCCCTCTCGCAGTGTCCGGAGCAAGTATGGTGGGTCTGACACACCGGTGTCAATGTGTTCTTTTTTCCATTTCCAGGAGTGTAGTTTCCATCAAAGAGAAAGAATGTTGATGTGAAGAAAAATTCGAAAATATTAGTCATTGTCGGGTTGAATTTATCCCTAATCAACTTAAGAGAGTCATCAAGCGGCACTCTGGTGAAAAGCGAGACCACATCGAAGCTCACCATGAGGTCCTGGTTACGGAGGCGCAGCTCCTGCAGCTGTTGAATGAAATGTACAGAATTCCTGATGTGATGCTGACGCTGTCCGACGTGAGGACTTAATTCCGCCGTTAAATATTTGGCTACCTAGTACGTTGGAGCGCCTCTGTTGCTGAGGATAGGGCACAAAGGAACATCCTTTTTGTGCAACTTTGGTAAGCCATAGAGCCTTGGGGGTGCAGCAGCTCGAGGTCGGAGATTCTTGACGATTTCCTTCGGCAGGCACTGTTGTAGAAGCTCAATGGTCTTCTTTTTGACGCTGTTGGTCGGGGAGACTCAAGAAGCTGGATAAGCTTCGCAAACAGAAGGAGCGTCTACTGAGCTCTCTCGCCTTCCTGATGCGGTGCCGTGACCACAGCATAATACCGACATTCGCGAGGATTACCCATCACATAAACACCGCGGCCGCCCACCGGATCACAAGAAGAACTAGTGTGGCGCTTGTAAGGGAAAGGATCCGTTAGAACTGTCGGCGGCTAGACACGACATCTAAGGAATTACTCGCCCTGGTGGACATGTTACTCATGTGACATCCAATTAATAGTCCACATTCGAAGTAAGTGAGCTCTTCTAGCCCACACATTCTCCTCTTATCCCTTCTCTACTGTCAACACAACCCCCCCTCATCCCGCCCCTCCCCGTCTCCTCTTGTATTAGTGGAGCCGCCTCTCGCGGGGTCTAGTATCCATAGTCCATTCCGCATTACATAGAAATGACCATATATTTTTGATCAGACAGTGTTTGCTGCCTTGCAACATTTCTACACAGATGGTCCTGAAGTACTGGATATTTTTCTTATTTTACTGACCCTGTAAAGGTGTGTCGCTCGAACGAACATTCCATATATTCATTATCCCTCGCATATAAGTTGGATAGTTACGTATGTTCTAGAAACCCACCTATTATCACGAGCTTATCGAAGGTTGTGTACACCCCTCATCAATAATAATCTAGAGCAGGACTTTTCAAACTTTGCGTCGCGATTCCTAGTTACATCGCGGCCTCGAGGTAGGTGCATCGCGGTGGTTTTACATAAATAATAATTTGGCTTCTTGGTTTCTGATTAGGGAACAACATGTGCGCTAGTAGTGACACATAGCGTTCCGCCAGTAAGTGTTGTTAATGTGGTACCACGGCAGATGGCAGTGGTAACGTACTACGTGGCTCTTTTTTTTTTAATTCAGTACTAATAATTACCTGAGTTATTTTTTGTCGAATGCAGATCGCTTTCAATTGGTGTTTGTGTTTTGTGATTTGTGTTTGTCAGCATTCGCAGATTTTCAAATGCAAGTGCAAAACGTGATATTTCAAAGGCATCATGCACTTCGAAAGATATGAATAGACGAAAATGCAGAGACCATGACGACAGTTACTCGACGGTTGCTTCTACTTGTACTACTGTGTTTTGCTCGTACTGGTCTTGGAAATGATGAACGATCGCAGTTTGTCATTTGTTTAAAGGCCCTAGCTACTGAAGATGTGCTTCAATGAAATGTATTTGGAGACAGATCACACTAGTTTGGTAAACAAAAGAGAAATGGTAGAAGAGAAAGAGACTTCAACTGCAAAAGCTACGATTCCTAAAAGGCTCTTGTTTCATCTTGCGTAGTTGCCTACGATATAGCAAAGAGCAAGTGATTTCACACCATAGCGGAAGACCACCTTTTACTAGCTGCTCTGGACATGGCATCCGTTATGGTAGGTGTGTCAGCTGCCTAGCAAGTGGCATGTGTGCCTGTATCAGGCAACACTATCAGTCGAAGTAGATAAGGCTGACGATATCAATTATCCATTGGTTGAAAAATTCAAAGATAATGGCTGCTTCACTACTCAGTCGAATGAACTCACGGACATCCACAATGATGCACATCTAATTTGTTTCGTGCGGTTTACGCATAATAAAAATTTAGCTAGCTTTTTTTTACATAAAATTTACTTGTGGAACAAAATCGACAAAGTTCTTTGATGAACCACACGTTAATTAGGAGTGTGTACAGATGAAGGTCATAGTACGCTTGGCTATTACACCAGATTGCAGGTTCTGGTCCATGAAGAGACTGTTCGATTCATTGAGAAGCAGTGGCATCAAAAGCATGAGCTCTATACTTCATGAGGTTCTTTGAACAGGAGCTGAAGCAGAGATGGTAAACTTCGTTAAAATCTGTCAGTTAACTCGAAATGTTACCAAAAAATTTGTGTTGATATGACGGCTGAGTAGTTCTCTCTGTCTTTCACGAGGGAATGTCTTGAAAAAGGTGTATGAACTCAAAAATGATCTTGGTACGTTGGTCTAGAGACACCCATAATTTATTGAATGTTTCCCTTCGAGGTATTGGGAACTACTTTCTACAACGCTCAGACCAAATTTCAATCTTCAGAAAAACTAATGTGGTGGTAAACAAGTTGGATGGTACAGATAAATATGTTTTTGGTGCTCTTCTCAAGGTTTTAGTAGACAACGGCTTTCAATTGAGTGAAGGACTGAAATGCCTGTTTGCGTAGCATTTAACTGAACTCGGTGATGACTTTCTGAAGTACTTTCGAGAAGGAACTGATCAGCACAAATTGATCAAAGAACAAAGGCCTTACCAGTCTGCAACAAGCTACTTATGTGAGGCATGTTTTTCGGCATTAACAGTCATCAACTCGACATATAGATAGCGGATGAATGTGGAGAAAGAGACCTAAGTCACAATTTCCAATCTTTTGCCAAAATCTAAAGAACTGATAATGAGGAAGCAAGCTCATTCATTCCACTGATTTTGTTGCGATAATAAGAAATAATAACATTAAAAGGTGGTTAAAAAGGTATAATGCCAACAGTTAGTGGAGAAATAGCTATTGATATTCACTTTCACGAAATTCCACACTAGTGGGCGGATGTCATGTGCACAAAGTGCCACGATTGTTTAAGCTCATGTCGAGACAAATATGGACACAAAATATTTGAAAACCAATGATCTAGTAAATCCATGAAAGATGGGTTAAGTTCTCTCAACGAAAGGTTTCTTTTCGGTACAGAACTGATTGCTTAGTGTTGAAGACCGTGTTAGACCATGTAATAAGTTATTCAATGTTTCAAGGAAGTGAGTTCCACTTATTTATTGAAACAGATAATCTAATCTGATTTCTTTAAGATTTTTTTTAATTGTGTGCCTCCTAAATGACATTTGCTATGAAAATATTACTGTGAGAGAATATTATGAAGGGAAGTGCTTTATTCTTAATTTTTTAAAAAAAAGTCTGGAACATAAGACATCGTAGCAGGAATTTTGATATTTCCGATTATTATAACTAAATTTATGCCCTTACACATTGTCATGTACCTATAAATGACAAGAATAGAAGAAATATGCTGGAACTAAACCAATTCTTGGATCTCCAGAACACCTAAAAACAGTGTTAAAATACTTATCTCTGCCTGCAATGTATAAGTTGTGAAGTGAAACCAATTAGCGAATGTCGTAGGTGAATATTCAGCACACTTCAGAACCAGTAGAAGTGGTGAAAGACTGATAAATATGTCTAAAATGTCCCTGTTAAAACTGACGCCCACATATAGTCGTGAACTACCGAGAAACGCCAAAACTTGGATATTTCCAAATCCCAGCTGTGGAGAATTTGAACTGGATTACATATACTTAAATGAAAGGAAAATCAAAGAGATTATAATTGTTAAAGCATTGAGCAATGGGGTATTCGATGCAGATCATTTTTTCCCTGAGATTAAAATACGATTTAATAAACAATTAAAGCAGCAGGGAGAAATTTAGGATTGACCAAAAATAAGGAAAAGACATTGTGAGTGAGAAATGGAAGAACACTTTGAAATATTCAGTTAAAACGGAAAAGAAACATAAAAAATAATCCAGAAATTCAAATGAACCTTTTAAAATTCAGTTTATGGAAATACAAGAAAACTGCAGAAATTTTTACCTAACTTTTAAACATATTCTTAAAATCGATCAAGCACCAAATATTTGTTTCAAAGATGGAAATGGCGATATATAGGATTATATAACAAAGGAAACTGTGAAATATTGGGGTAGTTTTTGCCAGGCTCAAACTTTCCTGTTCCGACAGTTAAATTGGAATTTCTACCAATAGCGCATAATCTGGAGGAAAATTTTCCACCAACATAGCTTGTTCCAAAAGTTAAATGGGAATTTCCAGAAAAAACCACGCAATCTGGCGGAATATTTCCCACCAGTAGAACTGGAAAGTCATGAAGCCATCAAAACATTCAAAAACAACAAAGAAATTGGTGAAGACACCATTGTAGTATAATTACTGAAATTATCAGAACTAAAGATTTTAAATGCTCTACAATTGCTTTTTGAAAACATTTCGGAAATTGAAAAGATTCCAAAAGAGTGGAAAAAAGCATTAAGCCACATACAGCATGAAAATAGAGACAAACCAAATGTTAGTAATTGCAGAGGCGTGTCACTTCTGCCAGTGGCATACAAAGTATTATCAGTAATTCTCGTGGATAGAGCAGCAGTAACTTTAGACCAACAACTGGGAGGATATCAGAGTGGTTTTCGAAAGGGAACATCCTGAATAGAACAACTTTTAACTTAAAATCAATAATTTGACACAAGATATTAACCAGCGAACGTATAAGAATATTATTTATTGATTTCAAGAAAACATTTCATTCAGTAGACAGAGCACCAATAGGGAAAAGTCATTAGAGAACTCGATCTTCAAACAGACTCAGCATACATAACTCATGACACTAACAAATTTAAATTTATGACAGAAGTATCTCCGCCAGCTGAACTAAAAACTGATGTTAGACAAGGGAATGATTCATCACCATTACTGTTTACCTGAATTCTATAAAAAAAAGTAAGTATCTGGAATTGGGAACTAAAAAACCTCAAAACTGAATCAAAAATTCTGGCAAAGAAAACAAATGAAATTATGGTAAACTGTTTGGCTTTTGCAGACGACTTTGGATATCTCATATTAAAAAAATGCACCAAATATCAGCGGAACGCAAATAGGTAAAAATGGAAGGTGTAAGTGAATTTCAGTATATTGGGGTCACTATAGAACGGAACGGAATAGAAAAATTTGCAGTGGATATATGAGATAAGAAAATGGATAGTGTATGTGTCTTTCGCAAAGAGTATCTACAAAAATAAATGTATATGTGGAAAAGCAAAACTGAAACTGTCATAGTGGCACGTCCACAATGGTTATGTGGATGTGAATGCATAACGAAGAACTACAAGCTGGACAGAACAGAGGTACTGGAAATGCGGATTGTTAGGAGAGTATTGAGTGCAAAACTAGTGATGATTGTAAAATGAGAAGTAATGAAGAGAGCTACAAAAATTTAGAGAAAGTATCAGAAGTAACAATTAAGCAAAGATTAACCTTTTTTGGACTCCTCTACCGGATTACTGAGAACAGGTTAACAAAGCAAATGTTACTGCATTTAGGATTTAAAGTCCCCTTAACGACTAGATTATGACAGACTAAGGAAGGCTGCGGACGAAATGTAGAAGAGCGCACTTCAAAGGAACCATCTCGTATTTTGCGTTAAGCACTTTTCAGAAACCACAGGAAACTTTTTTCTGGGAGGAATGGGCTAAACTATTAACCACGAGAAAAGGGTTTCAACATTCATATTCTAAATAGATAAGAGCTTTTGAAAACTTATTAACTATTTTAATATGTTCCATGTAGGTAGCGAAGCACGCTGAAACTTCCCGTTATTATAACCGTTTCGTCTGATATAGTAAATCATTTTAAATTTCAAAGTATTTAAGACTCTAAACAATGTATCCACATTTCTTTCAAAAAATTAAAATCACATCTACAGAATGTAACATCATCTTCGTATTTTCCCGGTTCCTACATTAAAACAGCTGCGAAATGGCAAATTTATTGTTGGATGCTTTCAGTTTAGATGTTTCCTCATGTTATTCACAGCAGTTATGGAACATAATGTTTGACCACAAACTTTGTACTTTCGACTCAGTGTAGAACAGGGAACCGGTGATCATAACGTTGTTATAGCATCAGTGAAAATGTCTGAAAGAGGAATGTAAACAACGGCGAAAAACGTCTTCTTAGCAAGAGTGACACAAAACATATTTTAGGTTACCTAAGCGACCAACATGAAAATTTTAATTGCATGTTCGGAAATGTTGAACATAAATGGACGAAGTTCAAGAGTATTGTACAATGTGCCTCAGAGTAAAGTTATGAGTGAAGGGAAAGACTCGATGTGATTCGACAGCAGTGTTAGAAAGTTGTTACAAAAGCGAAGACAGTTGTCTTGCAAATTGAAACATAACCGACCCTCACGGGCAGGAAAACTGAAGGAACCATAATCGAGGAAGGAGAGTTATGCTTAAAGCGACCAATGTATTCTAAAATAAACTTCTATCTTCCGATTTGACAGAAAATAATTGGAATAATAGAAGTTGTTCGAAGAAAATTTGTCCTAGGGTTAAATTAGTAAACAGATCGAAGCCATCTCTCTGCACTATCTTTGGCCATAATGGCATCGAAACGGAGTATGACAGAGAGAACGCCGAAATAGTAGACGCATTTTTCCATAACTATTTCACTGAGGAGATCATTGTCCTTTAACTGAGCGCACGAACGTCAGAACGACACATACTGAAATTGCTCAACAGGACAGGGAATGGGGATACCAATAATTTTCTTTATTTTTTTACCTTTCTGTTGGATGAGGGTATGGTGAAGTCATGTCTTCCGACTCTTTCCACGCAAGCTGCACCGAATTCCTCTCTTCTGTCAACTTCTTCGTCTCATAGTAGCGCATCCTACCTCTTCAATTATCTGTTGAACGTAGTCCAACTCTGTCCTCCCCTACAGGCCTTACCCTCCAGAGCTTTCTCTAGTACCTACCCTGGAATTCTTCTGTGATGCCTTAATACAGTCCTCATCCTGTCCCTTCAGTGTATTAATGTTTTCCATACGTTTCTTTCTTCGTTCTTTGTCGATTTTACGGAGAATCTCCTTATTACGTATCTTGTCAATCCATCTAACTTTCAACGTCCTTCCATAGTGTCACATCTGTAACGAGTACAACACTCCAAACGTACAATCTGAGAAATTTGTTCATCAGATAAAGACCGATATTCGATAGCAGCAAACTTTTCTTGGCCAGGAATGCCCTCATTCCTTTTGCTAATCTCCTTTTTATTCTTTCTTGTTTCATTCGTTACTGTTCCAAGGGAGCAGAATGCCTCCACTCCGTCTACTTTGTGATCGCCAAATTTGATGTTAGGTTTATTGCTAATCTCAAATCTTCTACTCCTCATTACTTTCATCTTGCTTCGGTTCATTCGCAGTTTATATTCTGTACTTATTAGACCTTTATTTCTGTTCAACACTTCCTGTAATTTTTCACTTTCACTAACGACTGGCATGCCACTCTTGAACCTTTATTTTCGTCATTGCTTCTTTGATGTACAGATTAAACAGTAGGGGCGAAAGACTACTTTCCCGTCTTACACACTTTCTTCTTGGTCTTTTAATCTTGTCCCATCTTGGTTCTTATACATACTGTACGTTATCCATATTTACGTATAACTTACCCTTACTTTTCTCAGAATATGAAACATTTTTTACCAAGTGACAATGGCGAATGCATTTTCGTCTCCAAATCCTATGATTTTTCTTTAAGTTTTTCTTTCATTATCATTCGCAACATGAGAAATGCTTGTGATGCCTTATCTTTTCCAAACTCAAATTCATCGTCATGTAACAGATCCTGAATTTTCTTTTCCATTCTTCTGAAGAGCGTTCTTGTTAGCAACTTGGATGCTTGAGCCATTGAACTGGTCTTGCGATAGTGTCGTAGATGCCTGCCGTTCTTTCTTCTGAACTGGGTGTGAGTCATGTTTTTCCGGAAGTCTTATGATACGTCCCCAGGTTCATAGTTTCACCACGCCAACTTGAATAGCCACTTGGTTGGACTTCTGAAATGATTTCAGGAATTCCGAAGAAATGTTATCCATCCCTTCACCTTTATATTACTCAAGACTTCCAAACTATACTAAACCCTAATACTGGAACCCCATATCTTCCATTTGCTCACGTCATCAGATAAGTCTTCCCCTTCTAAGAGGCCTTCAATCTACTCTTTCCACCTATGCTCAACAGTTGCAGTGGAGTTTACACTGCACTCTTAACATGAACGTCCTTGCTCTTAATTTTGTGAAGGGGTTTTACATTATAGTTTTATAATTGTGCAGATGTTAGCCTGCATTAAGGATTCATTCAGCACACAGAACGGTCGATTCCATTTGCCAAACCATAACAGAAGAACATTCCTGCCATTTCATGTCTGGAATAGTAGTCTTGCATTAGGCTGGTAATTAGAATGATAAAACTACAGTGTGAAAGCACTTCATGTACTAACGGAAACACAATTGACTCCATCAGAACCAATATATTTGCAGCACTCAGCCAGAACTGTGAATAGTGTTTACAGTAACAAAACTAGCAGATGTTGACAGCAGCCTGTATCCATGGACGTTAACTGAGGAATGAGTTCTCGTTTGTTTACTGGTTTCTGTAGGTCGTGTGTAATAGCAAAGACCTCGTAGTAGAAGAAATACTTTTCACAGTAGTGAAGCTTGAGAAGTGGTCATTGCTCCTAAGGTATACTTTTCAGGTCTCATGTTGTAAAATGCCTGTGCTTGCCAAACTGAACTTACAGGTCCTGAAAATTCTCACACAATGTTCTCCTCACGGACACGCTCTCTTCTCCACATGAATGTTGACCCATGTAAAAATTATGCAACATTCTCTGATTTCATGAATAATTTTCACACGGGCAAACTTAATTTACGCAATGACAAATTGCATATTTTGAAAACTTTTTACTTAACCGTGCACAGATTCCATCTCGCAGAAGCGAACATGTGATCCACTATCCTTATAATGCGGCTCCCTATTAAAGTAATTACACAGAGCATGCTAGGTTCTTGCTTACTTTAATAGAAAAACTGAAAACACAAGCCTGCAGCGCACATTCCATGGAACGTGTCAACACCGCAACCGATCCAAAGTTTTGGACGTAAGCTTATTGTCTAGAACCTATAATGAATGTACTAGAACACTTCGAACCATCCTTCGGTTTTGAGACCGGAATTATGCAAATGATTGTTATTGAAATAATGATTGTGTTGATGACAAGAACATTATTCGTTAGCTTCACTGCACGATATGAATGCACGTCTACTTGCGACGACAATGTCGGAAAAAAGCGCCCTTTCTTATTTAGTATTCTGGGGGAATGCGTGTAAATAAATACAAAAAATATTGTTTTAACGAATGATCTACATCTAAATCTACATACATACTCCGCAATCCACCATACGGTGCGTGGCAGAGGGTACCTCGTACCACAACTAGCATCTTCTCTCCCTGTTCCACTCCCAAACAGAACGAGGGATAAATGACTGCCTATATGCCTCATGTACTCAGTGGAGGATATGTTAGTATTCAACTCTTGAAATTCTATATTCAAAGCATACGCAGGTTGGAGTGAGCAAACTCTCGACTCAACATTTAGTGTCGCCTATTTTGGGCGTTGGCACATTACCATTCGGGAATTGGGGAGGCGTTGTCTCTGTGCTGGATCTGAAAATCTAATTCGCTACTCTGGCGTTGAGTGAATCACTCAGTCTCAACTTTACTGCGTTTCGTAGAAAGTTAAATTTTTCCTAGTTGAAATAATGGCTATGACTCTCCCTACCATGCCTCTTCCATGTCACACAGTATGGCTTCAGCCAACCCCTTCCTCGTTATAGGAGAATTTTTATTTTCCTTGGCAGGTCGCCGCTAGTCTTGTTAATGCTGTCTAGCAACTTACTCTTGGCTGTGTTTATTTAAAATTTACTATACTGTTCTCGCCTTATTTCTTTCCGTGCTGCAGCTGGGCCTTGTTTAGTTAATTAGGGTGCCCCAATGCCATTAGCCACATGCACAGTCCACCTCCAAACTGCGTTCACTCTATCTCGTTTACGCATGACACTGTCGTTATAAGAGTAGATACTGTTTTGTTATTCGGTACATGAGATTATTACAATTGCCTTCTGTTAACAATATAGAGTTACTTTATGGAGATTTTATTCTGTATGGTAATTATGAAGCTCATGTACGGTCCGAAAAATGCGGTCTCCTTACAGTGTGATCATGGTTCCTTTCAGACAGACTACCGAGCAGGACGTCGGTGGACCGAGGACCGGATTCTGCCTCTAGAGCGTGTCCATCTGTTTGGCCGTACAAAAACACCATCTCGGCTTGATCCCGACATGAATACCGCACCATTCTGCAGCTTACAGTAAGCTGTCACTCACACAGCCTGCAACACTCAAGGAACACACTGCGCGTGGTCAGAGGAGCTTCCATTCGCCAGCGCCAGCTATCGCGGCAACGATGCATTTCTGGACACGTGTTCGTAGGACCTTTTTTCGTCCATTTCCAATCAGGAACCCGTCTCTGCAATTTGTTGGTTTTATTACTGTTCATTCGATGTATCAATACAAAACGTCTTCTGAGTTAGTTGTTGTACCTACGCAAAAAAAGGGTACAAATGGCTCTGAGCACTATAGGACTTAACTTCTGAGGTCATCAGTCCCCCAGAACTTAGAACTACTTAAACCTAACTAACTAACCTAAGGACATCACACACATCCATGCCCGAGGCAGGATTCGAAACTTCGACCGTAGCAGTCGCGCGGTTCCAGACTGTAGCGCCTAGAACCGCTCTGCCACTCCGGCCGGCGTTCCTATGCACATCAATTAAGATCACACAGATGTGTTTGCACATAACTGCATTAAAAATTATCCATAAAACAAGAGCTGGTTGTGTCCAAGTACATATTTGTGCGTAAGATATTTAAAAATTATCTAATAACAAATGTAGGAAAATATTTAAACCCCCAACAAATGAGAGGCATCATTGCTTAAGAAATGACCACAATGTGCTTATACATCAATGCAAACGCTGTACAAAAATTATATATTATAAGAAATATAGGAAACTGTTTAAAATATGGCCTCGCTGTGGCCTTGAAGAACGCATAATTAGGAGTGAACAGCCTTGAGCAGTACATAAAAATGCGGTAGCAAGATAGAGGTCAAACATACGACTGTAACAGCGTACTAGAATGTAACTTTAAATTTATTTTATTTATGTATTTATTGTTCCGTGGGACCGAATTATGGAGAAATCTCCATGGTCATGGAACGAGTCAATACATGAAATTATAGCACGATAGTAGAAACAGATAAAATGAAATATAAAAAACATATCCAGGCGACAAGTCGTGAGTTTAAATAAAGAAAATCAACAATGTAACACGAATTTGCTTAATTTTTTACCTCTTACAGGAGCTCCTCGACAGAATAGAAGGAGTGAACCATGAGGAAACTCTTCAGTTTAGACTTAAAAGACTTTGGGCTACTGCTAAAATTTTTGAGTTCTTGTGATAGCTTATTGAAAATAGATGCAGCAGAATACTGCACTCCTTTCTGCACAAGAGTCAAGGAAGTGCATTCCACATACAGATTTGAGTTCTGCCTAGTATTAACTGAGTGAAAGCTGCTAACTCTTGTGAATAGGCTAATATTGATAACAACAAACGACATTAAAGAAAATATATACTGTGAGGGCAATATTAGAATTCCCAGACTATTGAATAGGGGTCGACAAGAGGTTCTCGAACTTCACTACATATAGCTCGAACAGCTCGTTTTTGAGCCAAAAATACCCTTTTTGAATCAGAAGAATTACCCAAAAAAATAATACCATACGACATATATCGTATGAAAATATGCGAAGTAGACTACTTTCCGTGTTGAACTGTCACTTATTTCAGATACTATTCTAATGGTAAATAAAGCAGCATTTAGTTTCTGAACAAGATGCTGGACATGGGCTATCCACAACAGCTTACTATCTATCCGAACACCTAGGAACTTGAACTGTTCCGTCTCGCTTATAATATGCCCATTCTGTCTGATCAAAATATCGGTTCTTGTTGAATTGTGAGTTAGAAACTGTAAAAACTGAGTCTTACTGTGATTTAGCATCAAATTGTTTTCTACAAGCCACGAACTTATTTCATGAACTACATTTCGTTGATACTGTTTCAATATTACACACAAGATCCTTCACTACCAAGCTGCTGTCATCAGCAAACAGAAATATTTTTGAATCACCTGTAATACTAGAAGGCGTATCAGTTATATAAATAAGAAACAGCAGTGGCCCCAGCACCGACCCTCAGGGAATGACCCACTTAACAGTGCCCCATTGCGACTGAACATCACTACCACTCTCAATATAGCGAAGAATTACCTTCTGATTTCTGTTCTTAAAGTAAGAGGCGAACCAATTGTAAGCTACTCCCCCTTACTCCGTAATGGTCCAACTTCTGCAGTAATATTTAGTGGTCAACACAGTCAAAAGCCTTCGTTAAATCAAAGAAAATACCTAGCATGTGGGACTGATGACCTTAGCTGTTTAGTTCCCCTTAAACATCCCAACAACAACCACCACCACCTAGCGTTCGCAACCTTTTATTTAATCGGTCCAAAACCACACAGAAAAAAGAGAATATAGCATGTTCAGTTGTTAAACCGTTTCTAAAACCAAACCGTACATTTGACAGCAAATTATTTGAATTTAAATTCTCCAGTAACCTAGTATATACAACCTTCTCGATAACTTCAGCAAACACCGATGGCATGGAAATAGGTCTAAAGTTGTCAACATTATCCCTGTCTCCCTTTTTATAAAGTGGCTTCACTACACAGTACTTTAATCGGCCAGGAAACCGACCACTTCTAAAGGAAAAGTTACAGATATGACTAAGTACTGGGCTAACATACACAGAACAATACTTCAGTATTCTGCTAGATACCCTGTCAGATCCATGAGAGTTCTTGGTCTTTAGTGATTTAATTATTAAGTCAATCTCCCTCTTGTCAGTATCATGGAGGAGCAATTCAGGTAACAGTCTCGGAACACTTTTTTCTAAGAGCTCTAAATGATTCTCTGTTGGGACTAGGTTTCTATTTAGTTCATTTGCTATATTCAGAAAGTGATTATTAAATACTGTGCATATATGCGACTTATCAGTAACACGAAAATTCCCACTACGCACTGATTCTATATCCTCGACCTGTCTCTGCAGACCAGCCACTTCCTTTGCGACTGACCATATGGTTTTAATTTTATCCTGAGACTTAGCTATTCCTTCTGCATACCACTTACTTCTTGCCTTCCTAATAACATTTTTAAGCACCTTACAATACTGTTTGTAAGGGGCTGCTGCATTTACATTTTGACTGTTTCTAACGTTTTGATATAATTGCCACTTTGTTCTACAATATGTTCTTATCCCTCTAGTCAGCCACCCAGGATGCCTGTTTGTACTAGTACCCTGTTTTGAACGTTCTAACGGAAAACAACTTTCAAAGAGCACGAGAAAAAGTCTCGAGAAAAGCATTATATTTATCGTCTATTGTATCAGCGCTATACACATCCTGCTACTCTTGTTCCTTGATAAGGTTTACAAAGTTCTCTACAGCAACTGGATCAGCTTTCCTACCCAGTTGATAACTATTTTTAACATGTGTTGCTGCTCAAAAATCGTTAAGAGTTAAAATTTGTGCAGCATGATCTGAAAGGCCATTCACCTTTTTGCTGACAGAATGCCTTTCTATTAATGAGGAATGAAAAAAAAAATGTTGTCTATGGTTGTTCTACTATTCCCTTGCACTCTCGTAGGAAAGAATACGGTTTGCATAACATTATATGAATTAAGGAGATCTACCAGCATCCTTTTCCTTGCACAATCACTTATACAATTAATATTGAAGTCACCACATATAATAAATTTTTTGTATTTCCTATGAAGTGCACCAAGAACCTCCTCTAGCTTTAGCAAAAATGTTGTGAAATCGACGCCTGGGGATCTATAAATAACAACGGTTAGGAGTTTAGCTCCTTTAAATTTAACCACACCTGCACAACATTCAAACACCTTTACAGTTCAATAATTTGAAACATCAATTGACTCAAATGGGATGCCGTTTTTCACATACATGACTGCTCCCCCACACCGCAAAGAGCTCCTAGAAAAGCTTCCAGCCAACCTGTATCCTGGTAAAGGAAGCCTCTGAATTGTCTCCTTATTCAAGAATTGTTCAGACATACAAATAATTTCAGAGTCAACATCTATAAGCAGTTCACTAACTTTATCTCTAATACCTTGTATATTTTGATAAAATATACTAATTCCCTCATGACTTGGATACCTAAGCTTTCTCAAAAGTGGTTCGTTTGTTAAAGAAACTTTCCGTAAGCAGGAATACCTATCAGCTGACTTCAATCTAAAATAGGTGCAGCTCTAACACCCACTACTGCAGGAATTTTCCCATGAGCGATCCCACCACCCCCACCTATGCTGTCACCTATAAGCTTTGCCAACCTCTCCTTCCCATACCTGTTGAGGTGCAGACCATGTCTAGTGAAACCCGTCCTGCTGATAGACTCCACCGACACCACTAAAATGTGACCCATGCTTTCTGTCATCAGCGCACCCCCAAGTCTCATGTCATTACACCTGACGGCTGTATTAAGATGAAGCCGATCGTGAAGCTGAAACAGTTCCACGAAATGCACATTCGTGTTGCCAGTCTGAGTGGCTATCTTTTCCAGGTCACCATCTATGTCACACTCCCATCCCTATCAATATTATTACCAGCCCTACCCACAATCACTACCTCATCCTCTTTAGTAAAATCCCTACATAACCCCCAATGTTAACAGTCACCTGAGCCATTCCTGCATTAGGCTTCACAACGCTGGTGACCTGGTACTCACTCCCCAACACTTCCTGCAACTGCTGGCTTACACCTCTGCCGTGAGAACTACCTAACAGCAGTACCTTCTTCTTCCTCTTCGACTTTACATCTGTCCTAGCCACCGTAACTCAAATGGGATGCCGTTTTTCACATACATGGCTACTCCCCCACACCGCAAAGAGCTCCTAGAAAAGCTTCCTACATCTACAGCTACTAGAGATTCCTCTTCACTATACTCTGACAGTTGGTCATATCTATTGCAAACACCAATAGTAAAACTATCTGAAAATCTTCTTCTCGTAGCAGATCCCTTGCCAACAGCCAGCTCCCGTTCCCCAAACCCCTTCTCCCTCCTCATCATATCTTGCTCCTGCTATGCATTTTTAAACTGCACACTAAGGATACAGATCTTACGCTCCTGCTCCTCTATCAGCTTAGTCTTGATACATAACCTGCATTTCCAGGAGAGGATCTCACCAGAATGCCCACTGCATTCCCCCCAGTGAAAATACTTCGAACAAGTTTCACACCGCAATCCACTACTCACGAACCTACGGCAAAGCCCACACTTCTCACTCATGGTAAAATTTTATACTTATTGAAACAAGAAAACTACTTTATCTAAGTTCCGCTACTACAATAAGAAGATGTTAGAAACCTGACTACAGTAATCACAAACATACTCTAAAATGGAAGTAACTACTATTATTAACAGTATTAATCAACAACAAATGAGAATATAACAAAAGACTAATACAGAAAAAGAATCGAGCGTCTAATGACACAGTAACGAAACTGAAAACAGTTCCCAAAAAGATTCTTCTGAAGTTATTTCACCAGAAAACACCAAGAACACCGGTTGAAGACTACTAAAGTTGCTAAACAAACCACTATACACAAATAATTAATTAGTACTTAGCTTTCGATGCTCCGCTACAGCTGCAACTGGTCAGCGCGGAATGTAAACACAGGTAAGAGGTTAAGTTGCTCGATATGAAACACTCACAAATACCAGTTCACAACACAAGAAAGGCGGAGGTGAATGAAGAAATCACTAATAAGTCACTTATACAGTAAATATTATCACAAAAACCGTTAAAATATCTATCTGAACCTAAAAATATATAAAAACTTAAAGAGCAATTTCACACGCAGTCACTCGCTTATGACTTCACACCAAAGATACAACACAAATCACAGTTATTGTATTATACAATCAAAATGTAAAGATCCTACTTAAATGCTCGTATGACCTATCTGTGGCCTCATTGAAAATATAATCAAAATTTACACTTTATGTTAAGTTGGTAAAGGTGTGGCCTGGAGAGCTTCACGAAAATATTGAACAAAGCGCTAATAACCACTAGAATCTTTTACGAGCGCGTGATGAAAAGTAATGCCTCCAAATTTTTAAATCTGTTCTCAATTTCGGTTGATTAATTACACGTCGTCCATATTATTCTGTTCGCTTTCCTGCTTCGATGACCTAAGAGGGCTATGAATTGCAGCGCATAACACGACAGTGTTTAACGTCCACTACTGGCCATTGAAATTGCTACACCACGAAGATGCACGTGATAAACGGGTATTCAGTGGACAGATATATTATACTAGAACTGACACGTGATTACATTTTCACGCAATATGGGTGCACAGATCCCGAGAAATAAGTACCGAGAACAACCACCTCTGGCCGTAATAACGGCCTTGATACGCCTGGGCATTGAGTCAAACAGAGCTTGGATGGCGTGTACAGGTACAGCAGCCCATGCAGCCTCAACTCGGTACCACAGTTCATCAAGAGTAGTGACTGGCGTATTGTGACGAGGCAGTTGCTCGGCCACCATTGACCAGACGTTTTCAATTGGTGAGAGATCTGGAGAATGTGCAGTCGAACATTTTCTGAATCCAGAAAGGCCCGTACAGGACATGCAGCATGCGGTCGTATATTATCCTGCTGAAATGTAGGATTTCGCCGGGATCGAATGAAGGGTAGAGCTAGGGTCGTAACAAATCTGAAATGTAATGTCCACTGTTCAAAGTGCCGTCAATGCGAACAAGAGGTGACCGAGACGTGTAACCAATGGCATCCCATACCATTACGCTGGGTGATACGCCAGTATGGCGTTGACGAATACACGCTCCCATTGTGTGTTCACCGCGATGTCGCTAGACGCGGATGCGACCATCATGATGCTGTAAACAGAACCTGGATTCATCCGAAAAAATGATGTTTTGCCATTCGTGCACCCAGGTTCGTCGTTGAGTTCACCATCGCAGGCTCTCCTGTCAATGATGCAGCGTCAAGGGTAACCGCAGCCATGGTCTCCGAGCTGATAGTCGATGCTCCTCCGAACGTCGTCGAACTGTTCGTGCAGATGGTTGTTGTCTTGCAAACGTCCCCGTCTGATGACTCAGGGATCGAGATGTGGCTGCACGATCCGTTAAGCCATGGGGTAAGACGCCTGTTATCTCGACTGCTAGTGATACGAGGCCGCTGGGATCCAGCACGATGTTCCGTACAACCCTCCTGAACCCACCGATTCCATATTTTGCTAACAGTCTTTGGATCTCGACCAACGCGAGCAGCAATGTCGCGATACGATAAACCGCAATCGCGATAGGCTATAATCCGACCTTTATCAAAGTCTGAAACGTTATGGTACGCATTTCTCCTCCTTACAAGAGGGAGCACAACAACGTTTCACCAGGCAACGCCGGTCTACTGCTGTTTGTGTGTGAGAAATAGGTTGGAAACTTTTATGTCAGCACGTTGTAAGTGTCGCCACCGGCGCCAACGTTGTATGAATTCTCTGAAAAGCTAATCATTTGCATATCTCAGCATCTTATTGCTTCTTCGCGTCTGCAGCACGTCATCTTCGTGGTGTAACAGTTTTAACGACCAGTAGTGTAAGTATGACGCTGCGTGAGAAACAGCGTGCTACAATCAAGTTTAGTGTCCAAGAGTTCATCTACACATGGAGCAACCTCTTCTTCAGCATGGTAGTGCCACCGAGACACGAGCGCTGGGACATTTGCGACAATGCGACTCCAAGAGGTTCCACTGTGATAGATCATCCTCCATAGAATGATGACTTGATCCCATCCAATTTTCACTGTTCGGAAAACTTAAAGAACAACTTTAGAACTTCACTTTGATAGTAATGAAGCGGTGCAACCAGAGGGGAGGTTGTGGCCTCATCAATAAAATAAGACATCTACAGTGACGTTATAAAGAAACTGGTCCCTTTTTGAGAGGAATGTGTTTGATGCGAGGGTGACTTTATTGGGAAATTAATATGTAGACGTGAAGAATAAAGATGTAGATTGTTAATAAATTTTGCTGTGTTTAAAGAGCTTAAAGGGTTTTCACCTAAAGCCCCAGAACCGTTACTTTGCAGCACACCTTAATAGTATGTCCATACTCACAACTAAATCTCTGTTCACTGCCTGAAATAATGGGCTACAATCATCAATGCATAATAAAGTTAGAAGTTTCTTGGCTAAATAAAGCATGATGTACTTACTATATGTGGCTACCCCATTGTTAAACAAGTTCATTAAAGTAAAGTAATTTAGAACAGCCTCTGACTTTAGACAAAAGTACAAATTATAATTTAGGTATAATGGTTCAGCAATCTATTCACGCTCACAAATCTGTGTCTAGTTCTGCATATTATAGCAAAAATTTGGTTCTCAGATGAAAGGATTTGTACCACAGATCAACTAGTTGGCACTCTTTGCAATAGCAGAATCCATTACCATTGGGCTACGTATTGTGGGAAGGTGAAGGTACACTTGTGAAACCCTACAAAAAGGTTCATCAGAGTTTCGTGACAAACAGATGCCCTTCATAGGGAATTTTCAAATTATACGTCATCTCTGATAAATATGTCAACAATCATTTTACAGGTTAGACTGGAGGACACTGTAGCACTATTGAAACTTGGCATGAAAAATATTAATAGAGCTGCTACAATCAGACATTCGTTCTGTACCCAACTGCATCTTGTCTACCGTGAGGATTTCACCTGAAACTCTTCGTTAAAGGTCTGGCATCTGGCTTGGGTAGAGTATCATAGTTGCTTGATCTTTTTCTCTTATGTGTTTAGCTGAAAGGTTCTCAAGCTTCCTCAGGCTAGAATTTGTTTCTTACATGTATACTTGTAAAACAAAGAGAAAAATTTGGGTTACTATTATTCCCAATCAACATAATACATAATCTCTCATAGAGAGCTCTTCTGGCTTTATATAGTGAGAAAAGTAGTTCGCTGAATCATTATCTAACTTGTTAACTATGTATGAAACACTGGTACATGTTTTGTCAGTTCACAGATGTTTACTTGTATTAACACATACTGTTAGAATTTTCGACAAATTTATGTAAACCACGTATGTTTGATTTATTGAGTGCACTGTTTACTTTCTTTCATAGGTAGTTTGGGTTGCAACCACATGTTTGTAATTGAGGCCAGATCTACTGGCTAGTCAGTGCAGCAGATTACATCCTATTACACTGTTTACAAGAACTCACTGCATAAAACTACATGCTCTGTACTACTCTTCAGTAAAAAAAATAATTGATAAACATCTCGTTGTTGTTGTTGCCTTCAGTCCAGAGACTGGTTTGATGCAGCTCTCCATGCTACTCTATCCTTCGCAAGCTTCTTCATGTCTAAGTAACTACTGCAACCTACATCCTTCTGAATCTCCTTAGTGTACTCATCTCTTGGTCTCCCTCTATAATTTTGACCATCCACACTGCCCTCCAATACCAAATTGGTGATCTCTTGAGGAATCAGAGTATGTCCTACCAATTGATCCCTTCTTCTATTCAAGTTGTGCTACAAATTCATCTTCTCCCCAATTCTATTCCATACTTCTTCATTCGCTACCTGACGTACCAATCTAATCTTGCTTTTGTTGATGTTCATCTTATAGCCTCCTTTCAAGACACTGTCCATTCTGTTCAACTGCTCTGCCAGGTCCTTTGCTGTCTCTCACAGAATTACTAAGTTTTTATTTCTTCTTCATGGAGATTAATTTCTACTCCAAATTTTCTATTGTTTCCTTTACTACTTGCTCAGTATACAGACAGATCAATGTCGGGGATAGGCTAAAACACTGTCTCACCCCCTTCCCAATCACTGCTTCCCTTTCACGTCCCTCAACTCTTATAAATGCCATCTGGTTTATGTATAAATTGTATATATAGCCTTTTGCTCCCTGTATTTGCCGCCTTCAGAATTTGAAAGTATTCCAGTCAACATTGTCAAAAGTTTTGTCTCAGTCTACAAATGCTAGAAACATAGGTTTGTCTTAATATAGCTTCTAAGGCAATTCTTAGGGTCAGTATTGCCTCACATGTTCCGACATTTCTACGGAGTCTAAACTGATCTTCTCCGAGGACGGCTTCCACCAGTTTTTGCATTCGTCTGCAAATAATTCGTGTTAGTATTTTGCATCCGTGCCTTATTAAAGTGATAGTTCAGTTATTTTCACACTTGTCAAAACCTTTCTTTGTGATTGGAATTATTATATTCTTCTTGAAGTCTGAGTGTATTTCACCTGTCTATTACACCTTTCTCACCAGATGCTAGAGTTTTGTTAGCACTGGCTCTCTCAAGGATAAAAGTAGTGCTAATGGAATGTTGTCTGCTCCTGGGGCCTTCTTTCGAAATAGGTCTTTCAGTGCTCTGTCAAATTCTTCACACAGTATCATATCTACCATTCCATCTTGATCTCCGTCCTCTTTCATTTCCATAATATTGCCCTCAAGTACATTGCCCTCGTAGAGACCTTCTATATACTTCTTCCACCTTTCTGCTTTCCCTTCTTTGCTTAGAACTGGTTTTCCATCTAAGCTCTTGATATTCATACAAGTGGCTCTCTTTTCTCCGAAGGTCTCTTTAATTTTCTTGTGTGCAGTATCTTTCTTATCCCTAGTGAGATATGCCTCTACATCCTTACATTTGGCCTCTAGTCATCCCTGCTTAGTCATTTTGCACTTCCTGTCGTTCCCATTTTTGAGAAATTTGTATTCCTTTTTGCCTGCTTCATTTACTGCATTTTTTGCTTTCTCTTTTCATAAATTAAATTCAGCATCTCTTCTGTTAACCGAGTATCTCTGCCAACCCTCGTCTTTTTACCTACTTGATCCTCTGCTGCCTTGAATATTTCATCTCTCAAAGCCACCCATTCTTCTTCTACTGTATTATTTTCCTCGTTCTTGTGAATCGTTCTCTAATGCTCTCTCTGAAACTCTCTCCAACATCTGGTTCTTTCAGTTTATCCAGGTCCCATCTTCTTAAATTCCCACCTTTTTGCCATTTCTTCAGTCTTAATACACAATTCATAACCAAGAGGTTGTGGTCAGAGTCCACATCTGCCCCTAGAATAGTTATACAGTTTAAAACCTGGTTACTAAATCTCTGTCTTACCATTATATAATCTACCTGCAACCTTCCAGTGTCTCCAGGCCCCTTACATGTATACAACCTGTTTTCATGTTTCTTAAACCAAATGTTAGCTATGATTAAGCTGTGCTCTGTGCAGAATTCTACGAAGCGGTTTCTCCTTCATTTCTTACCCCCATTCCATATTCACCTGCTACATTCTCTTGTCTTCCTTTTCCTACTGTCGAATTTCAGTTCCCCACGACTATTAAATTTTCCTTTCCCATTACTAGCTGAATAATCTTTTTTATCTTATCATACATTTCCTTTATCACATCATACATTTATTTGATCTCTTCATCATCTTAGTGGGCATATAAACTTTTACTGCTGTGGTAGGAGTGGGCTTCGTGTCTATCATGGCTACAATATTGCTTTCACTATGCTGTTAGAAGTGGCTTACCTGTGCTCCTATTTTTGTTATTCATCACTGAACCTACTCCTGCATTACTCCTATTTGACTATGTATTTATAACTGTGTATTCACCTGACCAGAAGTCTTGTTCCTCCTGCCACCGAACTTCACTAATTCCCAATATATCTGTCTTTAACCTATCCATTTACCTTTTTAAATTTTCTAACCTACATACTCGATTAAGGGATCTGACACACCCCACTGTGATCCATAGGATGCCAGTTTTGTTTCTCCTGAGAGAACCAAATGGGATTTTGCCTCCGGAATATTTTACCCAAGAGGACGCCATCATCATTTAACTATACAGTAAAGCTGCATGCCCTCGGGAAAAATTACGGTTGTAGTTGCCCCTTGCTTTCAGCCGTTCGCAGTACCCACACAGCAAGGCCTTTTGGATAATGTTACAAGGCCAGATCAGTCAATCATCCAGACTGTTACCCCTGCAACTACTGAAAAAACTGCAGTCCCTCTTCAGGAACCACACGTTTGTCTGGCCTCTCAACGGATACCCCTCCATTATGGTTGCACCTGCGGCTATCTGTATCGCTGAGGCAAGCAAGGCTCCCCACCAACGTCAAGGTCTATGTTTATGAACTCTCGTTTCTTAATATTCAGTGACTCATTCCTTCCCCTTACATTCTAAATCCTTACCGCTATAAAAAACATTCCTAAAGATAATTATTCACCATTGCTATAACTAACATAGTCAAATATGTTCTATCAGCAAAGCTTGGCCATCAGAAAATATACAATAGATTAGACATATAAGCAGATAAAAATGATCACAATGCAAGAGCACCTTACTCAACCCTAAACGTCGTTTTCAACATTTCTTTCCTCAAATATTTTGGCAATACGAATACGACAGACTCTTCAGCTTTTCTTCTCCTAAAGATCTGCACTTTTTTGGTATTAGGATGTACAACACACCTCACCTTATAAGCTCCCAAATACACCAGAAAAATCTATGTGTTAATGAATGTCGTTTGCTGGATAACTCACATGAGTTTATGAGCACCTTCTGTATCATTACAGCTGATTTTGCTAATCTTCTGCGCCAATCATTCATCTGACGTTGGCTATCAGTGTTCCTGATATTTTATATGCCAGTCTCACACTATGTGTCTTAATGGTCGTTGGAAATGGTACCATCTCAAGACTTCATCCAGTGGAAACCAATTCTTTATAACCTGAACTGGTGGTACAGAGTCTGAATTATTTCATAGCTCATTAACAACCTCCTCAAATGATTGAATATAGGATCCCCGTGACATGTGGTCTCTGACAGTAGACTCTACATAAATTCCTAGTTTCTTTCATCACACTTTCAGGATTAGATGCTGTGTTATATGATCAGATGTAAAAGATTTTAATCTTGTGATGACATAGAGTATGCTTCAAAATGATAGATTTGGTATGGGGAGATTTGTCCAATACTTCCTTCTCCATATGACCTACTTTCAGACGTAAATAATTCAAGTATGCTTATACCTGAGACTATCTAATGCAAAGGTTTCCAGCCTTGGCTAATTGCCTTCTGATCTGTAAAATGATATTTTCGGCCATGCAACTGTTTTTGAAAGTTCATTACTGTTTTATAAGACAATAATACTGATTATGTAAGTTAACAACAATCAAATTTAATTGGGACATATCTATCAGGTATGCTTAAATATGCCAGAAAATTATTTCTCCAGATTGTCTGTAGTTGCAGCAATATAACAGAAACTGTTTCGTTATTCACTTGGTGAAAAAATGGCTGGCAAAAGTAGCAGTAAATTACTTGTTCACTTGATCTATTTCAAATTCCTGGAATAACTCAACACCAAGGCCCATTGCCGAACTGTTTTAGCTTAGACCCATATCCTTACTTCATTCTGGATAACAAAGGAAAAGTGCCTCCAAGAGAACCTATTTCATATACTCTGCTTCTGCCGGTACTTGAGCAACCCACTCCCAGATGGTTTTCTTGCCCAGCTATGCACATAAATATGGCATAGCCAGGGTAGTCAGATTCAAAAAACCTCTTGCAAAAATTAATCAACCCCAAAAACGCACAAATATACTTCGTCGTCTTGGGAACTGAAAATCTCTCATTGCCTCCATTTTTTCTGGTTCAGTTAAAATCCATGATCGAGGCACAATATGTCCTAAAAATTTCATTTGGCTACCACCCAAACTCGGATTTTTCCAAATGTATTGCTACAGTAAACTCTCTGAAGAAACTTCACAATCTATCAAAAATCTCTTTATGATTCTCCCAACTCTGCTCTGCAATTAACACATGATCAACATAGTTATCAGCCTTTTTCAAACCGAATAGGAGAAAGCTGTTGAAACCTGTGATAAGTGCAGCTGAACTGAGATTCAGTCCGAGGGCTAACTTGCAAAACTGATAGTAATATCCATAACATAAGAATGCATCTCAGTATTCTAGTAACTTGCTCAGATATGAATAGAAGGCATCATTTTAATAATATGAAATTTTTGCAACAGCCTATCCATTTCTGGTATAGTAATTTTGTTAATCTGCCTGGAAACCAACACCATCCTAATAACATTTCCCTTCTTTGTCAATGCATTAAATTTAGAATTAACAGCGATTCGGTAGTCCTTAGCTGCAATATCTTTTCAGTTTATTCATCAGTCCTCCCTCTGCAAATCGCTGCATTTTTAATTATATATATGAAGATTCTGACTGTTCCACAGTTCCCAAACTCTTTTCTCAGAACCAATCTTCCCTATAGGTAATAGATTGCAGTTAACAGATTACTACCAGTAAATAAGTATTAAGAAGCTGGAGTATCCTTAATTCAGGAATAACAGTCGAAAAGTGTCCCACTTTACTATAATAATCTTGCAAGGCATGTCGCCTGAACCAAAAACAAACAAAAGTTCTGTGCACTTATTTCCCAAATGAACCTGCTAACACATTTTTACTGCTTTCACAGGTATTTAATTATGCTAATTTACTGTGTTGTTTTCAGATTGAAACTTTAGTTATCATCAAAAAGTAATTTTACTTTCAGACTGATGGACTGAGGTTCCACTGATTTATGCAAAGCACACGCAATCATTTATTACATAAATTCCATACAGAAGAAAAAAGAAATAGCCCATAACTTTTAATGAATAATGTGCTCTGTTATCAGTACAAATGATAAAACTTGTTATAAACTGTATGTCCAGCTGATAATTCCTTCAGCAATATTTCTACTAGACCAATGAAAAGATTAATAAACACTGCTAATATCATAAATTAAATAAGGAAATTTATCTCTTAAGCAACCCAGGAAAGGTAGCATCCCTGTTCGTTTTCAAGATATTGTTCACCGTATATAAGCTGAAAGACACTGATTTGGTAAGTAAGTAAATGCAATAACTTTTGCCAAATTTATCCTGGCAAGGAGTCTACCAGATGTGAGAAGCCTGTGCTTGCCAAAATGAAGTGAATGGGCTTGAAAATCCTCTCAGAATATTACCCTGATGAAAATCCTATCTTTTCTATATGTATAGGCATATAATAGTTTTTCAACACAGTTTGAATTCAGGAATAGTTTTAACACAGGCAGACGTAGCACAATGATTAATTGAGGATTTGAAATTACTTACTACTTCATGGTGTGCAGATTCCATTTTACAGAAGCGAACATGTGATCCACTAAACATTTCTTACATTACACCTCACTAGTAAAGCAAGTGTACGTATCATGCTACGCTCTTATTCACAATGCATAACATGCTTTAACAATAAGGTGAACACACAAGTTACAGCGCAAAATTACACGGAACATGTTGCCACCATTTCCGATTCGAGGTTATCGATGCAAACTCACCGTTAGGAACGTGTAATGAATGTAACACAATTATGAGAATTCGATGTCGCACAATAATTGTTATTCAAATAATAGTTGTGGTCATGACAAAAGATCAATATTCATTACCACCATCCCACGGTGTAAGTGCACGTAGCCCCATATATATCAGAAGTAAATTTCTGGAAAAAATATATTTTCGCATTTAATTGAGTAAGGGATGATGTAGAAATAAATGGAAGAGATTGTGTATTAACGAATGCTTATGGGAAAGCCACGAGATAAACATACTCCTACAGATAACATCATAGTTAATAATGCAAGTGCCATATAGTATCGACAGGCATTGTCAATCGAAGACTTCACCCAAACAGAAGTTACGAAACTAACAAAACACAGGAAGCACTTGTTGAATGAACAACCTGACTACTCAGCTAGATTACTGATCAATCACTACTAAAGACACTGACAGGGAGAAATCACAACACTAAAAAATTAATCGAATTAGAGTAATGAAATTTTGGGATTACTTTTGTGTAGCTAACATATTCAAATTATTGAAATTGCAAGATCACAGTCATTGTGAAATAAGCCACTGCAAAAGTGATATGCTGGTACATTATTAACCAATATAACCGCCAAACTGCATTGTGCTATATAGGTGCCAAATGTCAGTTCCAGAGTTGGAATTCGATGTCTGTTGCACTTGGTGGGCCAATACAGGGTCGGTTAATACCGCTTAGGGATGACGCTGGAGTTGTCGTCAGACGAATTCCTATATTAACTCGCGTAGAGACAGATCTGGTGATCGAGTAAGCCAGAGCAACATACCGACACGCTGCAAAGCATGTTGGGTTACAACAACGGTATGTGAACGAGCTTTATCCTGTTGGGAAACACCTCATTGAATGCTGTTCGTGAATGGCAGTCAACAGGTCGCATCACCAGACCGCTGTAGAAACTTGCAACCAGGGTGTGTGGTATAAATACAAGAGTGCTCCTGCTGTCATAGGAAATTGCACCCCAGGTCAAAACTCCAAGTGGAGGTCCAGTGTGTCTAGCGCAGGTTGGGTGCAGGGCCCCGACTGGCTACCTTCAAACCAACAGACGATCATTACTGGCACTGGAACCAGCTTTCATGAGAAAGACAACAGACCTCCACCCTGCCCTCCAAAGAACCATCGCTTGACACCACTAATGTCTCAAATTGTAGTGGTTTGGGGCCGGTGGAATCCACGTTACAGGGCATATGGTTCGGAGCTGTCCTTGGAGTAACCGAATTGTAACAGATCGTCGTGTCAATGTGACGCCAAGTGATGTTCAAATTGCTGCTGCAGATACAGATCGATACGTCAGAGCACTCGATGGTCTTCACTCTCGGTAGCGCCATGTGACCGTCCAGATCTTGGACTTATTGCGACCGTACATTTTCGTGACCGCCGCTGTCAGCAGTCATGTACGAAGGATAAATTCCGACCAAGTCTTTCTGTGGTAGCACAGAAGAGACATCCAGCTTCTCGTAGTCCTATTACACGACCTCGTTCTAAATATGTGAGGTGTTGATAATTGCGTCTTTGTTGTCCTGAAGGCATTCTTGACTAATATCAATTCTCCACGTCCAATCCCAAAGGCAACTAATCCTCACGACCGTTACAGCGGATATTTAAAGTAAACTTGATTTGGATACTCATAGTGGCGCTAGTAACACCACTGACACTCGACTGGCGCGAAATTTGAATAGACATCATTTTTCAATTGTAGATACACGCTTACAAACTTCTGTTTATCTCGCACAACTCCTTCTTGTTCTTAATATAAGTTAGTTTAAGTAATGTGTAAGTCTAGGGACCAATGACATCCGCAGTTTGGTCCTTTTGGAATTCACACACATTTGAACAACAAGTGATTGTGAAAATAAAGAAACATTCAAGTGCGGGATTAAAATTCAGGATGAAAGGATGTCAATGATAAGTTTGTTGATGACATTGCCATCCATAGATTCTGCTGGATGGAATGAACAGTCTAATAAGTACAGAATATGGACTGAGAGTACATCGAAGAAATGCGGAAGTAATGAGAAGTATTAAAAATTAGGACAGCGAGAATCTTAACATCCGAATCGGTTATCAAGAAGCAAATGTTGAGGAAATTTGCTACATGGCAGCAAAATAACCCGTGACGGACGGAGCAAGGAGACATAAAAAGAAGTGTAGCACTGGCGAAAGAGGCATTCCCGTCAAGAGAAATCCGTATCGAACATAGGTCTTAATGTGAGGAAGAAATTTCTGAGAATGTACCTTTGGAGCACAACATTGTATAGTGAGACGTAGACTGTGGGAAAACTGGAACAGAAGAGAATCTAAACATGTGAGATATTATGTTAGGGAAAAATATTGAAAATTAAATGGACTGATAAGGTTTTTCACATACTCGAAGAGGAAAATGAAATAGTGGAAAACACTGAGAGGAAGGAGGGAAAGGTGATAGGACATCTGTTAAGACATCTGTTAAGAATGAACTGTAGAGGGCGAAAACTGTAGGAGGAGGCACAGATTGGAATGCATCCAGCAAATAACTGAGGACTTAGGTTGCAAGTGCAACTCTGGGATGAAAAAGTTGGCACAGGAGAGGAATTGTGGTGGGCCGCGTCAAACTAGTCAGGAGATTGAAGACTCAGAAAGAAATCACTTACGGTGAATGCCTGAATGACTCCTTTCAGCAGGACACAGTTTCCTTCCCTACGCTTTAACTTCGGCGTCGACGAGATGTTAAATCCCTAATCTTCTTTCGGGATAAACATTAAACTGCTGTGAGCTGCGGTACATTACATAACTGTAGTAATCTCGATGAGAACGCCTTAATTTCCTAGCCTTCGTAATGTCTAGGCGACTATCCAGAACTAAAACCTACAGTTCCTACAACAGCCTTCACGTGGCTGTAGGAACAGAGTCCTACAAAGATATTTTGCTACGGTTATTCATCTATTTCCTTACTGATACAGATTTATGTACAATCAGTTAAGTTACTGCGTAAGATATCTAAATGAGGAAGATGAACAATATTTGGAAAAAGACTTTGTTTTAACTCTGCTACATTAGCAACCAGTTGAACATAATGCTTTGTATAAAAAGCGCTCTAACTCAAATACGTGTGAAAGCAAGAACCTACTGCGTAAGATACACTACTGGCCATTAAAATTGCTACACCACGAAGATGACGTGCTACAAACCCGAAATTTAACCGACTGGGAGAAGATGCTGTGATATGCAAATGATTAGATTTTCAGAGGATTCACACAAGGTTGGCGCCGGTGGCGTCAACTACAACGTGCTGACATGAGGAAAGTTTCCAACTGATTTCTCATACGCAAACAGCAGTTGACCGGCGTTGCCTAGTGAAACGTTGTTGCGATGCCTCGTTTTCGACTTTGATGAAGGTCATATTGTAGCCTATCGCGATTGCAGTTTATCGTATCGCGACATTGCTGCTCGCGTTGGTCGAGATCCAATGACTGTTAGCAGAATATGGAATCGGTTAAGGAGGGTAATACGGAACACCGTGCTGGATCCCAACGGCCTCGTATCACTAACATTATGAAACCAGCTCAAATGCAGTTACGTAATTACAGTTGCCTAGATGTCAGTACATATTCTGCAATTCTATTAGACTGGGGTGCTTTAAATTTCGTGAACGAAGCCTTGTACATTTGAATATAGCGCATTAAACGTTTATACATTGCTGCCATTGTACACTACATCCGCATTTTCATATTCTTTTGGGTTTGCCGCTGCCTTCAAAATTGTGTGTTAAAAATTTAGGAACGTAATTCTACGAAAAAAAAAGTCAGCTGTCGGCGATCAATTAGTTTCCCTTTAGTGCAAAACCCGAAGTAACTTCTGTAAAAGATGTTCTCTTTTTCCGCTTATGTACGCACGATAAGTTGGCTAATATCCGCCTTCAGTCTTCCAAGAGAGGAGTAAGAAATTAAAGATGTAAAGCTGAAGTTTAAGATTAATTTCTCCCGACGAGGAGTTTAATTTAATTTCGTTTAGGAATGAACTTGACTGTTAATTGCTAAAGACAATAGAAGGAAATGGAAGCGAGAAGCTACACGTAAAGCGAAACGTCGCTTCAGTGTTTTGTTATAATTACTTTCCAAGACAACCGGAAATTTGTAACTCGGCGTATTCATTACTGTCTGGTTTCAGAATCTTTGCCAGAAAAATATTGACTCCCAGTGCGGATCTGGCTGCTCCGCAAAAACCTAGAGAGGGTTTGCCACATCGGTTAATAGCTATCTCAGATCTTCAAAATGCTAACTAGAGTGGATACCACTACAACGTTGAAATGTGGACTTTTTAACAAGCGAATATATCAGAGGAACGGCAGTAAACCATGTTGTATGCATGCTATTACAAAAGACGTTTATTGCTGCATATTACTTTCCTTTCTAACTGTTTATTTTTGAACAGTACTTGCCATTTTCCACAGTTAGTGCGCCAGCAATCTTTACCGGAAGCTACAGGTAAAGAGGTTGGCAAATAAAACGCTTTAGCATACTGAAGCAAATTTATAGATAACTGGAAATAGGCCAAGAAAATAGTTACATTAATCCATGAAGAACGCTCTTAAAATTTTTATATTCCATTATGCTGAAGGAACTACAGTTTTTTCTAGAGGATGACTTAATTTTTCTGTAATATTAGAGAGGTCCTTGTACGTCTTTTTTGTGGTTGGTACCAACCAGCTGTCGTAAGAGAAACTCTGAGAATGTAGTAAATATAAAGACAAAGACTATCTACCAGTATATCTACATACACGCTGCACATATGGCTTGAAGTGCGTGTCGGAGACTACTTCGAACCAAAATTATCTATTTTCTGTTCTATTTCTTTTGCGTACTGCTGACCTGCTTACTCATGCGAACATCGGGTAACACAACAAAACAAACACTGAGTCAGCAGTGTTGGCTTTCTCGTTTTTATTGCTGAAGTAATTGCGTCCCATTTGGGAGGATTGGGGCTCGAATTTCCCCTGCGGTAATGTACTAGTAGATTAATGTTCCTTCGCAACAAATAATAATAATGATAAAAATAATAATATTGATTCCTCTACATCTCACCGCTACTCTAAAGTTTTCTGAATGATTTAAGAAATATTTCGGAATCCCATCAAAATTTTCATACTATCGACAGCTTCTTGTACATATTCCTCCCATATTTACCTTGCCCCCGATCATAGGGCCTAGTTTCATATCTCCAGTTCCTGCAACGGTATCTTGCGGTCATCATTGAGGAAGTTGCTCTTCCAAACATCATCCCAATGAGCAAATCAACTGCGTCTTTAGCTGCGGTTTCTCGTAAATTATGTACTTGGGCTATGGACGGCTCGGTTTAAAAGGAACAGTAGCTCGATGTAGCCGCGCACGTCTGCTTCCACGCCCCGAACCTGATTTGCTGCAAATAATATCCTGTAGCTGTGATCCTCAGTCAAGTAATCTATGCATTGGCTACAACTGTGACTGTGAGTTAATAAAATACACAGAAATAAAAAATAAAAGTTAAGTGAATAATTTAATAACATGTGCTTTATTCCAACAACTGTAACACAGGTCTGCAGAAAAATATGTCTTGAAAGTTGTTTGAAATTTGATAACTGACTTTTATGTACTTTACAGCGCTTATTTCAAAAATGCTATCCATTTTTTTCTATCACGTCAGGTTTTTCACAAAAAATGGAGTATTCTTGGGTATAATAACAAAATTTAAGTAATTTATCATATTCTTTCCAACATCATAAAATTTTATTTAATTGGTAAATCATGTTCTAAACTACATTTCCAGTACACTTCCATTTCTCTTTAAGTTCATAAGTCCTTATAATAAAGCTTTCGCTTTGGACTCATTGAGGATCATCTCTTTTTATCATCCAGCAGTAGTTCGCTGTCATGTTGACGTTCCATCTTCCTTGATATCTTCTTTCCATTTCTTTGATGCCTTGGTGGACTACTTCGCCCTGCTCTTCACGTACATCACCAAGGTTTGCAGGGAAGTAGTGAAGATGTGAGTGGAGAAAATTAACTTTAATGGTCATATTACAGCCCAGCTTCGTAAAGTTGGCGAGCATGTCTGCGACGATTGTCTTGTAGTTTATATCTCTTTTGTCTCCTAGGAAACCGGTAACATCTAATTTAAAAGATTTCATGCTGCCTTTTCTTTTGTTTCCATTTTGTTGGGATCTGTCACTGGTTTTCTAATGTCTGGTCCGGCAAAGAGTCCTTTCTTTAGCTTTGCCTCGGATAAACCAGGAATCTGCCCACAAAGATATCTGAAACACTCTCCTTCTTTTGGTAATGGCTTAACAAATTGTTTCATCAGCCCCAACTTAATATGAAGTGGTGGAAATAACACCTTTTTGGGATCCACAAGGCTTTCCCTCTTAACCTATCTGTAAGGATTTTCTGAAGTGTCAAGCTATTTTTATGTAGTGTTGCTTTCTGTCTCTACTGTCCCATTCACAGAGAAAGCAAGGGAACTATGTATAGCCGCTTCGTTGACCAAGAAGCAATGAAATCACTTTTAAATTACCACTTGGTGTCCATTTGTGGTCTGAATAGCAGAGTGTGCTTAAAACCAGTTCAAGGTTTTTGTAACATTCTTTTAAGTGAACCCAGTCTTCAACTAGTATAGAAGAATACTTACTGCCATTGTGTAGAAGTACTGCTTTAAGGCTTCTTTTTGAAGAATCACCAAAAAGTTTCCACTCATCAGGAGCATATTCTATTTTGAAACGTGCCTTAAGCCCAGGAAAATCACTGCAAAACGCCAGATAACCTTCTTGAGAGAAGAAAGATACAAACTCCTTTTCCCTCGATCGATACCAAGAAAATGATGTACCCGGAGCTAACATATGTTTATCTTTCAACATAGATCCTAAAACCTCTGTCGATACTTTAGAAAGGCCTAGGTCTCTAACTAAATCGTTCAGTTCAGATTGTGAGAATGGAATGGGATCGGTTGTGCCAGGGTCGTAGCGCTCTCTGTCTTCTTCACTATCACCTTGCTGAGCTAATGGCTCGTGATCATCTATATCATCCAAAGAATCTGGAGGAGAGGGTATTGGTACTTCAGGTCCATGAGGAACAGGGCGAATCGCTGATTGAATGGTTGGGTAAGAAATATCATTTTCGTTTTTCAAGTTGAAACCTTGTACGTTGCAAGAACAAAAATAGCAGTCATCGCTATGATTTTTGGGCTCCCTCCAAACCATTATTATTCCAAAACGTATGGACTGCTCTTTACGTTTAAACCATTGCCTCAGTTCTTCAACGCACACACTGAACAAACTTTGTGTCGGCCCAAGGCTTATCTTGATCGCCTAAATTTGTACCAGAACAGGCGAAATATACTTTTTCAATAAAATTGGAAATGTTTCTTTGTTGCTTATAAACGGTATAGTTGCCAGAAATTAGCAGAAGCAATCTGGCGAGTTTATGCATCCTCTGGTAATCATTGTCCATGGTCCATAAAACAACTTCACTACACAAGAAAACAGTCACTACTGTAAAGCACTAGTAACAACAACACAACAACACGTGAACAGCACAGAGTGAGGAGGTACTGTGAACTGAAGGACAATAGCAGAAGCTCACTGCTTGGTGACGGCGGGGGAAGGGGCAGCGTGTCAGACAGGCACTGATATGAATACACTGCTGGTTTCTCCTAATTACCCTTTATTTTACGTATATCTAGTATAAAAAATGATAAATAACAGTTTATGGAGATCCTAAAACCAAAATTCAAACTCACTAGAGGGCTGAAATATCGAAAAATGCTAGAACTAGACAAGCAGTTTGTAAAATAACTGTACGTGATGGAATTTTTTCACTATTTTTTCCAGAAATTAGCTTTGAAAACACTATAAAATCACTTAATAAATTTGAAACAATTTTTATGTCGTAGACCGAAAACAAATAGTCACCAAAGACACGCGAAAACTAAGTCGATTTCGTAATCACAATACATGAAATATGCTGCAGCCCCAAACATTTCACAGTATAATACAATGATTTACAAAATTACACATGCAATACAAAGAGCAGTAGCTCGTACTCTGTCTATCCTCAGTTTTGTAATACAAGCGGAAAAAATTAAAAGTCCTATTCTGGAGCACATCCAGACCTCTCGAAATATTGAGTCCCTTGAGAAATTAAAGAATGATAGCGGCAGTTCACCAGCCAAAATCAATCACCCACTCCATCAAAAACCTTACGATGCCACAGGCAGGTCTACCTTCTTCCAGAGCAAAAATCGGTGTGTCTTCTTTAAGATCTACCCGAAAAGTGCTTCAAAAGTTAAAGTGTCATAGCGGCTGTTCACCACCCAAAATATATCACCTATACATCCGAATCATGCGTGTTACCACAGGTAGTTCTGTCGTCCTCCAGCATAAAAAGTGTCCAGAATAGCTCCCTTGAGCTCTTCACTCGATTAGTCCCACTCCTCACTTAACTACCAAAGCATTCCACTGCTGTCTATTTTTCCACTGGCTGAAGACAGTCCAACAAAAATACATCGCTTTTAAGTTCTCAGAAATGATGTGACTCAACGTAATCACTTCCCAGACTGAAATAACCTTTTACAACAACATTTATATAAAGAAATGTCATAAACATTCGATTACACGCAGATCATTTACAATAAATCTAAGTTAATAGGTGGTTCTTAAATGAATAAGCCATCATTCTTGCACAAGTGTGCTCACAATAATTGACAACAGATTGTCATTAAATATTTTTAAACAATTATTTATGCCTTCTTAACAGTAGTGTCGTTTGGTTCCCTTTTCAATTTTGTCACCTGTTAACACATGCAAGTAACCACTTTTAAATGAATAGAGTTGTTTTTAATAGCGCTTGCTATCAACATTTAGGTATAGTTGTTAGGAAAATAGTGAGCTGTTCATTCAATAAATGCAGAAGTATGACAGTATGTGAGGTATTCATACTGTATTCAGCTGATGTGGAATTGTGGAGAATACGATATTCTGACAAACATTTGCGTAATAAAACGGATGTAAAGGATGTCATATGTCAATAAATGAAGTAGACGCAGATGAGTGGTTTTCTGCGATGATAGCTATTGTGCAATGCTAGAGATATCGTTTGTTGAAAATGCATGAGGTATTTAAAATTGTTAATACAGAAATTTGTTGTGAAAATGTTTATGCACTGTGAAATGCTAGCTTGTGCTTTTAAAGATGTTAAAAATATTGTTTTGTCATTGGATACACGTCATTTTTCTGAGAGCGTCGATGTATTCAGCTTTGCTTTAATACTTGACTGTGAATTGTTATAGATTCTCAAAGAGCTGTAAGAAGCCATCTCTGAGTTTGTCTGATACTCCACCATTTTTGGTGCATCTCCTGCACAAATGTCATGCAAGTAGCAGGCGTCCAAATTCCCAGATTTGGAATTTACCCATTTTCGGCTACGCGCTCCTTCGACTGGGGCCGCCGCACGCTTCACGGATTCGTACCCAGCCAAGCAACCAAATCCCCCTCTCCTCATCACCTGCCGTAGGTGGACGAATAACTTGCCCACATACTCGTCACGATACATTCCTCACTTTCATATTTTGTGATTTTGAAATGTTCATACCAAGTCATCCTTTTCTATATTGTTCCGTCCATACTGAAATTCACCTTACAGCGTTGTTTCCACGTTTGTACTATGAGCACACTTCTGCTTCTATCTGTAAAGTTTCTCCTGTTTTTCTGGTTTTCTGATAAACGCTGACATTTCAATATCCTCAACAACTCCAGGTACAGGTTGAGTCTTTCGAATGATTATCCTGATTGGTTTACCACGTCTTTCAGTAATTTGGTTTGACATTACATTTCTTTTCGTTAATACACATCATTTTATATTCTCTTACAATATGGCGGGTTATGAAATAAAGATTCCAGATACCAGCATTTTAAAAAAATCTTTGGCTTATTACTTTCAACACCAGATCTTGTCTCTCAGATATTTTACATCCCGAGTCACATACCCAGTATCCAGTTTCCGCGATCATCATTAAATTACTACATCATTTAACTAGCATCTTCAGCATTAATTGCAAATACTATCTGTGTATCTGGCATTAGTTTTACAAATGGGTAAAGAGAAAAACGAAACAAAGAATGACCAGAAGCCCACATATACACAAATGTTGTTGTTGTGGTCTTCAGTCCTGAGACTGGTTTGATGCAGCTCTCCATGCTACTCTGTCCTGTGCAAGCTTCTTCATCTCCCAGTACCTACTGCAACCTACATCCTTCTGAATCTGCTTAGTATATACATCTCTTGGCCTCCCTCTGCGATTTTTACCCTCCACGCTGCCCTCCAATGCTAAATTGGTGATCTCTTGATGCCTCAGAACATGTCCTACCAACCGATCCCTTCTTCTGGTCAAGCTGTGACACAAACGTCTCCCCAATCCTATTCAGTACTTCCTCATTAGTTATGTGACCTACCCATCTAATCTTCAGCATTCTTCTGTAGCACCACATTTCAAAAGCTTCTATTCTCTTCTTGTCCAAACTATTTATCGTCCATGTTTCACTTCCATACATGGCTACACTCCATACAAGTACTTTCAGAAATGACTTCCTGACACTTAAATCTATACTCGATGTAAACAAATTTCTCTTCTTCAGAAACGCTTTCCTTGCCATTGCCAGTCTACATTTTATATCCTCTCTACTTCGACCATCATCAGTTATTTTGCTCCCCAAATAGCAAAACTCCTTTACTACTTTAAGTGTCTCATTTCCTAATCTAATTCCCTCAGCATCACCCGACTTAATTCGACTACATTCCATTATCCTCGTTTTGCTTTTGTTGATGTTCATCTTATATCCTCCTTCAAGACACTGTCCATTCCATTCAACTGCTCTTCCAAGTCCTTTGCTGTCTCTGACAGAATTACAATGTCATCGGCGAACCTCAAGGTTTTTATTTCTTCTCCATGGATTTTAATACCTACTCCGAATATTTCTTTTGTTCCCTCTACTGCTTCCTCAATATACAGATTGAATAACATAGGGGAGAGGCTACAACCCTGTCTTACTCCCTTCCCAACCACTGCTTCCCTTTCATGTCCCTCGACTCTTATAACTGCCGTCTGGTTCCTGTAAAAATTGTAAATAGCCTTTCGCTCCCTGTATTTTACCCCTGCCACCTTTAGAATTTGAAAGAGAGTATTCCAGTCAACATTGTTAAAAGCTTTCTCTAAGTCTACAAATGCTAGAAACGTAGGTTTGCCTTTTCTTAATCTTTCTTATAAGATAAGTCGTAAGGTGAGTATTGCCTCAGGTGTTCCAACATTTCTACGGAATCCAAACTGATCTTCCCCAAGATCGGCTTCTACTAGTTTTTCCATTCGTCTGTAAAGAAGTCGTGTTAGTATTTTGCAGCTGTGGCTTATTAAACTGATTGTTCGGTAATTTTCACATCTGTCAACACCTGCTTTCTTTGGGATTGGAATTATTATATTCTTCTTGAAGTCTGAGGGTATTTCGCCTGTTTCATACATCTAGTTCACCAGATGGTAGAGTTTTGTCAGGAATGGCTCTCCCAAGGCCGTCAGTAGTTCCAATGGAATGTTGTCTTCTCCGGGGGCAAAATATACACAACTAAGCCATGAAATTCAATAAATCTACGGAGATGCATATCACAACTCTATTAGTATGACGATTGTGACGTCTCAATCATGGTATGGACTACCCAACGTCAGAATCAAGTTCATAAGTCTCAGAGATTAGTGAAGGAGAGTATGCCCTATGTAATTCTCATAAAACAAAATTCACCAATTTAAGACTGTGTACAGAGACAACCAGAATGTTGCTTGAACTCCCCTCCATACCGATTTTGCAACTCATGTCAACGCAGACAGGCAAGCTGGCTACTTACGGAATGCTGCCGCCATGGCTGGAATACTGTTCACTCAACAGGGCATGCATTACCTAGATGAAAAAGTGCTGTTGACACACAGCCACCGTGGATACAGAAAATGTCGTTCTTGTGAAACACAACTAGTTCTTTACTCTCATGAAATTATCTGAACAGCTATTGTACACTACTGGCCATTAAAAGTGCTACATCACGAAGATGACGTGCTACAGACGCGACATTTAACCGACAGGAAGAAGATGCTATGATATGCAAATGATTAGTTTTTCAGACCATTCACACAAGGTTGGCGCCGGTGGCGACACCTACAACGTGCTCACATGAGGAAAGTGTCTAACCGATTTCTCATACACAAGCAGCAGTTGACCAGCGTTGCCTGGTGAAACGTTGTTGTGATGCCTCGTGTACGGAGGAGAAATGCGTACCATCACGTTTCCAACTTTGATAAAGGTCGGATTGTAGCCTATCGCGATTGTGGTTTATCGTATCGCGACATTGCTGCTCGCTTTGGTCGAGATCCAAAGACTGTTAGCAAAATATGGAATCGGTGGGTCAAGGAGGGTAATACGGAACGCCGTGCTGGATCCCAAGGGCCTCGTATCACTAGCAGTCGAGATAACAGGTATCTTATCCACATGGCTGTAAGGGATCGTGCAGCCACGTCTCGATCCATGAGTCAACAGATGGGGACGTTTTCAAGACGACAACCATCTGCAAGAACAGTTCAACGACGTTTACAGCAGCATGGACTATCAGCTCGGAGACCATGGCTGCGGTTACCCTTGAAGCTGCGTCACAGACAGGAGCGCCAGCGATGGTGTACTCAACGACGAACCTGGGTGCACGTAGGGCAAAATGTAATTTTTTCGGATGAATCCAAGTTCTGTTTACAGCATCATGATGGCAGCCTTCGTGTTTGGCGACATCGCGGTGAACGCTAATTGGAAGCGTGTATTCGTCATCGCCATACTGGCGTATCACCCGGCGTGATGGTATGGGGTGCCATTGGTTACACGTCTCGGCCACCTCTTGTTCGCATTGGGTGTGTTACGACCCGTGGCTCTATCCTTCATTCGATCCCTGCGAAACCCTACATTTCACCTTCTTCGCTATCAGTACAAGCTGATATGGACCCATGGCTAGCGGCAGTATTATAACACAGGACGGACAATCGGTTCTACCAATAAGACGCTAACGTCGGTTGCCTTCCCCGCAAGACTATCTGTGTGATCGTTCCAGTTCGCGTTGTTCGTCATTATATTTCCTTGGTATTTAGTTGAATTGACAGCCTTCACATTTGTGTGCTTTATCGTGTAACCGAAATTTAGCGGATGCGGATTCCTTATAGCACGCATGTACATGACCTCACACTTTTCATTATTTAGAGCCAGCTGCTACATTTTTGACCACACGAAGATAATCTAAATCATTTTCCAATTGGTTTTGATCTTCTGGCGACTTTACAAGGCCATCTGCAGGCAATCAACACTACTGGTCATTAATATTGCTACACCAAGAAGAAATGCAGATGATAAACGGGTTTTCATTGGACAAATATATTATACTAGAACTGACATGTGATTACATTTTCACGCAATTTGGGTGCATAGATCCTGAGAACTCAGTACCCAGAACAACCACCTCTGGTCGTAACAACGGCCTTGATACGCTTGGGCATTGAGTCAAACAGTGCTTGGATGGCGTGTATAGGTACAGCTGCCGATGCAGCTTCATCACGATACCACAGTTCATCAAGAGCAGTGACTGGCGTATTGTGACGAGCCAGTTGCTCGACCACCATTCACCAGACGTTTTCAGTTGGTGAGAGATCTGGAGATGTGCTGGCCAGGGCAGCAGTCGAATATTCTCTGTATCCAGAAAGGCCCGTACAGGACCTACCGGACATTTAATTGTGAACTGCAGAATGGTCATGCAGATGGCAATGGTGCCAGGGCCCATTCCACCAGAGTGGTTACCTGAATTACCTCAAGCCAATGCTCAGCCCTGCTTTGCTTTTGCCGTACTTTTTTCTTTTCTTTTTGTCATCAGTCTTCTGACTGGTTTGATACGGCCCGCCAAGAATTCCTCTCCTGTGCCAACATCTCAGCGTAGCTATTGCAACCTACGACCTCAATTATTTGGTGAATGTATCCCAATCTCTGTATTCCTCTGCAGTTTGAGCCCTCCAGAGCTCCCTCTAGTACCATGGAAGTCATTTCGTCACATCTTAATAGATGTCCTATCGTCCTGTCCTCCTTATCAGTATATTCCATATGTTCCTTTCCTCTCCGATTCTGCGCAGAACCTCTTCATTCCTTACCTTACCAGTCCACCTAATTTTCAACACTCGTCTGTAGCACCACATCTTAAATGCCTCGATTCTCCTCTGTTCCTGACTCGGCTTTCGCACAGTCCAGTTTTCACAACTATATAATGCTGTACTCCAGACGTACATTCTCGGAAATTTCTTCCTCAAATTAAGGCCGATGTTTGTTGTTAGTAGACTTCTCTTTGCCAGGAATGCCCTTTTTACCATTGCTAGTCTGGTTCTGATGTCCTCCTTGCTCCGTCCGTCATTGGTTATTGTTATTTTACTGCCTAGATAGCAGAAATCCTTAACTTCATCTACTTCGTGACCATCAATCCTGAAGTTACGTTTCTCAATGTTCTCATTTCTACTAGTTTTCATTATCTTCATCTTTCATTGATTTTCGCTCAGCCGATACTCTGTACTCATTAGACTGTTCATTCCGTTCAGCAGATCATGTAATTCTTTTTCACTTTCACTCAAGACTTCAATGTCATCAGCGAATCGTATCATTGACATCCTTTCATCTTGAATTTTAACTCCACTCCTGAACCTTTCCTTTATTTCCATCACTGCTTCCTCGTTGCATAGATAGAACAGTAAGGGTGAAGGGTTACATCCTTGTCTTACACTCTTTTTAATACGAGTACTTCGTTCTTGGTCGTCCACTCTTATTATTCCCTCTTCACTGTTGTACATATTGTATATTAACCGTCTCTTCCTTTAACTCACACCTATTTTTTCAGAATTTCGAGCCTTGCACCTTTTGCATTGTCGAATACTTTTTCGAGGTCGACAAATCCTATGAACGTTTCTTGATTTTTCTTTAGTCTTGCTTCCATTGTCTACCGCAACGTCAGAGTTGCCTCTCCCGTGCCTTTACTTTTCCTAAAGCCAAACTGATCGTCACCTAGCGCATCCTCAATTTTCTTTTCCATTCTTCTGTATATCATTCTTGTAAGCAGCTTGGATGCATGAACTGTTAAGCTGCTTGTGCAATAATTCCCTCACTTGTCAGCTCATGCCGTCTTCGGAATTGTGTGGATGATGTTTTTCCGAAAGTCAGATGGTACGTCGCCAGACTCATACATTTTACACACCAACGTGATTAGTCGTTTTGTTGCCGCTTCCCTCAATGATTTTAGAAATTGAGATGGAATATTGTCTATCCCTTGTGCCTTATTTAATCTTAAGTCCTCCAAAGCACTTTTAATTCTGTTTCTAATACTGGATACGCTATCATCGACTCCTGTTTCTTCTTCTATCACATCAGACAAATCTTGCCCCTCATAAAGGCTTTCAATGTATTCTTTCCACCTATCCGCTCTCTTATCCGCATTTAACAGTGGAATTCCCGTTGCACTCTTAATGTTATCACCCTTGCTTTTAATGTCACCGAAGGTTGTTTTGACTTTCCTGTATGCTGCGTCTGTCCTTTCGACCATAATTTCTTTTCCGATGTCTTCACATTTTTCCTGCAGCTTTCCTGAACTTCCAATTTTTTTCTTACCTCAGCGACTTGTATTTCTGTATTGTTGAGTTTCCCGAAACATTGTTGTACTTCCTCCTTTCATCGATCAACTGAAGTATTTCTTCTGTTACCCATGGTTTCTTCACAGACACCTTCTTCGTACCTACGTTTTCCTTCCCAATTTCTGTGATGGCCCCTTTTAGAGATGTCCATTTCTCTTCAACTCTACTGCCTAGTGAGCTTTATCTGTAGCCTTAGAGAACTTCAACCGTATGTCGTCATTCCTTAGTACTTCGTCGTGTGCGTGACGGAAAAGTGACACCTTGCCATAAGAAAAACTGGGCTGAGGAACAATAAACATTCGTTGCTCATTCGTAGCTGGAGGTCGTCTACGACTGATGTCGACACCTGACGTACACCACGCCCGTTTACGTCCCATGTGGGCCAATTAGCTTTGTCTACATCAATCTACTGGCCTACGGGACGCTGCTATTCTCGATGCCCCGGGGCTGGAACTGGAGCAATCCAGAGAGGGTCATTTCCAGGATGACTTCATCCAATCCCTCAACATCTACAAGGGATTCTGGGATCAGAGAGTTCACGCCTGCGCAATGCGTACCTGTCCGTCCGTGTGAGCGACCGGCTGTTAATACCCCCGCCAGCGGCTTTCAAGGCGCCCGACGCCCGTCTGGCATCAACGCGGCCACTGGCGCTGTTAGATCGCTGACAGGTAGAACACGGCAAGTGCCACAATTATATTTTTTTCCAGAAACCTCGCTCAGTGGAACAGCGGTCAAAATAAACGAACACGTGCCTCGGATTACCTGTAGATACTCAACCGTTTCTGGGACAAAGAGTCAAAGTTTTTGAGGTACTTCAGCAAATAACGACCTCTGTTGAAGTGTTGGTACAGTTTTGGCGTCGCAGCTTTATAGTTTTATGGCTTGTGTTGAATACTGATTGTTAGTTTCATTTTATTTTAGTCTTTAATTTTTTTTATATATCTACCAATATGTCTAGAAGACTAGTACACAAATGTGTAAAACAATAAAGGAACGAAAAAAATTTGAAATTGTTTTCAGTCAAATTCCTGTTGTCGGGGTTGTGAATATTATAGGTGGTGTTATGTACTTGTTACAGAGAAGTGGGTTTCGGTCGGACAGCAAGTATACGCGTTTATTCTTGCAGCTTGCAAGGAGGGTCTCGTATTCAATCCATTCTCACCTGCCCAGCTGGTTTAGTCCTCTTGAGGGAATCAATAAGGGAAACCTAACATTCCCAAATTAGTTCTTTCAGACAGAAACTGGCCATACACACATACACTATATAACAAATGTGTGACGCTCATTGGGAAACTCAGTTGTAATTTTACTATTAATATTAAGCCCTTTTATCCTCTAATTTGATAGGAAACATTTGTGTTGTAACCTTTTACGGACGTGTATAGACAGATGAGAAACAAAACAATAAAATGAAGACAATAATCGGCTTTCGAAAGTGGGGCGCAGAATGTATGAAGCTGTGACATATCAACACTGCAAGTGCTTTGACTGCTGTAGTTACGTGCTGAACAGCATACAAAGTATCTCAAAAACTTCAGCCGTAGTTTTCTCAGAAACGGCCCAGTATCTACGAACTAGCCGAGCCATGTGCTCGCTTGTTTTGAGCGCTCTTCTACTGAGCGAAGTTTCTGGAAAATCGGGTTGTCAGCACACAGCGCCAACAAAGACATCTCACAGACAAGACATTCAATATGCACTTGCGAGTGGCGATAAAGCCGCAATCTTGATTGTGTAAAATGAATGAACAATTAACAGTATTTTTCTACGAAAACAACGAAGAGAGTGTGTTGTCTTATGTAAGGTGGCTATAATTTCGCTCTTTACAAACACTCATCCACATTCTTTGCAGTGATCTACCAACACAAGTAGGTATCATGTGATAGGTTTTACATCGTAAATGTGAATATATAAAGGAGACTGACAATGTCACGTACGTCTTGTAGATAATTGTTAACGCTTATTGCGGAGTGTCTTTATTATAAAAACGGCGTAATGAATGATTGCCTATACTAGTAGAAGTTGGAAAGCCAGTGGAAATGAAATGGCTGGCGGAACTGAAGCCCTGGGTGGAAGGCCCACACAGATTTGTTGGTCCTGTTTAAACACAGGAAGTAGCAAGACGGATGTCGTAGCATCCAAGTACTGGAACATAACAGAGTCGCGACCGGCCAGCATTGTAGCAGAATCGGAAGGATTATACTTCAGCAACTCTGAAAATCTGGTACGCAGGAGAAAGGAACGAAGAAGCGACACCTCAGAAACCATGCAGGCTGGGTTATTTCCGAGGATTTTTACTCATAAGCGTACCACTGTACGAGTAAAGGTTTTCCCTCGCACGCTTTCCGCGCTGGACAACAAAAGACTAAAATATGGTCGGTCAGCGTTCCGAAGAATCTGTAGAGAGGGAGAATATTCTGTGGTTTCGGGAATATGATTCATTTTCGGAATTAGGAGGGTGGGAAGCCAAGCCTTGCTGAGAAGCCGGTGCTGGAGAGAGGCGGACTTCCGTTTTGAGCGTCCGTGTGTGACGGTCACTCAGTGTCAGCTTCTTGTTGGTAAGGACAGCCTTGCTGTCTTTGATCTCACGAGATTTTGTAGTTACAATAGTTAGGCACTGTACTGTTGTGAACTTATACGATTCTGGACTTCGCCTCCAGGTTGGAAGTCGTGGTTGTGTATGGAACTTCAGTGATCGAGAGCACTTCTTCTGCCTATACTTACTCCGTCCTTGTGGCTGGGTTTACGCGTTTTTCGTCTGTAGAACACTGAGAGGAGAAGACAGTATTAGAGTACAGTAGTCAGAGAACCGCCTTCAAGTCGTCCTACTCTTTGAACGAGTTTATTTTGTGGCTGGAGTTCTTCCACCGTCGCAGACGTGTACGGGAACCATCACTCCGACGCAACGGACGCAGTACATACGGTGATATTGCTAATTGCTTTCGCTTATTAGGGGCTATAAGGCTAAACAGCTGTGATCACGTAGGACTTATTTCCACTGACGTTGCATTCCATTGTAGATCACATTTAAAAGTAGTGTCTTCTTGTGTTTGGTAGAAGATGATGTCAGTAATTTCGCGTTATTTATATTAGATCGCGCAGTCATAATAGAAGGGCAGAGCTGTTCAATGGATCAGTAATTTTAGTTAGAAAATAAAAACATTTGTAATAAAGATTGTTTTTAATATACAATAAATGTATAAGCAGCAACAACGTTTGTAATTTAGTATAATGAGTTCCCTTAATCATTCATTTCTGTTTAGGTTGTAATTAATATGTTAAAGAGCATTAAGAGATCCTGAGATCTGCTTCAGAGGTTAGTCAGAGAAGGCAAAATCTTTATTTTAGCGTTGATTTTTTCCGTTGCGCACAGTTGTTTTACACCCGCCTGCATTAGCACCTTGGACTTACTTTAAAGGTTTGTGTGTAGTATTTTCTACAACTACATCTTATGGTGCGTGGTGCAAATTACTTATGGTTCTGATACACTATTCCCGCCCCCCTCCCCTCTCGTTACTTCTGCTATTCGTGAATAGCAAATATGAAGAATAACTCTTAGAAAACCTCTATATGACCTCTTATTTCAGATACTTCCTCTTCATGGTCTTGCGAAACGTAAGTAGAAGGACGTAATACACTCTAAGACAAAGAAACAACGCACCACGAAGGAGTTATGCAAATTGGTCTCAAATTGATATTCATACAGGTATCGACAGGAAATGGAAAACTGTGGGCTTTGGCGGCTGATGGATAAAAGTGTGACGTTACAACGTAATTTCATGAAGCAGCTGGCAAGAATGGTAAACAGGGCAGATGTCGATACCAGGGCATAAAACCTTTACGAATTTCATTCCGTGTACTCAGTTGGACAGTAGCTGTCCCTCTTAGACTGGATTGTGAAAAGTATACATAGAGTCAGCATTTGAGAGAGGACGCACAGTTGGTGATTGGCAAAATTCTCGATAGCTGAATAGTAGTGATGCCACTATTCGACGATGTTGGCAGGAATAGGCGAACCATGGCCGAACACAGCTTGTAACACCATAGCTTAGACATTACATACCTTTTGTTGATTCATTTAGCTTTCTATTTTGTTCAACATCCCATAGTTGAACTTCTGTAATTTGTGTACGATTAATTCGATACTGTAATGAAGCATAATCTCTGTAATGATCTTTTGTCTTCCTTATATAATCTCTTTGGTCATCTTCAAAATTAAATAATTTCATTTAAATAATTTTGAGTAGAACTACCAATATACACAAATGTTCTGTTTTATTTAAAAATTTTATTTGCTGTTATATAAACTGCTGACCTTCACTTAGGGTTCTTGGTTATTTTGTATGTAAAAGGTGTTGTGGTTCCCCTCGGAAACGGAACTGTGTAGCGCGCAAAAATTGTGGTTGACGTAGGTAGAAAAGGTGGAATTGAGAGTCTGCCGTGGGCGAGCTACCGAACTGTCAACTGCTCACGCAAAAGTTGTATATTGTGCTGGTGCCGAGAGAGGCTTTCCGTGCCGCTTTCCAATGCCTCGGATGGATGGATAAAGAGTTGGAACTATTCTGGAACTAATGTCTATCATCACCACCAAGAAATGACGGAGTCCAGCAATTCTACCTACGAATCCACCTACCAATATGCAATCGCCACCACATTGCGCAATAACTGAAAAGGAACCAAGGAATAGTAGAAATGTATGGTGAAGGATTTCATTGGATGTTTTAGTGTGCACAAATATAACGTAACTTATGCTCGAACTCTTATACCTACTTTGATTTTTTACTCCTAGTCACACAACCACTTAGGGTCCTTCACATGCTAAAGTGATTACCGAGTGTCCTTATTAAAAGAACATTAAAGCTCAGTGTTTTAGCAGAACTGAATAATATAGTGAATAATTCTTGCTGAAAATAAATTTTGTATTAAAACTGCTTATTAAAATTTTGTTGTCAACTTCTAAAGACAATGTTCTGAAAACTGAGGCTTACAAAGTTTTGCTTAGTAAGTGATCACAGTGCAGTCTGTTGAAAATCAACCAAAGGTGAGCTATTGTCTTATAACCACATCAAGTTGTGTTCTACTGCAGCAAGAGTTGAGAACTAATACTGTTGAAGATTACATGTTCATACTTGTTAAGGACTTGTTTCTTTATTGTATTGAATGTGTGTTTAGTGTGCTCTGCTACAGTGGTAAAGATTAAGCCCCCCCCCCCCCCCCCCCTCCACTGAAAGTAGTTCAAATGATCAAACTTACTTAATTATAGCAAGTTTCAATTACTCTTTCTAGTCAAGTGAACTTCTGTACAATATTGGACTCCACTTGTGTATTAAAAATGGATATTAATGGTGTAAGATCATCAACAGTTGGTCTATTGTGCTCATGCTAGATAACGATTAATAGAAAGACCACTATCTATGAAGACAATAATTTCCTTATTGAAAAGACAGTGAGAAGTAATCTGTTAGTTAAATACATTTAACTGTCGTTCTAAATAGAAAAATATTTAGCTGAGTGAGACTTAATCTACGAGCAGTTCATAATGTTGCAGTAAACTACATTTACAATTTTTTTTCAGATCGGAAAATGTTTGAAAGGTAATACTGAACCTATGTCCAATTTATGATTCTACACTGAATATTAACAGTAATTTTATAAAGACCATTCAGTTTGAATAATCCCTGAAATTAATAGTGTGTATTGTTATTTGTTATATTTATGCAAATAGTTTGTTCTGCTCTGTCAGATCCAACCTTACCGTGAACATATGCAGGTGTCAGAGTTCATTGCACTCGCGTGTGACAAAAGTATAGGCTGTGTTTGTCCGTTAAAGTTACTCATACCTACTTTCTTAAACAAGAATGTTAATTATTCTCATGCCTAATTAGGCTGGCGACCGTTTTCTTTATTCTTTGAACAGTGTGGATAAGTAAATTATTGTTTGTCACTGTTGGATTATTTACGTAATTCTGACTTTCTATTCCGATAAGCTACCTCCGTTAGGTACAACACGGTCAACATAACAAAATTCCTCTCAAAGGTCAACACTGCTCTATTGACACTCCTGAAAGAAAGGATATTGAGGAGACATGGCTTAGCCACATCCTGGGGGATGTTTCCAGAATGAGATTTTCACTCTGCAGCGGAGTGTGCGCTGATATGAAACTTCCTGGCAGGAGAGCTTCTGTAAAGTTTGGAAGGTAGGAGACGAGGTACTGGCAGGAGTAAAGATGTGAGGACGGAGCGTGAGTCGTGCTTGGGTAGCTCAGTTGGTAGAGCACTTGCCCGCAAAAGGCAAAGGTCCCGAGTTCGAGTCTCGGTCTGGCACACAGTTTTAATCTGCCAGGAAGTTTCATATCAGCGGACACTCCGCTGCAGAGTGGAAATCTCATTCTGGACTGCTCTATTGATTATACCATAACTGCTTTAATAAGACTCTAACTTTAAGGTTATGGTACGAGGGCTATCCACAAAGTACATAACGTTTTGGAATTAAAAAATAAATAAAGTACTGGAAATTTTTTTATTATATACTGATGAAAGCCACACCTATATACTACTTTTCTACATAGTTGCTATTTAAATTAAGGCACTTATCGTAGCGATGGACGAGCTTGGAAATTCCTTCGTCGTGAAATTCGGCCGCCTGCGCCTTCAACCACGTGCTTACCTCTTCTCGAAGCTGTGCGTCGTCATCAAAACGCTGCATAGCCAACCACTTCTTCATTGCTGGGAATAAGTGGAAGTCGCTCGGTGCCAGGTCGTGACTGTACGGCGGATGAGGAAACAACTCCCACTTAAAAGATTGGAGAACTTCACGAGTGGCATTTGCCGTGTGGACCCGGGCGTTGTCGTGAATCAGCAGGCTCTTTGAGCCCAACTTTCCCCTGCACTTGTTTTGTATTGCTCTTCTGAGGTTGTGCAGAGTTTGGCAATACCTCTGATAGTTTACTGTAGTGCCTCTTTCCAGGAAATCCACAAAAATCACACCTTTTCTGTCCCAAAAGACAGTCATTACGTGGTTGAAGGCACAGGCGGCCGAATTTTACGACGAAGGAATTTCCAAGCTCGTCCATCGCTACGATAAGTGCCTTAATTTAAATGACAACTATTTAAGTGTGGCTTTCATCTGTATATAATTAAAAAAATTCCAATACTTTTATTTTTAATTCCAAAACGTAATGTACTTTGTGGATAGCCCTCATATAATAGTAGCGGACAGTAGTGTTATAAGCTTCAAGAACGACGCAATAACCCTAGAAATACGAAAGAACGTGAGGACCGATCAACCGTCAGAGAGGTACTCGGAACCCAAGGTTTATTATGGCCACCGATCCGACGTACAACTGGTGCTTCAGTGACCGCAAGGATCATTAATAGGCGTCTCTCAGATAGTGGACTGAGCTCAAGGCGCCACTTTCGTCGACTACCAGTAACCTTTCTAAACCAACAAACCCGTTTATAGTGACGTCGGCCGCAGTCGGTTTGGAATCCCATTTACTGGAGTAGCACTGTTTTCCCTGATGATGAGTCCCGCTTCGCATTGAGCCTCGCTGCCCCGAACAGTGGTGGGATACCAACTTGTGTACCGTCCGCCATGCGGCCCGTCACCGCACAGTGATGGTGTAGGCTGCTGCCTCACTTCTTATCAGGACCCCTCTGGTTGTCATCTGCGGCGCAGCGGTACGTCGATAATATTCTACGCCCTGTTTCATTGTCCTTCTTGGCAAACCATCCTCCGCTTACATTTCGGTAAGAAAATGCCCGTCCACAAACGGCGAGAGTTTCTAGTGCTGCCGGCCGGAGTGACCGTGCGGTTCTAGGCGATACAGTCTGGAACCGAGCAACCGCTACGGTCGCAGGTTCGAATCCTGCCTCGGGCATGGATGTGTGTGATGTCGTTAGGTTAGTTAGGTTTAAGTAGTTCTAAGTTCTAGGCGACTGATGACCTCACAAGTTAAATCCCATAGTGCTACGAGCCATTTGAACCATTTTTTTTTTTCCTAGTGCTTATCGTCGTTCTTACCAAACCCTTCCTTGGCCAGCAAGGGAGCCGGATCTCTCCCTAACTGAGAACGGTATTTCGGGCAGGGCCCTCCAATCAGTTCATGAGTTTGATTATTTAACGCGCCTATTGCACAGATTTTGGCGCCATGTCCCTTAGGTGGTGATCCAACAACTTTATTAAACAATGTCGAGCCGAAAAAATGCTTGCATAAGGGCCAGAGCTGGACTAACGCGTTATCGACTTTCTAATTTTGTGAAGCTATTTCCCTTGAATAAATCATGAAATTTACCCGAAACTGTTTATGTACATCACGTCTCCCGATTTTAGTCCTGTTCTGGTAGTTAATACGTGGTAGGTTTTTTATGTTTTTGTGTTAGAGTTCTCGTTGGCCGAGTCTTTGTGAGACATACGTCTTCCTCTGTTCCATAACGCCTCCCTCATAGCTCCTAACCACTGGGATTTGTTGAGTATATGTGTAATGCTAACGCGCCATCTAAACCCGCTGGTAACGAAACTCGCCTCCCTTAATAGGATTTTCTGGATCTCTTCTATTAACCCAACATCGTAGGGATGTCAGGCTAACGAGCAGATTCGGTCGAGCAGCTATTTCGTAAGCCACTTCTTTCGTGGATGACTACCATTTCCTTTAGATTCACCCGTATCTCAGCCTCACGTATAGCCATCCTACTATTTGTTTCGTGTGGTCATTCCACTTTGGATCGCTTCGGGTGGTTACTCCTAGGTACCATACGGTAGTACACTTTTCAGTGACTTGTCGCCTATAGTCTAATCGAACAGTAGTGAATATCTTTTGGCATTCACGTGTAATACGTAAAATTTGTTACCTTCATTGACAACGTCCGCTCCATGCACCCATCATCGACCGCTACAGGTTTGAAATCACTTTAAGCAGGTGATTTCATGCCGTTGGAAACGATGCGTTGAACACTGTCTACAAGAAAGTCTTGAATTCAGTGGCAAATCTGGTCAGATACTCGGTATCACGGAGGCCTGTTTTGTTCACTAAACGACACTGCAGAAATGCACTGAATGCCTTACAAAATAAAGGAACACGCCATCTACCTAGCCGACATAGTACAGCTCGCTCTAGTTCTCACGGATGCACTGATTGAGCAGAGTTCCAACAGAACTTTGTTTTTGGAATCCTGATTGACCTTTATAGAGCAGATTTTCGTTGTCCAGTAATTACACAATATGTAAACACAAAACGTGTTTTAGAATTGCACAACAGCCGCGGTGGTCAAACGGGTAGAGTAATAAACTGCTGTCCTGGAACTACCGGGTTCGATCCTGGGAAGGGGCGGGGATTTTTCATCGTTCTAGTGCTTCCAGGAGGGCCCCCGTTCCACTCAACCTGTTATCTCGCTGATTGTCGAAGATCATTCGCTGCAATTAAAGACGGTTGTGGCGATAAATTTGACACACACCGCATGCTAGTCTCGCGGCGAAGAAAGGCTGCACTCCGCGCTCTAGTCCTGTCACTGGATTGTTGCACATACTGTATCGTTTTTTTTTTTTTGCCTATACTTTTCCAACAGATTGATGTCACTGGTATTGGTTTACAAATATGTACATGTTTTCGACCCTTCTTGAAAACGAGAGTGACCTTTCCTCTAATCACTAGGTATCGTCCGCTGTCCCTACTGCTAGAAAGGGAGAAATAATTTATACATCTTCTGTGTACAAGTTTTCAGTTTTAAACGAGATTATATTTAGGGATTAGTCAATTCAGTTTCAGAATTTCCACGTTCTTCTGACGACTGGAGACTGGGGACTGTTTATCTGTCTATTATGGGCTACACGAGCGTTGCAAACCGCCAAAATATCACACTCCAGTTGGCTGGTGTTCAAGACGAACAGCCGTCAAACACCGCACGCATTCGATCTTGTTCTGACTTAACTCACTATCTGGTAGGCCAGCACAGTACGCGGTACCCTATATGAGCGGGGTGCTCGCATGCTACTACGTCAAACGATAATCGCTCAAAACTCTCACGCCTACTCCATCCTCAACTACTACTAAAATTCCGTTTCCACGCTGGTGCCTCGCTGCGACTACCTATAACCGTACGTTGTGAATGTAACAATATCTACCGCTGCGTGCTACTTTCTTTCCATAATAGTCGTAATACATAATTTGCAGTTTACACTTAGAAAATACTATAGTACGAAACAGCGCTCGGTTGTAGAACCACTGTACGAGATTCTGTATTTGATGAAAGTGGCACGACAGACAGGAATAAAATAAGGGTTAAAATGGCCTTTGCCAAACTAAATCGTGTTTCGAAAACCAGCTTCTGATTTGTGTACGAAGAAGAAGGTTTACAGTCAGTACTTCATTTTCAATTTTAGCAGCGAGACATCGATTTTTGATCAAAAATCATTAAAAAACTGAATTTTGGTCAGCGAGAAATCGTCAAATGCGTGGTGGGAATAACTGGGAGGGGCACACATGAAATTAAACGAAAGGATCAGGGAAGTGACATATCTGATTTGTGTCCTTACTGAGGTAAGCCAGGTGTTTGTGACTACGGCCACAATTTTACCTTGTTCATAATCTCTTTTTTCCCGTGTTTAAGAAACCTGCCTTTTCTAGCAGTGTTTTGCGTAGTTTAAAAATTCACGCCACACCTTGTTTCAGACTGCACGTTATACCGAAGTTCATCGTATGTCTGATGAGCCAGAAGCCGATCACGAGCCTGCGCCTAAGACGGGTGGTTCTCTGTTTCGATTCATCATTTTCAAATTAGCGCTGTTCTTCGTAGCAAGACAGTATAAATAAAACCAAAACACGAGATGGATTGTTGTATGAATATTGGAATAGTGTTCTTAAATGAGTATTGTTTTTCCTAGAAACCGTCGTTACGCTGTGCCGTAGCAGGTAACAGTCTTTTTATTTATAAAGTGATACCCAGGTCCATGGCTGCGTTACAAACCATTCGGCAGTCCTCTGACAGGCCACCCGAAGCACTAAACGCATCCACTCGCTGCTCTGGACGAAATAAGGCCTAAATCGATATCACAAGGTCCTTCATCCTTCACTGTTACGTACAAATTTATGAAGTTCTTCTAGTTCGTTTATCTGTTCGCCTCTGAAAATCGCTTTTCCTGTGTAGCTCTGGAAGTCGATGGTACCTGTCCATTCCGGAACTTATAGACGTAAAACAGGTTTGCCACATTACCGTGGGAGTTCTTCGGATGAAGATGCGGGGACGGGGTTACGTCGTAGAAAATAACCAATATTGCAGATGTCCCTGCCCAGCTACAAGTCGTTGGGGAAGGAACATTTGTTCTATTGATCGAAGATGAACTAAATGCCTAGGGCGGCCGTGTGGTTTGAACGACATGGGTAATGATTCGCCAGAGGATTATTTGGGTAAGTACATGGAAACTAAGGTCAGTCGTATTTAAACTTTTTATGCTGATGAAAGGCGGGAAGCAGGAGTATGACGAGTTGACATTATGAGTAAACTAGCCTCTGAATGCATTATCGAATTCGGACTATCAGTTCCATCTTCAGGTGCTCGTTGTATGTTAACATCTAATCGATTTAGTTACAGGTCCGTTGGAATCACGGGTTTCTTTTATCTCCGATATGTGGAACAAACCTGTCTCTCTAACACCACACACGCCGCTGAGGTGTCACCTCTGTGTGATGCTGTAGACACAGGTTTGCTGGAGGTACTGTTCATCGGTGTTAGCAGCCACGATCGCGAGGAAGTTATACTTAATATGGATTAGATGTATATATCCCAGGCAAAGGTGGATACATACGGGGGGGGGGGGGGAGGGCACTCCCCCCCCCCTCCCTTGTAGGGCCTACCACATTACCACCCGCGCCGCCCCCGCCAATCAGCCCGTACGCTATTCGTTCGTTGCTTTCGTCAATCAACTCGACTGAATCGAGTTATCCAGTAGATGTACTCTCCTATGTAGCACAGGCGCCCGAGTCGTATTTTATACGTTCGTATCTGCAACATAGCTAACACATATCTACGAGAAAAGTCATGGCCATTCTAGTGATGTCGATATGTTATTTTGTCTGGCATTTGTTCGAGAAAAGTCGCGAATATTCTACAGTTTTCTAGTCCAGACAACCTTCGATACGTTGCGTTATAAATACGAACTATTCGCTGAATAGGAAGCCAGTTTACATCGAGAAGCAGAAATATTAAGACTAAAGAAAGAATAAGTAAGATGTCCTAGTTGTAGCAAGTGCAAATGTGAAATTAGTCAACAGTGAGAGTGATCAGTTCATTGTGAAGTACTAATAATAGTAGTTGATAGTAATTTCTCAGTTAAAATATTGTTATGAGATTCGTAATTTAGTTAGGTATTGGAAACTATTGATGCATACATCTCCGGTAATAGTGACTTAAGAGAAGATTCCTAAACATGCATTGTTACTATATAGGCCCTCTATCGAAAGCACTAGAAAGGAACGGAATCGACAATAAAAGTTCTACATAAATTGCTGGATGACATCATCATTGGAAACTCAGCCTTATATTAAATGCCGTAAGGTACATATTCGCTTGTCGCTTTCACAGTAGGTATTTATTCACACTCCATGTAAGTCTAGAAGCGAACATTCGGGCAGCGAATGTTCTCGAAGCAACCGAGCCACATATGTAAGGGAAGCAGAGTCGTTGCCAGGTAGTCAGTTTGAAAGCTACAGTCGTCGCGAAAGCTTGGAAGTGATAAAAAGTGATCAACAGCGATTATTGGCTATTACCACGGACTTCCGTCAGTGCCGGCCGAAGTGGCAGTGCGGTTCTAGGCGATGCAGTCTGGAACCGCGAGACCGCTACGGTCGCAGGTTCGAATCCTGCCTCGGGCATGGATGTGTGTGATGTCCTTAGGTTAGTTAGGTTTAACTAGCTCTAAGTTCTAGGGGACTAATGACCTCAGAAGTTGAGTCCCATAGTGCTCAGAGCCATTTGAACCATTTTTGAACTTCGTCAGTGTTGTGCTTAGAGGTATTAGCAGTACGCGGAGTGTGATCCTGTGTGTTTCAGTGCTAAGTGTTCTAGTGTTTCATTTTTCAGTGCGAATAAAGTGTATATTCGAGAATTAAACTTTGCATGTGACTTGATTATTTATTTTATGGTAACAGTAAAGGTAGCTCAAGCTATCTTCAGCGCCCCCTCCATGAGGTTTTTCTGTATCCGCCATCCGCCTCTGATCCAACATGCATCTGAGGATTGGGTCCGTAATCCCGAAATTGATAAACCATTAAAGAAATTCAAGCCAGAGACTTATTTATTTGTAATTTCATACTCAGCGGTATTTTAATACCTCTTATCTCCCATAAATGAAGTATTCAGCGCCTCACTTTGCGTTGGGTACACAATGGGATGAACGCAAAACGTTCAGTAAGAACTAAAACCGGATATAGTGTCATCTTGCGAACAAAACAGCAACAGAGACAAGCAGGATGTGCGAAGTTCACATCCGGTTGCTCATTATCCCAACCCTCTCCGTTTACTGGTGCATTTATTTCTGTTACTGCACGTCTATAACGGCAGTGCGATTAGTGTATCTTACAAGTCAGCAACGAAGTTGGTGCGTGCATAATGAACTACATTATTGACGGAAATGGGCCGCCAGGTCTTCAAGAATCTCAGCCCAGCAGTTTGAGGAGTCGTTAAGAGAGGCTTTTTGGTTCTCTTAATGGCCGCCACAGCCATTTTACACAGGAGGAAAGAAATCAATTATACAAACGACCTTTCTCAGCACGGGTGGAAGGCAGCGGGATAGGGTACAAAAAATGTAAAACAGGTACAGTGCATAATTAACGTTCTTTTTTATTTTTATGTTTTTTTTAAGCTACAGTGAGTCTAAAGAAAGAGCGCCCATAGTCGTTTATTACTCTCTTTCCAGTGTTCTTTTTTCTTCACGGAGGAAGGTTGTGCTCAAGGAACAGCTCCGAAGTAAAATGTCTTTATGAAGTCGAAAGACAATTGGAGGCCACCGGAGGGAGAGGGCAGGCATGGGGGCGGGGGAGGGACTGAGAAGGAGAGAGTCAGGGAAAGGAACAACAATGGTTCTCTGTCGTCTCTCTTCAGACCTGATTGTTGGTATCCGCTCCGCTCGACAATGGAGTGGCTGCCTTCACAGCTGCGTGTCTTAATGAGATTGAATTGTGCGCGATAATTAAATTCTATTTTCGAGTGTTTCTTTAGGTTGTTTCTTCTCTTGTTTTAATACGGAACCGCGGGCACTTTCAGTGGAGCGAGAGCAGAGAGGTAATTTGACGACAAACTTTGGGAGCCAAGAATTACAACTCATTGTGCCATTCCAGAGCAAGAAAATTTGATCGTGGTTTTGATATTTATACTTTTTCGCCTGTCGAACTGGCGCCGTATTTTTTTTCTTCCTGTTGTGTCTGCTGTTTAGCTGACCGAGTCATTGGCTGAAATACCGGAAATGTTTTCTATTTCATACATCAGAGAATCACCGAGTGCGGCGAATAAATGCGAAACACAGACCACTTATGCGGAAGCAGCTTGTTCTCTGTTTTCTGTGTCGATTGTAGGAAGTTACAGCTGATGTCTACTGTTGTACGGGTACTCTGCAAAGCGCTATAATATAATTGGCAAAAGCTCCATTTTGTTGTATTAAATATTAAGATCTCTTCTTGTAACAGTGACGGATGGAACGTTTCAGGAATGACTATGTACGACTCTGCGCGTATTATGAGTTTATTTTACCACTATCGTCTTCATGGGAACGATAGACGTGGCAAAAGAAAATTTGAAAATTCTACTGTGAAATAAGGGTGCGGTAATTTTGCAAGCAGGTGTCCGTGAGAAAAACGGCGGTTTTCTTCTGTTACATTCAAACAGAAATTTCTGAACATATCTGTTACACTTAGTCAAGCTAGCTTTTTAAACTATTCTTACATGCTTCTCTGCATGTCTATTGCTAGTTTGAACCGCTCTTCAGCTGAACTCTTACCATGGGATTAAACCCTACCAGTTCGAGGCCCAAGCTACATTAACGGCTACGTGGGGTGAAAAACTGAGAGGGGCACCAGAGTCCATGTGCAAAATTTGTATTACTGAAACACCATAATTAGTAACGCAAACTGACACGGAAGAAAGTATACGATAATACACAGTACATTCACGTTAATGAGGCCACCGCCTATGTCCGACGTCAACGTGCAGTAACTGCTCACAGATAGCGAATGGCAGCGCTAGTAGCGGAGGGTACAAAAAGCTTGTCTGGAACACGAGGAAAACAGTGCAGTCGCTGTCGTATTGCGGAAACGGTCGTCGAAAAGGGTGTGATCATTTGCTTCCGGGCCGACGGCTAGGTTTATAAACTGCTCGCGTGCCGCTGGGATTAAAGTACACTTTTTCTAATAATTTCCTGGTACGCAGCCGGATCCCGTCGACATTCTGCCGCGATATTTCGGCCCAGAGACGTTCGGCCATCATCAGGTAAGTACACAACTACTCAAGAGCCCGCAGACGCAGACGCACGTGACTGAGGGATGAACCCTCTGCTGCGGACGAAGTTATAGCGCAACTAGGGCGCTTCGCCTTCTTAAATGGTGTGTTGAGGATGTTGGTTAACATGGTTGTTGTGATCGATTCTTTGCTTTTGTGCTGGTTAATATTTATTTAATTATTTAAAAAAAATTTGTTCTGGTTGAAAGAATAGTCAGAGCGAAAGTGGAAGAAATGGGAAAACGAACGGCCCAATTGACTGGCCAGGTTTTTTTCTTTTTTTTAAAAAGAAGACAGGACTGTAGAAGGGGCACTAGAAGAGTGGGCCAAAACGAACGGCCCATTGACTAGCAGGGAATTACGATTAAAATACAGACTAAAGGAGAGGAGGAGGAATAGTGAGAGTTAGTGAAAGCGAAAGACCATTATCCTGGCCTCTTCTTCTTCATAGCGGCGTCTTGATGGTGGTGGCAGGCAATCTTGAAGTGGTGGATTGGGGGGGGGGGGGGGGGGGGAAGAGAAAGAAGTCAGAGGGTCACAGATGAAGATGTGGAAAAAGGAAGGGCCTGTCGTGATTAGGCCGACATTGGGGACAGTGTGGGTGGAAGGGGGGGGGGGTGGCGTGCTTGGGGGGTGAATGACACGACATGTTGGGGGGATGATCGATGATGTGAGGGAGAGTGATTGTCATGAGATGAGGTGGCTTGTGCATGCGAAGTCATGGGGGGCGAAATAGGTCAGGCCATCGAGTGGTGGCTAAACGGTGGACTCGGGTACCCAGGGAAAGGATTAAGGGTTTAGGAGAGTGACGGGTTTGTTGGTAAAAGGAATTGGCTGTGGAGAGGATGCAGGTACGAAGGAGCGGCACCTCGGCCAGGATCTGAAGCTCTTGGGTTGGGAAGTCGAAGGGGAGGTGGAGGGCACGCCGGAGAGCCCGGTTCTGGACGGTTTGGAGTCGGCGGAGGTGGGTGTGGGCAGCATTGCCCCACACCACCACCACGTATTCAAGGATGGGGCGAACAAGGGAGGTGTACAATCTAACAGCAAGGTGTGTGGGGAGTGAGGAGGTTGGATTGATGAGAGGGTAGAGCAGGCATAGCCTCCCCATTGCCTTACGACGCACGTCATCGATGTGGGGGCGCCAGGTGAGGCGTTGGTCCAGGGTAAAACCCAAGTACTTCGCAGTACGAGTCCAGGGGACTGGGATACCAAGAACCGTCACCTGAGGGAGCCGAATGGGAATATGGCGTCGGCAGATGATAAGGTCTTGGGTTTTGGAGGGATTAAATGCCAGACGCCAGGTCCTAGCCCAATCGGTTAGGGAATCTGTAGCCCCCTGGAACCGCTGTTGTAGACCTGCCGCACTCCGAGAACGAGAGAAGAGATCAGTATCATCTGCATAGAGAGATAAATGTACCCTCAGGGCAGAGGGCAGGTCGGCTGTGAAGAGCGAGTAGAGTAGCGGTCCAAGTACACTGCCTTGTGGTACTCCACCCCTGATGCGTCATCGTATAGATTTCCCGTTAGGGATCCTAACGTGGAAACTGAAGAGCCCAGGTGCAGTCTCGGTATTTATGCCGAATCTCGCGCATGCGAAATGTACTGTCATCCTACAGAGCATCCGTTAGGTGTTGACATGCGCGGCATAGCCGAGTTGTATGTGCTGCCCTCGGTGGTGAAAACAAAAGATCATCTAGTCATTGAGTGTCGGATGAGGCTATCGATTCGGCTGTGATTGTATACTTTTAATAACAGGATTCCAATTTTTATCCAGATGTATTAAGGTACTGAGAACATACTTTTTTTGTATGGCCTCATGGCAGACAGGAACTGGAGAAATTCCTTCATCACTTAAACTCATTACATGAGAACATCAAATTCACGATGGAGATTGAAAAAGATGGCTCTTTACCATTTCTAGACGTGCTAGTACGCCGTAAAAATGGTGGGTCATTAGGACATTCTGTGTAGAGGAAACCGACTCACAGAGATCTGTATCTCCAGGCGTCAAGCAGCCATCACCCAGCACAAACAGCCGGTGTTCTCAGTACCTTAATACATCGAGCGCATGTAATATCGGGTGATGAAAACCTCCACGCAGAATTAGAACACTTCGAGAAGGTTTTTAAAGAGAATGGCTACACTTCACGCCAAATAAGAAAGGCCATGCGCAACTGTCATAACAAGAAGCAACGCACTGAGGACGCTGATGACGACTTTAAATCAAGTGCGTTTCTTCCATGCTCCGGGAATGTGTCGTCGCAAATAGACCGATTACGGAAGAAAAATAAAATCAAGGTTATCTTCCGTCCACCAGCAAAGAACCGGGCCCTGGTTAAAGACGATTTACAACTGAAGAAAGCCGGCGTCTACAAAATTCCCTGTGAATGTGGCTCTGCATATATTGGCCAGACGACAAGAACTGTCCATGAACGATGTACAGAACATGAAAGATGCACCCGTCTGCGGCAACCGTCAAAATCGGCAGTAGCAGAGCACTGTATTTCATTGGGACATTCAATGGAATACAATGGAACAAAAATTTTAGCTGCGGTTTCCTGATTTTGAGATTCCATAATCAAATAATCAATGGAAATACGTCTTGCCGATAATCTTATAAATCGTGACAACGGCTTTCAGCTGGATAAAAATTTGAATCCTGTTATTAAAATTATACACTCACAGCGAAATCGACAGCCTCATTCGATACTCAATGACTAAATGATCTTTTGTTTTCACCACCGAGGGCAGCACAAACAACTCGGCTATGCCGCACATGTCAACACGTGACGCATTGGCTTTAGGATGCCAGTACGTTTCGCATGCGCGAGATTTGGCATAAATACCGCGAGTGCACCTGGGCTCTTCAGTAGTTGTGTACTCACCTGATGATGGCCGGACGTATCTGGGCTGAAATATCGTGGCAGAATGTCGACGGGATCCGGCTGCATACCCGGAAATTATTAGAAGAAGAAATACGCCGGAAAAATTTTAGAAGTCACAAGGTATACTTTGCCTAGTAAAATGGCGCTACCCGAAAACGACGCTGAGGCAACTGTCGTGGAGCCCGGGCTGTAGATGACAGGGGTGAACGGCGGCTGCCGGGTATCTACGGCCCGAACAGACTCGTAGCTACTGAGCAGCTCAACGCTCTTGTGAACCAAGTGCCAACGAAAAATTCATTTCGTATCGACCTCCGCAGCAGGCGCAAGATTCCTGCACTCTCACTGACTTCTGTTCATCTGCGACGAAGGCTGTAATTTTCACGCCAGCACTGCAAACTTACTTCCACTGAGTGGAGACATGTGGCCATTTCTGATGAATCACGTTTTGTGCTTCATCAGACTGATGGGCGGTGGATCGACGGAAAGGTCCAGGGTGGGGAGGGTGATCTCGTCATTCTGGAAGGCACACTGGATCAAAACAAGTATGTATCTGTCCTTGGGGACCATGTCCACTCCTTCATGAAATTTGCTTTCCCTCGTCACGTTGGCATTTACCAGCACGACAATCCAACGTGTCTTACATCTTGTGGTTTACGTGGGTGGTTCAAAGAACACCAAGGTGAATTTACAGCACTTCCCTGGCCACCAAACTCCCCGGATTTAACCCAATCTAAAATCTGTGGGACCGCCATGTTCACAAAATGGTTCCTCAGTCGAGAAACCTCGCCTAACTGGCCAGGCACTGGAGTCGGAATGACTGAAATCCTTGTCAGTACCTTCCAGAACATCACTGACTCTTTTCCTGCATGCCTCGCAGCTGTCCGCACTGCGAAAGGTGGTGATTCAGTATTTTGATATTCGGTCACATTAACGTGATTCCTCAATGTAGAAACCAAAACGTTCCAAGTAACATGGATCCGCAAGTGAGCAGTTTATTAGATAATTACTAACGTTGTTGTTACGAGCATCCACTCGTTTCCTACTTAGCACAAGGTGTTTGGAGTTTAAAGTTATCTGCTAAGTCCCTATCTAATAGGACAGAAATTTCACACAAGGTTCATTAATAAATACAACACTGACTCATCGAGTTACATGTAACGCTTTACTGCACCCTTTAGGTGTCGTCTTCACATTTGGAAGCAAAACTGAAGTTAATTACTACAATTCTTTGAAAATCCTCCAAATCACCCCGTAATTATTTTTCCTGGAATCATGTTCTTCTGCACGAGCACTATCTGCAACAGATCATACTATGATTCCCTGACCTGTTTAACTATGCCACCACACACAAATATCTTTCACATTCATCAGTGTTGTGAGTGTTATTAAATGTGCTACATGCCATTAAACGCTTTCCGGTAAGTAAAGATATTTCTTTCTGACCCTCACGTTTTCTGTTGTGCTTGCGAAGACTAAATGTTGTCACTGTATATATAGTAGTCATATACGTCTTTCACTGGGTCTGCCAGCGGTGAAAATCAACATATTTTGAACAACTGAAGGAATTAAACATGATCTCTCTTTCGTATCACACACAAATTTGTATTTCCTTTTTAGTTGCATACCTAAAAATTTTTACCATTTTTATCAGTTTCCAACTACTTTCATGGCAGATTTCCTAAACTTTAACTAGTTGCTGGTGACTAATTTTCACATGTGACATACAAATTTCTTTTTTGTGGCAGTTTACTAGTAGACAACGTCACCGGTTCAGATTCAGTCCAACTGTATAGTTGGACAAGTGAGAGGATATTCAAAGCAACGGCTGAACAACAGCCAAGCATAGCACTTTGAAGGTGTGGCGGTGGAATTTTATGGTCCGTGCACACACACCGACGATGGGAGTACAGAGGAGGGGGTGCAGTAATGCGCCATCTCTATGGTGAAGGAAAAAGGTGGCTGGACGACAACAGACCACTGCTAGTGACTGTACGAAACGGGAGTAAAAACGTGGTCTTATTGGGCCTATCGTCAGTCATAGCCCGAATCCGAGTCCTCCAGGATGGTGAGCAGAACGGGGTGTCAGTGTCAGCGCCGTGGCACTGTGGTGCCGATGGTTTGGAGTCCAGCGACCGTCTCATTAAGGGCTTCCATGTTACTGTAGAGTTGTCGAGCTTTAGGGCCGTATTTGTCTCCTCATGCAAAGTGACACTCCTGGTGAGCGGAGGGGCGTGAAGACTCTACCTGAGAACATTATTCTGTAGGCGCTGGAGCGTTAGCATCCGGGACTTACTAATCGTGGCCCACGCATAAGAACCATATGTTAGTGAGGGTAGTACAACGGAGCGATACAGCCGAAGTTTGCTATCTAAATTCAGCTCTCGGCTGGAGAAGGCCTTTGTCAACTCTAACCCTTTGTGGGTGATGTATTCTGCGTGGCGGTGGACGAAAAGTTTCTTATCCAATCAGACCCCGAGATACTTGGCATCGGCCCCACGGGACCCGGACGTCCCCGATAGAGATGTTGTGGCGGAGGATAGGGCGCCGTTTAGTGAAATACACTGCCGTAGTTTTGGCGGCATTGAGGGCGATCTTATTGGAGCGACACCAGGAGACCGTTGCATCCACCTGCCTTTTGAGGCGAGAAATGAGTTCATCAGGATTGTGGTAGGTCGAATAAAGCGCTGTGTCGTCTACGTATGGCGCCAAATGGCAGTGGCGTTTGACGGGCATGTTATCGACACAGACATTAAAAAGAAGAGGGGATAGCACAAAGCCCTGAGGGGTGCCCATCGACATGTGGCGTACACTGGAGCGCTTACTCCGCTGAGCAACAAGGAAGGTCCACTGGCGGAGGAAATCATCCACAATCTTATCTTAGATGTCATGGATGGTCGTTTGCGTCAGCATCTTATATACCAGGTTGTCCTGCCACACCTTATCATAAGCATTCTGCACGTCCAAGAAGACCGCTGCCGTCGACATGCTGGAGTTAAAACCCTTGATGATGTGCTCTGTGATCCGGAGAACTTGCAGCTCAGGGAACAGGTATGAGGTAAACCCAAGCTATTTGAGACGGATCGTCCCGACTGCTGCCAGAGGCTGGGAAATGGGGTGGAGTATGGGACACTCAAGGAAATTCGCCATGGTGTTTAAAAGACTGATGGGCGTGTTTTTGGTAGGGACTGTAGGGTCCTTAGAGGGCTTTGGGGTCACCTGTTTCCACTGCGGAGGGAAAACGCCACTCTGAAGACAAAAATTCAATATCCTGGTGAATAGGACCAGGGGCTTACGTGGTAGCCGACGGAGATGTTCGTTAACGATCCCATCCAGGCCGAATGACCACGTTTCCTCCGGAGGATTCGGAGCCCTTCCGCGGGGTGAGGGACTATAAGCGGTGGTCTCTTTCGGAAGACGGCCAAAGCCGTCAGGATATCTTTATCATCGTGGCGTTCATCAGGCCTGGTGTCCAGGACGAGCAGTTGGATTTGGGCCTCAAACGCATGACATACAACTTGCGCAGTTAAACAGTATGTTATGTTCAACTCGTTCTAGTGATACGAGTATTTTGATTAGTTACCATAGTTGGACGTGTGATACTGAGGTAATGTTAGGTATTTATCGACTTTCTCTTAAAACAGTCAGTGATGGGAGCAAGGGGCGTGACAGAGGATAGGAAAGGCTTATATTTGGTGATACATGGCGTTTGGTTACGTGTCGCGGCGATTTTGCTCAGTGGCGGCATCTTGGGACAGGAAATGAGAGCGAAGCTGTTTGGTTTGACATAGGTAAACATACGGTCAGACTTAGTGCAAAATATAAATTACCGGAAACCTTTCTTTGTTAGAGACAAGTTTTTATGTTGCTCCTGTGGGAGGAGCTTGCCTATATCAGCTGGGTTGGCAATCTATGAAGAACCAGTGCAGCACATTTTCTGGACCCAACCGTCGAAGACAAGCGAACGGTTTTCGGGGTAGCGCAAGAGTCAAATAGTAGACGGACAGTTCTGGAGGCGAGACGTGTTGTGCAGTCACCTATGTGGAAGGCTGGGCTTCCGTTTTCGACGCCGTGTACGTGCGTCAATGTGGTCACCGTCACCACAGTAAATTATACTGCATACTGCAGCGTGCAGGTTAACCTTCCGCGTATAGCAAAACCCCGGCGGAATTTTTCCATTGATTCCTCCCGAGCTGATTGGATTCCTGTCCATTTTCATTATTATAGCTTGTGGACTGAAAAATTAAGAAGATATAGTTTTTACCAGGAATCCGTATTTATTAACTTTCTTGCATAACCAAACAAAATAATAGATTTGGAATTTTTATGTAAATTCAGGTTCGGCTTGAGCAAACAAAAATTCTTCTTGTTTAACACTCTAACATGTTTCAGTGAAACTCTACCCTCGTCAATGGGTTAATTTATTTTCTGTCAAGTAGCACCTAAGAGAATTTCATGGAGTCCATGCTGGAACATGTAGTTCTGGTATAATCACATACTGATGTTTGTTTAGTTGTGCGACTTTGCACTGGAGCTAATACTATGCTGCAGGTTATCATCTGCAAACGATCAGGATTTTTCGATATTATGTTACATATATTGAGAAGACTGTTACGTCCAAAATGAAACTACCTATTTTTCCGCTTACTGCTGGGTTACAGTAGCGTCGTTGTATGATATTCTCTGTCGACACTCATTTGTTGCTTAGTTCTATATCTGTCAGGTGCAGAGAATTTTTCCAGGTTGTATGGTTGTCTACGTTGGATACCTTCGGAGGTGCTCTGGGTTGTGCTGAGTCTTGCTGACTTGCCGGATTGAAGAGTTCCAAGGACCACGGCCATACAACCCGGAAAAGTTCTCTGGAGGTGAAACATCCGGTCGTGAAAGTTTTCATTATCTCTATCTGTCTTTTCTTAGTTTAATGTAGCACTTTTAGGGAATGTTGTGGGTATTACGTTGATTAGGAAAGAGCTTTATAAATTGCTGACTGGGTGGGGAGAGGGAGAGGGAATAGACAACAAACATTACAGACAAAGTAAACCACAAAATTAAAGCAAAACGAAAGAGACACCCAACACACAGCAACACAAAGATCAACACTAACGTATGAACATAGATACACAGAACTTAAACATGCAGAACACAAACAGACATAACACATCTGCACAAGAACATCCACAACAACAATCAAATGGCACACACTCATCTGTCACACGACACATCTGGCATCTATCATCTCGTATATGTAAGCTGCCAGTGAGTTTGTATCGGTCAGACAGGTAGAAATGTCGGCATTAGATGCACGGAACACGGGCACTTAACAGCAACGATAGTCATTTTACATTTGCGGATCACGTTTTAGACATGAATCGCAGACGTAAAATGCAGCAACAGCCCTCCTCAGAAACTTACAGTAGAATAAAATTACCACATACGAAAAGCCGCAGTAAAAGGAATGGAATTAATGAATAAATGAACACATTATGCTCTGCAATGGAACCATGTTCTCAGCTCATAAGATCGCTACTCGGTAGAAAACGCACACACACACACACACACACACACAAAACAAAGCCTGTTTAAAAATTCTAAATTCGCGCTCAGAAATCGTAAAACAAAATGGCGAACCAAATAAATATGTAACAAAAAATTTCACAATTCGTGTCAACAAACGCGGTTCATATTCTTACAGTGCACAATTGCCGAACGGCGATGACGGTCGGCTGTGATATCGGAAAAATACTGCCGTCGATGAGACGTATGTTTCAAGGTCGGTTATTCACTCTTAATTTAAGGTAACAGACCATTAACATTTACGATTCACTGACTAACAGTTTAATCCCTACGCAGTTCGTAACAGATCTATGGTACACAGAGAACATTATTCCTATACGAGTGCGGGCCAACAGAGATGGACTTGCGGAATAATGTGCGAGAAGTAAAGAAAACTGTAAATTGAGAAGAATCACTGCTGTCAGCAGCAGCAGTACATTAAGAGGAATTAGAGGCGATAGATGAAAATGTGTAGCGGATCGGGATTTGCACCTAGGATCTCCTCCTTACTTGGCAAGTGCGTTAACCACTGCGCCATACGGTATACGGCGTGGTTGCACCTGCGAGGAGTATCTGGGCACGCCTCACGGCCGATCAACACTCCCACCGAGCGCCACCTACCAGCAGTCCATGTCCATGGACTCCATGTTCACTACTCTAAGATCCTGTAATGACACAGATAGATACAATACTTTAAAGTCTGCGCCAAAGATTAAATTGAGAGGAATGTAGAATATAACCTCTGTAATGTTCATATTGGACTCTTTTGTGTTTCATACTACAAGAAGAAGTTAAGATACTCTTTCGATTGTTATCTTGTAGGGAATGGACGTAATTTTTGGTGTGTGCTGATAGGCAGCCATCTTGTTAGTATTTATGGTTTATGCGACGAGCAGAGCAAGTCTTATTGTCTTGTGGATAAAAAAATGGTGAAAAGTATCTAAGTTTTACGAGAATTATTTAGAGCGACGTAGTATTGTGTTACTTTGTTTCCACCATCTTCGTGAAGGAAACAGATGCCGACTTAGGGAGATACACACGGTCAACAAAGAGAAGAAGATCGATGGCGAATAATGAATTAATATTGTGGCAGAAGCATTAATTCTACGTCTAAGGTGAGAACTATGAATAAATCAACAATGACGTAGAATTTAAAAATATTATTTATCGTAACTGTAAATTATATTACAGGCAAATTTCACGCTGCATTGAATTTTTCCGCATTGAAGCCACTCAATACAATCCTTAGAAAAAGCCTTTCAAAAATTCTAAAGTTCCACATCCATAGTTTTTTCTCTTTTCAGAAGATCAATAAATTTAATTAATTTATTTATTTCGCCAGAATTCTCACAGGAGATCGGACGTATTTGTGCATCGGCTCTGAAAGAGGTGGATCCATTGTCCAACTCGGCGTACCAGTTATATGAATGCGTGGTGTCTGTTGCTTCGCCGGCCGCGGTGGTCTCGCGGTTCTAGGCGCGCAGTCCGGAACCATGGGACTGCTACGGTCGCAGGTTCGAATCCTGCCTCGCGCATGGATGTGTGTGATGTCCTTAGGTTAGTTAGGTTTAAGTAGTTCTAAGGTGTAGGGGACTAATGACCACAGCAGTTGAGTCCCATAGTGCTCAGAGACCACGCATTCATTTAAGGTAACTGTGCTTTGGTTGACTTAGTTGCATACTGTAACTTATCAATATGGCACCAAATGCGGATTCTGGTCTTACTGCATAGTGTGATATTGCCTTTAACCATATAAGTTGCCAGACGGTAGACAGTTACGAAATATTTCCACTTTAAATAACGTCACTTCTCCAGTAACAGAGTGGTCAGAAAGAGTTTGAGAAGCTTGAAAGAGCGTCGCAGGGGAGAAAGTGTACAGATATAATTGTTACGAAAAAGAATTCTATATGTTTCGCAGTTTCAGATTTAATTAATATTGACGTCAGCCAATCACGTCACAGTGTGCGCAAATTCAAGGACTTACAGACGCTAAAATGAGGTAATGCGCTGGCATCTGTGGGTCCGTGAGTTACCACTTGCTCAAATCCTCATTACCATAACAAATGTGCCTTTTTCGGAAGTGATAAAATTAATCTAGGTGAGCAATAGCTACATTTGTTCAGTCTGAGGAAACCAAACGAATGACATGTTTGGCGGCCCTGTCTCTGGCAGGCTGTTTGAATTTGCTCGCGCAATAACACGTGGCTCACAGGCTAACTCCACTGCTAATTAAATCGGAAACGGCGCAACGTATCTACTTTTTTTCTTAACAATTATTTCTCAGCACAACTCACATCGCAACCATACTATCATCAGTGTCTGCGTGTAACAGTCTAGTGTGCAATGTGCTTCGGACATGCGTGTACGTCTGAAAGCACAGACACTAGTGTTATCTACAAGAATCGTATTCCCAAGTGCGAGTACGACGGGAATCCAATTATAAAATTTATTGGTGACAAAATTTGTGCCGGAGTGGGACCCGAACTCTGATTTCGCACTTTATGCGAGCTGTCGCCTTAAGCACTTCGGCTATCCGATCACGCTTCCAGGACCGACCCAAACGTCCATATGTCACCGATTGTCTACTTCATGCACTCCCATAATCATTGAGATTCCTGCACAGAAAAAGGCTTACTTACTGCTGTTGCAGCTTTTGCCTAGATATGTAAATACGATTTGCAGTGTCTAATTGCCTACTATGCAATGTCCTTCAGACGTGGATGTGTGTCTGAAGGATCTATGGCTGTATGAAGTACAAGAAATTATTCACAATGGCGTTTACAGTGAGAGTCTAGCTGTATAATTCATTGGCAACATACAAAATTTGTTCTAGACGAGAACTCGGTCTCAGATAATCTTTCTTTATTTGACCGGCCGCCTTAACTGTTTCGGCTATCCGATCACGCTTCCATATGTCGCCATGTGTACACATTCTGCACTTGCACAATCAGTGTGATTCACGCACAAAAAGAGACTTACTTATAATTGTTACGCCCTTTACCTAGGCATGTCTATACTACACTCCTGGAAATTGAAATAAGAACACCGTGAATTCATTGTCCCAGGAAGGGGAAACTTTATTGACACATTCCTGGGGTCAGATACATCACATGATCACACTGACAGAACCACAGGCTCATAGACACAGGCAACAGAGCATACACAATGTCGGCACTTGTACAGTGTATATCCACCTTTCGCAGCAATGCAGGCTGCTATTCTCCCATGGAGACGATCGTAGAGATGCTGGATGTAGTCCTGTGGAACGGCTTGTCATGCCATTTCCACCTGGCGCCTCAAGTGGACCAGCGTTCCTGCTGGACGTGCAGACCGCGTGAGACGACGCTTCATCCAGTCCCAAACATGCTCAATGGGGGACAGATCCTGAGATCTTGCTGGCAGGGTAGTTGACTTACACCTTCTAGAGCACGTTGGGTGGCACGGGATACATGCGGACGTGCATTGTCCGGTGGGAACAGCAAGTTCCCTTGCCGGTCTAGGAATGGTAGAACGATGGGTTCGATGACGGTTTGGATGTACCGTGCACTATTCAGTGTCCCCTCGACGATCACCAGAGGTGTACGGCCAGTGTAGGAGATCGCTCCCCACACCATGATGCCGGGTGTTGGCCCTGTGTGCCTCGGTCGTATGCAGTCCTGATTGTGGCGCTCACCTGCACGGCGCCAAACACGCATACGGCCATCATTGGCACCAAGGCAGAAGCGACTGTCATCGCTGAAGACGACACGTCTCCATTCGTCCCTCCATTCACGCCTGTCGCGACACCACTGGAGGCGGGCTGCACGATGTTGGGGCGTGAGCGGAAGACGGCCTAACGGTGTGCGGGACCGTAGTCCAGCTTCATGGAGACGGTTGCGAATGGTCCTCGCCGATACCCCAGGAGCAACAGAGTCCCTAATTTGCTGGGAAGTGGCGGTGCGGTCCCCTACGGCACTGCGTAGGTTCCTACGGTCTTGGCGTGCATCCGTGCGTCGCTGCGGTCCGGTCCCAGGTCGACGGGCACGTGCACCTTCCGCCGACCACTGGCGACAACATCGATGTACTGTGGAGACCTCACGCCCCACGTGTTGAGCAATTCGGTGGTACGTCCACCCGGCCTCCCGCATGTCCACTATACGCCCTCGCTCAAAGTCCGTCAACTGCACATACGGTTAATGTCCACGCTGTAGCGGCATGCTACCAGTGTTAAAGACTGCGATGGAGCTCCGTATGCCACGGCAAACTGGCTGACAGTGACGGTGGCGGTGCACAAATGCTGCGCAGCTAGCGCCATTCGACGGCCAACACCGCGGTTCCTGGTGTGTCCGCTGTGCCGTGCATGTGATCATTGCTTGTACAGCCCTCTCGCAGTGTCCGGAGCAAGTATGGTGGGTCTGACACACCTGTGTCAATGTGTTCTTTTTTCCATTTCCAGGAGTGCATTTGCAGTGTCTGTGTTTGACCGTGTACTATCGAATGAAAAAACGAAGACTTTCCTTGTTAAAGGTAAGTTACCCCTGAACATCCTTTCATATGACATTACTGAATGAAAATATGTCAACTTAGTGATTTCTCTCTCCTCGAGATGTGCAATGATTCCGAGTGCAAATGTGACTAAACTATATTCTTTAGGAGTTACAAAATATGGTTATTCCAGTTTAAATTGTCATCAAAAGGTACATTCAAGAATTTAGAAGTTTCCATCATACTTATTATTTCCTCATTATGTGTTACATGTATCACTGAGTAGAACCCGTAGATGTACAGAATTAAATATACTGTGTCTCTTTAAATTTGAGGGTGAGACCACTCATAGAGAACCAGTCAATGGTACTTTTAAGAACATTTTTGCCATTTCTTTTGCCAGTGTATCTGTGTTTGCATTGATTACAATACTACTATCACCTGCAAAATGAATTAATTATTCTCGTTTTATATTAAAGGGAAGATAATTTACATATACGAAGAACAACAACGAACCAGAGATTGAGCCTCGGAAAAGCCATACGTAATTTATCTCCAGTGATGATAATGTCATCAGACTACAGTGGTTGAATTACTAAGTACAGCTTTCTGCATTCTTTTGGTTAGAAATGACATTATCCACTGTTAGCTATACCATCAGTACCACAAAACGCCAATGTATATGGGAGATTACTGTGATCTGCACTGTAAAATGCGTTAGATACGTAGAAAAAATGTCAACCGGCGCTATTTTATTATTTAATGTTTACAAAATTTGATGACTGAACATATAAATGGCATTATCAGTAGAGCAGCGCTTCTGAAATCCAAACTGTGAGTTGTTGGTGATATTATTGTTGCTCAGGTGGAATACTGTTCTAGAATTCTAGAACTTCTCAAAAATTTTGGAAAGTGTTGTCAGCAGGGAAGCACGTCGGTAGTCATTGGCGTCTTTCCAGACACCTTTCGTATGGAAAAATGCCTTGAGTTGGTGTGTCATGACATTTTTCAGTTAAGACGGAGTTTATTAAACGGGAACAAATTTCCAGTAATCTGTTGTAATGCCATCCAAACCAGACGAGTTTTATTTTTGATAGAATATATAATATATATAATATATATATAATATATAATTTTTATTAATTTCAGAAGGAGAAGTTGGCGACACATTCGTACGATTCAGTTTTACGGTAGTTTAGCAAAGAGAACAACATTTGTTGTCAAGCCATAATCACGGCTGCATTTGAAACGCGCAAATATACAAAGCCAATAAATTACGATGCAATTTAAATATCAGTTTCATTCAATCTAGTTTGATAATGACCGCAATACTTGACATACAGTAAAAAGCCTCCTGAATTATTGCAGGATGTTAACGAAACGTAAATTCATGAAATAGAAAGCTTGCAAATTTTGTTATTGCAAAAGAAAGCAGTAAAGAAAACAAAAGAAAAGTTCGGAGTAGGTATTAAAATCCATGGAGAAGAAATAAAAACTCTGAGGTTCGCCGATGACATTGCAATTCTGTCACAGACAGCAAAGGACTTGGAAGAGCAGTTGAACGGAATGGACAGTGTCTTGAAAGGTAGGATATCAGATGAACATCAACGAAAGCAAAACGAGGATAATGGAATGTAGTCGAATTAAGTCGGGTGATTTTGAGGGAATTAGATTAGGAAATGAGACACTTAAAGTAGTAAATGAGTTTTGCTATTTGGGGAGCAAGATAACTGATGATGATCGAAGTAGAGAGGATATAAAATGTAGACTGGCAATGGCAAGGAAAGCGTTTCTGAAGAAGAGAAATTTGTTAACGTCGAGTATTGATCTAAGTGTCAGGAAATCGTTTCTGAAAGTATTTGTATGGAGTGTAGCCATGTATGGATGTGAAACATGGACGATATGTAGTTTTGACAACAAGAGAATAGGAGATTTCGAAATGTGGTGCTACAGAAGGATGCTGAAGATTAGATGGGAGGAGCACAAAACTAATGAGGAGGTATGGAACAGAATTGGGGAGAAGAGGAGTTTGTGGCACAACTTGACTAGAAGAAAGGATAGGTTGGTAGGATTTGTTGTGAGGCATCAAGAGGTCACCAATTTAGTGCTGGAGGGCAGCGTGGAGGGTAAAAAACGTAGAGGGAGACCAAAAGATGAATACACTAAGCAAATCCAGAAGGATGTAGGCTGCAGTACGTATTGGGAGATGAGGAATCTTGCACAGGATAGAGTAGCATGGAGAGCTGCATCAAACCAGTCTCAGGACTGAAGACCACCACAACAACAACCACAACCCTATTGAATTGAAATTATCCCGGGAAACTTCAACAACTAGAAGATCGGCGTGACAGAAGTTAAGTAAAGTTTCTTTTCGAAAAATTTAGTACTTCGCGTAATTATGGAGTTAGTTCTGTGAACCTCACATATCGTGATTGCATTCGCAGATTCTAGTTCAAGAATTCCGAATGACATTTCGTATTTTTAGAACATATTGTTATGACAACAGGTGCCTCTGAAGATTGGACTGGCAGCCTCAAAATCGATTATGTATTAAAGAACTCAGAAAGCATCGTTGCGTCCTGAGGCTCATTCGGTTAGAACTGCAAATCATTACATGGTTGCATTTCCATCATCCAATTTGATAAAAGTCAGATTAACCTCATTAGGAGAAAAAGTGGAAGAAGAGGATATCAGCAACTTGATGTGAAAAGAGAGAGGACGCAAAATAATAGAATTGAGACGCCAGTAAGGAAGTCCAGGCAATGTACTGTGTGCAGTACTCATTGCACTCATTCACTTATAAAATATTATTATTATTATAATTATTAATACTGAACCTTCATTAATTACATGTGTGTGTCTGTACTTTAAAACTGCTGAATGAAATGAGAAGTTGAAACTTTTACGTTATTTGATTCTGAAGCTGTTGATTGAAACTGAACGTACTCAGCGTACTTTCTCTTTACTTATTCTTATCATGTCAACACTGACCTACATTATCTTAGCGCAACCCAATGTTACTGCTCAAATAAAGATAACCTAACAAATAATTAATTAAAAAGAATGGCCCTAACTAAACAGAAATCATAGCTATAACCTATACATTTCATTAATCACTTACCTCACAAGAATCTTCGTTATGCAAACTACTGCAATACACTGAGTGCCAATACTGCCAGCTAAAAAAAAGATTCTAAGTACTATAGCCACTAACTACTAATAGGCATGTGATTAGAAAAGGAAAGATTTTGTTGCAAACCAAATAATGTATGAATAATATTCAGTCTCCAAGTCGAACATGAACAGATCGTTAGCCTACACTAACACTTCAGATCTCTACCCTCCATCAATGCTAACTTCTCACATCTAACATCCATCACTGCTGACTGTTCACCTCCAACTGCCCAACAGTATTTCCATCACTGTTGGCGACTAACTTCCAATTGCCCAACACTACTGGCGATTAACTTCCAACAACGAGTCCAACCAGCCGCAGAGTCTCTTACAAAGAAAGCGCATTAAGAGATCTCATGCAAAGCGGTACACAGCGCTGCCAACACAGAAGCAACCCACTTGCAATACTATCACTATGTGCTGCATAAGCCGTCACCAGCACACCAGTCGGCTAAGCTGAAGCATGGAGATTGATTAGTATGCACTTGAAAAAGTGCGCCTATCACGAGAGAGACCAGAGACACACCGACAAGCAACATGCCTCCAACGCCCTCTCGACAGCATGTATTTAGGACCATGCCGCTGATCGGACGGCCTCGCTCAATCATCAGTTTGGCGTTTGGCGGTTTACTCACAGAGTGGGTTTAGTTCATCACAGGCTATAACAGCGTATAGCGACCATTTTAGTGACTTTAGCGGGACTATTAGTGATGAGATTGCACCACACAACATGGACTCTGTTCAAGTTAAGTAAATGTTTCCAGTACATGTAAATAAAGAACCGTATTAATCGATGTGTGTATGTTGTAGAAAGAGGATACAGGCTATCCATAACAACATCCTCTCTCTCTCGCTTCCTTGCGGTACAGGACTCTACAAATTATAATTGAGAATGAAGATAGGTAAGGGGTACTGGTGGATGAAACACCACTACCGCACCTGCACGCCACACCAGATTCGCTGTTAGTGATCTGGTCTGCCAATACGAAACGCCAGCAAAGAAGCCAGATAAGTTTCTTCAGTCTGCACACAGTATCAAAAAAAGACATAGAATAGAAGGAAGCTGTACTTTGTGTTGATGTCAAAAAAAGTGGATGTAGTTAAGGTAAATAGTACTCGATATATTCCATAATTTCTAATTGTGCCATAAACTTGTTATTTCAGACACTGTGCAGCCATAAAAGGGATTAATGAGATAAACTTTTCAGTTACATGAGAATATAAACATGTTCACTCGACGAGTTACTGGAGATCTGGAGAAATGTGCTGAAGAAAATAACTCTGTTTTAACCGTCTGAGTCCCAATAACATAAAAAATAATTTAATTTAAAAAAAAAACCACGAAAGTGGCGTATATTATCACAGCAAACGGCGAATACAAGGAGAAGCTGGCAACAAACGAAGAAGCAATTGTTTTAAGGAGGTGGTTTCATTTTGGAATATAGATTTAATACTTTTCACAAAATTAACTTTTATTATCATAATATGCAACGAATACGAGAAGTAATTGTCAAAAAGTATGCAATTAGCTGTTTTAGGACTGTGGTTTCTCTTTGTAACCTCTGGGGCATACAGGGTTCAAACACCCATCATTTCATGCGAGATATTTGAAAGCCCTTTCTCATTTTTCATAGACATAATACCACATCTCGGAAAGTCCATGAACCCAAAATACTTAAAACAAATTAAAGTAAAAAATAACAAGCAAAAATGAGCGTAAAGTTTAATAAGTTTTGCGTCAAAACTGTATACTGCCTCAGTACTTTCATTTCGAAACCACTCATGAAATCAGTAGTAGAACCTCAAATTTATAGCAGCTCTAAATATACTTATTTTCACTGTCAAGGATCTGCTCAATATGATGCTTAAAGAAAGTAAATAAATAAAAAGTCACACTCTAATACAATCACGTAGCACAATCTGTACGTGACTGATACAGTGCACTACACTGCTAGATGTCTGTCTTTTAATCATATCGGCGTTTTCACCTGAAAGTAATTCGATACTTAAAACAAAACAAAAAAACTTAATAATATGGTGGGTTTGAGGCGCACAAAGGGTTCTAGTCGGATTGGAATATTTTCGTGAAATGAAGTTCTAAAGAGTTGCTAATTATTTGTTGGCTGTAATGATTTTACAATTGTAGTTACGACTGTAACATATAGATAGAAGCGAATTTTCATTTTTTATTTCAAAATCACTTTATAATCAATTCAAACAATGGAAAATCCAGACTGGAATGTAACAATAATATGAAAAGGATAGTTGCTACTCGCCATACAGCGGAGATGCTGAGTCACAGATAGGCACAACAAAAAGACTGTGAGGAAGTGAGTTTTCAGCCAACAAGGCCTTCGACGAAAATGGGCAACATCCACACAAACACTCACGCAAATGAAACTCGGACACACATGATCACCGTCTCTGGCTGCTGAAGACAGACATACCGGATCCGTTAAAGACTCTCGCAGTAGCAGGAGACGCAGCTCTGCTATTCGGGTCTGGGAGTAGTAGTGTACCTTCTCTGTGTTGTGGGATTCCTGGAATTGGACTGTAACACCAGGAACAAGTCGTTACGATATTTAGGAATGATAGTGTCCACGTTCTGCATCTGACCATTGTCCTGAAAGCGCGTTGCTGTAAGTGCTTTGACTGTAATGTGGAGGGGGGTATTCTTCTAACTGGGCTTCATTCATGACGCTCATGATTGTAATTTCAATGATCATTTTCTTTTCTGTGGGTCTGCTTTGAAGTAGATTCAGTAGAGAGAGTAAAAAGATATTGTTTTCGTTCTCTTCTCCTCACCTCTCGCGTAATTCCTTTTTACTACATACTTGAGTTCTGCACGTTAATTAAGGGCTTATCATTGTCTTCTGTCTTGCTTTTTTTATGTTTTCGTAATGCAACGGCACAATAATGCCTATTTTCCGTCTTCGTGAGGATCTTAGGTTTGTTCTTTTTCTCCTATGCTGGCAACGGTCTGGAGAAAAGACACGTGATTGAAACATCTACGCTCTAAGAGACAGGGGGTGGGGAGAGAGAGAGAGAGAGAGAGAGAGAGAGAACCATGCACCAAAAAACAGTAATCTGAATGGGGCGGTAATCAGCATCAGATGTGATATATGTGTACAGACATACAAATATCTACGATTTCAGAAAAAAATTGATGTTTTACTCATGAGAAAGAGCTTCACAAATTAAGCAAAGAGCACATGAACAGTGCGGTGGTCGAACTCCGGCCCTTAATCGCTTACAGGTGTTCGGCTTGGCAATGATTGAGAGAGTTGCTGGCTGCCTTCCTGAGGGATATCAGCCTGAAATCTCATTGACTGTAGTCAGAACTGTCTTCAGTGATGAGTCCCGCTTCGAAATGAGCCAACGTGACCAGTAAATATGTGGCTGGAGACGCACCGGACAGCTTAGGATTCCAACCTGACTGTCGCCCGCCATACGGCCTGACAAACAGGAGTTACGTTTTGCGCTGCATTTTTTTGCCACAGGGGGACCTCTTCGGTTGTCATCCGCGGCAACTTTACAGTAAAGCGGTACGTCGACGCTATTCTACTCAGAGTTTCATTGTCCCTCTTTGCAAGCGATCCTGGGCTTGTATTTCAGCAAGATAATGCCTGGTTGCACACGGCGACAGTTGCTACTGCTAGTCTTTGTGCTTGCCAAACCCTACCTCGGCCATCAAGGTCTCAGGATCTGTCTCCAGTTGAGAACATTTCGAGCACTATGCGCAGGGCTCTCCAACCAGCTCGGGATTTTGACGTCTGAAGCACAAGTTTGACAGTATTTGACACAATATCCCTCAGGAGGGCATCCAACACCTCTGTAAACGAATGCCAAGCCGAATAACTTTTTGCATAGGGGCCACTGTTGAACCAGCGCGTTACTGACTTACTCAACTTGTGAAGTCCGTTCTCTACAATAAATAATCCAAATTTTCTGAAATAGTAGTCATTTGTTTGTCTGTAGATGCAGATCAAATGGCTCTGAGCACTATGGGGTCATCAGTCCCCTAGAAGCTAGAACTACTTAAACCTAACTAACCTAAGGACATCACACACAGCCATGCCCGAGGCAGTATTCTAACCTGTGACCGTAGCGGTCGCACGGTTCCAGAATGAAGCGCCTAGAAGCGATCGGCCACTACGGCCGGCGATGCAGATCACAACTACCGATTACCGTCACATTCAGATAATTCCATCATCGGCCGAGTTTTCTTTTTTTCTTGGTCTGAGAATGTATGTTCATTCTGTCTTATGGATACATCTGATCCTGTCTTACGGGTTTCCTCCGGTGCAGCTCACGACCACGAACCCCTGAGATTCTTCCTCCTCCTCTGAAACGAATAACGAATACGTAGGGTTTTAAGACAGAGGAGAACAATCTGTGCTTGCAGTGAGAGGCAGATTTGCAGAGTGTTTTGGTAAATATGATCCCTATACGTTGACTAAAATGAAGTAATGTAAAGCTAAATGCTTGCGAAACAGTCTGCTCTTCTTTGTATTCCAAAGTCTTTCGAAATCTTCCAGAATTTGTTTCTAACATGTTTTGTTTAAGTTACCTGTTTGAATGGTACTGAGATGAAGAAATTTCTGGTTTCATTTGAATCTGGCACTGACAGGCTGACAAACCTGGCGGCAGAACGTCGTGGCGGCAGACCCGCCACACTTACACAGGTGCCAGGTGCAGCGGCTCCACTGACTCCCAAGCGCTGTTGCCTGTGTCTCTGCCAGCAGACATGCCAAGGCATCTCAGTGAGGCGAGGCCCTAAGGCTCTGAGGGAAGGTTATGTAGCGTGCTCGGATAGCTCAGTCGATGACTTCTTCAGTGGAACAGATTGGATGAGCGCTTGTCCGCCAAAGGTAGAGGTCCAGGTATCGAGTCCCAGTTGAGTAATGTTGCAGGGAGTTTCGACAGTAATAATAATAATAAAGAGCAGCCACATAAGAAAAGATTTCTCCCATTACTGAGGGTATGTTTGTCATGGAGAATTAGCCCATCAGTAATTTTCGCCTTAAAACCAGCAAAAGACAGGAGCCTAAAACAATAAATTTGCGTGAATGGTGAATTTCTTCAGTTAGTGATGGTTGCCTTCATTTTATACACTTTGTTCTTTTCACTGCTAAAAAAATTGTGCCTGTCGGTTTCCCCGACGCTGTGCTATAGTTCTCTGCTTCCTCATGTTGGCTTTACTTTGGAAGTAGTGTGGTGGTATACTGTTGCCTTCCACATCACATTGTTATTGCCGTTCGACTTTTCAAATTTACTTCCTAAATTATCAGCAGCTATGCAAAAGTTTGTACTTAAAATTAATAGAAAAAGTACTAAATTTTGGTAGCATACCAAAAACGCGAAAATCTGACATCACATTTGAAACAAATAAAGTTGGGGAAGTTGATTTGTTAACATTTACTGACACGAGTTACGTTTTTAACGGACATGTTGGGAGGAAAAATTTTGGGGGAAAAACTGATATAGGTCAAGAAACAACTAGTCGAAGATGTATTGGAAGACAAAAGAAACGCCAAAATTACCAAACACTGAAAAGGACACCGGAAAAATGAGTGAGATTGCAGTGACAAGACCTTCTGAGACGTAGAAGATGGTAATGAAGATGAAGGTGATGAGGATGATGATGACGATTTTGCACACCAGCGTATTTCAAAGATTATTTAATTGATAATTGATGTTTGGCTATACTTGTACTTAATTTAATTTCAGTTACCGATTATTGATGTGTGGCAGAGTAATAATGTGAAAGGCAGATTATTAAGCATGACACTGAGAAGGGTTTCTCGATTGGAACACTTTTGGATTTCAATAAAATATTTATTCATAGATAGATCACTATAGTGCAACTTGGATCAGTTTCTCTCGCTTGGAAAAAAAAGAAAGAAAGGAAAACAAGTCGTACACCTACCCCCATACCTTAAATGTAAGAAACGACGGATGACGAAATAATAGTAATCAGAATTCGGCTAACACTTGTCCATTAGTCACTCCCTCTACATCTAGCAAGGGATCATTGTCCGAGTGAAATCATAAACGGAATTTTGTTTGTGTAATTAACTACGGAAAGGAAATATCCACGGCTCCGAATAACGAACTTCCGCGACTGTTTCGAGACAGCCCAGGGCCTACAGGCCAGACGAAAACTTTGAGAGAGGACTAAAGCTTTTGGGGTTTTAAGCTGCACCGTCCCTACTCGCCGCAGTCAGAAGTGTGCTCACGGTGGCGTGGGTGCGCAGTGAGCACGGCGGAGCCGCGCAGGAACACATGGCGCGGGGGTCCTCGACCGGCAACAAGGGAAATTCGCCGTCCACTGGCCGGCGGAGACGCTCCGGAAGGTCTGCCCTCGTTAGGCGCTTGGAGGGCCCTCCTGGCTGCAGCTGCAGCGCCGCCGGACAGATTGGGCGGCCCTCCCCTCCTGCCCTCCCCTCCATCTCCCCCCCCCCCTCCCCCTGCCCCTACCGTCCGCTCGTCCACTTGTCACGGACGGCCGGGCTCCACCAGCCACCACTCTACGCCGTCTTACCGGCGCCCGTCTTGTCGGTCGCCGTGCGATGATTTAACAATGGGCCAAAAACACAGACCGCCGATACTGCACGATTCATTACCAACAGGATTTCACACAAACTGGTCTGTGCACGCTCAAAGTGTTCCTCCTGAATTTTAATGGCTACAGGACCGCGTGAAAAGTTTAAGGTTTCCGCGCAGAAGGTACACGGCGTCCATCCAAAATGTTCCGAAAGTCATTTTTTCCAGGAGTATTAGCTACATCAGCGTGGTAACTAAGAAGCATCCCTGAACTAACAACTATAAACAAGCCGTGAGCATTCAACCAGTAAGCTGTGAGCATTTAGTGTGGACGTGCGGCCATACTGCGTCAACTTTTCTGTTCCACAAATCCCAGTGGAGCAACATCTCCATATCAAGCGTCTAAGACATTCTACGGAATGTTTTGAAGAAGTCAGTCCAAAGTTTGTCCCTCATACTTTCACTCCCGGACGTACACAACGAGGTGTGGACGCCTGACCTAACTTGGCTGAAATGAAAATACGAACAGTTTTTCTCTCGAAAATACCATCACGGGCGGCGAGACTTGGTGTGATCAGTACGAATCTGCGACAGAACGACAAGTGCAGACAGTCACATGAAGGTTCAACCCTTTGATGACATAACGCCAATGTGACGTTGGATCAGTTCCCAAAGGACAACTTTTATGAAGTTTTACATGCTTGTATGAACGCTCTGTGCAAGGTAATGAAGTAGGTGGGAAGGTGGAAAGGGGAGGGGGGAGTAACTACGTAGCGCGTCTGAAGGAAGAAACCAACCCCCCTAATGTTTCTCTATTTCTTATTTAGTAAACGGAGCGTAAGCAGCGAGTTAATATTAGAGCGAGTAGGAGGAATGTTTTATTTCAGATGTACCACAAGTGCCGAGTAAACATTTTTGACGCTAATAATAGAGGGTGTTTCACGTACGACGCAAACCCCACCTTGAGCGTTCCATGGGTACCAACACTACGTAAGCAGGCTCCGATCGCTACATAGGCCACTGCCCGTTACTTGGAGTTCGGTAGATGGTCTGTCGGCTTTTCTCGAACTGAGCGAGATAGGAAAACAAATAGATACTTTCGAGAAATAAGCAGTAGCTGTGCGAATATGAAAAGTTCATATGGCAAGTACCTATTAAGCAAGGAATGGAAAGCAGAAACGTGGAAGGAATTTGTAGAAGAGTTACACAAAGGAAATAGAAACAATCTCGTGCAAAGGAAATTAGGAAGTATATAAAGGTGAGGTAGGAGACATGATACTGCGAGGAGAAATTGACAGAGCACTGGCAGAAGTCGAAAAAAGGCAAAAGGAGAAAAAAAAATTCCCTCAAAATTATCAAGACTCTTGAAACACGTACTATGACGCAACTGTTACATGTGAAATACAAGATATATGTGGCATAGGAAATACACTGCGATTTCAAGATGAATAATAATTCTAGTTCCAAAGAAGGCATATGGTCACAGATGCGAACATTACAAAAACAGTACTTCAACAAGCCAGATTTGGAAAACATTGACACGAATTACTGACAAAAGAATGGAAAGACTGGTAGATGCCGTACTCGAGAGAGATCGGATTGGACTCCAGAGAAATGTAGGACGTCGTGAAGCACTGCTGATTGGAATAAACTGTTTGAAAATCGCAAGGTAGTTTGGATAAAATACAGGGGCAACTAGACAGCTGTTTTAAGAGTCTTAGGGTATTAAAACTCAGAGGGGAATTGGAAACCGTTGTAGCCTACTCCGAAACTATAAAATACTCACAATGAGAAAACAGTGAATAAAACCAAAAAGAAATTTGTAAAATGATGTTGCGATTCAGGGAGAAAAAGTAAAGACTTTGAAGTCCTTAGAAGTCTGTTACAGACATCATAGGATGCGGAAAAGAATGGATACTGTCTTCAAAATAATTTAATAGATCATTATTATCAAAAGTGAAACAAAGATAATGAAATGTTTTTAAGGTGAATCACGCGATGCTGATGAAGTTAGATAAGGAAACAAGACACTAAAAGTAGTAAGTCGTCTTGGGAAACGAAACTATTGACGAGGGCCGATGCTAAACAATATACACTATATGATCAAAAGTATCCGGACACGTGGCTGAAAATGACTTACAAGTTCGTGGCGCCCTTCATCGGTAATGCTGAAATTCAATATAGTGTTGGCCCATCCTTAGTCTTGATGACACCTTCCACTCTCACAAGTATACTTTCAATCAGGTGCTGGAAGGTTTCTTGGAGAATGGCAGTCCATTCTTCACGGAGTGCTGCATTGAGGAGAGCTCTCGATGTCGTTCGGTCGTTCGGTGAGGAGTGGCACGAAGTCAGGTTTCCAAAACATCCAAAAGCTGAAACTTCCTGGCAGATTAAATCTGTGTGCCCGACCGAGACTCGAACTCGGGACCTTTGCCTTTCGCGGGCAAGTGCTCTACCATCTGAGCTACCGAAGCACGACTCACGCCCGGTACTCACAGCTTTACTTCTGCCAGTATCCGTCTCCTACCTTCCAAACTTTACAGAAGCTCTCCTGCGAACCTTGCAGAACTAGCACTCCTGAAAGAAAGGATAGTGCGGAGACATGGCTTAGCCACAGCCTGGGGGATGTTTCCAGAATGAGATTTTCACTCTGCAGCGGAGTGTGCGCTGGTATGAAACTTCCTGGCAGATTAAATCTGTGTGCCCGACCGAGACTCGAACTCGGGACCTTTGCCTTTCGCGGGCAAGTGCTCTACCATCTGAGCTACCGAAGCACGACTCACAGCCATGTCTCCGCAATATCCTTTCTTTCAGGAGTGCTAGTTCTGCAAGGTTCGCAGGAGAGCTTCTGTAAAGTTTGGAAGGTAGGAGACGGATACTGGCAGAAGTAAAGCTGTGAGTACTGGGCGTGAGTCGTGCTTCGGTAGCTCAGATGGTAGAGCACTTGCCCGCGAAAGGCAAAGGTCCCGAGTTCGAGTCTTGGTCGGGCACACAGATTTAATCTGCCAGGAAGTTTCATATCAGCGCACACTCCGCTGCAGAGTGAAAATCTCATTCTGGAAACATCCCCCAGGCTGTGGCTAAGCCATGTCTCCGCAATATCCTTTCTTTCAGGAGTGCTAGTTCTGTAAGTTACGCAGGAGAGCTTCTGCAAAGTTTGGAAGGTAGGAGACGGATACTGGCAGAAGTAAAGCTGTGAGTACCGGGCGTGAGTCGTGCTTCGGTAGCTCAGATGGTAGAGCACTTGCCCGCGAAAGGCAAAGGTCCCGAGTTCGAGTCTCGGTCGGGCACACAGATCTAATCTGCCAGGAAGTTTCATATCAGCGCACACTCCGCTGCAGAGTGAAAATCTCATTCTGGAAACATCCCCCAGGCTGTGACTAAGCCATGTCTCCGCAATATCCTTTCTTTCAGGAGTGCTAGTTCTGCAAGGTTCGCAGGAGAGCTTCTGTAAAGTTTGGAAGGTAGGAGACGGATACTGGCAGAAGTAAAGCTGTGAGTACCGGGCGTTAGTCGTGCTTCGGTAGCTCAGATGGTAGAGCACTTGCCCGCGAAAGGCAAAGGTCCCGAGTTCGAGTCTCGGTCGGGCACACAGATTTAATCTGCCAGGAAGTTTCATATCAGCGCACACTCCGCTGCAGAGTGGAAATCTCATTCTGGAAACATCCCCCAGGCTGTGGCTAAGCCATGTCTCCGCAATATCCTTTCTTTCAGGAGTGCTAGTTCTGCAAGGTTCGCAGGAGAGCTTCTGTAAAGTTTGGAAGGTAGGAGACGGATACTGGCAGGAGTAAAGCTGTGAGTACCGGGCGTGAGTCGTGCTTCGGTAGCTCAGATGGTAGAGCACTTGCCCGCGAAAGGCAAAGGTCCCGAGTTCGAGTCTCGATCGGGCACACAGATTTAACCTGCCAGGAAGTTTCATATCAGCGCACACTCCGCTGCAGAGTGAAAATCTCATTCTGGAAACATCCCCCAGGCTGTGGCTAAGCCATGTCTCCGCAATATCCTTTCTTTCAGGAGTGCTAGTTCTGCAAGGTTCGCAGGAGAGCTTCTGTAAAGTTTGGAAGGTAGGAGACGGATACTGGCAGAAGTAAAGCTGTGAGTACCGGGCGTGAGTCGTGCTTCGGTAGCTCAGATGGTAGAGCACTTGCCCGCGAAAGGCAAAGGTCCCGAGTTTGAGTCTCGGTCGGGCACACAGATTTAATCTGCCAGGAAGTTTCATATCAGCGCACACTCCGCTGCAGAGTGAAAATCTCATTCTGGAAACATCCCCCAGGCTGTGGCTAAGCCATGTCTCCGCAATAACCTTTCTTTCAGGAGTGCTAGTTCTGTAAGTTACGCAGGAGAGCTTCTGTAAAGTTTGGAAGGTAGGAGACGGATACTGGCAGAAGTAAAGCTGTGAGTACCGGGCGTGAGTCGTGCTTCGGTAGCTCAGATGGTAGAGCACTTGCCCGCGAAAGGCAAAGGTCCCGAGTTCGAGTCTCGGTCGGGCACACAGATTTAATCTGCCAGGAAGTTTCATATCAGCGCACACTCCGCTGCAGAGTGAAAATCTCATTCTGGAAACATCCCCCAGGCTGTGGCTAAGCCATGTCTCCGCAATATCCTTTCTTTCAGGAGTGCTAGTTCTGCAAGGTTCGTAGGAGAGCTTCTGTAAAGTTTGGAAGGTAGGAGACGGATACTGGCAGAAGTAAAGCTGTGAGTACCGGGCGTGAGTCGTGCTTCGGTAGCTCAGATGGTAGAGCACTTTCCCGCGAAAGGCAAAGGTCCCGAGTTCGAGTCTCGGTCGGGCACACAGATTTAATCTGCCAGGAAGTTTCATATCAGCGCACACTCCGCTGCAGAGTGAAAATCTCATTCTGGAAACATCCAAAAGCTGTTTTACAGGATTCAGGTCACGTCTGTGTGCAGGCCAGTCCATTACAGGAATGTTATTGTAGTGTAACCACTCAGCCACAGGCAGTGCATTATGAACAGGTGCTCGATCGTGTTGAAAGATGCAGCCACCATCCCCGAACTGCTCTTCAACAATGGGAAGCAAGAAGGTGCTTAAAACATCGATGCAGGTCTGTGCTATGATAGTGTGATGCAAAACAACAAGGGGTGCAAGCCCCCTCCATGAAAAACCCGACCACACCATAACACTACTCCCTCCGGATTTTACTGTTGGCACTACACAGGCTGGCTGAAGACGTTCACCGGGCATTCGCCATACCCACAACCTGCCATCGGACCGCCACACTGCACAGTGATTCGTCACTTCATGAAACATTTTCCACTGTTTAATCGTCCAATGCTTACGCTACTTACATCAAGCGAGGCGTCGTTTGGTATTTACCGGCGTGATGTTGGCTTATGAGTAGCCGCTCGACCATGAAATCCAAGTTTTGTCACCTCCCGCCTAACTGTCGTAGTACTTGCAGTTGATCTTGATTTGGTCTGGATAGATGTCTGCCTATTACACATATTACACATTACGACCCTCTTCAACTGTCGTCGGTCTCTGTCAGTCAATAGACGAGGTCGGCCTGTACGCTTTTGTGCTGTACATGTCCTTTTACGTTTCCACTTCACTATCACATCAGAAACAATGGATATAGGAATGTTTAGGAGTGTGGAAATCTCGCGTACTGATGTATGACAGAAGTGACACCCAATCACCAGAACCACGTTCGAAGGCATTTGAGTTCCGCGGAGCGCCCCATTCTGCTCTCTCACGATGTCTAATGACTACTGAGGTCGCTGATATGAAGTACGTGGCAGCAGGTGGCTGCACAGTGCACCTAGTATGAAAAACGTATGTTTTGGGGGTGTCAGGATGCTTTTGATCACACAGTGTATAATATACTGACTGGACACAACAGAAAAGCGTCTGTGAAGAAGTGAAATTCGTTGAGACAGAATATAGTTGTAAGTGTTCGGAAATATTTTATGGAGATTCTGCAGAGACATCTTGTATGGAAGTGAAGCGTGCGCTATTTAAAGGAAAGACAAGAAGACAGTCGATACTCTTGAACTATTGAAGATAGATCAGTTGAACGCTTAGCTAATGAGGTGATACTGAATCGAATGGGGAGAAGAGAAATTTATGGCACAACTTGGCTAAAGTAAGACTTTAGTTTAAAGGACATATCAAGGAGTCGTCAGTTTAGTAAAGAAGGGAGTCGTTGGGGCTAATCGAAATAGAGGGAGAGAAATGCGTGCTTTTTCAGGAAGCAGGTTCAAAGGAGTGTAGGTTGCAGTAATTATATAGATATGGATAGGCATGCAGATGCTAGATTAGTGTGAACAGCATCATCGACTGTTTATTCGACTGGCTTGTACGATCAGTACAAGAATTGGTGGAATTCTCGGAATGTGTACCATTGAGCTTTCATGAAGAAATTAGGAATGCGGTGGTATGCTAGCACATTTAATGACCCTGACGTAACATTCGAGGAAATGAAGAAAGGTCGAACTGGACGCACTTGACCGCCAGCTTCGTATGTAGCTACATGAGAATCTCTGCCTTTGAGGCCCATTTCCTGTCTAAGAAAGATCTTGCAGCACATGATATGTGTCTAGCAAAAACGATCCAATGCCTATCCGAATGTTGTTATGAACAGCATGAATCAGCACAGGTACAATTCAAACAGTGAATGTAGTGGATGTCATATTGAGAAATTATTTTGTAGTTGTCTGTGTACCCACCAGGGTAGCCGAGAGTGCTAATGCGCTGCTTCCTGGACTCGCGTTGGCGCGCCGGACCCGGATCGAATCCGCCCAGCGGGTTAACGACGAGGGCCGGTGTGATGGCCAGCCTGGATGTGGTTTTTAGGCGGTTTTCCACAGCCCGCTAGATGAATACTGGGCTGGTACCCTCGTTCTGCCTCAGTTACACGGTTTGCAGACATCTGAACACATTCGCACTATTCCATGGATTCCACTAGACACAGACAGTTGGGGTACACTAATTCCTTCCCAGGGGGTACAGGGTGGCGACAGGAAGGGCATCCGGCCATCCCTTAAGATTAACATGCCACATCCACTAACCAGCAGACCCTGTAAGTCGGGATTAATGGTTGGAAAGATACAGAGATTTTGTAGTTGTATGTGTACAAGCAATAAAAGACCGAGAGGTAAAACCGTGAGTTGATTCGAATTTTCGCCCAAGGTGGAGGCTGCCCGTTTCTGGATACATATGTTGCTGTGTGCATCTTTATATGGTAAGCACTCTCCAACCCGCCTGGCTAGGCGTGCGGTCTAATGCGCTGCTTCCCGAATGGAAAGGCGTGCCAGTCCCCGGCAAGAATCCACGTGATGGCTTAGTACTGAGGTCTGGTGTGCTAGCCAACCTGTGGATGAAGGCGGTTTTCCATCTACCTAGGCGAATGCGAGCTGCTTCCCCTTATTTCGCCTCATTTACACTGTGTCGGAGATAACTGTGCAAACACCATTTCCACGTATGCGTACACTGTAATTATTCCACCATGCAAACATTTGGGGTTACACTCGTCTGGTGTGAGATGTTCCTGGGGTGAACCACTGGGGACAGAACCAGACAATAACCCTGGGTTCAGTGTGGGGTCGCGGTGGGGTGGGTGGACTGCTGTGGGGTTGTGAATCACTGAGGGCTATGGCTGGACGAAGCCTGTGTGTCGTTTCTAGGTCCCCGGTTTAATACGTATATACAAGTACCCTCTAAAGTCTCTAGCTTAACAGAAATTGTGAAACACCTTTTCTACAACGATCAGTCACTTATCTTGGATCATATTTCTCTAGATGAAAAACGAAGTATTATTCTACATGTGCAGATGGTTGAAAGATGAAGCACTTCTCTATATTTTCCGAAGAAGCTGTCATTGACATGACCACTCATTTCTAATGTGTGATGGATTTTTTTCCTCGTTTCTTCCAGGTGAATGAAGGGGGTATGTTTTTGGCAGAGCTGTAAACTGATTACCGGTACATTCAACTAAAGCCTTGTAAGTGAATTTTCCACCACGACTGCCTGAAAAATCGGTCTCAAATGTAGGATGAGTTTGGTGCCTTGTGTGTTGAGCATGCCAGATCTGTAATGATCTAAAGTTGTTTCTTGTAGTGAGCGTGTCTAGATTTTAGTGTACTGAGTACGATATCAGCTGCGGTATCGAAACGCTGGACGTCGGTAACGGCCACAAAAGCGGTCAGAGGTATACCTGAACTACGTTCTGCATAGATTAGGTACACGTGGGCGGACAGGTGAGAGACCTCTTCCCCTGACGCCAGGTTCCCGGTTTGAAACACTGTTATCTTGTAACTATTTGATGAAGTTGCACATATTTTTTGTCACTGAAACCATTTTCTAAGTCTCTTTCTAATGCCAAAGTTTTAAATAGAGCAAACAACCTCAGTGTTATAATTCGCCATCTACATCATCTGAAGCCTCCGAGCACCGCTATGTACTGCGGAACTGACCACCAGATTTCACGAGAGGTGGACCAGCCAGTACAAAAGGTGTCTGGGAGAACGTGATTAGGGTGCGATCTCCTTACTGTGCTCAAGAAAAAGACAAATGCGGAAGGATATGAAAACATTTTACGGCATTGTGTATTGCGTACAGTAGAGGCACAATTCGGAAATGATGATGTAGCCACATGACTATGTATCCTGCCATAAAGCGGCATCTTTGAGGTAGTGTTTTGTGGGAATTGATATTGCTGAACCAGACAGGCCTGGCAAGAACCCCAGCGTTAAGTACATGGAACATCTTTGGGCTAAATCAACAAGTTGACATACAGAGACCAAGCTGTCCTAAAGTGTGATAGTGGATACGCCCCCTATTAATGCCCCTTGGCAGGTGTCTCCATGCTTTTGATCAAATAGTGTATAAACGTTAAAAACTTCTTCTATTCTGTAAGGACACCGTAATCGATATCCTTGCTAGTGAACTAGCTAGCAGAAGGCGCCTGCTGGCAAGCCTTATCACCTAGAAGTTTCTACGATCTCCGGTGTTTGTGCCGGCGGACAGGGCATTGTTGTGCCACGGTGACAATGCAAGTCACTGGCGAGCGCGCAAGAGCAGAACTGGGGCAGGCTCAGTCGAGTGAACACGTTGCGACACGGTTGTCAGCCGGAGTACGAGAAGTTGGTTACTAAGTGCTTAACGCTGCTTTCATGAAAATGTTCAATTCAAGTAGGGATGCTGAAACGTAGTGTTTTTTTTTTTTACTTTTAAAAAAAATGTCTATATAATCTAAGTAACGAATGCGATGTAACTTGGTTTTTTTTACAGTGTTTGTTGAAGCCGAATACACTCTGACAAAAGAAAAGTAGAGAGAGAGAGAGAGAGAGAGAGAGAGAGAGAGAGAGAGAGAGAGAGAGAGAGAGAGAGAGAGAGAGAGAGAGAGAGAGAGATAGAGAGAGAGAGAAACACAGCACAACATGGTGTTATTCAAATTGGGCGAAAACCGGCAGATGTGATGTACGTGACTATGGTTATGATATCCAAATAATTTGCTACTTAATCCAGGTATGAGGTCTATGTTTATGCCGTTTACTGAGCCACTTTTGGTGTTTCGTTATAGGGTTGTTGTAGTAGTTATTCGGTTGTTTCCTTAGTTTTGTAAGGCATATGCACATAAAAGTCTCTTCTGTTATACATCTACTGTCGAGTATATAGCCTTTCTTTAAGTGTAGATGTATTGGCACATTACTTATTTCTATTCCTTACTTCTTGTGAGTTCCACATACATTGCACTACGGTAACCACCGTTCTCATTAAGGCTCTCTGTTTAGTTCTGTGTATAACATACTGTGGTATCAGCCAACTGAGCTACCGGCCGACAGCGGCGGACGTCAGGATGCGTAAAGCGCGGCCAGCTGCGCGGCTGCAGAGGACGCACGCGGACGGGGCATGTAGATTCGTTGATCGGGCGCGTAATCGATTTCGAAATGACCACTAGAGGGCCAGTGTCGCCAGATGGAAGCGAGTCTCCACTCGGCCCTTGGTGCCACCACACGCCGCATTCCTGGACTACCAGGACGGTATATTAGCTACTGCAGCTGCATCGTACAGCTCCCAATACCCAATCCCTAATCCTGTTCCTCCCCACATAACAATAATCATCTCGCCAAACCTCAGGCAAGTACCAGACACACACACAGAACAATCATCACATTTCACAGACACCAAAAAGTACAGACATAATCACACACACAAGTACACAGGGGAGTAAAAGCCGTAAGGCTACAAACTCCCCCTCACACTCCCCCAAAGAGGGGAAAGTAATAGATGAGAGCAGCAGCACCGTACAGCTAGTCCTACGCCGACCTTCGCTCGTACTTGAGTCTAGTGACCGCACGTACAAAAGTGTAACTGGGTAACCTCTTTTGAAGCTAGTCAATTGTCAGGATGAGCATTACTGCAAAGGGCATTTGATTCTAAAGCATTATGTTAGGGTGAAAAACACTAAATAAGTTACTTTTTCTCTCTTAACAACATTTGGGCAGGGTGGGTTCTTCCTTGGCTCGGGTATGAGGTAGAATGAAACAGCATTTTTGCATAAGATAACTTTTATTCAAAGATATGTACAATGGTTTCCTTACTGGATTGTTCTGGCTGGGAGAGCGGCAGCTGTGTCGTTTGCGAAGCCTTCTGTTGCGTGAGCGGCGGCGTCTGATTACGCCTGGCGGTGTGTATCTCGTCTCGCTGTTTCGCCCAGTTGACTGGAGACGTGCATCGTGAGGTGGCCCGTTTAGTTATTGAGAACGAAGTCGTGAATTAGACGGTGATACCTAGGATGTGGTGTCCCAGTGTTTCTCTTCTCTATGCGGCCGCGTGTGTCAGTGTTGTGCGTCGGCCAGCGGAGCGGCACGGCGGGGGAAGGCCAGTGTCCCGGCCTCGAACAACGGACTCCAGCTTGCCAATCTTCGGCTGTCAGTTCTTCATCACCAGCTCGCAGGTGATTGCTGATGTGAGGCCATCTCCTTCCCGTCCTCACGAGTCACCCGGGTATGTAAAGATCAGTCTTCAAACACCTTCTAACTTCTGTCTTCTGGCGGCGAGGCTGCTGCTTGCTATTCCATTACAGCGGTGGATTTGGTGCTTCTGTGTACGATGTAGTCTCTTCCTGCATGACGGTCTTCAGCACCGACTGAACTGTACTGGAACTCAACTCGAACCGAAACTGAACTGAAAACCACTATCGGGCCCACTGCGTCTCGCATATTTATTTACTTCAGTTCATGGGAGGTGCAAGACTTCATGGCCATTGCCTCTTCTGTCACGTTGAAAAGCTTCTCGAAGAATCTTCTTAATGTCGGTCATTGGCTCTTGATATGTAGGCTATCACATGTGACAATTGAGAAACACGTGAGCCGGTCGGGCGATGCCCTGACGGCTGAATCGACAGCTTCCGCTTATGTGGGGAGGGCGATGGCTTCTCCTGAACGTGCTGACTTGCAAGCGCTGGCCGTTACCACCGCTACTCTGCCCGCTGTTTGCCAGTGTGTAACTCTTCTAAACTAAACTAAGTTTTTCATTTATTTTCTAATTTCTACTTTACTTCACACTGATTTCACTAATTTGTTTACCTATCTTAAGTACCAAAAAAATGGTTCAAATGGCTTTGAGCACTATGGGACTTAACATCTGTGGTCATCAGTCCCCTAGAACTTAGAACTACTTAAACCTAACTAACCTAAGAACATCACACACATCCATGCCCGAGGCAGGATTCGAACCTGCGACCGTAGCAGTCCCGCGGTTCCGGACTGAGCGCCTGAACCGCTAGACCACCGCGGCCGGCCTCTTAAGTACCACTCAACACTAGGAACCCTGTGGAACTTAGGACTCTGTATCAACTACCTCAGATGTGGAGTACCCTGGACTTGTACAACTGTTACGGATTATGAAGTTCTATTGTGAACCAGTATCGTTGTGAACAAATCATTTACACATTTCGGATGTTGTGTTATTCTGATGTAGCACATACCTTGTACATATACCATCCTACTGGCTTGACAGCGTAGCATTATGAGGACTGTTACTAGTGCTAGCTACTGCTACTAACAATAATAATAACGAAAAAAGTATGACAAACTTGAACGAACGCGAAATGTCCAAGGTTAGCGACCTTTTACAGAAGCTTGAAATTTAGCGCGGACGTCAATGCGAGATACTTATAATACTTTCCATGATGAAACTTTATCTTGACAGAAAATCTAAAGAGATTCTGGTCGTATGTGAAGTATGCTAGCGCCAGGACACAGTCAATGCCTTCTCTACGCGATAGCAATAGAAATACTATCGAGGACGCTGCTGGGAAAGCGGAGTTTCTAAACACAGCCTTTGGTAAATCCTTCACCAAAGAAGACGAAGTAAATATTCCAGAATACGAATCAAGAACAGCTGCCAACATGAGTAACTTAGAAGCAGATATCCTCGGAGTACTGAATCAACGTAAATCACTTAATAAAAGCAGGTCTTCTGGTCAAGACCGTATACCAATTAGGTACTTTTCAGCAATAGCTCCATACTCAACAGTCATATACAACCGCTCTCTCGACGGAAGATCCGCATCCAAAGACTGGAAAGTTTTACAGGCCACACCAATAAGCAAGAAAGGTAGATGGAGTAATCAATTAAATTACGGTCCTGAATCATTAACGTCGATATGCAGCACGATTTTGCAACAAATATTGTGTTCGAACATTATGAATTACCTCGAACACAACGGTCTATTGGCTCATCGTTCTTGCTTGCTATTCCATTACAGCGGTGGACTTAGTGCTTCTGTGTACGATGTAGTCTCGTTCTTGTGAAACACAACTAGCTCTTTACACACGCGAAGTGTTGAGTGCTACTGACAAGGAATTTCAGATAGATATAGTATTTCTAGGTTTCCAAAAGATTTTTGACACTGTACCACATAAGCGGCTCGTAGTAAAATTATGTGGCTGGATTCGTGATTAACTGTCAGAGAGGTTTCATTTTATAGTAATTGACAAAAAGTCATCGACTAAAACAGAAGTGATTTCTGGATTTTCCCAGGGTAGTTTTATAGGCTCTTTGCTGTTCATTATCTACATACACGATTTAGGAGACAATCTGAGCAGCCGTCTTTGGTTATTTGCAAATCATGCTGTCATTTATCGTCGAGTAAACTCATCAGAAAATCAAAAGAAGTTGCAAAAGGGTTTAGAAAAGATACTTAAATGCTCCGAAAATTGGCAGTTGACCCTAAATAATGAAAGGTGGGAGATCATTCACATGAGAGCTATAAAGAATCCGTTACACTCCAGTTACACGATATAATCGGTCTAATCTACAAGCCTTAAATCCAACTTAATACTAGGAGTTACAATTGCGAACAATTTAAATTGGAAGGAATAGATAGGAAATGCTGTCGGAAAGGCAAATCACGTACTACGTTTCCTTGGCAGAACATTTATAATAAGTAACGCATCTAGTAAAGAGACTGCTTACACTACGCTTGTCCGTCCTCTTTTGGGGTACTGCAGCGCGGTCTGGGATCCTTATTATTGTTATTACTATTATTATTGGTGGTAATTTCCTAGGGGACCAAACTGCTGAGATCATTGGTCCCTAGGCTTACACACTACTTAATCCTACGTAAACTAACTTACGCCATGGACAACAACACGCACCCACGCCAGGAGGAGGACTCGAATCTCCGACGGGGGGAAGACGCGCGAACTGTGGCAAGGCGTCCCAGACCCCGCAGCTACCTCGCGCAGCTGGGAATCTTATCAGGTAGGATTAACCACGTAGGATTAACGGAATACATCGAGAAAGTTCAAAGAAGAGCAGCACATTTGTATTATCGCGAAATAGAGGAGAGAGTATCACCGACATGATGCAGGCTTTGAGATGGACACCACTAAAAAAAAGGCGGTTTTCGTTGCCGCGGAATCTTCTCAAGAAATTTCTGTCAGCAAAATTTCTCCTCCTAATTCGAAAATATTTTGTTGAGGCCGACCTACATACGACGTTACGATCACCGTAATAAAATAAGGGAAATCAGAGCTGCACAGAAAGATATGGATGTTCGTTTTTTATTCCGCGCCCTGCTCTAGATTGGAGTAATAGAGAATTGTTGTGAAGATGGTTCGATGAACCCTCTGCCAGGCACTTCAGTGTGATTTGCAGAGTATTCATGTAGATGTAGGTGAACAAGGATAATAATAACACATATGGTGCACACATATTCCATTTTTTGCAGTATCTGGCACTGTTTCTACTCCGTGCTTTTGATAACGAATATGCAGCTTGAACTGCATACTTGTAGCTACATGACGTTTCCAGTTTTGAAACCACACTGAAGCCTTTTCGTCGAATATGTAAAAGAAATAATGATTGAACTTATGCTTTTAGTCCATGTCCTTTCCGTCTAGAATGAAAAAATTAACTTACTTTACGCCTAATGAAAGAAAGAAAGACAATTGAGCTTTTTGTGCCTTGCAGCTTTCCTGTCTGGACTTGCTTTTGACAGCGTGTCTTATCTGATAGTATTTGGCGTACACAATGCTGTACGCCATGTGCCTTTATTGGTAACAATATTAATGTGGCTGATCAAAAGAAGATTATTTCAACGTGAACACATAAGCTTTCGCCGTGGCCCTTAGTATTGATCGTCTATGCAGTGAATCTGAAAACATAAATATATATTTTCCTTACCTTTTAATTTACTGGGTCGCTTCTGGAAACGTCATCTGACTGCATGTCTGAATATACTCATTGTGATCTATTGTTGATAATTATTTGGGTTGTTATTCAAAAAGATGTTCAAATATGTGTTAAATCTTATGGGACCTAAATGCTAAGGTCACCAGTCCCTAAGCTTACACACTACTTAACCTAAATTATTCTAAGGACAAACACACACACCCACGCGTGAGGGAGGAGTCGAACCTCCGCTGGGGCCACACGCACAGTCGACGAATGCAGCGCCTGAGACGGCTCGGCTAATCCCGCGCGGCGGTTGTTATTCATTTACTAGGATTGCAAATATGTGACTGAAAACTGTACTTATTATTCATTTGCTGTTTTTATTTAAGTTACTGGTCCAAAATTCAATGTTGAGAAAACTCAGCAAAAGTTAAATCTTATGGTTACTGGGTTCAATAAGGAATAATACGATACTGACTGAGATAAACTGATCTATCCTGAAAATGATTAAATACAAATTTTTAACTCTTTATAATGATGCAATTTGTAAAACTTTAGTTTAAGGACCGTTTACATAGAGCAGATTAAAGATGTAACAGTGAACGTACAATATGCAGTTAGCGCTTACATACCTTTGATGGCTTCATGACGTCGATTTTTAATAATTCAAGAATAATTACCAATCATATAATTATAGTTCCTTCAAGTAATACATAGCTGGTGGCGAACATGCACACCGCTCTGTCTCTACACAAAGGTTGACTCAAGGGTGTTCTATCGACAATGCTGCGCGCTTCTCCCCACGCTCCCTATGTATCAATGCGCGGGCTCTCCGCCAACAAAGAGCTTGGTGTGGATACTTCACTGTCATCATCGATATGCAAAGAACTTAAATAAATTTTACAAAACATTTTTCTTAACATTTTTCTTACACACATTAATGGTTATTTACATATTTCTTAGCCTATAAAGATTTTTCATCAGTTTATTACTTTGATTTATTTAAGTTTTGAACTGGTTGATTTTCTTTTGACATATTTCAACACCTACCTTCGTTTAGGAATCATTAGCAGTGAGTCTAGCCATCCAAATTTCAGAATGAAATTTTCACTCTTCAGCGGCGTGTGTGCTGATATGAAACTTCCTGGCAGATTAAAACTGTGTACCGGATCGAGACTCGAACTCCCGAGTTCGAGTCTCGGTCCGGAACACAGTTTTAATCCACCAGGAAGTTTCGTCCACATTTCAGTTTACTGAATTTATTATCATTTTAACATTTCGATGGCATATTCTGAACATACACTTTGTCGATGGTTTAAGCACTTTTGAAGGTTTCTCATTTTTTTGTATGTATATAATAAACTTATCTTCAGGAACCATTGTATACTGTGGCTTCACATCGCAAACCTACTCTTATCTTATTGATTGGTGAAACATATGATTTCGTGTATCTCAAGAAAGCCTCCTTACTCTATGTAATTCTTGTTGTAAATTCGTTATTTAGGACTTTATAATTGTGTATTATATCGCCGAAACTAGCAGACTGGAGATAACTAACCACTTATCTTTTATTCCAAAGGAATCTTACTAACTGGCTGAGGTGACTCAACTCTCTCTCCTTGCAGTTCGATTGCCAGAAAGCACAAAATTACATGACTGAGCGCTTACAACACGTCAAAAAAAAAAAAAAAAAAAAAAAAAAACTGCACACTAGCAGTAATGAACTTAGTAAACTTAGTATATAAAGCGTGAATACAGCATCTCGGTAAAGTTGGTAGTCCTCTCGGTATATCTGGGAGCCGTCCTAGCTGTTTCACTCGGTACGTGATATAGACGCGTGGAGTGGACTCAGCCGCTTATTGGGCACACTATCTTTGTGCGTTACAGATAGTATTACCGAGTTATCTCATTCTGAAACGGCGAAAGAAACGCTAAACGCCGGACAGTCGGAAACACGTAATAGGTTCCTAACCAACCTGCGCACAAGTCAGTAATTTGGCTTACCAGCAAAACCTTGCAATATTAATTGAGTTAGTGTACTAAAGTTGAGAATATTTTCGAAGTTCCCCTCTCAGAAACCAGAGTCAGGCCCATTTCAGCTTTTCCGTGGGCCGAACCCGGTTGCAGCGGAAGATAAGAAGCTTAAACGCTGCTCCAGCCTCTTACCTCTCCGTTTCGTTCCCTGCTCTCCCTTCCGAACTCTCCATTTCTTCCACATAGAAAAAAAAAAGAAAAAGAAAATGAATTCTGTACGCGTAAGTTGACGTAAAGTGCGATGGGCGAATAATCCCTGTCGCTGCCTCTTCAGGAGACTCCCAAAACCGGATTTCGTAAAACGATTTCACAGTAACGCTTCTGATCGATCATGTACACACGCCAATACCGATTCTGGAAATGCGGTTCTGTTTGCCGTATTTCCTCTTTGACAATAGATTTTAGCTCCCGTGAAAACGCACAACAGTTTTTGAAACACACTTGGGCTGTTACGTTACGTCTAGTTTTTTAAAAAATTCAGCTAATCTCGACGCGGTAATTTTTTGGGTGGTCAAGGAGAAGAAGTAATATTACACTTAACATGAAGGCGTCTACCTACGATAGCTAAATGAAGAGAAACAGAGCCGTTGCAGTAACTAAACTAGAAAAGGGGACAGATGGTGGCTAGAGATGATTTGTGTAAAACAACTGACGGCTGGGAAACTAATACGACCGGTCTAGAAAAACCGCACCAGGCTTTAACTAATAAATATGAGAGGGAAAAACGCTTTCTGAAATTCGGTTTTCGTCTTACGGAACTGTTGTCTCATGTAAAACTTTAGTAGCGCAGTTTGTCATCTTCGACAGCGGGCCAGAGACAAACTTGCTGTCAAACAGATGCAGTACTCTGCCAGTCCGTAAACAGCAACTCACAGCGCTCTAAAAATCCCATGGTGGCACAGCAGCAAGTCTGTTGTTGTTTGTGTATGAAGATGCTTGACAGGTGCCTCAAGATCAACAGTGTACTGGCCATGATTTACCACTAACTATTCTTTATCTGTAATTTTAACTTCTTTGAATAGAGTTCTAGGCCACTTTTACTGTTCAAACTTCGTGAAACCCACCACTCACGATCTAAAGCCCTACGTGTCACTGGAGCTTCATCGATCCATGTTAACAGATGTAAGTAGGCTGTTTAGGTTTTTATGTTGGTAACGCCACGTAATGCTCTCTATGAAAATTGCTGACTGCGCTGTGTGCAGTCTGTGGCTGGTTGGACTCATTGTTGGAATATTCGCTTGTGTAGTGTTGGGCAGTTGGATGTGAATAGCGCGAAGCGTTGCGCAGTTGGAGCCGCCAGCAGTGGTGGATGTAGGGAGATAAATGCCAGAGTTTTGTGCGGACGATCTGGACGTGTGTCCGTCAGAAAAAGGATATTTGTTTAATTGGATGTCACAGAACTTTTGAACGCTATTAAGGTAAATACATTGTTTATTCTTTATCAAAATCTTTCATTTGCTAACTATGCCTATCAGTAGTTAGTGCCTTCAGTAGTTAGAATCTCTTATTTAGCTGGCAGTATTGGCGCTCACTGTATTGCAGTAGTTAGAGTAACGAAGATTTTTGTGAAATAAGTGATTCGTGAAAGTATAGGTTATTGTTAGTAAGGGCCATTCTTTTGTAGGGATTATTGAAAGTCAGACTGTATTGCGCTAAAAATATTGTGTGTCAGTTTAGTGATTATATATATTATTTATGGATCATATGTTGAAAACAATAGACTGGCTCGGTGAGATCAAGAAATGTGAACACAAAATAAGCAGTCTTGCATATGCGGATGACTTAGTTGTGATGGCAGATTCGATTGAAAGTTTGCAAAGTAATATTTCAGAGCTAGATCAGAAATGTAAGGACTATGGTATGAAGATTAGCATCTCCAAAACGAAAGTAATGTCAGTGGGAAAGAAATATAAACGGATTGAGTGCCAAATAGGAGAAACAAAGTTAGAACAGGTGGACAGTTTCAAGTACTTAGGATGCATATTCTCACAGGATGGCAACATAGTGAAAGAACTGGAAGCGAGGTGTAACAAAGCTAATGCAGTGAGCGCTCAGCTACGATCTACTCTCTTCTGCAAGAAGGAAGTCAGTACCAAGACTAAGTTATCTGTGCACCGTTCAATCTTTTGACCAACTTTGTTGTATGGGAGCGAAAGCTGGGTGGATTCAGGGTTCCTTATCAACAAGGTTGAGGTTACGGATATGAAAGTAGCTAGGATGATTGCAGGTACTAGTAGATGGGAACACTGGCAGGAGCGTGTCCACAATGAGGAAATCAAAGAAAAACTGGGAATGAACTCTATAGATGTAGCAGTCAGGATGAACAGGCTCAGATGGTGGGTTCATATTACACGCATGGGACAAGCAAGGTTACCCAAGAGACACATGGGTTCAGCAGCAGAGGGTAGGAGGAGTCGGGGCAGGCCAAGGAGAAGGTACCTGGATTCGGTTAAGAACGATTTTGAAGTAATAGGTTTAACATCAGAAGAGGCACCAATGTTAGCACTGAATAGGGGATCATGGAGGAATTTTGTAAGGAGGCTATGCTCCAGACTGAACGCTGAAAGGCATAATCAGTCTTAAATGATGATGATGATGAGTTTAGTGACGATCAGAATAAGTAAACACGGAAATGTCTGACTACCTTCAGTTTTGCTCAGCTGTTTGAAAATCAAATAATATAAGAGTTTTTGCAGCACTGTCATCCATAAATTTTCGAAGGGAGCGTTTCACAGACTTCATTTACACGATCCAAATAGTACTATCTACTGAACGCCATTTCAGCGGCGCGTGTATTCCACAACCTCGAACACAAACAGTGCAGTGGCTCTCGCTGTGATGTGTGCATCTTGACGGAACAAATTCGAACAATCGTCTCTAGAAAAAGAAAATAAGAAACCCGAATCGATGTTATCGGTTTGTAAATCATAAACTTGGGGTTTGGCCACATGGTAGAAAAATTTCAGAACAGTTCTATCGTTATACGGATAAGTAACATGATCCTAAAATACAGTTTACCATGGAGAACATCCTCCATTGATGTTTTTGGTATGAGACACACCGATAAAGTTTAGACCGAAAAGATTTTCGGAGTGCCAAGCATGCCGTTGTGGTCTTTAGCCCAAAGACTGGTTTGCTGCATAGCAACTGCAACCAACATCCATTTGAAACTGGTCACTTTATTCATCCCTCGGTCTCCCTCTACAATTTCTACGCACCACACTTCCATCCAGTACCAAATTGACAATTCATTCGTTCCTCAGGTTGTCGTTTATGAAGCGTTCCCTTGTTTTACTCGTATGGTGCTATGAATTTCTTTCTCTTCAATTCATATCACTACCTTCTCGTTTATTTTTCGATCTATCTATCTAATCTTCAGCATTCTTCTATTCTCTTCTTCCCTGAACTGCTCATCGTCTTCGTTTCATTTCCATCGAAGACTGCACTCCGGGCCAATACCTTCAGAAAAGACTCCCTAAAACAAAATTTATATTAGACGTTAATAAATTCTCTTTTTCGCAAATTCTGTTCTTTCTATTGCCAGTTTGCACTTTATATCCTCTCTTCTTTCGTAGTTTGTTATTCTGCTGCGCAAAGAGCACTTTTAATGTCTCAGGTTCTAATAAAATTCTTTCTGGTCTCCTGATTTAGTGTGGCTACTGTAACATAACTTAAATTTATGCTCAGAATTTTTCATAATTTATTAAAACAGTTGTGGGAGAACTTTCGAATACCAACAGTTCGCTCATATCGGAGGGTAGCCGTGACATCTAGAAAGCGACGTCACGCAAGAAAATCTGAATGAAAATATGTAGTGCAATTATCAATAGTCGTAAGTTATTCATTGACTGCCATTTTGTAAAGAAAATGACTGACGCTTTCCAAGGTTAAATAGTTTGCGATCAGTAAAAAATGTAAATACAGTTTTGAAGGGCAATCACTTTAGATTTCGCTTTTAGCGGACAAGGTGACCTTGCGGCGCCAAGCCCTGTGCAAGTGGCGAAAAAGTCAAATGCGAAGAGAGAGGGGCAGAGGGAGGCCGCCGACACGAGTCGAGTTGGGTCCTCACATTAGTAGTACTGAAAAGTCAGAATTAGTGCGACAGCTCTAACATCGGAAGTGGTGGTAGCATATGATGGGAAAACGTCGTCTCTATTATTTAAGTTGCGGAATGCAGGATATTCCAAAGTAAAATTGATGGCAACGTGGGTGCGGCTACCAAGAGCATAATAGCGTCAATAGGCGCAAGGGCTTGTTGTAGAAATGGTCACACGTACTGAGAAGTGGAGACGTCAGTCATCCGCTACCTCATCTCAAGATCAGGAGCTCGACATCTGTGTATCCAAAGCAAGGCAGTTTTATCTTTGCTAACCCTTTTCAGACTTGTCAGAGAGCTCCGTCAGGGTTTCAGAATATGTGACGCAGTCTTGGGAAATACTGTAGTTAAAGTTAGATGATTCAGATGGCTCTGAGCACTATGGGACGTAACTTCTGAGGTCATCAGACCCCTAGAATGTAGAACTACATAAACCTAACTAAACTAAGGACATCATACACATCCATGCCCGAGGTAGGATTCGAACCTTGACCGTAGCGGTCGTGCGGTTCCAGACTGTAGCGCCTAGAACCGCTCGGCCACCCCGGCCGGCAGTTAAAGTTAATAATTGCCTTTAAATTGTTGTTTTTCTTAACAAGTTTCCTGTTTGCATTATTCAAGTAAATTTAAGGGGGCTAGGACGTCAAACGGGCCGACTTGGAGCAGGAAAGGCACCACAGGACATTTTCATTTTCACTGTTTACACTTTCATAAATAAATTCCTAAAACTTTGTCAGTATAACCTGAAAGGATTCAGGATTGACTCTCGTAGCAGTGGAATTTCAGAAACTCAACAAAATAAATTTTTTTTACATATGAAATTTCACCATTTTTTCACTTACTATTGGCTGCATTTGTTGCTGTAGGTACACATTTTTCTTCATAAGTAAGAGAGATTCTTCGATGAATCTTGCACACCATAAAAACCATACTTACAGGTGTCTGAAACTCTAGAATTTATTAAATTTATGAAAAAATGAATAAGGTGTTACATTTTAAACTTCACGTTTAGAAAAAAACTCAAATTGTGTAGTTAATTATCTCAATTTTTACCACAATTTTTAATAGATCTGGAAAATTCTTGAGTTTCATACAGCTGTGAGTATGGTTTGGATGTTGTGCAAAATTCATCGAAGAATCTCTCTTACTTACGAAGAAGAGTGTGCCTACAGCAACAAATACAGCCAGTAGTAAGTGGAAAAAAATGGTGAAATTTCACGTATAAAAAAAATTATTTTGTTATGTGTTTGAACTTCCGCTGCTATCAGACTGAATGCTGAATCCTTCCTCGTCATGCCGACAAAGTTTTATGAATTTATTTGTAAAAGGATAAACAGTGGAAAATAAAATGTCCTGTGGTGCCTTTCCTGCTCCAAGTCGGCCCGTTTGACGTCCTACCCTCCATAAGTCTTGAGAGTGACTGTATAGATGTTTTTCAGACGTTCACATTTACGAAAAAACTTGTCATCACAAACATCTTAAGAATACGACGTTGAACGCTCACTTATAAATGAGGTATTGTAAATAATTTCTGCGGTCGCTTTTTTAATTAAATTTGAAAAGCATATGTTTCAGTTAAAGTAGAGTTTTTGACAGAATTTTCTAGAAGTAATTATTAAGACGATAACTTTTTTAGTCACACTGCACAACAGAGATTTGCATTGGTAGCGAGTGCGCTACAGTTAAATTAAAGTCAGCTTACCCATCTTGTGTTTGAGCTTGCAGAAAGTTTAAACGTAGAATACGCAAGTATTTCAGTTTAAATGTAACGTCGTTACCTTTAAAATTAGATTAAAGTTTCACAATTTAACTTCAGTCACTTTTCCTACAGAAACGTTGAATAAAATTTGGTCACTCAGAGCTGATGGCCTGGCGCTTCAGTCCGGAACCGCGGGGCTGCTACGGTCACAGGTTCGAATCCTGCCTCGGGCATGGGTGTGTGTGATGTCCTTAGGTTAGTTAGGTTTAAGTAGTTCTAAGTTTTAGGGGACTTATGACCGAAGATGTTGAGTCCCATAGTGCTCAGAGCCATTTGAACCATTTGAGCTGATGGCCTATCTACGGATTTCTAGTTGGATGTTTCAGGGGAAGTCTTGACTCAGTGACCACAGCTGTCGTCCAGTCTCACTGAGGCAAGCTGCTTTTGCGGAAGTTGATTGGAACCACCATAGGATAGTACTTGTGCATAACGTAGCCAGTGGTGTTGTTGTGTGAGGATTAGTGCACTGTTCTGTCTAAGATCGAATCATCTCTGTACTTTGGTGATAACGTTTGATACTGTAAAGTGCCTTATCAGATTAGGGAAATACATTACACAGTGGTGACAAAAGTCATGGAATACTTTCCAATATCCTGTCGGACCTCTTTTTACCCGTAGTAGAGTAGCAACTCGACATGGCATGTGCTGAACAAGTTGTTAGAAGTCCTCTGCAGAAATATTGAGCCGTGTTGCCTCTACAGCCGTCCATAATTGCGAAAGTGTTGGCGGTGCAGGATTTTGTGTGAACGGACCTCTCCCCTAAGTCCTATAAATGTTCGATAGGATTCATGTCGGGCGATCTGTGCTGTCAAACCATTTTGCTCGAACGGGCCCGGATGTTCTTCAAACCAATTGCAGACGATTGTGGCCCTGTGACATGGCATATGGTCACCCGCAAAAATGTCAATTGTTGTTTTGCTGCAAATGGTCTCCAGGTAGATGAAGATAACCATTTTCGGTCTATGATGGGTTCAGTTAGACCAGAAGGACCGGCCCACTCCATGTAAACACAGCCAACACCATTACGGACCTTTTACACTGCTTTGTTGACAACTTTGGTCCGTCGCTTCGTGAGGTCTGCACCAAATTCGGACCCTACCATCAACTCTTACCAGCTGAAATCGGGACTCAACTGACCAGGTGACGATTTTCCACTCGTCTAAGGTCCAACCGATATGGTTGTGAGCCCAGGAGAGTCGCTGCAGGCGATGTCGTGATGTAAGCAAAGGCACTAATTTCGTTCGTCTGCTGCCATAGACCTTTTTCGCCGTACTTTCCGGACGAATACGTTCATCGTAAGTCACACTCTGATGTCTGCGGTTATTTCACGCAGTATTGCTTGTCTGTTAGCACTGACAACTCTATAAAAAACATCGCTGCTCTTCGTCGTTAAGTGAGGCTGTAGGCCATTGCACCGTCCGGGTGACATGTAATGTCTGAAATTTGGTATTCTCAGCACAGTCTTGTCACTTTGCATCTCGAAACATTGAGTTCACTAACGATTTCCGAAATGGAATGTCCCATGCGTCTAGCTCCTACTACCGTTCCGCGTTAATTCCCGTCGTGCGGCCATAAAGGCATCGTTATTTATTGGCAAGAATCAAATGGTTCAAATGGCACTGAGCACTATGGGACTTAACATCTGTGGTCTTCAGTCCCCTAGAACTTAGAACCACTTAAACCTAACTAACGTAAGGACATCAGACACATCCATGCCAGAGACAGGATTCGAACTTGCGACCGTAGCGGTCACGCCGTTCCAGACTGAAGCGCCTAGAACCTCACGGCCACAGCGGCCGGCTGGCAAGAACCATCTGAGTAGAAATGACTGCTCCGCCAACGCACAACAATTTTGTACCTTGTGTACGCGTTACGATTGCCATCTGTATATGTGCATATCGCTATCCAGTAACTTTTGTCACCTCATAGTTGGAATACATGTCAAATGTTCAGTAAATATTTTGTAGCGTATAAAGAAGAGAAAGATTTTGGTTTATTGAGTGTAGAAATACATAGAGACCCATCTGGAGCAATGAAGGTGAAGTCGTTCGACGTGCTGACACACAGAAGGCGTGACAGGCGGTCGTTTCTTGTGATTAAGTCTCGCACAGCCGGCCTCCGCAGCAAAGACAGCAAGATGCCTAGGCAGAGTCTGCAGTGGGTGGCCGCAGATTCTGCTAACTACCTCCAAGACAGAGAAAAATTCTTGGCTTAATACAGTCCTAGCAATGAACGTGGAAGTAGGCGCACAGGTATGTAAACTACTAATATCGTAGTTAAATGACAATACTACGAAAAGAATTGGTGGACTGTATTTTCGTGCACTTAAGTTTCTAACTCTGCAGGTAAGTGTTCACGTGGGATATTAGTGAAAATTTCGACGATCGGTTCGAATACAGTACATTCCGTGTCCGCCCCCGGTAGCTGAGTGGTCTGCGCGACAGAATCTCAATCCTAAGGGCACGGGTTCGTTTCCCGGCTGGGTCGGAGATTTTCTTCGCCCAGGGACTGCGTGTTGTGATGTCCTAATCACCATCATTTCATCCCCATCGATGCGCAAGTCGCCGAAGTGGCGTCAACTCGAATCATGTTGCACCCGGTGAACGGTCTGCCCGACGGGAGATCCCGGTCACACGACTCACTACATTCCGTTAACTTTAATTTTTGCTGATGTTCGTCTTATAACTTCTTTTGAAAATATTTCCATTGGTATCCCTTGTCGTCTCTGACACCAATTAAATATTATCAGCAAACGTCCAAGTTTTATTTCTCGTTGCGCCTGGCATTGGGATTTGAAAAGCGTCTCTGTAACGATCTCGTGACCATGGAGAAGCGTACCATTCTTCGTTGAGTCTTGTCTCTCATTTTAGTCATGTATACACTAAGGCTGATGGGCAATACTCACAAATCGGTAGAATAAGTATTCTGTAAGCCACATGTTACGTGGATGCGTTACGATACTGTAAGATTCTTCGAATGAATCACAGCTTGGCATTCGCTTTCCCTTCAGTTACCTTTGTGTACTAATTACCTTATAGGACGCTTCTGTCGGTTATGCCTGGGTGCTTTTAGATTTGTTACTGTTTCCAGTAACTCGTCGTTTTGTTGTTGCTTTACTTCTTCATCAACTTAGGATGTTATCAAAAAAGACTGAGGTGCCGTTGATGTCAGTGCAAAGATAGGTGAAACTCCAACCTGAACATAGGGCACGCACAACTACTGAAACTATACAAAAAAAAACAACCTTCTATTCGACGTAACACAAATACTCAGTCTCATGTGAAACGGCAAAGAAACTGGTACAGGCATGTGTACTCAAATACAGAGATACGCAAACAGGCAGAATACCTCTCTGCGGTCAGCAACGCCTATACAGGGTGTTACAAAAAGGTACGGCCAAACTTTCAGGAAACATTCCTCACACACAAAGAAAGAAAATATGTTATGTGGACATGTGTCCGGAAATTCTTACTTTCCGTGTTAGAGCGCATTTTCTTACTTCTCTTCAAATCACATTAATCATGGAATGGAAAGACACAGCAACAGAACGTACTAGCGTGACTTCACTGTTACAGGAAATGTTCAAAATATCCTCCGTTAGCGAGGATACATGCATCCACCCTCCGTCGCATGGAATCCCTGATGCGCTAATGCAGCCCTGGAGAATGGCATATTTTATCACAGCCGTCCTCAATACGAGCACGAAGAGTCTCTACATTTGGTACCGGGTTCGCGTAGACAAGAGCTTTCAAATGCCCCCATAAATGAAATTCAAGAGGGTTGAGGTCAGGAGAGCGTGGAGGCCATGGAATTGGCCCGCCTCTACCAATCCATCGTCACCGAATCTGTTGTTGAGAAGCATACTAACATTTCGACTGAAATGTGCAGGAGCTCCATCGTGCATGAACCACATGTTGTGTCATATTTGTAAAGGAACATGTTATAGCAGCACAGGTAGAGTATCCCGTATGAAATCATGATAACGTGCTCCATTGAGCGTAGGTGCAAGAACATGGGGCCCAGTCAAGACATCACCAACAATTCCTGCCCAAACGTTCACAGAAAATCTGTGTTGATGACATGATTGCACAATTGCGTGCGGATTCTCGTCAGCCCACTCATGTTGATTATGAAAATTTACAATTTGATCACGTTGGAATGAAGTCTCATCCCTAAAGAGAACATTTGCACTGAAATGAGGATTGACACATTGTTGGATGAACCATTAGCAGAAGTGTACCCATGGAGGCCAATCAGCTGCTGATAGTGCCTGCACACGCTGTACATGGTACGGAAACAACCGGTTCTCCCGTAGCACTCTCCATACAGTGACATGGTCAGCGTTACCTTGTACAGCAGCAACTTCTCTGACGCTGACATTAGGGTCGTCGTGAACTGCACGACGAATTGCCTCGTCCATTGCAGGTGTCCTCGTCGTTCTAGGTCTTCCCCAGTCGCGAGTCATACGCTGGAATGTACCGTGCTCCCTAAGACGCCGATCAATTCCTTCGAACTTCTTCCTTTCGGGACACCTTCGTTCTGGAAATATGTCTCGATACAAACGTACCCGTGCTAATCCATACATCAAATGAGCATCTGCCAACTCTGCATTTGTAAACATTGCACTGACTGCAAAACCACGTCGTGATTGACACTAACTTGTTGATGCTACGTACTGATGTGGTTGATGCTAGTACTGTAGAGCAATGAGTCGCATGTCAACAGAAGCACGGAAGTCAATATTACCTTCCTTCAATTGGGCAAACTGGCGGTGAATCGAGGAAGTACAGTACATACTGACGAAACTAAAATGAGCTCTAACATGGAAATTATGCGTTTCCGGACACATGTCCACATAACATCTTGTCTTTATTTGTGTGTGAGGAATGTTTCCTGAAAGTTTGGCCGTACCTTTTTTGTAACACCCTGTATAAGACAAGTGTCTGAAGCAGTTGTTAGATCGGTTACTGGTGCTACAAGGCAGGTTATCAAGATTTAAGTAACTTTGAACGTGGTGTTAAAGTCGGCACACGAGCAATGGGACACAGCATCTCCGAGGTAGCGATGAAGTGGGGATTTCAGGAGTACACTGTGAATATCAGGAACCCGGAAATATACCAAATCTCCGACATCGGTGTGGCCGGTGAAAGCTCCTGCGAGAACGGGACCAACGACGACTCACGAGAATCATTAAACGTGACAGAACTGCAACCCTTTCGCAAATTGTTGCAGATTTCAGTGCTGGGCCATCAACAAGTGTCAGAGTGCGAACCATTCAACGAAACCGGACCACTCATGTATCCTTGATGACCGCACAACATAAAGATTTACGCTTCGCCTGGGCCCGTCAACGGCGTCATTGGACTTTTGATGACTTGAAACATGTTGCCTAGCCGGACGAGTGTCGTTTCAAATTGTGTCGAGTCGATGGACGTGTACGGGTGTGGACACAACCTCATGAATCCATAAACCCTGAATCTCAGCAGGGGACTGCTCAAGTTGGTGGAGTCTCTTTAAAGTTGTGGGGCAGTTGGAGTGATGTGAGACCCCTGATACGCCTAGATACGAATCTGGCAGATGACACGTACGTAATCATACTATCTGATCACCTGCATGCATTCATATACATTGTGCAATCCGATGGACTTGGGCAATTTCATCATGACAATGTGACGCCCCACACGTCCAGAACTGCTACAGAGTGGTCCCAAGAAAATTCTTTGGAGTTTAAACACTCCGCTGACCACCAGCCTCAAAAGACATCGACAATATTGAGAATATCTGGGATGCCTGGCAACTTACTGTTCAGAAGAGATCTCGATCTCCTCGTACTCCTAAGGATTTATGGACAGCCCTCGAGCACTACTTCAGAGATTAGTCGAGACCATGCCACGTCGTGATGCGACACTTCTGTGTACTCGCGGGAGGCCCTGCTCGACATTAGGCAGTTGTACCACATTATTTCGCTCTTCAATGTATTATTTCTAGACTGTGACAGTCCTTCTCTGGGGCCAAATGCAACTGGTGCACAATAGAGTCCTCTGTCTGGCGTAGGCACTGCAGTAACGCTATCGTACATTGTGAAAAAGTGGTGTTGTTTCTCTTCGAACTGCTGGGTGCGGTGAGTGGACCAGTAGCAGCCACTGTGACTTCAACTGAGTCTCTCAGGAAGCCTTGCTATGGAATACCTCTCGCTGAACACTGTACAGGAACTCTGAGTGTGAAGCCGCAAAGCATGACTAATGTACCTAGTGCGTAGTGGTGTTAAGCTCTGCACTATTTGTTCCACGTGATGCGCAACACAATTAAAGGATCACCTCTTAGGAATCACGTAGCTGTCTCCCACTGAGACCCGTAAGTTTTAAATTTCGTTCAAAATTTTCTACAACCTTCCTCTGCAAAAGCGTTCCGTCTGCGAAATACCCTTTGGCTCGACAACGCTTGGGACACAAATGTGTTGAGACATGCGGACCAGCGATCAGAAGATCATGTGAAGCGTAAGGTGAGTGGCACCATAATGTCGCCGGAGCTATGACCAACGCTACTGCGGATGTGTCACACGATGGGAGTGTCGTCAATCTCCTTTACCCACATTTCAGCCTTTCTTTTGATGCCTATGCGATGAGAGTCAGAACAACAGTGCACAACGTTGAAGTCACGTGGTTTTCTTGTGGGTGGCCGAGGAAAACTTTTCAGACAGACCGCCGCCCAGAATCGCCGCAAGCCGACCTCATGGGGTGACATAAGGGCGTCTGTGAAACCAGCGCTTTTATTGGGGCGTTGATTACCACATAATTCGTGGCCGAAAACGACAGTTCGCATTGCAGGGAGCAACAGAATGTTCTTCATGAGAACGTTTGACACTGCCAACACCCCTGGACGTATGAACCTTTCTCTGAGAATATTGTGGAACTACAACTCTACTGAACGTGATCGCACCCCTTTGGAGTGCAGCGCCACCGCGATTTCTGATCCGTGTACAGATTGGAATCACAAGTTACGGTTCCAAACCATCCGAAGAAATTTGAAAGTGATCCGAAGCAGCAAAGGGTAGTCACTCCTTGTTTCACAGGTATCAGAGGGGTGTCAAGTGGTTGCCTACCTGCACGTGTCTAGGACTACTCCACAGGTTTGCTCTGTAAGCGCACATTTTAAAAATTCCCAGTAAACGTGGACGGGTGTCATCAAGGGTGTTGCTGAACTGGGGGTCTTAGAGTGATACTTTTTCGTTTTATTCACAGACATGCCACGGACGGTAGGGGGTGGTAGTTTTAAAACCCATGCAAGGCAGGTCTTCAAGGCGCATATAGATTTAATTCCTTGTGTTGTATCCGCGTCCGGAACGGTTGAGGGGTGGCCGAGAAAGCGCGGCGGGACCAAACAGAGAGCGGCCCAAGAACAAACAAACGAACGGAAAGGACGGACACGAAACAACAACGGATGATGGAGAGAGACCTTACGACGACAACACGCAAGAAGCAACCGGGTGACAGGGACAACCAAACGAATCCAAGACGTCCACTAGTAATGAAAACAAAGAACGGTAAACACGCTGTCTGTTATCGAGGCGATATGTCAATACGCACGCAACGATAGGACTTACTGGCTGAGCGAGGGGCAGGCGCGTAAATACACTATCGGGGGCGCCGCTATTGGCCGCTGGGACCATGTGTTCCACTGTGGCGCCCTCACACCAAATGTGGGCCAGGAGGTGTGCGCCGCCACGGCTTACGGCGCGATGGTGCAGAGACCTCTAGGGATCTTGGACGTCTATGACGTCTGGCGCTGATTCAAATTCCGCGGCGCGCGGTACCAGACCCGGTCTTCCCTGGTGCCCGTTTTGTGCACTTTTCTCTTTAATTTAGTTGGGTACATGATGAGTCAGGTTGGGCAAAGTAAACTGGGCGTGTGTGTATGTGTATGTTTGGAGCTTACAGGCGCTCAACGACAGGGTTATTAGCGTCCTTACGCAAATTAAAGGAAATAATGTGGATAAAATAGTGAAATGTTAACACATGTGCTAAGACAACCAAGAAATACTATAATGTGCTATACACGAGTTTAAAATACAAGTAAAACGGCAGAGGAGCTAAAAGAAAGGCACAGGAAAATGTAATCGGCTGATCACTTACAAAAAAACATGGGTGAGGCAGTCACCCTGTCAACGCGTTAAAACCATCTCCCTAAAATCTTTGAAAAAATATTGGACAGTTAACTAAACTTTATAACTCGAACCATATGCGTCTGAACTTTACTTAAAATAAAAGACAGACCCTTCGGGAAATTCCCCGTGGCCAGCTGGTTAGAAAATGAAACGCATTTCAATAAAATGTGTCACACTGTTATTTGTACGCAAGCATCACACATTGGAGGATCCTCTCACAGGAGCAGAAAGCCATGCGTCACACGACTGCCGTCTATGCGAAGGCGAGTAGGAAGCATCTCGTCCCGTCGACGCGGCTGGAAGGAGGTACGCCACGGTCCAGTTGTGACCTTTACTAGACGGAGCTTACTGTCCGTCATTATACTCCCACAGATGCAAGACGAGATCTCAATAGCGAGGCTGTACACGCAGGAGGATGGCACACTGAAGTAACTCAGGATCACGACCCGCCTCCTTAGGCGCTAAATACGCCCCGCAATGCCCTTGTGCCATGGTTCCAGGCAGAGAAACACCGTCTTCCCCAGCCGTTGTAAGAGGAGGAGAGCATCGTGGATATCTGCTGGGTACAAACGCTGTGGAGAGTGGAGGGCACTCAGAGAATCGGAACAGACAGCAATTTAAAACTCTAAGAACATCTCATGGGCTCCAGTGCCCGAAAGATCGAAGATAGTAAAGTCTTGAGGCAATCGGACCTTGAGGACACGATACGGGAAAACAACCGAGCAACCAACGAAGACCCCCTGTTTAGACCCATCCGTAAAGATAGCTACATAGCTGTGGTGTTCATACAAAATGTTACAAAATATCGCATTAAAAATAGAAGCAGGAGTGAAATCTCTCCCGTAAAACTAAATCTAAAATGACTCTGGGCCTCTGCATTAACCAGGGTGGCAGACGATTAAATCCCTGGAACTGAGGTTCTACTTGCTCCATTCCCTGTGACTCCATCACATGCGGAACACTAATCCCAAATGACCTTGCTGCTCATGGACAATGGGGGAGATGGCGTTCCAGAGGGGGACGAGCAGCAGTATGGCATGCGGGTGAATAATGAACTGTGTAGAACTTACTTGGCCGATACATATTGAGGAGTTAAAGCCGAATTTTAAGTGACGGTTCACCAGTCTCGCTCCCGTGGCCATTCTAATCCCCTTACGGTGGACAGCATCAATGATCTTCAAACAAGAAGACACCATGCACCCATAGGCCAGCCGCGAACGCACGAAAGCCCTATGAAAAGGAAGAAGACGCGCTCTGTCTGCTCCCCAAGACCGGTGGCTAAGACACTTTATGGTGTTCAATGCCTTGAGGATTCTCACTTTCAGGTCTCTCAGATGCAGCAACCAGGACAACTGGAGCCAGAAACAAGGCCCAGAAACCTCACTAAGTCTCGAAAATGCAGGATGGTGTCCGTCATACGCAAGTCAGGTAAATTAAAAAGACTAGAAGAATGATTAAAACGAACAGACGCACACTTATTTGTAGAAAACTAAAAACCTGTCTTTGCAGCCCACTCCTCTAGCCTCCACAATGTAAGCTGCAAATGACGGCTCGCTTTTACAACGTTGGAGGAGGAACAGTAAACAGCAAAATTCTCCCCAAATACGGAGCCCTGTACAGGACTTCTTACTGTAGATGTGATGCTGTTTATTGCTATGGTAAAGAGTATAGGACTTAAAATATCGCCATGAGGAACACCATTCCTCTGCTCAGACCGATCTGACTTCATGTCACCAACCTGGGTCCTACAAAACCCCTTAAACAGGGAAGGCCATATGAAAATGGGAAAATGGGCACGCAGGCACCATTGATGCAGCTGTGCGAGAACACGCTGCCTCCAAGTAGTGTCGTATGCGTTACTGATATCGAAGAATATGCCGTTACAATGATGCTTAAGTAGGAAAGCCTGCTGAATAGCAGCCTCTAAGAGGATCAAGTTGTCGACAGTGGACCGAAATTTCTGAATCCACTCTGAGAAGGGCTAAGGAGTGTCCTGGTCTCTAATAACCAGAGTCTTTCTTACACAGCTCGTTTAGGCGATACTCCAATAACTACCAGGACATGTGCGGTCCCTTCCTGGTTCGAGGACAGGTACCAAAACTGTCTCTCTCCTCGAGTTGGGGAATTGACCTGACTGCCATATCGAATTAATTTGAGGAGAATTTCCTTTGATGCTGCTGGCAAATGTCGAAGCATGCAGTACCGGATTTGGTCGTGACCAGATGCAGTATCATGAGTCTTAGGAGGAGTCCCCAGAAGGGAAAGGGCAGTTGTAAGACTCAGAATCGTTGGATCTGAAGTCCGACTTGCCCATTTCTACAATCGCACGGTAGCGACGAAACACCGGATCTTGTCTGGCACTGGCAATAGTTTTTGGAAAATGCTCTAGCATCGTCTGAGTGATGTCTCAGAGCATTGTTTGGAGACATCCCTGTTTCATCCCTGCTGCTATTTATAAATGACTGCGTTTATAGGAAGTCCTCCAGATGGCTTCCCGTACTTTTGTACAAAAAGTGAAGCTATTGATAAAATCCAGGAACGCTTGCCATGACATTTTCTTTATCTCCTTAATTACACACCGAGCCCTGCTCTTGCTACTCGAAAGGCCATGAGGTTGTCTGCTACCAGGCTGCGTTTAAACCGTCGAAGAGCTGCAAGCCTCTCCCGGATTGCTGAACAGCACTCATCGGCCCCCGAAAGTATGGGTTGCCTGCTAGGATGACCTGAAGACTTTGGGATCGATAGGTCAGTGACATGATGGGTCATTCGTGTGATGTTGTCCACCCATTCCTGAACGCTACTAAGGTTTTCAAACACAGCCAGCTGGTTGAACAGCACTCAGTTAGCCTTGCTGACTATCCACTTTGGTGGCTTCTCTTCCGGGAATGCTCCACCCAGCAGGTGATTGTAGAGTGGGAAATAGTCACTAGAATGAAGTTCATCAATGACCTTCCATCGAACAGTGTCTGCGAGGGGTGGAGAGCAGATAGAGACGTCGATGGCTACGAGTAACCTATAGCACTACAGATATGAGTGTGAGTACCCCTGTTGTAAATGCACAGCTTGTGAGACCTCATGGGGCTCTCCAGAACCCGAACTGAGGGCATAAGAAATGATGAGCATTGAATTCTCTCAGTAGGAAATATGGTCATGGGAGTTGTTCCATAAGATCTATGAGAGCCTTAGATTTTATTACATCTTGTTGAGGGAGATACAGCGAGCGAACACTGATCCTCTAACACACGTAAATTTTAACAGCAACTGCTTTCAGGGCAGTAGACTGGGGGAGAGCAGAGTGTTGATAAATGTTATTGACAAATATTGCTACCCCGCCCTTGGCGTTTTCTCCAGTCAGCTCATCCTTTCAGAGAACGGTATAGTCCCACAACGCAGGGGTGTCAGTGACTTTAAAATGTGTTTCTTGCAAGCACAAGCACAGGAGCGTTTGTGTGTTAGTCAGTTCCTCCACATGTGGCCTCAACCCAGTAATGTTCCACTGTGATATGTGATCGATCTATCACGGGTGTTATGCTTTCACCCTGTCTTTCCACTGGGGAGGGGAGTCTGTTATGGGTGGGGGCTCAGACTTGCAGCGAGATGATTGCCCCTGTCCGACATTAAGGTCCTTTAGCCCTATCGAAGAATCGAAAGAGACTTCAGACAGAATGACGTCAACATCGTCGGACAGTTTATTTATAACTACGTCGGCCCAGGGTAGGCTTAGGAACCTCAATCGCAGCAACGGTAATAGGAGCACTGTACGATGGACCATATTGAGCTTTCGGGGGAGGAGGGAGTACCGCAACGTTAGCGACCACAGGCATGTCTGATGTTTTGATAGGAAGTGAAGGCTGTAAAGTAACTGCAGCAGCGTAAGTACACTTACAAACCCAGGTACGAGTGCTAACACTAGGTACCACAGTTTCTGCAGCAACATCGGTTTTCTGTTCTGGCTGCTAACAACTGATGCAAAGGAAGTAGCTAACGTTGGTTGCATGGTTTTATAAATCTTTTTGGTCTCAACATATGATGTCCGTCGTTTGGTTTTAATCTCCTGTATCTCCTGTTATTCAAGGAGGACACAGCAGTCCCCATGCCAGACAGGGTGAGCTCCTAAGCAATTCGCATACTTTGGAGAAGATGAATAGCTGACTCTTTCGCGGGCAGCCTTACTGCATTTGCCACAAGCGGATTCTCCCTTACATCCAAGAGTGCTGGGCTAAAATCGCTGACATTTAAAACAGAGCATTGGATTGGGGATGAAGGACAATACGGTTAAGCAAAGAAAGTATGGCTTGATATGTTCCGGGAGTTTTGTACTATTAAAAGTGAGGAAGAACGAGTCGGATTTAATCAGATTGCCTTTCACTGTTTTCATAATATTCTGTACATATACCACGCCTTCTTGCGCCTATGCAATTTTCACGGCTTCTTTCGAGATGTCCACCAGGTCTCTACATGGTCGCATCACCTTTACTGTTGTTTAACGTGGTGTGGACCTCAGTCTTTAGTGACATATTCCCCAAGGGTTTTGGCTTTCTGTAGTTTTGTCACTTGGGAACTTGATGTTTACACCAACAGTGTCCCATTTTGTAATCCCTTAACTGATTTTAAAGTACCTGTAATCTCTTCGAAACCTTTTTGTATGTGAAAAAGTGAGACTTTTTCAAAATTTTCCTCTATACTTTTAACCAACAAAAAGACACTCTGGCCAGCAGCATTCATTCTGCTACTAAACGTAGTAGAATACTTTCAGATCCATGAATCCGGACGACTGGGTACACTGGCCCTGTTATTTGATTTGGAGTTAGTACCTACCAGCGTCCCACCCATTTCACTAGAAGGTGGAAGAGAAAACTTCGAAGGATTCATCTTGGTCGCCGTAGCAGCTGCGGAAATAAAAGTCCACCTAGACAGAGCCCCAGAAGCCTAGGTAAGTCTTGTACAACTGAGGTGCGGCAGGTTCCCCAGAGGCTGCCCGCTAATGACTGTTCCACCTTAACAGCCACGCGTCTCATCAGCACGTAGCTCACCTTGAGACTGAGGTTTTTTTTATGGAGGTTTTTACCATCCTCGGGATCTGGGCGGTCAAGTCAAGATCCCTGTCCCTTGACACACAACGTTCCACTGCTGCGCCATACAGGGGCCGCTGAATCGTGCCCAGAAGTTATGGTGACAGGCGACTGGCGGTGCTTACCAGTTCCCAGCTCAGGCACACTGGGTGTGGACTGGAACACTGACTTGGCCCCCTCTGGGGGCTGCAGCCTGCGTTTTCAGTGGAACTGTGAGGCGAAGTAGTCACCCGGTGGAGGTACCAGTCAGTAATCCAGTCTAGACAGTGGTTATTCTGCGAGTCATGTTCTTTCAATTTTTCACATAATATGCCCTGCAAAATATGGGACCATGGCTACTTTCACAGAAGTCGTTAGCGTAATGGGTCAGAAGACTGCAAAAGCAGTGCCATTCTTTATAGCCAAAACCTCGCCTTCCGGAAGCACTATGCGAGGGGCAGTAAGTGATACGTAAAGATCTTGGCTTTCTGCGACTAGTGTTTTGGCCACATTGTGAATAGGAATTCCTTTCTTTTTGTAGAAAGATTGGCCATCTTTCTGTCACCACTCTACACGAAATTGAATCAACCTGAAGAGTTGTGTGACGGCTCCTGATTGGGTACTCTAAAAAATTGTAGAGTCAGAGAAATCAGGACGCCAATTTCCGAGACATGCAGACGTGGAGGCGAGCATTACGGCTGAAGTAACAAACCACCGACTTTTTTTTTTTTTTTTTTTTTTTTTTTTAAAGAAGTTTGTACTTGGGTAGGTAACGATTGGTTAATGTTACAAAACTTTTGCAAGGAGGGTAGACAGTTATCTTGATGACAATTTTCAGAACTATTTTCATTAGTGTACTTGAAGTGTGTGGATTCGAAGAATGGAGAAAGACCTCTGGGCCAGTAGAGTAGACACTTAAACTTAGGGCACAGTGGAGAACGCTTCGTCTGAAGGAGCGATACAGAGCTGATGTATCACAGTCTGTGGCAGATTACCACATGAGCATTCATGCATTAAAGATTTGAATACTGTTAGATATCGCGGTTTGGGCGAACAGGGTATGAGAGTTACCGTCCAGTAGTAGCCGTTCTGTACATTTTGCGAATCTAATACTTTTCTCGGACGATTGTATGTTCATTCATGACTCAACCAGCGATGTTAGTTTGCATGCATAATTTATCATTCTTCTGGCGAATTCGGGCAATCACTACGCAGTCGCCATAGATTTGTCTTTCCATGCATCCGATGTAGATTACGATCCTGTCCCATTCACCTAACCAAATACAGTCCTTGTTTGGCTGTTCAAGGGGTCAGATTAGTACTGTCCCACGCCAAAAATTGTTCATTTTTTTTTATTCCTTGTATTGTTTGGTATCGAACCAAACCTCTAGTAATATGTTATTCGTGTATGCCAGCAGAAAACTCTGTGATAAACACAGTTTAATAAGAACTACTGTTTTGTTTCGTACAGGATGGCGCACGAAATGTGTTACCAATTGTTTCTTTCACAATTTGCGACGCACATTAGATATCCCGCTGGGATCTCTACAGCAGTACCAGCAGGGCCTGGAAAAACAAATGAGTTACGAAATGGCGTGTAATTCACGATACTGCTACTAGGAGACTAGTAAGCAGCAGTGGCTGACAATGGAAGACTGACGACACAGCAACGGTCGGCAATTGTGTTACTTTTTCATCAAACGAAAGCCTTGTTGTGACTCAGAGGCGTTTTCGACAACAGTTTCACACACGATGGGTCCCTTGCAAGAAGACCATCCACAGGTTGTACGATAAATTTGTAAAAGAAGGAACAGTATTGGAAGTGAAGCGACCTCGGCCTAAGCCTGTTTGTTCACCGGAAAATATTGAAACGGTACGAGTTGCTGTACAGAGAAGTCCCGGGAAATCGTGTAGAATGGCAGCAGTGCAACTTGGAATATCCAGACGCTCTGTTCAACGCATTCTTAAAAGTGACCTCCATATGTACTCGTACAAGATGACCTGTGCACAGAAGCTCACTGAAATACACAAGCAGCAGAGACTACCGTTTGCTCAGTGGGCAGAGGATAGGCTCTGAGCACTATCGGACTTAACTTTTATAGTCATGAGTCCCCTAGAACGTAGAACTTAAACCTAACTAACCTAAGGACATCACACAACACCCAGTCATCACGAGGCGGAGAAAATCCCTGTCCCCGTCGAGAATCGAACCCGGGAACCCGGGCGTGGGAAGCGAGGACGCTACCGCATGACCACGAGCTGCGGACAGGCAGAGGATAGGGAAAAAACTCTCAACAACGTTTGGTTTTCAGACGAGGCGCATTTTCATTTAGACGGTGTGGTCAACAAACAAAATGAACGCTTTTGGACCACTGAAAACCCACAAGTGCTTCATGAACGACAACATGATGCTCAGAGGATTACATCGTGGGCAGCAATTTCCAGTCCCGGGCTTATTGGACCCTGCTTCGTTGAAGAAATTGTGAACAGCGAGCGTTATTTGAGCGTGCTTCGCAATAACTTCATTCCACAGCTTCTTGCTACTGCCTTGCCCTGCAACACGCAGTGGTTCATGCAAGATGGAGCAAGGCCACATACTGCAAACACTGTGTTGGAGTTTTTACACGAGCATTTCGACATGAGTATCATTTCACTGGGGTTTCCAGGTCACTTCAATGACGGACAAAAGTGGCCCCCAAATAGTCCAGACCTCAATCCAAGTGACTTTTTTCTTTGGGGGTACCTAAAGAAAAAAATTTTCTCGAAACGTCCACGTTATGTAATGGAGTTGAGAAGACTTATTCTTCAAGCTTGCAGTGAAATTACGGAAGACATGGGCCGTAGGGTAATCACTAACTTCAGTGTTCGTTTGAAGGAAGTTAGGAAACGAAATGGTGGACATGTTAAGCATGTACTGAGTTAGAACAAATCTCCATGGACAGCTCTTCATTGTAGTATATGTTCCTTTCAGATTGTGTTGACAATAAAGTTTGTATTCAAAAACAAAATGGTAACACATTTCGTGCGCCACCCTGCAGTTAGATGTAAAACCTGATTGTTAGGTTCGATGGGGTACGACGTCTATGTCTCGCGTTTGCTAGGGTGACCCCTGACCTATTAGGTATCCGTCCCGTAACACGTTTCCATTAAATGCATACGAACGTACGGAGAGCGATCTATTGGTCAATCTAACCAGTGAGGGTCACTCTGCCACCCACACGTGTGTGTGGAAAGCTGAGCTGTACCCTCACACCTGCTGTATTGTCCCGGCACTGTGGGATAACGACTCTGCAGCTTGCCCTCTGAGACTAGAGCCAGTTTTGGTCGGAGTTGTCAGCGAAGCCCCCTTCCCACCCCGTACGCCCTGTGGGCTGTCGCCTGGCGGCCCGACTGCCGCGCCCCTGGTGTGGTGACGAGCAATTACAGGCTGTGGCGCTGCCGTGTGCCGTGCTGTGCTGTGTCTGCCGTGGAGTGGGAGAGGCAGGGGAGGCAGCGTAACGTTTTAATTACGGCGCCTGGGCCCGCCCTGAGACACCCCGCAACCCCTTCTCCTCCCCCCTGGTCGGCACGCCAGCTTCGCCGCTGGGTGTCGCCACTCTGGGATGATTAATAACGCTGTCCGCCTAGGCGCGGCCAGCACAGGCCGCACGGCGGCCGGCGATAAAATTCTGCAACGGAGGGAGGGAGGGACAGTCTGCGACGCTGGACAGTCTGCTTCTCGGCCCCGGGAACACCTGAGGAGAGCCTCAAAGTGCTCGGTGAGCCGTGGAAGGGGAACAAGGGGGAAACAAATGGTAGCACCAAATTATTTTCTTTAACACGATCGCTTTATTGGAGTGAACAGTTACACTAATTCTCAATCTTTCAAAATCAGCTTCAGTTCTTTAAGCCAAGCAGCTGCGATTAATCAAAACAACAAACACTTTTAATACAGCAGCAAAGGGCAAGCTGGGAAGACAGTGAAATTTAAATACGAAGGCTGTCCAGAAAGTAAGTTACGATCGGTCGCGAAATGAAAACGAATATGAAAATCCGATAAAGCTTTGCAAAGATGTGTTGGGCAGTGTCTCTTGTATGACTCTAGGTAGAATTATGTCGCTCTTCTCTTTCCTGAGCTCTTAATGAGCGCGTAAAGATGTTATAGAAAATAGTGTCTCCCGCCAAGTACGAGGGCCTGGTGAGAATTTTCCCCTGAAGCTATGCAACCAACATTACATGACTGTCGTGCGGTTTCTTCTTCAAGGCAATTCTCGTCCTCATTGTGCAGGGGCAATGAAGACGTTCCTGCATCGTTTCAATTGGAAATGTTTGGTTACCCACAATACAGCCCGTAATTGTCTCCCACTGAGTTTCATATCTGCTCAAACGAACCTCTGGCTATTAAGACATCATTTTGGCACAGACAACGAGCTTTAGGCCAGCGTAGAGAATTGGCGGAAAGCACTGACGGCTGCCTTCTATGATGAGGGTATTGGAGAGTTGGTACAACGCTACGACGAATATCTGAGTCAGAACGGCGATTACGTAGAGAAGTAGCTGAAAGGTGTAGCTAACTATTACAAATGAAACTTTTCAGATGTTCACTGTGATTTTTATTTCGCTATCAATCGTAACTTACTTTCTGGACAGCCCACGTAACAACTCTCCACAAATATGGCTTCACAGGTAAGATTAAATTGATGATTGTTAATTTTTTTAAAAAGATCTTTGAACAGATATCCCTTAATGCCTTTAGTAAAACAATAAATGATAGGCTTAACGAGAAAGGGCAATCCGCCGAAACATTTCCATAAATCACAGACACAACTTGCACAATTTAACCCCAAGGATTTGCCAAGATAAAATTTCCCCTAAACGTAAAAGATAAATCATTACACTAAAATGCCGCATCAGTTGTCAACATAAAAATTCACAAGCAAACCAAGGCTAGATTTTAACATTTCTGACCTCGCAGCAGTAGGCAAAATAAAATTAGCTCAGTTAACAGAATACAATTACACCAAAACTAAAATACAAGTTAAAATTTAACACAGACGGTCACAACGCGCCAGCTTACAATAGTTCAAAACATTATTCAGTCTCACAGGTGAGCAGATGTCATTACCAAGGGGAGTGTGCGAACCAACTTGAAGCAACTATAACGTGGCATAGACCAAATTACAGATTCGGCAGTGTATGCAGAGAAGTCGGCAGGAAACGGCAAACAAGTCAGGAAACGATCACCGTCGCCCACATACACACTCGCTCACGGGCACAGAGGAGCCAACCTTAAGTCAGGGAGATAGGACAGTCAGGGTGAAAAAAATATAAAATAAAAAAAAAATTCGTCACGAGGCCCACCGAACCACTAGACGGGAACTACCAAAATTCACTCACCTTAAACTTACGTACAACTCCCGGGCGAGAAAACGGGAAATCTTACGGGCACAGGCCAGCAACAACCCCAGACAAACACACAAAATCCCATAAATTCCAAAACACAATTTAATCAATTATCCCTCAATACCCCGGAACTTGGCAGAAGCGAAAATACAGGTCACAGGATACAAAGGCACTCTGCAGAAGAGTAAGGAGTGAGAAGGTTAAACGAAGTTCTGCAACGGCAGAATAGAACGCCAAGGAAAACACACTAAGTAAGGTACATCACCCCACAGAATGCCGAGAAACACGAACATTGGGGTTTGCCCACGTTTCCGACACAATCATAACAACGAAGATAATCTTCTTAGCCATAGCACGCTGAAACACACAAACAGCACCAAACTTCCGGGGACGGAAAAGTACTGCTCTGTAAACTATATCCGGGAGCAGCACAGCCACAAGCTCCTGCCGAGGCGCGGTCCAGGGAAATGGCCGCGAGAAAGATGACCCAGCAAGAGTATAGTCACCCAGACCTCAGCAAGGAGCAGTCAGACAGGGCAGGAAAAGCTGGTAATCAGGCGACGACTCCAACCACCGACCCGGGGAGCAGCAAATAACACCAGCCCCGGCCAGCGACAGCGAGAATGGACCCATCGTCCGACGCAAAGGGCAACGCTCACGCCGCGTACGTCCAAACTTCACTGTCCGCGCACACCACACGCCACCCGGCAGAGACGGCGCCACCCGCCGCCAGGAGGCGCCCCGCAACGGAGAAATTGGTAAAAATGGCTCTGAACACTATGCGACTTAACTTCTGAGGTCATCAATCGCCTAGAACTTAGAACTAATTAAACCTAACTAACCTAAAGACATCACACACATCCATGCCCGAGGCAGGAGTCGACCTGCGACCGTAGCGGTCAGTCGGCTCCAGATTGTAGCGCCTAGAACCTGTAATGGCAACCATTATGGTACCTCACCTTAACTTCTCGATACCAGTAATATTCTACTGTATTTCTGTTAACTACTTAACGTATTTCTGAGACAACATTCAGATTTGATTTCACTTTAGATACATCGATTGCAATGATATTATTCTTATGTGTATTCTTTCTTTTGTCACTATGATCTTTGACGTGCTTGTAACTCTGACTTTTGGCGCGTAAGCGATAGTTAGTTAGTTGTTAACTTGTTAGAGAGTCGGAATTTGAGACGGTCAAGTGTTGGACGTCATGTTGGAAAGGCGCATAATGTAATCCGCTTATAAAATGTGAAATTTAACAGCGACTGTGAGCAAGACGTTTTCAAGTATGTTTTGTATTGTGAAGTGATGTTTTGTGTTAACGTGATATTGCAATTAAAAGGAAGTGTAGCTTAATTTCGGAGTGCTGATTGCTTTTTTTACATCAACTTTTGAATATAGCAGAATAAAACCTAGGCCTCGTTGCATCCGAGCTTGGAATAATAACCACCTAGATTTTCAACGATTGAGCCATGATTTTACGACGAGACCAGAGTGGGAAACGCGAAAAGATGACTCCCTCCCATGAACCATGGACCTTGCCGTTGGTGGGGAGGCTTGTGTGCCTCAATGATACAGATAGCCGTACCGTAGGTGCATCCGAGCTTGGAATAATAACCACCTAGATTTTCAACGATTGAGCCATGATTTTACGACGACACCAGAGTAGGAAACGCGAAAAGATGACTCCCTCCCATGAACCATGGACCTTGCCGTTGGTGGGGAGGCTTGTGTGCCTCAACGACACTGATAGACGTACCGTAGGTGCAACCACAACGGAGGGGTATCTGTTGAGAGGCCAGACAAACGCATGGTTCCTGAAGAGGGGCAGCAGCCTTTTCAGTAGTTGCAGGGGCAACAGTCTGGATGATTGACTGATCTATCCTTGTAACACTAACAAAAACGGCCTTGCTGTGCTGGTACTGCGAACGGCTGAAAGCAAGGGGAAACTACAGCCGCAATTTTTCCCGAGTACATGCGCTTTACTGTATGATTAAATGATGATGGCGTCCTCTTGTGTAAAATATTCCGTAGGTAAAATAGTCCCCTCATTCCGATCTCCGGGCGGGGACTACTCAAGAGGACGTCGTTATTAGGAGAAAGAAAACTGGCATTCTACGGATCGGAGCGTGGAGTGTCAGATCCCTTAATCGGTCGGATAGGTTAGAAAATTTAAAAAGGGAAATGGATAGGTTGAAGTTAGATATATTGGGAATTAGTGAAGTTCGGTGGCAGGAGGAACAAGATCTTTGGTCAGGTGAATACAGGGTTATAAATAAGAATTCAATTTGGGGTAATGCTGGAGTAGGTTTAATAAGGAATAAGAAAATAGGAGTACGGGTAAGCTACTACAAACAGCATAGTGAACGCATTATTGTGGCCAAGATAGACATGAAGCCCACGCCAACTACAGTAGTACAAGTTTATATGCCAACTAGCTCTGCAGATGAGGAAGAAATGTATGATGAGATAAAAGAAATTATTCAGGTAGTTAAGGAAAAACGAAAATTTAACAGTCATGGGTGACAGGAATTCGAGCGTAGGAAAAGGGAGAGAAGGAAACATAGTAGGTGAATATGGATTGGGGGTAAGAAATGAAAGAGGAAGCCGTCTGGTAGAATTTTGCACAGAGCATAACTTAATCATAGCTAACACTTGGTTCAAGAATCATAAAAGAAGGTTGTATACATGGAAGAATCCTGGAGTTACTAAAAGGTATCAGACAGAGTATATAATGGTAAGACAGAGATTTAGGAACCAGGTTTTAAATTGTAAGACATTTCCAGGGGCAGATGTGGACTCTGACCACACAATCTATTGGTTTTGAACTGTAGATTAAAACTGAAGAAACTGCAAAAAGGTGGGAAATTAAGGAGATAGGACCTGGATAAACTCAAAGGACCAGAGGTTGTACAGAGTTTCAGGGAGGCCATAAGGGAACAATTGACAGGAATGGGGGAGAGAAATACAGTAGAAGAAGAATGGATAGCTCTGAGGGATAAAGTAGTGAAGGCAGCACAGGATCAAGTAGGTAAAAAGACGAGGGCCAGTAGAAATCCTTGGGTAACAGAAGAAATATTGAATTTAATTGATGAAAGGAGAAAATATAAAAATGCAGTAAATGAAGGAGGCAAAAAGGAATACAGACGTCTCAAAAATGAGATCGACAGGAAGTGGAAAATGGCTAAACAGGCATGGCTAGAGGACAAATGTAAGGATGTAGAGGCTTATCTCAATAGGGGTAATATAGATACTGCCTACAGGAAAAGTAGAGAGACCTTTGGAGAAAAGAGAGCCACTTGTATGAATATCAAGAGCTCAGATGGAAACCCAGTTCTAAGCAAAGAAGGGAAAGCAGAAAGGTGGAAGGGGTATATAGAGGGTCTATACAAGGGCGATGTACTTGAGGACAATATTATGGAAATGGAAGAGGATGTAGATGAAGATGAAATGGGAGATACGATATTGCGTGAAGAGTTTGACAGAGAACTAAAAGATCTGAGTGGAAACAAGGCCCCGGGAGTAGACAACATTCCATTACAACTATTGACGGCCTTGGGAGAGCCAGTCCTGACAAAACTCTACCATCTGGTGAGCAAGATGTATGAGACAGGCAAAATACCCTCAGACTTCAAGAAGAATACAATAATTCCAATGCCAAAGAAAGCAGGTGTTGACAGATGTGAAAATTACCGAACCATCAGTTTAATAAATCACAGCTGCAAAATACTAACGCGAACTATTTACAGACGAATGGGAAAATTTGTAGAAGCCGACCTCGGGGAAGATCTGTTTGGATTCCGTAGAAATTTTGGAACACGTGAGGCAATACTGACCCTACGACTTATCTTAGAAGAAAGATTAAGGAAAGGTAAACTTACGTTTCTAGCATTTGTAGACTTAGAGAAAGCTTTTGACAATGTTGATTGGAATACTCTCTTTCAAATTTTAAAGGTGGCAGGGGTAAAATACAGGGTTAGAAAGGCTATTTACAATTTGTACAGAAACCAGATGGCAGTTATAAGAGTCGAGGGGCATGAAAGGGAAGCAGTGGTTGGGAAGGGAGTGAGACAGGGTTGTAGCCTATCCCCGATGTTATTCAATCTGTATATTGAGCAATCAGTAAAGGAAACAAAAGAAAAATTTGGAGTAGATAATAAAATCCAAGGAGAAGAAATAAAAACTTTGAGGTTCGCCAATGACATTGTAATTCTGTCAGAGACGGCAAAGGACTTGGAAGAGCAGTTGAACGGAATGGACAGTGTCTTGAAAGGAGGATATAAGATGAACATCAACAAAAGCAAAACGAGGATAATGGAATGGAATCAAATTCAGGTGGTGCTACAGAAGAATGCTGAAGATTATATGGGTAGATGACATAACTAATGAGGAGATATTGAATAGAATTGGGGAAAACAAGATTTTGTGCCACAACTTGACAAGAAGAAGGGACCGGTTGGTAGGACATATTCTGAGGCATCAAGGGATCAAAAATTTAGTATTGGAGGGCAGTGTGGAGGGTAAAAATCTTAGAGGGAGACCAAGAGATGAATACACTAAGCAGATTCAGAAGGATGTAGGTTGTAATAAGTACTGGGAGATGAAGAAACTTACACAGGTTCGAGTAGCGTGGAGAGCTGCATGAAACCAGTCTCAGGACTGAAGACAACAGCCACAACAATGTCTTTGTTTATATCCGATATACGCTATTCATGAAGAAATTGGTTAAATATTTACTGTGTTTCAGAAAGCACAGAGACATTAGGCTACTGTCCTACCTTTTGTTCTATTCCTTTGGTATATGTTTATTTAATTTGTTTATGTATTTAATAATGTGTATTATAGCGTGTTTATTGTCCAGCCGTAGGAATATTACTTAATCTATTATATTTATTATATATTATATATTATTATTTGTTATATTTATTACTTAATTTAAATGTAAATCCAGTATTTCGTATGTGTTTTACTATGTTTGTGAGTGTGCGTGGGGCTGGAGACATGGAGGGAGCGGTCTAGTCAATCACAGCGCTCGTTACTAAGACAGACGTATGGAGGCTGGGGAGGAGCATCGTTTCCGGAGAGGAGACTGGTAGTTTTGGGAAGTGCGGGGCGAGGGACGGTCGCACAGGACACGGTAAATGCTGGACTAGACGGCGACGGACGGGGACGTTCGCGGGAGAGAGACTTGTTGTGTCGAGCGGTTTGCACGCGGTCGCGAGAGATAGGACTACTTCAGAGTGCGGACTTGTGAACTTTTGACATTTCTAAGGTTTCTACAGTGAATACGTAGTATGCGTTTAGAAGTGCATGTCTCGCGATCTATGTTGCCGTTCATAACTAATTACGTGCAGTAGGAATCTATTGTTTCCCTATTATTCAGCTTATAAATTATGTAATTGCTGGACCATCGACACCAATAACTATTTTGCAGAAATATACCGCATTCTCAACAGTACTTCTACTATCCTACTCATTATTTAAAGTCGTTAAGATAGTACCTGCAGATTTTATTTAATTGCAATCTTTCATTTAATAATGTCTATATTACGTTCAAAATTCGCCGAGTGGTAGAAACCTTAGACCATTCTATTCGTGTGTATATTCATATTGTATAATGTAGACTCAGCAGTATTTGGCTTGTAGTGCGGCAACTACGTGTCCCACCCCCTAGACAACGAAACCAGCCCAAACTTTTAATATTGCAACTCTGCGTCTGAGGGTCCGTAGTTGATGGGCCACCACACCATCACAGCTTTCATTTTATTTTTTGAAAGCCTACAAGCTGACGCTGCCCGCCGTGAGAACTGCATAGCGCAACGTTCATTTGATACGAAGATTTATACCCTCTACGAATCTAAATAATCCATATTATTTATTATCAGATTTTGTTCAAATTTGGTACACGACCTACTGTTATTAATGGAATGATGTTGTCAAAATGTCAGATTTTTATTTAGTATAGTTCTGGACATAAAGAGAATCACCTAAAAATCCTGAAACCTACGCTTGTTTTTTTAAAACCAAGTTCAGTAACAGATTGACTTTCGTTATCATTTCAGTTGTCAATGCATAAAAATCAATTATATAGAATTTTCTTTTTAAAACTTTACTCATTTTGCATTATGTAACACAAACATCGATCAAAATTATTATTCGATTATACACTCCTGGAAATGGAAAAAAGAACACATTGACACCGGTGTGTCAGACCCACCATACTTGCTCCGGACACTGCGAGAGGGCTGTACAAGCAATGATCACACGCACGGCACAGCGGACACACCAGGAACCGCGGTGTTGCCGTCGAATGGCGCTAGCTGCGCAGCATTTGTGCACCGCCGCCGTCAGTGTCAGCCAGTTTGCCGTGGCATACGGGGCTCCATCGCAGTCTTTAACACTGGTAGCATGCCGCGACAGCGTGGACGTGAACCGTATGTGCAGTTGACGGACTTAGAGCGAGGGCGTATAGTGGGCATGCGGGAGGCCGGGTGGACGTACCGCCGAATTGCTCAACACGTGGGGCGTGAGGTCTCCACAGTACATCGATGTTGTCGCCAGTGGTCGGCGGAAGGTGCACGTGCCCGTCGACCTGGGACCGGACCGCAGCGACGCACGGATGCACGCCAAGACCGTAGGATCCTACGCAGTGGCGTAGGGGACCGCCAGGTGAGCGCCACAATCAGGACTGCATACGACCGAGGCACACAGGGCCAACACCCGTCATCATGGTGTGGGGAGTGATCTCCTACACTGGCCGTACACCTCTGGTAATAGTCGAGGGGACACTGAATAGTGCACGGTACATCCAAACCGTCATCGAACCCATCGTTCTAACATTCCTAGACCGGCAAGGGAACTTGCTGTTCCAACAGGACAATGCACGTCCGCATGTATCCCGTGCCACCCAACGTGCTCTAGAAGGTGTAAGTCAACTACCCTGGCCAGCAAGATCTCCCATATGTCGCCCATTGAGCATGTTTGGGACTGGATGAAGCGTCGTCTCACGCGGTCTGCACGTCCAGCACGAACGCTGGTCCAACTGAGGCGCCAGGTGGAAATGGCATGGCAAGCCGTTCCACAGTACTACATCCAGCATCTCTACGATCGTCTCCATGGGAGAATAGCAGCCTGCATTGCTGCGAAAGGTGGATATACACTGTACTAGTGCCGACATTGTGCATGCTCTGTTGCCTGTGTCTATGTGCCTGTGGTTCTGTCAGTGTGATCATGTGATGTATCTAACCCCAGGAATGTGTCAATAAAGTTTCCCCTTCCTGGGACAATGAATTCACGGTGTTCTTATTTCAATTTCCAGAAGTGTATTTTGCTGTGTTAGTCAGTCAGAATGATTGAGAAAGTGTATGTGTGAGACATTTTAAAATTTAATACTTCATTTTACGTAAAACCTTGTACAAACGAACCTTGGGAAAGTTATGTTATAACCACGATTCAGGTGACATACGTCTATGTGAGAATGCTTTTATATAAAAGCGGGCAGAACGAAAGTTAGAGGCGGAATAAGTTTACTTATCAATTTGAAGAATATTTTGCACTTTGCTTATTTTGATTGAACATAATACAAGAAACTCAAGTTTTGCTGACATTAATTACTATCAAATTATGATTGGATAAGGCAAGATTTGCCGCGAGAATGATCAGGAAGGAATATTCTGATTGGTCGTTTAGACCAACAGCCAATCAGAATTAAGCAGTTCCCATGCGAATAGAAGACTATGTAGAGAGGAGAGTACCTCGAGAGAGTCGCTTGCTAGCCGGCCTACGGATAACTGATGTTAGATCGCTCCTTAAAAATACTCTGTAAGATGAGGAAATAGTGAGATAGTTTCGATTCGAACATATCGTGACTGAAGCGACTGGAGTTACGAACATTTTAATGAAAGTTTGGCGTTTCTAAGTTAAACCGTTTGAGAGATATGAGCGTGTGCACTTTCTGGTCGTAGTAACAACTCCGAATGGCGTGTTTCGTGGTCTGTACGGAATATTTTGGCCAGCACTTCTCACGAAGAAGACCACTGAAACGACCGAATGTTTAATTCGCGAATAGTTGTGGGTCTGTGACTGGTAGACCGTGAAAATTAGTCCAGTCGGACTTGTTAAAATTCTGACTGCCTCTCGGGTGAATATTTGTTATACAGACAGTGAACTTCCGATGATAACGTTTCACCTTATTAAATACGGACTTGATAGCCATTTAATGTGTTTCAATATAAATAAAAAACAGAGTTAATGTAATTTTAAATGCTTGTCTGCAAGTAGACTGAATATTCCAAACGCCCGATTTTTTAATCATGATTTTCAGGAACTGACTTTGAACTAGAGTTAGAGGCCTCTGTATGGTAGGTATTAGGTAGTGCTTTCATCAACGCTGCTTTACAGTGGCTAGCACGTATCTGCTACCACAGAGTGAAGGAACATCGGCAAGAATCCTATCGAGGTAGGAGGACTGAACGATAGCTTTAACAACAACACAGACGACAGAGCATGTCCCGCCGCACGTGGATGCAAACAAGGAAGACGTAAATCAAATAGCGACCCCAGAAATGAGATGCCTCAGATCGGTTACAGAATGTAAACTAGAAGACTGATTAAGAAACGAATATATCTGAAATGAGCTTAAAATATTTGCAGTAACAGAAAAATATTGAGAAAAGTAAATAGAAATGGAACATGTAAACAGAAAGCAATAATCCAGATAGTTTAAAAAAGCTTTGTATTATTTACAAACGTGTAACGAATGTAGGATGGCCCAGGAAACGATGGAGCTAAGAAGCTGAAGTCGGAAAAATTACCTCGAATGAAATACATGAATGTAGACGATGACGATCATGATGATGTACATCGATAACTACATACGTACTCGGCAAGCCAGCGTATGGTTTATGTAGTGAGGAAAACGACTGTCTACAACGCCACGGTACGAGCCCCAATTTTTGTTACCTTGACTTCGCGGTCCTTGCACGAATTGTACGCTGGTGCCAGTGGAGTCGTTTTGAAGTCAGCTACAAATGCCTGCTCTCGAAACGTTCACAGCTGTGTTCCCCTAGAAGAAGGCCGTCTTCCCTCAGGCGATTCCCATCTGAATTCACAAAACACCTCCGCAACATTCGAGTTACAGTTAACAAATTTCGCAGCACGCTTCTGAAGTGTGTCGGTGTCATCTTTTAATCTGACCTGGTGTGGATATGGGGTGTCGATAGTGCTATTTGGCATACCTCCTTGATGCTGAAGTCCTATCTCTGGTGACATACAGAGAAGCGAACCACCTCATATGATCAGGCAAGTTAATTAAAAGAAATAATGGTGTCACTAAACGGAAACATCTCACTGAATAGCAATGAATAGCGGTGGTCCACTGTGACTCTATCGAACACGGCATATGGGTACCATACCACGGACATAGACATTTTATTAAGAGGAGGGATAATTGAATCAGTAACAGAAACAAGTAGATTTGTTATTGTAAAGAAAAGCACGTGCGTTACTCACTGACACAAACAACTGAACGTTAAATACTTGGGTAAGGTGAACTGTAAGCTTGAAAAAGGTGGGTGGGGAAGATAAATGCAAAGTTATGCGGATCAATCACGAATATTACCAGTGACTGTTAACATGATTAGTACGTTACCGGAATGAAACGGAGAAAGAGGATAGATATGACTGAGGTCTCCAAAGCGCATAATGAAAGCAAGTTAGCTGGCTGCGAAGTATTCAACCGGAATAATTGGCTCCTGCAGAGGAATGCATCGATGGCGCAACTTACTAAAATCGCAACGTAAGCGGAAGGCGGCGGCAGCAGCTAGTGGCTTTACACAGTTCAGCTCTCTTTCTTCCCTCAGTATTCAGAAGAAGACGTCGTTATTTGCGATAACAAGGCTCGGCTCATCAGTCACTTAGCAGCCTCTGTCATTACTCTTTCGTAGCCCAGTGGGGGGTCACTACTCTGCAAAACTCTAACGAGAAGTGTTCCCTTTTAGGAAGCTCTGTAACTTGGCTGCTTTTTTTTTCTGCAGAGCAGGAACCCGCCGGTGTCATCTTTTAATCTGAACTTGTGTGGATATGGGGTGTCGATAGTGCTATTTGGCATACCTCTTTGATGCTGAAGTCCTATCTCTGGTGACATACAGAGAAGCGAACCACCTCATATGATCAGGCAAGTTAATTAAAAGAAATAATAGTGTCAAGCAACGGAAACATCTCACTGAATAGGAATGAGTAGCGGTGGTCCACAGTGACTCTATCGAACATGGCATATGGGTATCATACCACAATATTGGCAATGCTTGCGCGTTCCGTCAAATAAAATGTAAGTAACGATATTGGACTATCTCATACTCTTGCATAATTTTGTTATTTTCGTGGTGGGGAGGAGGGCACAAAATCTCTCCCACTATACGCCACAATATTGAAAAGAACCTGTACGAAACTTGACGCATAGGTACAGCCAAGAAGCTGCTTACTAACAAGCGAGAACGCTGGATTCTGAATCTTTAAGTCAAACGTTATTGCGAGGGGTAGTAACGAAAATTCGCACAGCCTTCTGGGGAGCGACACCTGGGTTCAGATCTCTTTTGTTGCTAAACGAATATTGTGTTCTTTCGACAGAACGCGGCCATCCCAAATCCCACGTGGGGAGGGGAACGGAATGCCTCTTCGTTTATCTGCGACTGCGACTTAACTCCCGGCTTTGGAACATTTTTGTGATGGCGAACTTTTCTTAAAATGATTTTAACTATCTCTTTGGTAGACTTAAGTCATAAGCGATAGATAACATTTCAACGGAATTTCTGAAATCACTAGGGGTTGTAGCACCGAAGCTACTATTCACTTTGGTGTGTAGAACGTATGAGACGGGCGATATACCGTCTGACTTTCGGAAAAACATCATCCACACAATTCAGAAGATTGCAAGAGCGAACAAGTGCGAGAAGTTTCGTGCAATCAGCTTAACAGCTCATACAAACAAGTTGCTGAAGTTCCTGGCAAGAATAATACGCAGAAGAATGAAAAAGAAAACTGTGGATCTGTTAAATGACTACAAATTTGTCTTTAGGAAAGGTTAAGGGCACCAGAGAGACAGTTCTGACGTTGCGATCGATAGTGGTAGTAACACTAAAGAAAAATTATGACACGTTTGTCGTTCTGAAAGAGGTGATCGACAATGTCAAATGGAGGCAAGATGTTCGAAATTCTGAGAAAAATAGGTGTAAGCTGTAATGAGACCCAGAATGAGATTTTCACTCTGCAGCGGAGTGTGCGCTGATTTGAAACTTCCTGGCAGATTAAAACTGTGTGCCCGACCGAGACTCGAACTCGGGACCTTTGCCTTTCGCGGGCAAGTGCTCTACCAACTGAGCTACCGAAGCACGACTCACGTCCGGTACTCACAGCTTTACTTCTTCCAGTATCCGTCTCCTACCTTCCAAACTTTACAGAAGCTCTTCTGCGAACCTTGCAGAACTAGCACTCCTGAAAGAAAGGATATTGCGGAGACATGGCTTAGCCACAGCCTGGGGGATGTTTCCAGAATAAGATTTTCACTCTGCAGCGGAGTGTGCGCTGATATGAAACTTCCTGGCAGATTAAAACTTGCCCGCGAAAGGCAAAGGTCCCGAGTTCGAGTCTTGGTCGGGCACACAGTTTTAATCTGCCAGGAAGTTTTGTAATGAGACCCGTTTAATATATAATATGTACGAGAGACAAGAGGGATCAATCAGAGTGCTCGGATTAGAAAAAGGTGTAAGGCAGGGACGTAGTGTTCCACGGCTACTATTCAGTCTATACATCGAAGAGGCAATGACGGAAATAAAGGAAATGTTCAAGAGTGGAATTAAAATTCAAGATGAAAGAACGTCAAGGATAAGATTCGCTGATGATATTGCTGTCTTCAGTGAGAGTGAAGAAACGTTACAAGATCCGTTGAACGGGAAGAACACGGTAATGAGTACAGAATATAAATTGGGACTAAATAGAGTGAAAGACTAAAGTAATGGGAAGTAGCAGAAATGAGAATAGCGAGAAACGAAACATCAAAATTGGTGGTGTCGAAGTAGATCAAATTAAGGAAGTCAGCTATGTAGGCAGAAAAGTAGACGAGCACTGCAAAAAAGGACATTTCTTTCCAATAGGAGGTTATTAGTATCAAACATAGCCCTTAATTTGAGGGAGAGACGTTTGGAGCACAGAACTGTATTAAAACATGGTCTATGGGAAAAACGGAAAAGAAGATAATCGAAGCATTTGATAAATGGTGCAACAAAAGGATGTTGAAAAGTAGATGGAGTGACAAGGTAAGGAATGAGGATGGTCTCCAAAGAATCGGCAAGCTATGCAATATTTGGAAGACACTGACAAGGAGAATGGACAGGATTTTAGGACCTTTATTAACACATCATGGAATAACTTCCATGGTACTAGGGGGTGAAAACTGTAGAGGAAAGCACAGATTGGAATACATCCAGCAATTGGTAGAGGACGTGGGTTGGAAGTGCTACTCCGAGATGAAGACATTAGCAATGAGAGAAATTTGTTGCATGCCACATCAAACCAGTCAGATGACTAATAACTAGAAAAAAAAAAGTAGTGAGCAGAAACCAATAAAAGGAACGGTCTGTGGATGTACAGAATCTCAATAGCAATTATAATATGCATAGTCAGTAATCGTCTATTTACTCAAGGGAAATGAGCATAAGATGTCCTAGAATACGTTGAGGGACTGTTTCAGAAAAAAGAGTTGTCATGAAGTAGAGATCCCAAAAACTCGACCAGTACTCAAGAATGGATAGGACAAGTGTTCTGTACGCGGTCTTCTTTGTGGGTGAGATATACTCTTCAAAAACTCTCCCAGTAAACAGAAGTAGACCTTCTCTAATTCCGCTCTTACGTTCTCGTTCTATTTGGTGTCGCTTTCTAACGTTATGCCTAGATATTCAAGAGACGTGAGTATATCAGACAGCATCTACATCTATATATACATAAATACTCCTCAAGGCCACCATGTGGTGCGTGGTCGAGGGTACTCTGTACCAGTACTAGCACTTCCTTTCATGTTCTACTCACAAACAGAGAAGGGGAAAAGAGGCTGCCTATAGACCTCTGTACGAGTCCTAATTTTCCTCATCATGTTCTCGCTGCGGTTAGGCAAAATGTACGATGGCGAAGGAAGAATCGTTCTGCAGTCAGCCTCAAATGCCGGTTTTCTAAATTTTCCTAATAGTGCTAGTCTAAAAGAGCGCCGCCTTTCGTCCAGTGCCACATTTGTGTTCCGAAAGCATCTCCGAAGTACTTGCATAGTGTTCTATCAATTAAAGTAAGTTTGTTTACTGACTGCGGACAGAAACTTTTTGTTACGTTACTCACTGTAATACTGACTGTCGTAATTGTAGCAAGCAGAAAGATCGTTTGAATTTGGCAGTTACTCAGATATTTCATTGTAATAAACGTTACAAATTATGCCACAGGCTACAAATTAGAATTGTGCTTTGATAATGAAAATCAGTGTCCAACTTACGTAAAGTTTTACTACCAATTTTCTATTTAATATGAAAGTTACTGTACATTTAGCAAATGCATTAACGCTGGCTTTTGCATCATTATATTTCTGACATTATTCATACTACAACCAAAGATTTCATTACTACGCAATTGTCCAAAAGTTGGAAAAGTTATGTTTTGATAATCTAATAAATTATGTTACCTTAGTTTCTAATTCATTTTCTGATAATGTCGGTTCATACAAAGGGATAGGATGGATACACAGGAAAGAACATGAAATTTTCTAGTCACAATATTGCAATTCCAGTACAAAAATATCGAATTTCCTGAGCGCACGACAGTTATCGTCTGGGTATTGTATCCTGACATTCTGTGCACACAACAGTCCGCCCTCACACTTCACTCTGTGTCCTTTGTGGTGCTTACATGCCAAGCACGTCCATATGGCCTCTGTTTCTCTTTCACACCAGTTATAATATGGGTTCTTCGTCATGAAATTAAACTGTTTCACATATTTTCACCTGCAGCTTAAATGACAAGTTGACAAGTCTTAGGTCATTTGCATTTACATCATTATTACATACACAGAATTTTCTCAGTACTAATAACAATAAATCTTATTTAAATACTCTTTTAATTACAGGGCTCATTCACAAAAACAGTTATTTATATTCTATTATAAAAATTTTATCTAACTCAGAATTTGGGTAGGCTTATGTGGCATAGGTTAACATTATCATTTCATTGAAATATCCATTATTTATTATATAACGACAGTTCAAATAACGTTTATTTTATCGTATTTTAGTTTTTAAACTTCAGCCATTTCTCCTTTGGTAATGCTTCAAGTCTGCTATATTATGCACAAATAATTTTTTATTTGACAGCAGGTAAACTAAACAGAAAGCATTAGCGTCAGGAACGCTAAAAGGCCCATTACAAATGAATTTAGATATTTCATTATGTGCCTCACTGGATTTCTCAGGAGTTTTTAAGAGAGCAAAGTCACCAACCTTCAGTTTTACTGACTTTACTCTCTGATCGTGTTTTTTAATTCGAGCCTCAGCACGTTTTATTATTTTATCTCTCACCAACCTTTTTTCCTGTTACATGTCTAAATTTTTAGTCAAATCTTCTACTATACTTTTTGGTTTGTCACCTAACATAATTTCAACTGGAGTGAACCCTGTACTCTCATCTGAAACGGAGTTCATGATTTCTTCAATTTCTGAAACACACTTGCCCCACAACCCATGATTACTATGGCAGTATGTCCTAAAATATCTACCCAGTTCACGCATGTAGCGTCCGGAAGGGCTACTTTGGGGATGATATGGCGATATATGAATAACTTCTATACCTTTCTTTTTCATTCCATACCTTAGATATAAATTGTTGTCCATTGTCAGATAGTATTGCTTTCGGTTTCGCGATTTGTTCAAAATAACCAACCAATTTACTAAATACTCACTTAACAGTAGCTTTTCGTAAAGGGTATAACTTGAACGTCACCTTAGAAAAATTGTACAAAAGTGTGCTTAAACTGACACACAATATTTTTAGCGCAACGCAATCTGACTTTTAATAATCCCTACAAAAGAATGGCCCTGACAAACATTAACCTATACCTTTCACATATCACTTACCTCACCAAAATCTTCGTTACTCGAACTACTGCAATACAGCGAGCGCCACTACTGCCAGCTAACTAAAAGATTCAAACTACGGAAGGCACTAACTACTGATAGGCATAGATAGCAAATGAAAGATTTTGATAGAGAACAAACAATGTATTTACCTCAATAGTGATCAAAAGTCATAATGTATATAGCAGTTCATGACATCCACTCTTACAGATTTCAAAACTCCGCCATCTCTCTCCCCACATCCACCACTGCTGGCGGCTCACCTCCAACTGAGCAACGCTACGCGCCGCTAAAATCCAGCTGCCCAACACTACAATGGCGAGTATTACAAAATGCCAACCGGCCACTGACTGCACACAGCACAGCCAGTGATTTTTCATACAGAGCGCTATATGGCGTTACCAGTAAAAAACCGAAACAGCCTACTTACTAACTTTACAAATTTGGAAAACGTACTTAGCACCACCAACATATATGCAATATTTCCAGTAGTCTTTGGTAAAGGCCCATACAAGTCTGTTGCCAAAATTTCTTTGTTGTGTTAAGGTTGTATGCTTTCCATTGGGCCATGGCTGGTCACATCTGTTACTTGCACCTTCTCACACTTATGACAAGTTCGTACTCTCTCAGTTGCTTTTCTTGTCATATTAATAAACGTTACTGACTCTGCTATCTTATCTACACACGTTCTTTGTCCGAAAAATGGTTCATGCTCTACAGTTTCAATTTTATATTCAAAGCCACGAACTAAACCAGGCTTCTCTGAAAATACTTCCTTATTACTGGCTAATACATTGCACAACTGTCTTTTCTGTTCTACGGATATTCTCGTGTCGCTCACTAATCCCACGAAGTTATCAGAACGAACATACTCTTGCCCCATAACACAATTTCTGCTGTCTTTTCTAATCCGCTGACTTTATCGAGTTCGGAAATGGCATCAACAAGTACGTTATTATTACGCACCTTACGTACCACACATTCTTTATTATATTCACATATATCATGAACATTATTTACTTTACGTAACACCTCTTTCAAATTACTTCCACCTTTCGTCTCACAAACAAAATAGTCATCTTCATTACTCATCACTTCCTCATTACTTTCTGTAAAATATACGCTACTTTTTTCTTCCATTTTGTACATATTACTTAATTGCGTCTACCATTCCTTATCCTCGCTGGACTCGTCACCCTGCCTGTGCACGGTTGGTAACTTTGGTAGCTACCAACCGTGCACAGGCAGGGTGACCATTCCAACGAGCGACCAAATGGTGTAAATTGCCCTGAAGATGACCCCATCGAGGGGTTGAAACCGGTTGGCGGCAAAATAAATATTGCGATTGTGACTGTCATTTCGAATAATTGATTATAAGTAAATTAATCGCTGTTTATCTCCATACAACTATGTTGTTTAAAAATTTAGGGATATGCATCTTTAACATTGTGGGACCGTTCTTTTGGCGCACTTTTTCCCAGTCGCTTGGCATTTAGGGCTGGGCAAGAGATTCCTGATAAATTCTAGCTAAGTAAGGGTCCAGCGCCGTAGAGTAGCCACTATAAAAGGGAATCGGAAGAATGACGGTTATGTTAATGATCGGTTTTAGTTGGTACGAGAAGGGAGTTTTACTGTGGTAGACTAAGGAAATTTCGTTAGGAAATTCCAAACGGGGGTAACGAGACGAAAGGCTCCAACGGAGCTGACAGGTGCAAAGCTGCGGTGAGTCGCGCCCTACGGACTGGAGAACAAAAGTCCACTCGCGTTGGCGGTAGCGCAGAGGAGTCGAGAGTTTCTGGGAGGCTGCCGCGATCACACGCCGGCGGCCCGCCTAATTAGTAGCGGTCTGACGGCGCGGCCCGAGCTGGGGGCGGCAGTGGTTTGTTTCCTGGCCGCCGCGGCAAAGGCAAAAGCACCTGCCGCCTCTGAGCGCTAGCCGGCGCGACGCTTAATTACGCCCCAGAGGCGGCACCCCGGCGCTCATTAACGCGTCGCGGGCACTCTACGTCGCGGCGTCGAGGGCGCGTGCCGCGATCACAGCGCCTGCGATTCGTTTCGCTGCGGGGGCGGTGTGGGAGCGCCGCCTCGCGCGCCACCGAAATAAACCCCGCTCACTTCAGGTGCGCGCAGATCCTCTCGTCACGCCCCGGTCGCCGAGCGGCGCTGCGAGGCTGGCGTTTTGTCTCGGCGCCGCGCTAATTATCTTCGTTTCCGGCCCATTGTTCCTCCTCGTATTCCTTATGTACTGGGTGATCAAGAAGTCAGTATAAATTTTAAAATCTAATAAACCACGGAATAATGTAGATAGGGAGGTAAAAATTGCTTGGAATGCCATGGGGTTTTATTAGAACCAAATAAAAAACAGAGTTCACAGAATGTTCGACAGATGGCGGTGGACAGCAAAACGTCAGTGACTGCGCATGGCAATCGTGTATAAAACGAGTTGTAATGAGAGAGAGAATCAGATGCGCCAGCAGTCACAGCACGTTGACGTTACCTGAAAAGGCGCTTTTAGTGAAGCTGTATTATCTGAATGGGGAATGTGCTAGTTCAGCGTCACGATGCTACCGTCATAGGAAGGGGATTCGAACGGGTAAAGGTCCGTTGACAAATGCAGCTGTGACGAGAATGGTTTCGGAGTTCGAAGCCACGGGTTGTGATAGACCCCGTAGTGGCCGTAAAGCTGCTGAGACAGCTCAGGAAGAAATGGAGACTGTAGCGGGTTCATCTATGAGCTCGGAAGTCAGCGCTCGTGCAGTCACTCGTCGCACCAGAATTCCATACACTATTGTTTGTTTGGCACTTAGGCTTACCCACCGATGCTATCCGTACAAAATCCATCAGCATCATGAACTGTTACCTAGCGATTTAGTGAAGGGGAGTGCATTTGCGGTGTGGGCGTTTCAAAAGATAGCGGAAGATGACGATTGGTTGAGTAACGTGTTGTGGACCGCCGTAGCTCATTTCATGCTCCGAGGGTCTGTCAACGCCCACAACTGCGGAATTTGGGCTACCGAAAATCCTAGAACTGTCGTGAAAACTCCATTGCACGACGAGAAAGTCGGTATGGGTTGGATTTACCACATCTACCGTTATCGGGCCTTTTTTCGTCGAGGAAATGCGTGATTCTGATTTTGTAACTGCTGCCGTGACGGTTGAGAGGTGCGCCGATATGTTACAGAATCGCATCACCCCCGGCTTGGCTGATAAACACCTGCTGGAACGTACGATGTTTATGCAGGATGGCGCTTCACCCCATATTGCTAGGTGGGTGAAGGATCTCTTGCACGTTTGGTGACAATCGTGTGCTCAGCCGCCACATTCGTCATGCTTGGCTCCCAGGTCCCCAGACCTCAGTCCGTGCGATTATTGGCTTTGGGGTTACCGGAAGTTGCAAGTGTATCGTGATCGACCGACATCTCTAGGGACGCTGAAAGACAACATCCGACGCCAATGACTCACCAAAACTTTACAGTGCTGTTCACGACATTATTCGTCGACTACAGCTATTGTTGAGGAATGATGGTGGACTTATTGAGCATTTACTGTAAAGAACATCATCTTTGCTTTGTCTTACTTTGTTATGATAATTATTGCTATTCTGATCAGATGAAGCGCCATCTGTTGGATATTTTTTGAAATTTTGTATTTTTTTGGTTCTAATAAAACCCCATGTCATTCCAAGAATGTGTGTCAATTTTACCTCTCTATCTATTTTATTCTGTGATTTATTCAGTTTTCAAATTTGTACTAAATTTTTGATCATCCGGTCTTTGAGAAACTCTCCCTTTACACAACACTCCTAGTTCAAAAATTTCATTATACTCTGCACACAGTTACACATTCACCTCGTAATGACACAGTCAATATACTCCAAAGAAAAAACAGAAGGACTCACCACAAAGGAATTAACGCAATAGGACGGAAATCGGTAGATGTGATTAAGATTTCAACAACATTTGATAATTTATTCAAGAGAAAAAGCTTCATAATTTGAATAAACCAGTAACTCGATAGTCCAGCGGCCGAGGTGGAATCTGAGAAGCACGAAGACAAGTAGAAGAAACTGTCTCCGTGTGCAGGTGGACATCATCTTGCAGATCTATAAGCCCAGGATGGCTTTCCCTGAAGGGCAACAAAACAGGTGTAGGCGTAATGTCATATCGCTGACTTGGTTGCGCAGTATCTTTGCGGGCAGCCGCGTCTGCAGAGCCGATCGCGGGACACGTAACTGTTGTGTTGTGTTGTGGGTAGCTCTGTATGTGAGAGGCATTGTTAGTATGGAAGTTGAAGTGTTGCTACAGATGCTATTACAGTAAAGTGGTGAAATATGGAAATGATTCAGAGGAAAGACCGTCAAGAAGTAATTAAAAAATGAGCACTGCCGCCGATAACGTATTTGTGTATCCTCTCGTTGCTTGTCGTACCGTAGAGTATCAACAATCCGCGCCGTGTTCGGTCTCTCAGAATGAACTAATGTGAATCAGCAAAAATTAGTTACCATAAAAGAGTGCAATCAAGTGCCAGTGTCTTGTAGCGAGCGTGAGAACGTGCGTTCGGTTGTCGCGTTTCCGCATTATCAACAGTCAGCCGCGCCCCGACTGTTAAGCACACGCTCGCACAAGTGAGAACTCAGAACTGAAAAAGTAACTTTACTAACAGTGTTGTAACATTGCCAGTGTCGAGGACGACTGGTACCAAAATAAATCTGTGTATGCGTGGCGGGCATAAGAACTTTCGTTCGATTATTCAGCTTTCGCATCAACAACAATCATCTGCACCATGTTCGGTTGCGCGTATGCTCGTCCAAGTGATTTTTGTGGACGGATAATCATCTAGAAGTCGGCATCAAAACTTGAGACTTAGAATGCAAGCAGTGTAACCTGTGATTTCTTATCGTCTAAGAATATAGATGTTCTTACCAGACGTAGGACAGTGTTGTGCTTGACTTGAGTGGTTCCCCTAAGCCCGCTTGCATATTTAGATGCATAATTTCAGGCAAGCCAGCAGCAGTGTGGAGCAGAACAATACGACCGCCGATGGATTATCGGGTACGTGGTATGGACAGGGCGCACGGTCCAGAAGAAGAGAAACCTGTTTAAGGGACCCCCGCCCCGCCATTTGTACCCCCGGGCGTGTTACACAGGACGTAGAATATCGCCCACGAACCGCTGTGGTGTAAGTGTACCGCGGATGACAACCAAAGGGACCCTGCTATGAAATGAATTGGCACCGCAGACTATCATTCCTGGATGTCGAGCCATATGGTGTTCGAGACGCATGTTGGTATCGTACCTCTGGCTGGAGCGTCTCGACACGTCTTCACTTAGTCATCGAGGCTCCGTTCGAACAGCAACTCAGCACTGAACACAATTCTACTCCAGTCAATGAGATTACAGGCCGGAGACGTGTCTGGAGATGCCACAAGGAGCGGTGGGATGCCAACCAGTCTGTCATCCGCCAACCGGGAGTGATTGTCATCCGCTCACGCTTGCACCTCACCAGTACGTCTACAGTATACTGCGCCTCATTTTGTTGCCCTTCATGGAAAACCATCCTGGGCTTAAGAGTTCAGCAAGGTAATTTCCGACCGCACACTGCGAGAGTCTCTACTGCAAGTCTTCGTGTTTGCCAAACACTCCCTTCGCCAGCAAGGTCACCAGATCTCTCGCTAATTGGTCATATGCAGCATCTTCTGCAGGGACCTCCAATCACCTTGGGATATTCGACGATCTGACGCTCAAATTGGATAGCATTTCGTGTGGTATCTCTCAGGACAACATCCAGCAACAGTATCAATCAATGCCAAGCCGAATAACTCCTTACATAACGGACAGAGGTGGACCAGTGCGTTATTGACTTGCTCAATTTGTGAATCTCTTTTCCTTGAATAAATCATCTAATTTTTCTGAAACTTTAATCATTTATTTGTGTGTGCACGTGCATCGCATCGCATCGCATCTATCGATTTTCGTCTCACTCCGATAATTCCTCCGTGGTGCGTCGTTTCTCTTTTGGCTCAGGATGTAAAATTGAGACACACAGTTTCGAAACATGTAGGTACTACACCACTGTCTTTCTTTTACCTGTCGGTCCGATTTAATAATGAAGTTTGAAGTATTTCGGTGCATTCGAAAATGTTCTGTAAATCTAACAAGTAACTCTCTCCGTTAGTGGCACAATGAACTAATTCTATAAAGTCTCTGTAGGTCTGTAAGAAAGTTTTTAATCTATAAAGGTTTCTATATGTTTTACCTCTGTAAAATTGTAACTTTTTTCTTGTTATTTGTATGATACATTTTCTTAAACTCAGCATCATGATCATCATCATCATCATAACGCGAGTATTCAACAGTTGGCGCCGCTTCTAACTTCCTGTATTCCACATCCTCCGATCATGGCACTCTCCTACCTGGACTCCTCTGGAATCCAAAATGCCTCGGACGTCTCGACCACAGCTCCTTCTACGACGTTTCACTTGTTAGGTCTTTTTCGTTATTTTGTTTTTACAAATGGCCGAATCCAGTTGTCGTACGGACCCCAAGCCTTGCCTATTTCACTACTTGCGACGTCTTCATTCCTGTCATTTAATGACTTGATACCCCTCAGACACTTTAAAGAGACACATCAGCTGATCATACATCTCAATCTCCCACATTCCCTTTGATATTGTAGGCAATTTTCAAATATTCTGTTTTCTCAAACTAATTTAGCTTCCGAAGCTGGCGTTCAACGTCATACTGGCCTCCTTCCTCGGCGACCTGGTTGTCAGGGAAGATTATTGTGTACAAAATTTCGTTTCTCACTGTCGAAAGAGGCAGCCCAAATGGTCAGCGCACTGGACTCGCATTCGGGAGGACGACGGTTCAAACCTATGTCCGGGCATCCTGATTTAGGTGTTCCGTGATTTTCCTAAATCACTTCAGGCAAACACAGCGATGGTTCCTTCGAAAGGGCACGGCCGCTTTCTTTCTCCATCCTTTCCTAATACGGGCTTGCGCTGCATCTCTAATGACCTCGCTATCGATAGGACATTAAACAGCAGTCTCCTACTCCTCCTCCTTGGTTCCCACAGGGACTCCCAAAGCTTCACATTTTCTCCTCCAGGCTTTAAGTGCTTCTTTCACATAGATTTTAAACAGCGTCGATGCTAAGCACACCCTTGGCGTAGCTGTTTTGTTACAGGGAATTCCGGCGACAATGAATTTCTATACTTCGAGTGCAATCAGCCCATATAGAACTGTTTAAAAGGGTGTCATCTAAGTGGTTGACAAGCCACTTTTTTTCATACTTGTCCATACATTGTTTTGGGTTACCGTATCATAGGCCTTCTGCAAATCCACAAAGACTAAATGGGTCTGAATCCCATTCGCAGTTCTCTTCCTATTAATTCCGTAGATACGTGGTATTTACTGGAATTAAAGGAAAACGTGGAAGGGAGGACTCACCAATAAAACTTAATTTTCACACAACCTGTATATTTAACAATATACAGCCATAACTTACATTTCTATTTACAAAATGAACAACTTGGCAAAATTAACAACACGGCCGGACCTGCAGAGCGCCCGTTATAGAGTCAAACAGAAGTGTTTATCATCCCGCTGGACATAGTCTCTCTTACATCTACATCTATATCTACGTGATTACCTTGCTATTCACAATAAAGTGCCCGGCAGAGGGTTCAATGTGATCGTTCCAGTTTAGGTTATTTGTAATTGTGATCCCTAAGTATTTAGTTGAATTTACAGCCTTCAGATTTGCGTGGCTAACCGCGTAATTGAAATTTAGCTGATTAATTTTAGTATTCATGTCAATAACTTCACACTTTTCTTTATTCAGGGTCAATTGCCACTTTTCGCACCATACAGGTATTTTATCTAAGTCATTTTGCAAGTCGTTTTGACCATCTGATGACTACAAGACTAAATGACAACATCATCTGCAAACAATCTAAGACGGCTACTCAGATTGTCTCCTATGTCGTTAACATAGTTCAGGAACAACAGAGGGCCTATTACACTTACTTGGGGAACGCCGGATATTACTTCTGTTTTACTCGATGACTTTCCGTCTATTCACTACGAACTGTGACCTTTCTGACAGGAAATTACCAATCCAGTCGCAAAACTGAGGCGATACTCGGTAGGCACGCAATTTGGTTAGAAGACGCTTGTGAGGAACTGTGTCGAAAGCCTTCTGGAAATCTAAAAATATGGAATCAATTTGACATCCCCTGTTGATAGCATTTATTTCTTCACGAGTGTAAAGAGCTGGTTATGTTTCACAAGGAAAACATTTTCTGAAACCGTGCTGTGTCAATAAATAGTTTTCTTCTAGGTACTTCAAAATGTTCGAACACAGTATATGTTCCAAAACCCTACTGTAATTCGACGTTAGTGATATAGGACTGTAATTCAGTGTATTACTCCTACTTCCCATTTTGGGTATTAGTGTGACTTAAGCAATTTTCCAGTCTTTAGGTACGGATCCCTCTGTGAGCGAGTGCTTGTATATAATTGCTAAATATGGAGCTACACTCCTGGAAATAGAAATAAGAACACCGTGAATTCATTGTCCCAGGAAGGGGAAACTTTACTGACACATTCCTGGGATCAGATACATGACATGATCACACTAACAGAACCACAGGCACATAGACACAGGCACCAGAGCATGCACAATGTCGGCACTAGTACAGTGTATATCCACCTTTCGCAGCAATGCAGGCTGCTATTCTCCCATGGAGACGATCGTAGAGATGCTGGATGTAGTCCTGTGGAACGGCTTGCCATGCCATTTCCACCTGGCGCCTCAGTTGGACCAGCGTTCGTGCTGGACATGCAGACCGCGTGAGACGACGCTTCATCCAGTCCCAAACATGCTCAATGGGGGACAGATCCGGAGATCTTGCTGGCCAGGGTAGTTGACTTACACCTTCTAGAGCACGTTGGGTGGCACGGGATACATGCGGACATGCATTGTCCTGTTGGAACAGCAAGTTCCCTTGCCGGTCTAGGAATGGTAGAACGATGGGTTCGATGACGGTTTGGATGTACCGTGCACTATTCAGTGTCCCCTTGACGATCACCAGAGGTGTACGGCCAGTGTAGGAGATCGCTCCCCACATGATGATGCCGGGTGTTGGCCCTGTGTGCCTCGGTCGTATGCAGTCCTGATTGTGGCGCTCACCTGCACGGCGCCAAACACGCATACGACCATCATTGGCACCAAGGCAGAAGCGACTCTTATCGCTGAAGACGACACGTCTCCATTCGTCCCGCCATTCACGCCTGTCGCGACACCACTGGAGGCGGGCTGCACGATGTTGGGGCGTGAGCGGAAGACGGCCTAACGGTGTGCGGGACCGTAGCCCAGCTTCATGGAGACGGTTGCGAATGGTTCTCGCCGATACCCCAGGAGCAACAGTATCCCTAATTTGCTGGGAATTGGCGGTGCGGTCCCCTACGGCACTGCATAGGATACTACGGTCTTGGCGTGCATCCGTGCGTCGCTGCGGTCCGGTCCCAGGTCGACGGGCACCTGCACCTTCCGCCGACCACTGGCGACAACATCGATGTACTGTGGAGACCTCACGCCCCACGTGTTGAGCAATTCGGCGGTACGTCCACCCGGCCTCCCGCTTGCCCACTATACGCCCTCGCTCAAAGTCCGTCAACTGCACATACGGTTCACGTCCACGCTATCGCGGCATGCTACCAGTGTTAAAGACTGCGATGGAGCTCCGTATGCCACGGCAAACTGGCTGACACTGACGGCGGCGGTGCACAAATGCTGCGCAGCTAGCGCCATTCGACGGCCAACACCGCGGTTCCTGGTGTGTCCGCTGTGCCGTGCGTGTGATCATTGCTTGTACAGCCCTCTCGCAGTGTCCGGAGCTAGTATGGTGGGTCTGACACACCGGTGTCAATGTGTTCTTTTTTCCATTTCCAGGAGTGTATTTTATCAGCATACTCTGAGAGGAACCTGACTGGTATACAATTTGGACCCGAGGCCTTGCCTTTATTAAGTGATTCAAGCTGCTTCGTTACTCCGAGGGTATCTATTTCTATGTTTCTCATCTTGTCCTTGATTGTAATTCAGGAATATTTACTTCGTCTTCTTTGGTGAAGGAGTTTCGCAAAACCGTGTTTAATAACACTGCTTTAGTGGCGCTGTCAGTGACTTCACCGTTGTTACAGCGCAGTAGAGGTATTTATTGCATCTTGCCACTGGTGTGCTTTAAGTATGACCAGAATCTCTTTGGGTTTTCTGTCAGATTTAGAGACAGAATTTCGTTGTGGAAATTATTAAAAGCATCTCGCATTGAAGTATGCGCTATTTTTCGAACTTCTGTGAAACTTTGTCAATCTTCGGGATTTTGCGTTCTTATAAATTTGGCACACTTTTTTCGTTGCTTCTACAACAACGATCTGACCCGATTTATGTACCATGGGGGATCAGCACCGTCACTTATTAATTTATGTCGTATATATCGCTCAATTGCTGTGGATGCTATCTCTTTGAGAACATTCCACAACTTTTCTACACTTACACGATCAGATCGGAAGAAGTGAAGACTGTCTCTTAAAAAGGCGTTAAGAGTATTTTTATCAGTTTTTTTAAATAGATATACTTTGCGTTTCTTTTTGGTTGTTGTAGGTGTTACGGTATTCAGCCTAGCAGCAATTGCCTTGAGTGATTCAATTACCC